>NC_135811.1:22870898-23547065 GCF_964213995.1 Mustelus asterias | reverse complement strand
CCAGCCCCCCGATTCTCTGAGGGCGACCTGGGGAGGCTGCTGGATGCAGTAGAGGCGAGGCAGGACACCCTCTTCCCCCCAGGAGGACGCAGACCAAGGGGGGCTGATGGAAATGCAGCCTGGGAGGAACTTGCCACCTCGGTCAGTGCCAGGGCACTGGCCCCCCGAACCTGAAGCAGTGCCGGAAAAAGTCAATTACCTCATCCGTGGCAAGGGTGAGTACTGAACCCCATTTTGCATCTTCCCCAAATCTCCCCCAGATCCTCCCATCCCCAGCACCCTGCATGTTCCAGCTTCTGACCCTGAAGCACCTCCTTCTTTTCCCTCCAATGAGCCCCACTGTGCTTGGCCTCTAAGGGCCACCACCTGATACTCTGCAGGAGTCACGCCACCATTTCTTTCATGGCTCCTTCTGTCGCGACAGGGGAAGATCGAGTACAACACCCGTGAGAGGGCGAAGACAAGGGGTGGTGAGCCAGACCTCCGGGTCCTCACCCCCTTTGAGGAGCGGCTGCTGGAGCTTTCCAGAGAAGGGGAGATGCGAGCTGTCGGGCTGCCGTCAAGACGTGAGCACCTGTCATTCCTCCACTCACTTTGAGGCAACTTCTCGGGGGCACGAGTTTCGAGTGCGAGGAGCAAGGTTTAAAGGAGATATACGAGGTATGTTTATTTGCATAGAGAGGGTAGTGTGTGCCTGGAACTCGCGGATGCAGATACGATAGTGACCTTTAAGGGGCATCTCTACAGCCACGTGAATGGGATAGGAATAGAGGCATATGGTCCCCCGAAGGGTAGGGGGTTACAAATCGGATGGGCAGCCTGGTCGCTATAAGGTTGGAGGACTGAAGGGCCTGTTCCTGTGATGTAATTTTCTTGGTTCTTTGTTCTTTGTTCAATGGAGAAATGTGAATCATGTGTTTGGCATCCCGGATTCCTCTCCCTCCTTTGCACATAACCTTGTGTCCTGTGTTGCAGGGACAGATCCGGATGCCCCAGGGCCTTCTGGACTACAGGCCCCGGCTGCAGCTCCTGCCCATCCTGTTCCAGACAGCTCGGACAAGTCCTCAGAGGATGCGGGTGAAGGACCTCCGAGGGTGGCACCGTTTTGGCATCAGCTGCCACCTCACAACTCACCATCCCAGATACTGACACGTCAGTGTGTCCAGTTAGTGGTGAGGCTTCTGGGTCACTCTCTGGTGAGCACGACGCATCTGCTGATGTACATCGGGTGGAGGAGGAAACATCCGAGGCCTCTGGCATGCGGGGGCTTGCTGGAGGTGAGGACTCAGCTGGCCCCAGGCTACATGCTGGGCCTCGGAGATCACTTCTCCTTCAGCTGCTGGAGATGCAGCAACAGAGCCAGGGAATGCAGGAGGGGCTGACGGCCACACTGGACCAACTGTGAGGCTGTTGGGAGCAGTCCCAAAGCTTTCAGACGGACCAACTATTGCCTGTCTTGCGTGCTTCCCAGGCCAGCAAGGTTGACGCTTGCAGTGAAAAGCCTGGGGCCGGGGATCCTCACCGAGAGTGGCAGGCTCCAAGCGATGGCTGAGTCACAGCAGAGTCCCAGAGGGCCACGGCCAAATCACAGCAGGCCACGGCTGAGGGACTGAGTAGGCTTCTCAAGATTCTGTGGTCCATGGCTGAGAGGCTCGAGAGCTTGCAGGAGACCCAGCGGGCCAGTGCTGAGACACAGCGGGCTACGGCAGCAGCCGTTAAAAGCGTGGCCCAGTCTCAGAGGGTCATGACTGAGGGATTGCAGAACGCAGCCCAGTCTCAGAGGCCCACAGCTGAGGGGTTGCAGCGTGTGGCCCATTCTCTGAGGGCACATGCTGCGGCCATTGAGAGATGGCCCCTGACTCAAGTGGCCATCACAAAAGGCTCGACCACCATGGGTAGGACGCAGGTGGTCCTCCAGGATTGGCAATGCCAGTTGATGCTGAAGCTTCTGGAGCTCACTGCAGAAGCACCGCCGTCCCATGGAGTGACCCAGGGATCCACAGGAACCCCAAGAAGGAGGAAAGACTCGAGCCAATGCCAGGGCCTTCCGGCCAGGAGACTGTGGCTGTGGCAACACCTTCTGACTCCCCCCTTCCTGACACCGGGGCATCTCAGGGACAGCAGGATGAAGAGGGTGTCATGGAAACATCCCAGACACCCAGACGCAGGCCAGGGCCCTCAAGATCCAGGGCCTCCAGAGGACGCCCATCACGTGCATCACAGGCCACGGGGCAAGGTAGGTAGCTGGCCCCCTTCACCTCCAATGTACATTCTGAGGAGTCACTGAAATGTAATGATAGGCCACGTAAGGTTAGGAAGTTGTAGTTGCACTGAGATGGCATGGGTGAAGGGCTGCACTAGTTAGAAAGATATTTAAGCACCTTAACATTTTCTGTTCACAAGTTTTTATGTTAGAACGTCTGATTTAAACAGCGGGTCATGGGTGAGGGCTTGTAAATAAATGTTTTTTCACCACTCACCTGTGACTAATTTGTCTCGAATAGAAATCCTCTTCCATTGATGATCGCTGGGACGATGCTTCATGTTGATGTCAGTTGGGGAGGCCCCTCAATGCTGTGTCACTGAGAAAAGGAAGGCACTGGTTCCCCAGACCCCACGAGTGATTCCCTCCCGTCCCCCACCCCACCCGCCCTAGGACCCTGTATGGGGGCTTCAAATCCCTTACCCACAACACAGACTTGTGCCCAGGTGCCATCGTGCATGTGGAGCTCAGGTAAGAGTTAGACTAGTTTGCACCAGGGTATCATCATAATGGGGCTGAACGAGTCGTCGTCACCCTCCTGCCTGACAAAACACTCGCTGACACAGAGCACCCAGGCCCACCACTCTGGTGTGACAATGTGCAGGATATAGAGGGAATTTGGTGGGGGTGGGGGATGGAATCCACAGACACAAGCCCCTAGCGAGTGAACTGCCTGGTGATTAGTGCCTCCCTTGCCGTCCTCGCATGTCTCATTTGGGCTGCCAGCCCTCGAGCGCCTGGTTGGTGTTCCTCGGCATGCTCTTCCTCATCTTCCTCCTCCTTTTCTTCCTCCTCCGCCTGCTGGTCATCCTCCCCAGCTACGCCCAACTGGTCAGCCTCCACGTCCTCCTCCTCCTCCAAGAGCTCACCTCTGTGTAGAGCCAGTTTGTGCAAGGCACAGCACCACTATGTGGGAACAGATCACTGGGCTGTATTGGAGGGCCCTGCCAGATCGGTCCAGGCACCAGCATCGCATCTTGAGGAGCCCAAAGCACCTCTCTACTATTGCTACATAGGCCTCATTATAGCAGGTCTCTGCCTCAAACACAGGCCTCCGCACAGGCATCATCAGCCATGTCCGAAGCGGGTAACCCATATCACCCACGAGGCACCCCGCAGCCTAGGCCCCTCCTCAAATGCCTCTGGGATGTCCGAGCTCCTTACAATGAAGCTGTCATGCGCGCTGCCTGGATGTCTGGTGCGGACGTGCATGATGGTCATATTGTGGTCACACACTAGCTGAACATTCAGGGAGTGGAACCCTTCCTATTTACAAATCTTCATGGATTCTGTAGGGGGGCTTTGAGAGCAACGTGGGTGCAGTCGATCGCCCCCTGCACGTTAGGCATCCCCGTAATGGCTGCGAACCCTGCAGCCCGGCTTCCTGCTGCGCCTGGTCCAGGTTGAAGTTGATGGCCAGCCCTGGTATACTGGGCTTCAGTGACCTGCCTCACACAGGTGTGCACAGCTGATTGGGAGATGCCACAGGCATCTCTGCTCGGGGCCTGGAAAGAACCAGCTGCGTCGAATTTAGAGCGGCTGTCAATTTGACAGCCACTAAGAGTGGATACCCCTCCCCCCCCCTCCCCCCACCCCCACCTCTGGGTGCCAGGTCCTGCAACAGGTTGCACAGGTGTCGCACTGTCTCCTTTCAGAGGCGGAGATGTCGGTGGCACATGGTGTCCGACATCTGTTCAAATGACACTTGTGCACGGAACTGCCAGGATCTCTCCTTCTCTTGTGCGCCCCCCTCTCCCCCCCCCCCCCCCCCCCCTGGGCTAATGGCGGCCACCTCCTGCCTCTGGTGGTTGTCTCCTTCTGGTCCTGGAAGTTGTAAGGCCTGGACTTGCTGTGCTCGCAATTCTTCCTCATGCTCCTCCTCCTCAACTCCAGCAGCAACCAAAAGGACAGCTAGATTTATTGATTGCATAGAAAAAGCCATGTTGTCACTCTGAATGGCGGGGGTGATGGGGTGGGAGATGGAGAGGTTATGGACCGCTGCTTGCCCCTGGCACATCAACAGTCACTGTCCAAACCCCCCAATTCCCCCAGCCACATGCTCCCCACAATCACAGCTCCCCCAATTCCCCCAGCCACATGCTCCCCACAATCACAGCTCCCCCAATTCCCCCAGCCACATGCTCCCCACAATCACAGCTCCTTGAAAAGTTGAGAGACTGCAGCAGTGTAATTTGCAAAGGCTTTGTGCACATCCTTCAGCTGGAAGTGAGCTGAATGCACTATGACCCAGATTCAAGGTCAGTGCTGAGACCCGGGTCCGTGCTGCAAGTTGGATATTGACCCTGCAGAGCAACAGCCCCCTCCCACCCCCTCCCCCCCCCACCCCCACCACACACTTGCAGAGCCGCCACTGCTCCGAGACAGAAAATGGCCACAACAACAGGACACCCGTGACTAGCAGAGCACCATCAGATACTATGCACTTACCTCCTCACTAATGGAGCGCCCAAATCAGACTTCTATTGAGTAGGTCTGATTTGCGCCGATTCCCAATTGGTGAACATGACGGTAAAGAGGGAAGTGCTGGTAAAGTTGGGCACTCAGCCCATTAATTCAATTTAAATGCATTCAAATGCATTTAAATTACCGTGGCGCCCGTTTCGGGCGCGATCCCGATTGCGGCCATTTTAGGTGCTTGGTAAAGGGGGAAGGGGCGGGGAGGCGGTCGCGGATCGCACTACCTGCCTCTCGCCCGACTTTACCAAGTTTCCGCGCCCGAAAATGGGCGCAACTTGATATAAAATTGGGCCCAATGTTTCAGGTCAATGATCTTTCACCAGAGTTGAGAAAGTCTTAGCGTTTTTAAGCAGGTACAGATCCAGGTTATGGGTAGGGCGAGGTCAAGATTCCAGATTTCCAACACCCACGCCATTCTGAATTTCACCTCACTTGAAATGTAGAATCAATGAGCATTATACCTAATTTAAACCTGATTGATACAAAATCAGTATGCAGACCCTTGAACAACCAATATCCATCTTCCCATTTTAAACACTGACTGAATTATTCTTACAAATTAAAGGACGCATTATGTAGCTTAGAATGTTCCAGTCACCACTTTCAGATCTTTTGAGGAATGTAATTAAAATATACATATTTTGTTCCAAATGAGGTACAACCTGTTTTCAGGTTGTCTGTAAGTCAGCATCAACATTAAGCTATTTCTGCTGAGCAATTTCTGGAAGTGATAGCGATTCAAATCTTGCTGTGCACCGCAGGTGCCCTGGGATTTATGTCTGCCCACTGTGACTCTGGCTGCAACGAGAGCCAACTTCCTGCCGGTACAGAATTGCAAGGGAAACAGATTGTTACAAATATTATTACTGTCTGAATTATGTGACAACAGGAATACCACTCTGACACCTTTTTCAGATCTAATTGATATACCAAGGATATTTGGACCATTTCCTTGCATCCCATTATATTTGGAACGCCGTGGCAGTTTTTTTTTCTATCGAATTGTACTTTCAGCAACTTTATATTTGTTCGCTCAGATGAATGAGTGTGCTTTTTATTGTGGTCCCAATTCAGTTTGCTGTAAAGGCACGGTATATTCTGCAGCTTATGTATTCTGCATGCATGTATTCTTTGTTATCTGAAACTGGCCATTAAGCACTCATGCAATATATTTGATTTTTAAAAGTATGTAAATTGTTCAAAATTCTGCTTCAGCTTTACATAACTTTTTGTCTTTGCTATCAAAAGTCATACATTTAAACATGTAAACGAACTGTTTGCTCATTTTATGTGCAGAGATATGTTCACTTATTTAAGGATGTTATAGAAATGTCCCTGGGAAGATGTTTATAGAAATCCCTTAACTGGAGAAATATATCACCACTCCCCCCCACTCACCCACCCCGCTCACCCACCTCCGCATTCCACAGAAAACTGCACAAACTCAGAACCACAGTGAGTAACGCAACAGGAGGCCTATTTGTGTCTATAAAAAGACCCTGGCTACAAAGATCAATTATATGAATGTGCAAATGGGAATGGGCAATATTGAACTTTGATAAAGGTACAGTGCTTATTGGGAGATAAGGGGAAGAAAAAGACGATTGAAATGTTAAAACTCCACTTCAAGCGCATCTTCAGCAGGATAACGTAATTGGCAATATCAATGTTCTGTCACTTGGGACAGAAGTGATTCATTAATAACAAGGAAAACTCGCTCTCAACATTGCCCAGTGATCTTGAGTGACAGACAGCTCTGGAACTCAATCCCTTAGCCATCGGGGTGGGAAACATTAACTCTAATGGATTTCCTACTGGGCGCTGTGTTATACCCTAGGCCAAGCACAAACTGGTTCGTCAATTTTCATCATGCCTCTTTCCTTTAATGTCTCATAGTTGTTCAAAAACCTTTTCAAAGTCTGCAAGATAATTCCCATTCTGTCCTTCTGCAGCCGAATCTCTATATTGAGCAGCTAACTGGTCTCTCCATAGTGGGGCTGATTTTCTACTTTGAAGCTTGTGGGTGAACATCATGCAGAACAACTGAGTATTTATTCAAAATAGGAGGCAATTTATAAAAGGGAAAAGTTTTCTCACGGTGGCTAGTATTTCTGACAGCAATAAAGTTATATAAAAACAGTTATAAAATAATTTATAAAATCACTGCCAGACCTTGTCAGAATTGGCCTCATCATAAAAATTACTTCTTTGCAGGATGTTTTGATCCCAGCTAATGTTGATATTGGACAGTTCAGACCCCAAAGTGAAACTTGGCTTGAAAGATCCTCATTTTGTTTTTTTTTAAGGAACCTTTGGAGGTCAGTTCCTGAACACATTCACAAGAGTCTGGCAGTTTCTTCCAATACAAAGAGCAAAACATTTATGAAAAATGAGCTGTATTACACTAGACAAAAAGGTTGGAAAATTTTCAACATAATCACCAGAAAATCATTCAAACTCATTGTTCCTTTTAATTCAGCAAACCCTTACAGACACAAAACCCCAGTGAAGATTTACCACTATGTTAACATTACAGTTTCTTGCTTGGGCTGGCTCAGTTGTAAATGCTTCTGACAGATATCTGAGATGCTTTTCCCCCAGCTGGTATCTTTTCCTGAGACACCTAAAAATTTCAAACTAAATTCACTATTACCTCAACTTCAGAGCAAACACATATGTATCACAGCAGTCTTGCAGGACTTCTTAGTTAAGAGCTTCGAACTTCTGCCATTTCTCCCTGGCATGCACGTACTGCCCGAACTGCCCTGCCGTCTTTCCCTGTCTCTCTGGATGTCATTGGACTCCTGTTGCTGGGCAACAGCACAGTTTTTTCCACTTTGTTTTTTTTCTAAAGTCAGAACGCAAGTGTTGGATAATAAGGGAGCTTTCTGGGTGTTGAAAAATAATGGAGCATTCAGTGGGAAGCATCAGGAGAAGCAAGTTGCTACTTTTAAAATATTTTAATTTGAGCATTTTGGTTACGACAAATAAGGGTGAAAATTTAGTTTTAAACCAGGGCTGTTGCCATTTCCAAGTCCCAATCCCAATGGTTTTTGAAGTCCAGCTCCATGTGCGATCTTCCCATAGGCGGCTAATTAATAGGTTGCTTCCTGGAGCCCTGTCCAATTAAGAATGGTATGCAGAATGCAGGCAGCAGGACCAATTAGCGGACCCGAGGCTGTGCATGGCCAGTGGTTCCACTGGGAGATGGGAGCTGCAGATATAGGGGACTGTAAAGACAGCTCAAAATAGAGGAACCCTCTGAAGACTTAAAAACTGGAATAAGTCTGGTCACAAATAGGCTATCGTTATGGAAGGGGGAAATGCAACTTTGGCTCACTGGCACCAGTGGCTCGGTGGTGATGATGAGGTGGTGAAGAGGAGGATCCAGTAGCTTCTCTGGATGGGGGCGGGTGGGAGGGAAGAGTTAGTAGTAACTGGATAGTGCCGTCCAGACAAGATTCACCAGAGACAGCAAATCAGGAAATAGCCCCAATGTGTATTTTTTCTGATATTCCCGACCATCCAAGCTTCCTCCATGTAGCTGATTTGATTGCGTGCTATGTGCAGGTATTTGAGATCTGGAAATTTGAGGTACTGAGGGGGATATGGATGATCTTTCCCTCAAAGCATAATTTTTTCCAGCCCTGTTATAATTATTTGTGCCACTTGTGGTGAGGCCTTGCAGCTAGATTTTAAGATTAATAACAACGTAAGCCCAGAGACCTGTGAGCAATCAAGATGGAATCAATTGGTCTAAATTAAAACAGTAAATGCAGGAAACTGCTGACATTTGAAAATAATAAAGTTAAAATCAGGAGCAGATAACTTCTAACAGAGAAAAAGTTTAATCTTCATTTTTCTGTTTTGCAGGTGCTGAGAGTTCTACCTGTATGTTTTTAATTGACAACAGGACACTAGGAAATTCTGTGGAACAAAGGGACCTTGGCATGTTTGTCCTCAGAAAGCAGAAGGGCATGTTAGTAGGGTGGTGAGAAAGGCAAATGGGATGTTTGCCTTTATCAATCAAGGCATATATTACAAAAGGAAGTCATGTTGGAATTGTATAGGACTTTGGTGAGGCCACAGCTGGAGTAGTGCACAAGAAACAATACTTTTCACTGTATCATAGAAACCCTACAGTGCAGAAGGGGGCCATTCGGCCCATCGAGTCTGCATTGACCACAATCCCACCCAGGCCCTACCTCCACATATTTTACCCGCTAATCCCTCTAACCTACGCATCCCAGGACTCTAAGGGGCAATTTTTTTTTAACCTGGCCAATCAACCTAACCCGCACATCTTTGGACTGTGGGAGGAAACCGGAGCACCTGGAGGAAACCCACGCAGACACGAGGAGAATGTGCAAACTCCACACAGACAGTGACCCGAGCCGGGAATCGAACCCAGGACCTTGGAGCTGTGAAGCAGCAGTGCTAACCACTGTGCTACTGTGCCGCCCCTGTGTACTGTGTGCAGTTCTGATCACCACATTATCGGAAGGATGTAATTGCACTGGAGGGGGTGCAGAGGAGATTCACCAGGATGCTACCTGGGATGGAACACTTAAGTTATGAAGAGAGATTGGGTAGGTTTGGATTTTTTCATTGGAGCAGAGAAGGTTGAGGGACGACCTGATCAAGGTGTACAAGATTATGTAGGGTATGGACAGGGTGGATAGGGAGCAGCTGTTCCTCTTATTTGAAGGGTCAGTCATGAGGGGGCATAGGTTCAAAGTGAGGGGTAGGAGGTTTGGGGGGATGTGAGGAAAAATGATTTTACCCAGATGGTGGTGATGGTCTAGAATGCGCTGCCTAATAGGGTGGTGAAGGCGGGTTGCCTCACACCCTTTAAAAAGTACCTGGGTGAGCGCTTGGTTCATCATAACATTCAAGGCTTTGGGTCAAGTGCTGGTAAATGGGATTAGGTATGTATGTCAGGTATTTCTCACATATTGGTGCAGACTTGATGGGCCGAAGGGCCTTTTCTGCACTGTGAGATTCTATGATGTTCTATGATGGGCGGCACAGTAGCACAGTGGGGCGGCACGGTAGCACAGTGGGGATGGCACGGTGGCACAGTGGTTAGCACTGCTGCTTCATAGAGCCAGGGACCCAGGTTCGATTCCTGGCTTGGGTCACTGTCTGTGTGGAGTTTGCACATTCTCCCTGTGTCTGTGTGGGGTTTCTCCGGGTGCTCCAGTTCCCTCCCACTGTACGAAAGACATGCTGGTTAGGTGGATTGGCCATGCTAAATTCTCCCTCAGTATACCCGAACAGATGCCGGTGTGTGGCAACTAGAGGATTTTCACAGTAGCTTCATTGCAGTGTTGAATTTGATTTGATTTATTATTGTCACATGTATTAGTATACAGTGAAAAGTGTTGTTTCTTGTGCGCTTTACAGTCAAAACATACCGTTCATAGAGAAGGAAACCAGAGAGTGCAGAATGTAGTGTTACGGTCATAGCTAGGGTGAAGAGAAAGATCAACTCAATGCAAGGTAAGTCCATTCATAAGTCTGACAGCATCAGGGAAGAAGCTGTTCTTGAGTCAGTTGGTACGTGACCTTAGACTTTTGTATCTTTTTCCTGACAGAAGAAGGTGGAAGAGAGAATGTCCGGGGTGTGTGGGGTCCTTAATTATGCTGTCTGCTTTGCCGAGGCAGCGGGAAGTGTAAACAGAGTCAATGGATGGGAGGCTGGTTTGCGTGATGGATTGGGCTACATTTACAACCTTTTGTAGTTCCTTGTGGTTTTGGGCAGAGCAGTAGCCATACCAAGCTGTGATACTAACCAGAAAGAATGCTTTCTATGGTGCATCTGTAAAGGTTGGTGAGAGTAGTAGCTGACATGCCAAATTTCCTTAGTCTTCTGAGAAAGTAGAGGCGTTAGTGGGCTTTCTTAACTATAGCGTTAGCATGGGGAGACCAGGACAGTTTGTTGGTGATCTGGGCACCTACAAACCTGAAGTTCTTGACCCTTTCTACTTCGTCCCCATTGATGTAGACAGGGATGTAGACATGTATGTTCTCCTTTACGCTTCCTGAAGTTGATGACAATCTCCTTCATTTTGTTGACATTGAGGGAGAGATTATTGTTGCTGCATCTGTTCACCAGATTCTCTATCTCATTCCTGATGTAAGACTATCTGCTGGTGTAAGACTGCTTGTGACACTAATAAATAAATTCTGAAATTCTTAAATTCAATGTCTGAATTCTCCAATCAGGGGGCGCAGTACTGAATCTGTGGCTGAATTCTCCAATCAGGGGGCATGGTGCTGCCTGTGTGTCTGAATTCTCCAATCAGGGGTCGCATTGCTGTCTCTGCCACTGAATTCTCCAATCAGGGATCGTACTGCTGTATCTGAATTCTCCAATCAGGGGTCGCACTCCTGTCTCTGTGACTGAATTCTCCAATCAGCGGGCACGGTGCTGTCTCTGTGGCTGAATTCTCCAATCAGGGGTCACACTGCTGTCTCTGTAACTGAATTCTCCAATCAGGCTCGCACTGCTGTCTGTGTCTGAATTCGCCAATCAGGGGTCGCATTGCCGTCTCTGTGACTGAATTCTCCAATCAGCAGGCACGGTGCTATCTCTGTGTCTGAATTCTCCATGAGGAGATGCCGGCGTTGGACTGGGGTAAACACAGTAAGAAGTCTCACAACTCCAGGTTAAAGTCCAACAGGTTTATTTGGTAGCAAAAGCCACTAGCTTTCAGAGCGCTCGCTGCTCCTTCGTCAGGTGAGTGGGAGTTCTGTTCACAAACAGGGCATATAAAGACACAAACTCAATTTACAAAATAATGGTTGGAATGTGAGTCTTTACAGGTAATCAAGTCTCAAAGGCACAGATCTGTACCTTTGAGATTTGATTACCTGTAAAGACTCACATTCCATGGGAGGCTGGTTTGCGTGATGGATTGGGCTACATTAACGACCTTTTGTAATTCCTTGTGGTTTTGGGCAGAGCAGTATTTTGTAAATTGAGTTTGTGTCTTTATAGGCCCTGTTTGTGAACAGAAATCCCACACACCTGACGAAGGAGCAGCAAGCGCTCCGAAAGCTTGTGTGGCTTTTGCTACCAAATAAACCTGTTGGACTTTAACCTGGTGTTGTAAGACTTCTTACTCTGAATTCTCCAATCAGGAGGCGCGGTGCTGTCTCTGTGACTGAATTCTCCAATCAGGGGGCGCGGTGCTGGCTGTCTCAGGGAGGCGGACTACAAGTCCCAGGATGCACCAGGAGGCGACCCGGTCACGTGGTGGCGATGCTGAGGGTTAGTCCTGAAGCAACATGGCGGCGGGCTCCAGCACTGTGGCTCTGGCTGAGAAGCTGCAGAGTCTCAATGGGCTCTTTGCCATTCACAAAAAGAAGGGCCCCACTTCAGCAGATGTGCTGAACCTCCTGAAAACTAAGCTTTTGAAAGGTACACGCGTCTTACAACCTTTGTCTGCACCATTGCGTTCAGCAGCATAGTTAATGATTTCTGTCTCCTAAAGTGTGTTTAACATCAGTGTTTTAAAGAACATTTCCTGGAAACCTAATGAGGAGTAAAATCCATATTGCGGAACAAATGGTCAATCCTTCATTTTGTGAGTTGGCATAGCTGGATATTGCATTGTTTCTCATCTCCTGGTATGGAAGCAGTAATTAAAATATTACCTGCTTCGATTTTTAAAAGTGTTAATTGCTTTACAAGGTTTTTTTAATTCATTCAATTTCTGCATAAAGTCATAGATATATACAATGTGGAAACCGGCCCTATGGCCCAACTTGTCCATGCGGAACAGGTTTTCTAAACTGAACATTTGCCCGCGTTTGGCCCATATCCCTCTAACCTTTCCCATCCATGTACCTGTCCAAATGTTGTAATTGTACCTGCTTTGACCACCAACTCATTCCATATATGCACCACCCTCTGTGTGGAAACATTGGCCCTTAGGTCCCTTTTAAATCTTTTCTCCCCTCACTTTAACCCTATGCCCTTGAGTTTTGGACTCCCCTACCTTGGGGAAAAGATCTTGGCAATTCACCTTATCTATGCGCCTCATGATTTTATAAACCTCTAAGGTCACCCCTCATCCTCCTACACTCCAGAGAAAAAAGTCCCAACCTATCCAGCCTCATAATTTAATCTCCCAGTCCCAGTAAGATCATTGTAAATCTTTTTTGCACCTTTTCCAGTTTAATAACATCCTCCCTATTGCACAGTGACCAGAATTGTACACAGTACTCCAAATGTGGCCTTACTAATTAATGCTTTGTACAGGTGTAACATAATGTCACAACTCCTGTACTCAGTGATCTGACCAATGAAGGTAAGTATGCCAAATGCTGTCTTCACCACGCTGTCTATCTGTGACACCACTTTCAAGGAACTATGTACCTGCACACCTGTTCAACAACACTTCCCAGGGCCTTACCATTAACTGTGTAAGTCCTGCCTTCATTTGTCTTACCAAAATGCAGCACTTCACATTTATCTGAATTAAACTCCATCTGTCATACCTCAGCCACTGGCCCAGTTGCCCAAAGATCCTGTTGTCTTGGATAATCTTCACTTTCCACTACACCAATTTTGGTGTCATCTGCACACTTACTAACCATGCCTCCTATATTCTCATCCAAGCTTTTATAGAAATGACAAACAACAGTGGATCCAGCACCGATCCTTGCAGCACATCTGCTGGTCACAGGCCTCCAGCCTGAAAAACAACCCTCTGTCTCCTACCGGCAAGCTAATTTTGTATCCAGTTGGCTAGTTCTCCCTGAATCCCATGTGATCTGACCTTACTGACCAGTCTGCCATGCAGTGCCTTGTTAAAGTCCATGTAGACAACATATATCACACTGGTCACATCTGTTTTCTTGGCCACCCCTTCAAAAAACACTTTCAAATTTGTAAGACATGATTTTCCATGCACAAAGTTGTGCTGACTATCCCTAATCAGTCCTTGCCTATGCAAATGCATGTAGATTCGTGCCTCTTGGCATCTCCTCCAACAACTTACCACCACTGACAGGCTCACCAATCTGTAGTTCCTTGACTTTTTCCTGTTGCGTTTCTTAAATAACGGCACAACATTTATATCCCTCCAGTCTTCCGGCACCTCACCTGTGGATGTTGATCAAATATCTCCGTTAGGGGCCCCACAATTTCTTTCCTCATTTCCCACAATGTCCTGGGATACACTTTGATTTGATTTATTATTTGTCACATGTATTAGTATACAGTGCAAAGTATTGTTTCTTGCGTGTTATACGGACAAAGCATAGCTTAGATAGAGAAGGAAAGGAGAGGTTGCCCAGCTAGGATGTAGAAAAAGATCAACTTAATATGCGGTAAGTTACAGTTTAAAAGAGTTAGAATAGAATTTTAAAAGCATAGAACAAGAGTAAAAGAGAGAATTAGAGGATATACTGGGCACAGCTTGCAAGAAGTCGCCATGCTGTGGTGCATTTGATCAGGTCCTGGGGATTTGTCTATTTTAATGCATTTTAAGACCTCTTCTGTAATGTGGATGCTTTTCAAGACATCACTATTTACTTCCTCAAGTTCTCTAGCTTCCATGTCTTTCTCCACGGTAAATACCGACGAGAAATATTTGTTTGGAAAACTTGCAGAACTGGTGAAGGGAATGCTGCAGCTTGTCTACGGGGCATTGATGGGTATTTGAACTTCTCTATTATTTTATTACAAAACTGGTATAAGCTGATTGATGACGGGTAGTAACTACACTATATAATGATGTGACGCTGAGCCAGGCAAATTGGGGAGATTCCAGATTGGACCCTGATCAACAGTTACCTGATTTCAAATGAATAGTAGGCCTCAAACTTTGGGTTACAATTGGCCAACATGTTAATCGGTACAATCGCCTCAATTTAATGAAACCTAAATGACAGAATGGTAGCAATGCAGACAAGTGCAAGGTTTTGTACCTTGGAAGGAAATAAGAGTGCCATCTGTACAATCTGGAGAATTGTAGGATTGGATCAAAAAACGTTACATAAAAAGAAATAGGGACATGATTACGCCGTTTGCCCCCTCAAGCCTGCAATTTGGAGAAGGTTCACTCGACTCAGTCCTGGGTCTTATGAAGAAAGCTTGGGCAGGTTGGGCTGATACCCAGTGGTGGTGGGAAGAATGAGAAGTGATCTTACTGAAATACGTAAGATCGAGAGGGGCATTCCTCTGGTTAATAGTCTTGTGGAATTCTCTTCCCAAGAAAGCAGTGGAGGCTGGGTCAATTTATTCAAGGCTGAGTTGGATAGATTTTTGAAAGGCAACAGAGTTGAGAGTTATGGATGGCAGGCAGGAAAGTGGAATAAAAAGAGAAAATGCTGGATAAATTCGGTGGGTCTGGCAACATCTGTGGAGCATTTAACATTTCAAATCTAAATGATCCTTCGACAGGACTCGAGGAAAGAAGGTGAGATCACGACCAGATCAACCACAATCTTATTGAATGATGATGGAACAGGGCGAAAGGCCACATGGGAAGTCCTGCTCCTAAATTCCATGTTCCTGCTCCATCATTCAATAAGATCATGGCTGATCTGGATCTGAACTCCACCTTCCTGCTTGCCTCCCAAAATCTGACTCACTTGGAGATTTACAAAAAACCCCATCAAACTCAGCTCGGAATGTTCTTAATGACCCAGCCTTACTGCTGTCTAGGGGAGAGAATGCCAAAGACTAACAACCCTCGATATGAAGAAAGTCCTCCTACCCTTAGTCCAAATATGTAATCCTTTATTTTGAAACTGTATCCCTTAGTTCTCGATTCCTCCGTGAGAGGAAACATTCAGCATTTACCCTATCGAGCCCTTCAGAATCTTTTACGTTTCAGGAAAATCACCCCTCATTCTTCTGAGTTCCGATGAGCGTGAGTCCAACCTGCTTGACCTTTCTGCATAAGGCAACCTCTTCTCAAAACCATTTCCAATGCGAGTACATCTCTCCTTAAGGAGTATAAAATTGTATACAGCATCCGAGGTGTGGTTTCATCAATGCACTGTACAGTTATAGCAAGACTTCCCTACTCTTAAACTCTATCCCCCTTGCAGTAAAAGCCAATATTACATTTGCTTTCCCCATTACTTGTTAACTTTTTTTGTGATTCAGAAAATCATAATACAGTCAGTTCCTGTATCAAAATCACTAACATAGATTGTGATTAGTTGAGGCCCAAGAAGTGATCCCTGTAGCAACCCACTAGTTATAGTTTGCCGAGTTGAAAATTACCCCATTTTCCTGACACGAAAACAGAAAATGCTAGAAAATCTCAGCAGGTCTGACAGCATCTGTGGAGAGAGAATGGAGCCAAAATTTTGAGTCTGGATGACCCTTCGTCACAGCCTTTATCCTGACTCTTGATTCCTGTTAGTTGGTCAATCCTCGGAGCTCTTGTACCTTTTCGGTGGCATCTTATCGAATGTATATTGGAAATCCATTTACTGGTTTCCTTTTAACTATTCGGCTTGTCACATCCTCAAAGAATTCTTACTGCATTTATAAAACATGATTTCCCTTCCATCACACAAGTGCCAGGCAATGACCATGCACAAGATGCACTGCAGCAACTTGCCATGGTTCCTTTGACAGCACGTTAACTCTGCCTGAAAGTATTGTGATTTTCTAAATGTCCCGCTCCTACCTCCTCAATAACAGATTCCAGCATTTTCCCAAGTTTAGGGATAGGTAGGGATGAGGCCATGGGGACATTTGAACACAAAGATGGGGGGATTTTAAATTTCAGGGGGTTTATGCATTTTTTGTTTAAGTGCTAACATTCAAAACAAAGAACTTGCATTTATAACTCTCTTCCTGACCATGGGACAGCAAATGTTTCACAATCACTTTCGCAGTGTAGTAATTGTAATATAGGAAAACATGGCAGCCAGTTTGCACACAGCACAATCTTGCAAAGAGCAATGAAGATGCAGATTGAACACAATTGCGAGAAGAGACGGTGAGTTCTTTTATTCTGGCCAGTTTTATCTTTCAACCATAATGACTCAAAGACAAATTATCTTTGCTCATCTTGAGACCTTGCTATACTTCTTTATGCTGCTCGGTTTTTTGGCTGTAAAATGCTTGAGGACATTGTGAAAGGTGCTGTATAAATGTGTGTTTTTATCTTTAACGTACACATGACATATATGCTGGAGGTTAGAAATACAAGAAGAAAGTACAGATAAAATTGCTCCTCGCATATTGTACTGGTTTTGGTATTTCAAGACAAGATAAACTGAGATTCGATGAATGATTTGTTATGGGGGTGGGGGAACGTGGAAATTGGAGCCTCTTGTTGCTTGAAAGGATGTGATGCAGAGGGGACTGTAAGGAGTTTAAAATATTGTTTGGCATATGAAAATTCAATCCGGAGTAGTAGGAGTAAGTTAGAGCACTGGAACAAGGGAGGTTTAACTGGTGAAAGGACCATTTAGCGGAGATGCCAAGGAGGACTGTGATTGACACTTGAAATGTTAAGCCAGTGAAGGTGAAACGCTTGTATTCATTCAATTTCCAGTTCGATGATGTGATAGGAGAGCTATTTGTTTCCTGTATTGATTGAACTATAAAGGATTGAAAGGCCTCCTATGTCTGTATTTTCTGGAAGTGCATTATGTGGATGTCAGCAAGACGAGATCAAACTTGGCTCTGATACACTCTCAATTGGCTTCTTTAAACGAGCATTGTTGCTGTTGTATCTAAAGGATTGAAATCCATAGTGAATGTGAAGCTATTGCTTGATCATAATTGCAAGAGCCTGCTCTCTGATTTCACAGCAAAATGGTCACATCTTGGTCTGGAAATGGAATGACTCTTCCCATTAAACACAGGCTACCCTTAACCGTTCAATATTGCAAAGTGTCATTCTACCTTATTCCGAATCTGACCTTTTACTGGCACATCTCGTATGGATTTAAGTGATTGTGTGATTTCTTCAGACAATACAAATAGTATTAGATCATGATTGAATTTTTTAAAAAGTTGTTTGTCTGTGTCGTACTTAAAGGTCTCCAGTTTATATTTGACCTCACTGTTTCTCGGGTAGATGTCATCAGAAGTGATGCATTTGCTAAGAACCTTGTAAACTATAGGGCAGTAGCTGCAGCTGGAAAAAAAACCAAATAGTGGTTAAGCACTGATAATCGGGATTAGCAGAATTGACAATCAATGTTCAGTCATGGGAATCTCGCATATAGCCTGAGGTACTTTCACTTTATAATATTGGCCAGCCAACTTTGCTTTATAATGCTTAAAAACACTTCGGCTACAAATGTTCAGTTCCCTGGCTGGATAATTGCAACTGACTTAACTTCACCAGGAGCAAATAACCATGGCTGGAACGTTTGTAGAATGAGATTTTTCAAAGCCCGAATTTAATTGTCAGTATTGCCCACGTTCAATTAAGTTTATCCTCATTCAGTAATGGAATATGATAGCCTGATTTTGATTTATTATTGTCACATGTATTAGGATAAGTGAAAAGTATTGTTTCTTGCGCGCTATACAGACAGAGCATAGAGGGGGAAATGAGAGAGTGCAGAATGTAGTGTTACAGTCATAGCTACGGTGTAGAGAAAAATCAACTTAATGCAAGGTAGGCCCATTCAAAAGTCTGATGGCAGCAGGAAAGAAGTTGTTCTTGAGTCGGTTGGTACGTGACCGTTGTATCTTTTCCCGGTGGAAGAGAGTACAGAGAGTCCGCGATGCGTGGGGTCCTTAATTATGCTGGCTGCTTTGCCGAGGCAGCGGGAAGTGTAGACAGAGTCAATGGATAGGGGGTTAGTTTGCGTGATGAATTGGGCTTTGTTCACGACCGTTTGTAGTTTCTTGTCGTCTTGGGCAGAGCAGGAGCCATACTAAGCTGTGATATAACCAGAAAGAATGCTTCTATAGTGCATCTGTAAAAGTTGACGAGAGTTGTAGTTGACATGCCAAATTTCCTGAGTCTTCTGAGAAAGTAGAGGCATTGGTGGTCTTTCTTAACTATAGTGTCGGCATGGGGGAACCAGGACAGGTTGTTGGTGATTTGGACACCCAAAATCTTGAAGCTTTGGACCATTTCTACTTCATACCCATTGATGTAGGCAGGGACATGTTATCCACTACACTTCCTGAAGCCGATGACAATCTCCTTTGTTTTGTTGACATTGAGGGAGAGATTATTGTCGTCGCATCAATTCACCAAATTCTCTATCTCGTTGAGAACAAATTTTGATTGGGAACAAATGGCATCTTTTAAAGTAGAAGACACGCCAAGGATCTTTACAGAGGTGTAATCAGACTCAACTGGATGCAGTAGGCCAAAAAGAGAGATTTGGTTACCGAAATGTTTGTTCTGGGTCAGTTTTAAGGAAGGTGGTAAGAAAGCTGGTATTGTCAGCATATAAATAGAGTCTAATCCTGAATCTTCAGATTGTGTCACCTAAGGAGCAGCTAGTAACCAAGGAAGAAGAGGGGGACCTAGGATAGATTTTTGGGAGATTCTGGAGATCATGATATAGGAGCAGGAAGAGAAACCATTAGTGGTGATGTTCTGACTATGATTGAATAGGTTGAATGGAACCAAGTGCGGGAAGTTCGACTAAGTTAGACAACAGACACAGAGTTGAAGGGAGATGGTGATGGGTAGTTGACAGTGTCAAAGGATGCAGAGAGGATAAGAAGGTATTCCACACTTGTGAAGGTATTCCACACTTGTGATACCTAGCACAAAGGAAGGTGGTTGTGGTTGTTTGAGATCAATCAACTCAGTCCCCCGACATTGCTGCAGGTGTTCCTCAGACTAGTGTCCTAGGCCCAACCATCTTCAGTTGCTTCATCAATGACCTTCCCTCCAACATCAGGTCCAAAGTGGGGGTGTTTACTGATGAGTGTATAGCATGTAGTCCTCAGATAATGGAATAGTCCAAGCCTGCAAGCAACACAACCTGGACAACATTCAGGCTTTAGCTGATAAATGGCAAGTAACATTCCACCACACAAGTGTCAGGCAATGACCATGCACAAGATGCACTGCAGCAGCTTGCCATGGCTCCTTTGACAGCACCTTTCAGTCCTGTGATCTCTACCACGAAGAAGAACAAGGGCAGCACAGCATGGGGACACCACCATCTACATTCCCTCTCCAAAGTCATACAACATGTATCATTGTTCCTGCACTATCACAAGGTCAAAATTTTGGAATGCATTCCCTTCCTAAAAGCACTATTGGTGGACCTAGACCACATAGACCTCAGCGGTTCAAGAAGGCAGCCACCAATTTCTGAATCAGGGATGGGCAATCTCGGGTGATGTCATTTGTAACTTTAGTCAAGCTCATTTCAACACTGTCTGGAAAACTGATTGGAGTGATTAAGTCAGTGTCGCAGGGAAGACGGGCACATAATTTAGAATTAAGAACATGTCCAATCTATTTGGGGAGGAAAGGAAGGTTTAAGATAGGGCATCTAGTGAAAGTGATGGTTTTGAAAGTGAAAGGGATGTTGTTATAAATGGATTCCTCTCCATAGATAAAAAGTCAGCTTGGAAGAAGAGTAGAGTGATCAGTATTATGCAAATGCAATTATGCAGTGTTATACAAATCAAGGGATAGATGGATTTTGAGAGGACATGAGGGGAGATAGCAGAGAAATCAGAAAAAAAATAATTGATTCAGTGCTAGGTTAGGAGATCCTTGAAGGAGGCTTGGCTTGTGGTGGGCAACCAGCAGAAGCTGCTGAATAGGTTATCTCACTCTTAGTGATAAAGAAATCCGTGAACTCCTTACATTTGGTGAGGGTGAATGGGGACGTGGGAAAGGGATTAATGAGATGCTTAGTCGTGGAAAAAAGAAGCTGGATGTCACCTTTTCTCTGCGATGGGCAAAAGAGGACGAGACCCAATAGTTCTTGTTATGATCCAGTCAGGTCTGGTGATGGGTGGCGAACTAGTTGACCAAATAAGCAGGCTGGGAAAATCCATATCCTATGCATCACCAAGATCACTTTTTTCAATCTCATTCTTGGCATGGTAAGATGATGATGCAGTCAAGCATTTGTAGCACTATGTAAGCTCGAACAAAACACTATCGTGGCACTTGAAAATTACGATAAATCTTAAAACACCACTGTATCATAATGTGTAGTCTGACTTTTTAATTGCACTGCTCAAACAGAAGCTGGCATCAAACAACATCCAATGAAGAGAAAGAGACAAGTTCTGAAGCTGGGACACGGAGGAACCCTTGATAGTGCAGCGTCAGGAGTGCTTGGTAAGAGACAGGGAGAAAAGATACTTTGCAGTAATGGATAAACATCAGCTATTTATATTTGATTTCTCGACACTGTTTGTTGTCCGTCTCCATTTTTTTTTGCCATGTCAGAAAGTAGCTATGCCCATTCCAGAAGATGCACATTGCAAATTAAGGATTACCATCAATGTGCTCACTTTGCTTCTCAGCATTTTAATTTGGGTTCCAGTTATAAACAATGCTGGTGAGGGCAGCAATGAGGCCAGCTCATTATACAACCAGCTGATGACTCCTGTCACAAATAGATATTGGAAAAAGGAAAGCAACTGAAGTTTAAAATATACTGTTACTTCAACATTGGGATGGAAAAGTGACTGAGAAAGCCTTTAAGGATCATTAGGTTTAAATGAATGAGAGCATTGGGTTTAAGGGGACAGGCAGTTTCATGTGCCACTAGGTATGACTGATTGTGAATCCACTGAATAGATAATAGGCTGGACCACTTCAGTAGATGGCAATCAATTAAAATTGAAAGAAAATATTTATCCAGTCTCCACCTTGCTTGAAGGTAGTCATTGTTTTCTATTTCTGTTAAGTTCAAATATTGGCCTACATTTATGTGAAGACCTGGTAAATAAACCCTTTTTTTTCCCTTCATTAAAAAACAAGTTCAATTCGGAAATATTTTCATGTCGTCAAGCCAATGATCCCCTCAATTTCATGCAGCTAACTTGTTGCACTGTCTAGGTCCTTTTAAGGTTAATGCACGTATGCACATTAAAGGGAATGTTGCTTGAACGTGGCCTGTTTGTTCCCTGTGCTTTGCATTCCCAATTATTACATAGCTTAAAGAGAACGTTGCTTTGAACCCTAAATTCCAGAGTTATCCTTGTCAAACTTAACTCCAGTTCTGAAACGGCAATATTTTTTTGAAGGTGAGTCCCAAAAATATAATGGCTTACCTCAGAATTTAAATTTCAGATATCCGAATTTTCTGTTTCCTTTCAGTCTTTGTTGCGAGATTAGAGCAATTTCTTTTGATTATTCCCAGAGCTGCGCAGAGTAGCCCAGCTGAGGTCTGACAATGAGTTATCCAGCAACAATACAACCTCTTTTGATTGTGCTTTATCATTCTGTTAACAGCAGCTGAGCCCTGTGCTGATAGCCTCATGGTGCAGAAATAAATCTATCACCCTGAGACCTGTCTCTTGATCAACGTGCTGCACGGCACTCCCAATCTTTTTTGTTTTTATTGCCGATTTGTTGCAATTCCTTTTTATCTCCACATTTTAAAATAATTACCGTTTTCCTTTGGCTTTCAGTGGTTGGTATTGGCAAAGGGACCAAAATGCTCGGCGGAATGTTGTCCTGCTCCAAGGTAAGCACGATTGTTTAATAAGGAAATGATTGCTAACGGCACCGTGGGCATAACTGCACCTCATGGACTGCAGCAGTTCACAAAGGTGGCTCACTACCACCTTTTCAAGGGCAGTTAGAGATGGGCAACAAATTCTGGCCTTGCCAGTGATGCCCACATCCCATGAGAGAATAAAAAACATTACATTTTTGATATTTTGATTAAAACATTACTTGAAGATGGTAGAAATTAGAGTCACAGAAAAAACTGTGGATTTTTTTCAAAGTATATTTTGAGTGATTTAATTCTTACCTTTTTTTTCTTTCATTGGTATTCCTCAGTTCATTGCGATAGATTTGAATTGATTAATTCCTTGCTAGTTTCTTAGCAGTTTTCATTTATACCTTATCTGAGATCTGATTTGCTGCTGTTTGATTTCAATAAATCAACCAAATGTGATTGCAAACCGTTATAACCTGACAGCAAGTGTGGGATAGATGAAACATATTTGCTGTATTAGTTGTTCTATCTTTGGGAAGTATTCACTAGGGTGATGAGTTGTGGGTGGGGGGTGGATTGGAGGTGGCGAGAATGCAACTCTTGGAATGCTTTTGGAGTGGGGGGTTGCAAGATGACCTTTAAGCCAAATCATGCATGTGGCCAGATTGTCTTAGGCTGCCTGCCCATTGCCCTTTGACAGTTTCCCCCTCTGGAACTTTGAGTTCATTGTGTTTGGCGCCCCTCAACTCTTTCAATAATTCTGTACCTTGTGTTCATCCATTCTCTCACCTGCTGCCCCTGACATCCTTGAGTCTTTTGCCTTTGTCTGACAATTTGCCCTAGATAACAGCCCATTGCTCTCAATTTTTCCTCATTCTTTCCCCTATTCTCTCCTTTGTTTATTTCTTCAATGTTTGTAATTCAATACATCATGTGCACTTGAATAAAGCTTGATTGTCCCATCGCCCTCAACCCCATCAAACCCTACCTTGGCCTGTGGTGTCCTTGCCTTCCCTTTCAGTCTCCGGCCTTTCCTACACGCCCCCCCCACCCCCCCAACTCTCCCCATTACCCATCTATACCAAACAAAGTAGGTACAGGAGACGCAAAGTCCAGCAGTGGCAAAGATATGGTAACATAGTGGTTAAATTACTCGACTAGTAATCGAGAGACCCAAGTTAAAAACCCCACCACAGCACTGGAGAAGTTGGATTTAGTTAACTAATTAAATCTGGATTTATAATGTTGATATCAGCAATGATGACCGTGAAGCTACCAGAAGACATCCCCGACTCCTCTCTCATCGTTCCTTACTGTGTCCGACTGACAGAACAGATCCACAGGTGGCATAATAATCCTTGGAGTCCTGGGCATTGACTTCAAACCCCATAAAATCTTGTGGCATCCTGAGTAAGAAAATCTCCTGATTACTGACTACTGCTTCTTTCAGCTGATGAATCAGTATTGTTCCATGTCGAATAGCACTTGGAAGAAGCACTGAGAATGCTAAGGTGATAAAATGTGTTCTGGGTAGGAACTTCATTGCATGTGGCTCAGTCGCACCACTACTGACCAAGCTGGCCTAATCCCAAATGTTGGACTTTAACCTGGTGTTGTGAGACTTCTTACCTAATCCCAAAGGACATAGCTGTCAGCCTAGGCCTGCCAACATGTGGTAAGAATTGCCATGAGGGACAAACCACCCTGACTTCATCCTCGCCTATTTATCTATCGCAGAAACATTTGTCAGTAATGGTATTGGTAAGAGTGACTACAGCACAGTCGTCTCACCAAGAATATCTGCCATTATGTTGTTTGGCACTATTAGTTTGATTAATGGATATATTTGGAACAGATCTAAATGGTCAAAACTGGGCATCCATTAGGCTTTGTGGGCTATCAACAGAAGTATTGTATTCCAGCACAATCTGCAACCTCATGCCCAGCAGGTTCGGCACTCTACCATTATCATCAAGCCAGGGGATCAAATCTGGTTCAGTAAGAAGTGTAGAAACAGCAGAGGATAGGGGCAGTAGGTGCATGGGAACACCACAGAATTAAACAAAAAAGAGAAAAGGATTGGGCTGGCAACTGGGAGGTATAAAAGTAGGTAGACAGGCTCAGGTCAATAAACAGTAAGCTCTGGTAGCAAAGTGTAAATAAACTGAGTGCCAAGTGGGTATATTTGAATTCTGCAACATTGCAGTGCTACAGAGGCACAGCACAGCATTTTAAAATGCCGAGGGCTGTTGGCCAGTTTCTGAATATCTCTTTAATGCAGTCATCACAACAAGTCAGAACTCTTAGCATTTTGATGTTGACAAAGTAGTGTCTGCTGTTGTATTTTATACAAAGCAGAACACGGCTTGCATGCTGGTTAGCTGCCAAGGCCATTAGAGTGGATACACTGTTAGCTAGGCATTAGTGCCAGTGCACCATGATGTTAATCTCTGGAGTGCTGCCAGCAAAACAAATCAATTATGACAGTACCTGTTGTCTTGAGCCATCAGTGAATTGTCTCAAACCAGTAAAGTGCTTGACATCCATTGAAACGCAAATCATTTTAATAACATAAGTCAGTCCTTTTTTAATGGTGCATGAGGTCTCTGGTTTAGAGGCAGGCTTTTCAACCAGTCGGGTTAGAGAATTTATTGTGTCTTTCCACTCTGGAATGAGGACATGGTGGAACAATGGACAAGTTTAATGTTTAAGGGAGACAGTACAAATGTTAAAATAGATATTAAAATTGTGAAAATGGAAAAAGAAAATAGCGACAAAGAGTTTAAATGTTGATTTTAGCACTAGATGTTTTAGTAACCTTAGGATATTTTTTGAGTGTCACAATGCATGAGCCAAATTATCCACAAATCATTGAATTCTGTGGAGCTATTAATAGCCTTTGCCTTTTTCATGTTCTGCCAACCCTTGCTGGTTAGGCAGCAGGCTGAAACTTCAAAACCCATTCATGCCCCTTATGTCCATTACGATTACTTGAAAGTGGAGGTTTTCATCTCTTCAGCCTTGAATTAATTTAAATCCAACCTCCAGAGGTAAAGTATAACCTAGCCCATTACACTACCTAGTTACGTGTCCCATGCTATCTTTTGTAAATAGACAGAATTGTCTTCAGCCTTTGTTGCCAATATATCATAGAATCATAGAAACCCTACAGCACAGAAAGAGGCCATTCGGCCCATCGAGTCTGCACCGACCACAATCCCACCCAGGCCCTACCCCCATATCCGTTCATATTTACCCACTAATCCCTCTAACCTACACATCTCAGGACACTAAGGGGCAATTTTATCGTGGCCAATCAACCTAACCCGCACATCTTTGGACTGTGGGAGGAAACCGGAGCACCCGGAGGAAACCCACGCAGACACGAGGAGAATGTGCAAACTCCACACACAGTGACCCAAGCCGGGAATCGAACCCAGGTCCCTGGAGCTGTGAAGCAGCAGTGCTAACCACTGTGCTACCATGCCGCCCTATATCTGGGAGGGTTGTGGGACTGGAGGAGATTACAGAGACAAGGAGGGGCAAAGCCATGAAGGAATTTGAAAACTAGCATGAGAATTTGAAAATCAAGGCACTGCTTAAACCAATGTAAGAGGGTAAATATAGGATCAGGACTTCTTGCAAATTAAGAAATCAGTAGATGGGTTTATAATGAGCTCAGGTACATGGAGGGTTGAACATTGGTGACCAGTCAGGAGTGATTTGGAATAGTGGAGGTAACAAATGTGTGGAGGAGGATTTTAGCAGATGAGCTGGGACGAGGTGAAGTCAGGTGATGTTATGGAGGTTGGAATAGGTAGTTATAGTGAAGACACAAATATGAGGTCAGAAGTTTATCTTGGTATCAAATGTGACATCAAGGTTACAAACAGATTGACTTAATCTCAGTCTGTTGCCAGGAAGAGGGATAGCGTTAGTCACTAAGGAATGGAGTTTGGAGTGGGGACTGAAAACAATGACCACAGTCTTCCCAGTATTTAATTTGAGAAAATTTCCACATATCCACAACTAAATACTGGATAAACAGTCTGACTGAGGTCTGACTAAGGTCTACAGTGAGGTAGAGTACAGCACTCTCTTTTTGGATGAAGTCCTCAGAGACTTTTGAGAAAAATTGTTGATAGAGTGAAGTCTGGACTAAGTGTCCCAGAAAGTCTCCCAAAGTGTCTTGTTAACCAAGAGTTAGTTAACCAGTTAGTTGATAAACAGAAAAACATTATCTTTCAATCAAATAAATGTAACAAAAATATTTATGATTAGGACAAGACTGATTCTCTTACACTGTATCACAAACAAATACTTCCATTCCCCTATGACTCCACTATAATTTTATAAATGTAGACTTTAATTACTTATACTTAATAGACCTGCAGGGGTGTCTCTTCCCACTCGTCCTGGTGAGGCATGGAGAGGGGATCAAACTTCATCAAGCTTATAGCTTGAGGTTCCTTTCTCCTTCTATGGTTCGCCTCTTCTCTTCTAATCTGTTCTTCAGAACCCCAATATATATTCTTTTGAGACTGGATTAAACGCATGCAGTTCTGCACGTAGGCATTAACCATCCAAACTGGTTTATTGCAGCTGGCTGACCTTGGGGCAGTGTCCTAAGTTATCTTATCACTTAAAATCAACCTTCATGCTCCATGAAGAGGCCAAATTAATTTATAATCAGCAATGGAATTGTCCAAACGTGGCTATTCTCAGCCTGTGCTCAAACCTCTTTACTAAGATGGCATGTTGTGCTAAAAACAGACTTAAGCTGGTGCTGCGAATACCTTCTCGACCTCCTTGGAGATTCTTTCTTACCTAAATACAAATCCCACGCTGAGAAAAATAACCTCTTTGACATGTGAAGCGTAAAAGTGCCTAAAGTTAGTCAGAATGCATCATTTGAAAGCAAACATGAAAATCTAGTGTTACCAGGACAATCTCACTCACATTATTGGAAAGGCTTCCAGATGTACAATTCTATTGGTTGAAGACCAGCTGTCTACTGGACCAGTTCATCACCTCCCACCTTTAAAATATTCACACAAATTACGTTTCAATAATTAAATGAAATCCTATGACTTCAGTGCAGTGCTAGGGGAGTGCTACACTGTCAAAAATGAGTTGAGGTGTTAATTTGAGGCCTTGTCTGCCCTCTCCCACTGGGTAGGCCATGATTTATCCCTCAATAGACATCTTGTCGTAGTCATTACCACATTGCTATTTATGGGACCTTGCTATATGTAAATATGCCGTAAAATTATCTGTCGGAACGCACTTCATTATTAATGGTGAGGCTGCACTGACACATTTCTTTCCAAAGCATTGGGTAGAATTCCTTTGGTGCTGACCGCTATCAAGTTGGTATCAATATAAGTGGTGCTGCCACTCAGATCAACTTTAAATAATTTTGATTTTTATCAGCTACAGGATGACCATAACCACTGAAAAGCTTATCCTTTACTGTATCTATTTTAATTTTGAAACTGCATACTGTAAAAGTATACTTTTTCTCTGAACCACTTTTGAACTGGTCAAAGGCAGAATGTTTCAACAGTCCTTGCTAGTACAGGCAGTTCATAAATTGAATGATTTGTTTTAGCATTGTGGGTTCTACCTTGCTATTCATCACCTCACTTCACCCCACACCCGAACCTTAGCAGTTCAATAGGATTATTAGGAAAATAAGGTAATTTTAAGGGATTTATATTTGTATTGGTAAACATTAGAAATAAGGTGTAGTTTTAAGTGGGTTTCATTTAATGTTTCTGTGCCTGGAAGGGTAAAGCCTATAGTTAGATTCATGCTGGACGAAGGTGTTTGTATGTATGGGGGTTGGCTTTGATTCCAACCGTGATCTTAGTGTGCTTAGAAAGGTCTATGCGTGAAGAGTAAATAAATCAGTAGTTGCCTAGTGCTGGGGTCTGGTAAGGTAGAGAAGCCTTTACGTTTTAGTTTGGCTAGTTTGATTGCTGTTGATAGTCAGAGAGAAGGTAGCTCTTTCAATTGCTGGAAGCAGTGGTTTTAGAAGGTTAAAGCGGGAACATCTCTCTCAACCTTGCCAGAAGAAAAGCCATACTATGGAGTAATGGTTAAGAAAGTAATGGAGGGAGGTGGGGTGGGATTTGAGGTGAAATCCACAGACATTAATTTGGGTTCAGAAAGCAGTGTGTCTTACAGTTATCATGTGTCTTTAAAAGGGACTTTGTGTGTTAATGAGACCATTGTAACTTAAGATTAACATGAATTACAAAGTATATTTTAAAATCTGTAATTGTTAAGCTAAGGAGGAGTAAAAGGAGTATTGTATAACAATCCACCTTTTCATGTTTAATATATATTTTCTTGTTAAAACTAATTGGTAGTCCTATGACGCTGTTCCTCCATGTTTTATTAAAAATAGTAAAAGTTATGGTCATTTGAGTCAGGTTTCCATTCTCTGATCTTCCCATCCAGTTATAACATCAACTGGAATCATGACACCATACTTCCTGTGTGGACTTGGATATATGGCGCTGATCGTTCTGTTAATAAACAAAGCATGGAATTCCTGTATATGAGATGAAAAATTTGTGTTGTGGATCATCGTTAGGGGTGGTTGTCTTGTATGTAGTTTCAGGTAGTAGATACTTTCCATAGAAAATATTCCTCTAATAACCTTCCCCTTTTCAGCTGTACTTGCTTTGAGAGGGGAAAAAAGGGAGAAACGTCCCTGACGAAACATCTTTTCATCCTTGAGCCAGGGTGGTTGTGATTCATATATGCTATGATTGTCTCCTATTCACAATGCACTGAGTCAGTCAGCAAATGCAGCCTTTAAAACATTGCCTAATCTAATGCGTTTCTTTTTGTTGTAATGCAAGCATAATTGATAGAGAAGGAAAGACTACCTGGAGCATTCCTCCTTGTACTGAGTACTCATCCACTGGATTAATAGATATATGTCATTTTGCCATCTGCAGCAGTGGTCTCCCATTCCACTACAACTGTCTCCTGCTGCATACTGCAGCATGGGAAATTCAATTTGCCGTGCTGGAAGGAGTGTGGTGATTGATAGAGCAACTCCCTGAATGGGGGAGGGGGGGGGGGAAAGCTTTGAATCTCTGGTTAGGAGAAGCCCTACCTTCAAACCTTTCAATGGTGAGAATAGTGGGGGAAAAAATAAATTGACGCCACTATTCCAAAAGTGAAGGTGGGGTGGTGGTGTGCAGGCAGTGTCTCTTATATGGAAATATATGCAGTACCTGTATCTGAAAATTTCAGCAAAATAAATCATTCAGATTACAGCATGCGTCAAGGTGGCATAATGTTAAGAAATGTGTGAATCTCTTAGGAATTGATCTTCAAAATGTACAGGACAGCTGTTGGGGTTTTTTTTGATCCATGACAGAAATTCTATACTTGAAGAGTTAATGTGTTTTGTAATTTTTGGATGTTTCTGAAAAAAGCTGCGACAGAGCTTTGCTGTAAGGTCAAAACTTGAGATATAAAGGCCAACATTTATTCAGCTGCCAGCTTCTGTATCTTGGTTTTGTGCTGATATAATCAATGTCTTTCCATACTCCATTTCAAATTGAACCTTTGTCTGTAGAGGGGGTTAGAGGACAAATGTATCAAACCATTATTAATCTTTGTTGTTGGCGTTGCCTGTCCATAAATCTATCTGATAGTTGTCTCAGCATTAACCGCTGAACCATGATAAAAGACTGCAATTGAGGGAGTGTCCTGTTAAGGAAAGCAATGGGAAATGCAACATAAATGGGCTTCTCTGCTCTGTAGTAAATGCAGTTAGTACAAATGGGATTTGATGCATCGTGTGTGCTGAGTTAGAAATAATGAAGCAGTTTCAGATAGAGCCACTACAATGTGCCACAGTGACCTCAGAGTTTGGAGTCACACACAGAGGAAGACTGCCTTGTAGATGGCTTTTGAAAGCAAAATATAGCACTGACCACATCACCATCAGCACTGTTAGAATTTTGATTTCTATATACACTTTTCCAAAATGCTAGGAGGTGGTACTGCAGCATACTGGGGGGAAAAGAGAGACTTTAAATTTAGCTCTCTTTATGGTGTAAGTTGACCAAAAGAAAATAGAAATATTGTCATCAGATGAGGCACAAATTTCATAACTATGACCCAGATAATTTTCTTCCCACAGATTTAGTATTTTAGTGCCAGACTAGTCATAAATATTGTGGTTACCAGAGCAGGTTAGAAGATGGCATTTTCTCTGGCAAGTTACTCAGCACCTCCTCATCTCCCAAAGCCTATCCTCTGTCGACATGTACAGGGCAAGAGTGTCATAGAATACTTTGCATTTGCCTGGATGAGTCCAGCTCCAGCAATATTCATGAAACTTGAATGGCCTTTTCCTAAGTCTTATGTTCCTGTCTGCATATATTTTATATAGGTTAAACATTTTTTTCTATTAAATTGTTGTGAATATACTGTGAGGTTCCAAATTGATTTTTCAAAATTGTTTGATGCCCACCTTTTTGTCAGGCTGCTGCACATCAAATAAAAGATGAATGATTTTTTTTAAAAAATCAATGACTTGTCTGGGAACTATTCATTCTTAGTTACCTGATGGTTGAAATTCCAGATTCTGTCAAATACAGTTCACAATAGAAATCATGAGGAGCTGAAATGAGGGGAAAAAATACAATATCAAAGCAGTATCCTTCGGTAGCTGCCATTTTTAATACATTTGAATCTGTTTATGTTCACCATCAGTAATTTTCAAATAGATTTAGTACTTAACCTATCAAAGTTAGCATTTGAGTTTTATTCAGGTCATTGAGCCTTGCACTTGAATCTTATGAGGTAGTCTCACCATCTTCCTAGTTGGTACATCTCAATGCTCCATATTTAGATTTGCATTCCTTCATATGTATATTTTGGAATTGTTTTCAGTGAGAAATTTATTATTAGTGCTCAGCCTGGATACTCAACAGCACCAGGTTAAATGCGGAGCAAAGTTATTTCAAGCCTAGTAAATGCATACTAGCAGCAGTCTGAGAAGATGATCCCACACTTGATACCCACATCATTTTCAGTTGTGTACAGTTTTCGTATTGTGAGTTTCTTTTGAATCTCTGGGAAAATTAATAGCAAATTGCTCCTGGTATCTCTAAATAATTGCTTTATACAACTGGAGTCAATTCAACTTGCTGGTTTATTATTGTGCAATTCTTAAATGATGGGAACCTGCAGTACTGTAAAACACACACTGACTATAAACAATGTGATGCTATTCAAGACATCAATAACATGCTGCTGTGTCATTAAATGGTATATGACCAAGCAATGATATTTTAAAAATTGATGGATATTGAAATCGAATTTTTAAAATCCAATTAAATTATTTTAACCCATGCCAACAGTCCCTGCATGGCATATCTCATTGCTTGCACATAGAACATTACAGCGCAGTACAGGCCCTTCGGCCCTCGATGTTGCGCCGACCAGTGAAACCAATCTAAAGCCCTCTAATCTACACTATTCCAATATCATCCATATGTTTATCCAATAACCATTTGAATGCTCTTAATGTTGACCTTCTCTCTAACGAAAACAACCTCAGCCTTTCCTCATACGATTTTCTCAGGGACAAGCCCACATGGGTGGGCTTGTCCCTGAGCTCCCTGCCGTCTTTGAATCAAGCACAAATGTTCATGCAGGACTTGTGATTTGCTGGTTCCCAAATCTTGTGTTGCAAATTGGCTGTTGTGTTTCCTTGCACGGGAAATGCCTACAACTTCAAAAACAATTTATTGGCTAAAGTATGTATTTCTCGTTCTTGAGGAGATTCATGGGGTTTATCATGTAAAAACCTGTGTTTGGATGCAGTTGTTCTCAGGATGGTCTGCACTTTGTGGGTTGCAGATGGATTGCTTTTTTTGTATTGCACAATGGTCATTGTGTTCCATTGTGAAAATCAACGGAGGAGTTGCTACTGTGTGCTGAGAAGGTGGCGTGTGTCGGCTGCAAGTGGCATCAGCTACTTTGATTTCTCCATTTTGACTTTTCATAAATTCAGTTCTAATATTTTAGATTTCTGATCAGTACTTTTTAGGGAGTAATTTTAGATGAAGGAGATCTACTTAGTGGCCAAGATGAACTAGTTAATAAGTGAATTGGTTGCTGTGTAGGACCTAGAAGGTTTTTAACTTTAAGTTGAATTCTAAAACCAAAGTTCTGTTGTTTGGTATGCTACTTACTGATTCCTCAGTTGCACTTGTTCTATGCAATTCTGGTCCGTGCATTGTCCAGTCCTTTTAAGGGATGAATCCTCCATTTAGTCAATTGTAACTTAGACTGTATTTTGAGTTTTAATCCATTTCACAACTTGACTAGTTACTGTTATTATAAAGCAAAATATCGTGGATGCTGGTAATCTGAAATAAAAACACAATGCTGGAAAAATTCAGCAGGTCTGGCAACATCTATGCAGAGAGAAATAAGAGTTAACATTTTGACTCTGTGTGACTCTTGGAGACTTTCATCCACTGGTGCCATTGCGTGGATCACATGCTTTGCAGCGGTTCCCAGCAGGTGTGCTTTGGCACATTTCAATGGAATTAATGCTGGGCCCCTTGCTCAACATTTCCCTATTCCCAAATGACTTGATGGCTTTTCTGGAGAATTGCAAATTGGAAGTGCTTTACGGATGATTGGTTTGCTATTAAAACTAGGGTTAGTTTAGATCAATGATCGTGAGATGTTTTCTCTGTTCGAAGTACTGGGTTTTGTTATGAGTGTAATTTGGCCATCCATTCAGGCAATACACTTTTATTTGGATGCATCATCGACCTGTTGTGCTTTGTAGCTGGTAAGTGTTTAGTAGGGAGCAAAGAATATGTTACCACTTCCTCTGTAAAATTTAAACCTTCTAGTTTGACTCCCTTCACTGATGTTCTTGATAATGCTTCTGCTGTCATCTGGTACTTCCCTTGAATGTACTTGATAACTGAATATATTCCACAACTCTCAGTCTAAAACATTGGATTCCAAGTGGCATTTTTGTAATTTCCTTTAGGTTAAGAAGAGTAACCAAAGATTTCAATTTTAAACTTTAATCCCATGACATAATCAGAAAACTTCTCTCAGGCCCATGTGGCTGCTGATGCGTCTGCTCAATGGTTGCATACCTTTTCTCTGTATCCATGAGAGATCTTGAGGTAGAATAAACGGGTCAATGGATCATCTTTGCCTATCTTTTTGAACTTGAAACAAGACTGCGTCCAAACCTGTAGATGTGTCCGCTGCTATAGTTGTTGGTAATTCTGGATCGTAGTGCACTGCTATTTCTGGTGCAATTAGGAGATTTTTGATCTTGTCAAAAACATTTGGCTGGTCCAAATTCTGACACCACTATTGCCGCGACAGCTGTTATAGCGGCTCACCCATTTCCATCAGGTTTGATAGAAACCTATCTGATTGACCCATCCTAAGAAACCTTTGTAATTCTGTGATGTTTTTAGACTCTGGGAGCTTTCTAATAATCTTGGTGACCTGCTGGTTGGCCATAATTCCTGAAGTTTGCACAATGTGGCCTCAGAATTTAATTATCGGCTTTGCAAATTTACTTTTGTCATTTAATATCAAACGTGCTTCCTGTAGAACTTTGAAAATTGCTCTCATTTGACAGTCATGGTTTTCCCTCGATGAGCTGTGCGTGAGAATGTGGTCCATATGGCATATCACTCCTTCCATGCCTTCCAGGGTCTGAAACATTGTTCTTTGGAATATCTCTGGTGCAGAAATAGTTCTGATCGGTAACCTGTTAAAACAATGAAAACCAAATGGCATGATTAAAATTAGTTAGTCTGGATTCTTTGTCCAAAAGCAGCTGCGAAACACTCGTTAGCATCTAATTTTGTGAAAGAGGGTGCTTTTTGCTAATTTGGTGACACTTTCATCCATTGATGCCAATGGATGGATCCCATGCTCTACTGCAGCGATTCCCAATTGGTATGCCACAGCATGCTGGTGTGCCATGAAGGTAGTTATTTAGAAACCTGTATATTTTCATAAGATCTAACTAACCTTTGTCTTCAATTCCAAGTCGCAATGAATCCTCACCTTCCGCGTATGCGCTGGCCAAGAACAGATTCCTCAGTGCTCATAGAATCATAGAATCCCTACAGTGCAGAAGGAGGCCATTCGGCCCATCGAGTCTGCCACCACCACTATCCCACCCAGGCCCTATTCCCTCAACCCCTCATATTTACCCCGCTAATCCCCCTGATACTAATTTTAGCATGGCCAATCAACCGAACCCACTCATCTTTGGACTGTGGGAGGAAACCGGAGCACCCGGAGGAAACCCACACAGATATGGGGCGAATGTGCAAACTTTGCACAGACAGTGACCTGAGGCTGGAATTGAACCCGGGTCCCTGTCACTGTGAGGCTGCAATGCTAACCACTGTGTCACCGTGCCGCCCCAGAAGAAGTCTCTACATAGATGCTGCCTGACCTGCTGAGCTTTTGTTTTTATTTTAGTTGCTGCTATTATTGGACTGCAGAATCCATTTAATAATATGTAAATCTTAGTAGTCTGCATCTTAGCAGGGGTTGAGCATAAAATACAGCTTTGATTTTGTAACTGCTGGGTTGCTAGAATATTGCTACTGCAGGTTTTGTTTTGTCTAGACAGTTACATATGTATCTATAAATGGAAAATTGCATTTATTGACCACTAAGGACTACCTTTGCTCCCATTCTCCCACTGCATCCAACATAGTTGATTTGTTTTGGCCAAGAGCGAATATTGTAGCAATCGTGTGTTCCTGTATTAATTCTTCCCAGGAAATTGCACCTTGATTTCTGCCCTGGGTGAGGAAAGAATCAGTGACCTGTGGAAATGAGATATGCTGATTTGGCTGAGCAGTAAAAGCCTTTTTCAGCTTTGACATATCAACTGTTATCTTTTTATGTTAAGTAAAAAAATTATATCATCTACACTTTTTTGTTCATTAACTTCTTCCTTCAAGCCACCTCGAAGTAATAAAAAGTGAATTTTTGTTCAGGTTTTCTAATCAAAATCTAATATTCGCTGGCTATACTTGTTGACTATGGGCTTGCTGACTTACAGGTCATTTCTGCAGAGCAGCATTGAGGAGAGGTGTTCAAGCAGTCTCATTCTGTTTTGAGAGAGCTCAGTTAGAAAATTTCTGATGAGGCAGACTGGTTGGCATTGTCTTTTCCTCTGGGATTGTAATGACTCAGGAAGCCCGACTGGAAAGGAACATTGTTTATTCTCGAATGCAAAGTAAAACCACTACATTGAGTACATGTACTGGTCGCAGCTTGGGGCTACAGTTCAGGAGGCCCAATCTTGAGGAAAGACTTTTTACCCAGAGGGTGGTGACGGTCTGGAATGCACTGCCTGGGAGGGTGATGGAGGCGGGTTGCCTCACGTCCTTTAGAAAGCATCTGGATGAGCACTTGACACATCATAACATTCAGGGCTATGGGGCAAGTGCTGGCAGATGGGATTAGGTGGGAGTTCAGATGTTTCTAATGTGTCAGTTCAGACTCGATGGGCTAAAGGGCCTCTTCTGCCCTGTATGATTCTGCAGTATGGGTGTCGTCATCTATGGACCCCTGAAACTCCTGGGCCTCTTTTTCTGAGTTTTTGCAGGAGGGGGCTAATTCTATGGTTTTCTTGAAGTCTGGAGTTGGTTCAATCAGTAGCTTCCTTTGGGTCCCAATATTATTAATAGTAAACGATCCCTTAACATTTGCAGAAGTGCTGACCCGTAGTCAGTGTTCCACCAATTTCTGCAGTCTCATCAAGAATTCAGTTCCCCAGGAAGTCTCTTTGCCGTGTTAAATCTGTAGCGTTGAAATACAACAGATGGTTTAGGCTCCTATTGGTCCGCTAGCATATCTACCAATTTGTCAAAATATTTTGAATCCGGGGCTGCCAGATCGGTTAAACATTTTATGATGCTGAAAGTCAGGGCCCCACAAGCATTCAAGAGGATGACGTTTTGTCAGTTGACCTCCTCTATGCCGTTTGCTCGGAAAAAAAGTATCTCATTCTTTTGTCGTACTGGGGCCAATCCTCCATGTCCGAATCACAAGTTTCCAGTTTCTCAAGCAGCGGCATTTTAAATATCTCCCCATCACTGTCGTACCGGCTTCATTGAAAGGCAAGACTGTCCAGGAAGCCTGACTGGAAAGGAACATAGTTTATTACAGAATGCAAAGTAAAACCACTACGTAGTGTACACACACATTAGTCTCTGTCTGGGACTAAAGTTCAGTCGACCCAGTCTTGGGCCTGTGTATGAAAGTAATGGTTTCCAGCTGGGCAGATAACTGTCTATTAACAGGAAACTTGTACTCAACGAGTCCCACAGGGAGATCAATCAGTTCCCCCTAGACCTTGTGGGGGTTAACACAGAGACCGAGGTTCAAATCTAGCATCACATTTGTGTTGCCCCGTACGCTGTTAAACCTCGGCCATTGCACTTTATTCCTCTTGAAGTCAGACCCTGTAGTTTTTTAATGTTGGAAATATTATTTTATAATTGAGGTTAATTAATAAGTCAAGAGATGACCAAAATGTTTGTCAAAAGATTTTGACTGGTTTTATGCCAGGAACTTCATATAGGGAGGCAACATAATTTTGAAACTTGTGAACTGTGTACAGTTGGAGAGCATTTCAGTTCCTCTGTTTTTTAGTAAAGCAGTCTGTTCTTTCTCTTCCCCCTGTTGTCTGCGTACGACTGAACATCAATTAAGAAAATTAGGATATTGCACAATATATCTATTTAACTGGGAAATATAGTTCATAAATATTCAAAGGTGGTGCAACATTTATGCGCCTTCTAATTAAATTTGCAAGTTTGTGCTTTGTGCCTGTTCTCTCTTCCTTAACCATTCTCCTCCCAATACACTCGCCCACCATCTGTTCTCGGCTTGGATTATGACCCATGACTAGGAGGACTGCACATTCTGTTGACTTTTATTTTCCCACCTCAGGGGATTGTTGCAATAATGCAGATTAAAACCTTTTGTGGTATTTTATCTCTCTTTTTTTGGCAACATGGTCAGATTTCTTAATAGTGCTGGGGTGGATGTTCTGTTTGCCAGTCTGCTAAGGTCCCGACCCTTCATAGAAGAAGGGTGTTCCCAAATCTTTCCTCACTATATCTTGGCGCCCATTGCTGTAGCCAAAGGGGCTACAGAACATGTTTTAAATAGCAATTTTTAAGAATTGCAGCTTTCCTCGTGGCAATCAGTTGCTGTTCGGAAACTGGTATTCTCTGTATGCTGGGCCCCATTTCTGTCATGATTGTTCCCTAATGCACAGATCTGACATAATTAGTGCAAGGGCCGTTGGAGACCGGATTGGTGAAATCCCCTCTTATGACAATGTAGGAGCAGAGATTACACAGTTTGAGTTTATACTCACTGGAGTTTAGAAGGATGAGGGGGGATCTGAGCGAGGTATATAAAATTTTAAAACGGATTGATAAAGTAAATGTAGACCAAATGTTTCCACTTGTGGAACAATCTAAGATAAGAGGTCACAGGTATAGGTTGAGAGGCAATAGATTTAAAACTGAAATGAGGAGGAACTATTTGCAGAGGGTGGTGAATTTGTGGAACTCAGTGCCCCATAGTGCAGTGGAGTCTGAATCATTGGTTTCAAGAAGGAGATAGATATATTTCTGATAAGGGGATACGGGAACAGGGTGGGGAGATGGATTTGAGACCAGGGAGAGATCAGCCATGATCTGATTGAATGGCGGAGCAGGTTCGAAGGGCTCAATTTTGCCTACTTCTGCTCCAAGTTCCTATGTTCCTATGTTATGGAGTGCAGTTGCTGCAGAAAGCACCCATACACATGTCGGGGTTTGCCAATTGGCTATTTAATAAAGTGGAACAAACGCCCTACATATCCAGTCCCAGATAATTTGCTTGTGTTTCCTGGGTGATGACTCAAAATCCCTGTAAATATTGCTGTTTGTCTTGCTTTTCCAGAATAAATCAGATTTGCAAAATCTGCCACAGCATTGCAAATGCATTAACTCATAAATTGGATCTCTGACATGACAGGTGACAGCTTTGCACTTTCTTTTAGCCTTTTGGGGATTCCAGCAACCACGAAGATTGTTTTGTGAAATCACTATTCTTGTTATCTTTCTTACTAGCTCAGATTTTCTGTGCATCTAATATTCAAAAGTGAATTGTAATGGTTATTTAATGCAGAATAACTTGGGAATTGATATAAAATTTACTTTTTGTATTAGCCCAATAATGTATCCAAAAATCATCCATGTAAGTGAAACACATTAAGGCTCTGTTATTCATGCACATAAGCTCTGAAAGCTGATCAGTAAGCAGCTAAATTGAATAGGAAATGTAAAACTGCCTAATGAGCTTCATTTTATATTGATGATACCATATATGCAATTAGATTTACAGATTGCCTGGGAGAAGCTTAGAAAGACTCAAATCCAGCATCTTGCATTTAATAATTTGTGTAATTTAGATCCATTAAACTGAGAGAATTTCTGAGCGACTGACTTGGGTTTGAACAGATTTGATCGATATATTCTATCTGACCTTATTGTTGGATGAAAGAAACTATGCTTGACTGGTCCATTGCAGTAGTCTACACTGGATTACATGAGTTCCTAGATGTCCATTATTGTTAGCAGATTTGTCCTGTTTATGAAAGTGCTTGTTCGGGAAGTACATTTAGCCACCACTCCAGAAAATTCACTCAGGCTATTCCTTTCTGATCATAGCTTTTAAAAGATCTTTTGTACATATTTTATTCAACAAATTTAATGATTAATCAGTATGAATATTCAGTATATATTTTTGCAATTAGAAGTATGGATAATATAGATGTAAGCTGATTATTTAACCTGGATTCTGATTCAGAACTAAAAAGCACCAGTTGAAGAAATACATTTAACTTTGATTTTAACATTATAAGAACTGGCTAAATTAACAACAGGTAATTAGAGTTAGGTAGTAAATATTTACCTTGCCAGTGATGCCCGGATCCCATGAATTTACTAAAAAAAAAGCTGCAACTATAATTAGGAAGGTTTACAATGAAAGTGTATGCTCCGCAAAACACAATTGTATGGAATTTCAAATTTCCACCTGGGCATAAAACTGGCATTGTGGGTCAATCAACCTTTATAGGAACCAGCTGACTTTCTAACCCAAGCGCACTCGTGCAGTTGACAAGATGGATGAATCTTGATTGAGATGTGACAGGTCAGAGCTGAATAGTGTGGTTTGTTAAATGGATTTTATAAAAGAGGGGAAGTTATGCTTCAGTTGAACCGAGCTTTGGCCAGATCCCATCTGGAGCACTGCATTCAGTTCTGGCACTGTGCCTCAAGGAGAATATACTGGCCGTGGAGGGGATGCTGTGCAGATTTTCCGGGCTTAAAGAACTAGATTACGAGGGTGGATTGCATTAATTTATATTCCATTGTGTGCTGAAGATTGAGGGATAATCTGATCAAAGGTCTTAAAATGTTAACAGGTTACAATGGGATAAGTGCATAGAAGCTATTTCCTCAGTGGGCTGGGGGGAGGGAAGAGAAATCAGCATAAAGCTGACAATCTTAAAATTAGAAGGAAAAATGAGAGGAAAAACCATTTAGAAGAAAAATCAGGAATCACTTTTTCACAATATAAGTCATCTAGAATTCTCTGCACAAAAAAGCTGCGGATGTTGGAAGAGTTAGACTGGCAAATTCTGTTGGGCAAGGATATCAAGGCAAATGGAGAAAGGGAGGGCAAATGGATTTGAGATACGAAGCCATGATCTAATTGAATGGTAGAGCAGGCTCGAGGAACTGAACAGCTGACTCCTGTTTCTAGATTAACTTTTACTGCACTCCAAATAGTCCTGCTCTCCCTCTTCCTCCCTTGACATGAGAATATATCAACTAAATAGTCTGTCCTGCGTGGTGTAAAGTTTCGCGAATGTTATTATGACACTTGCAGGTGAATGATGAGCTTTACATCATGTCCTTGTCTTGAATGAAGATGGTAGAGAGGCATTAATGAGTCTGGAAGTGGGCCACTCATCACAAAGCACCCAGCCTCTTCCTCTACTCTAGAACCAAATGAATTTTGCTGAATCTTCCTGGTGAGCATGTTATTGATAAGTAGATATCACTTAGTGGTTTGATTGAGGACTCATCATTTTCTGATGATTGGGCAGTAATTGCTGGTTCAAGTTTTCCTCACTTTTATGCGATAGACAAAACCCTGGGCAATCTTCTACATTTTTGGGTCGGTATCACTATCGTAGCTATATTGGCACAACTAGGTTAGTGGAGCAGGAGTAGACCTAATTCCTTCAAGCCTGCTTTGCCATTCAATAAAACTATAGCTGATGTAGCCAAAAATACGTCTGATACAGCCACGGGAACACATTCAATGACAAACCCTCCTCTGCTCTCTGGGATAGAGACTCCAAAAAATTAACGACCGTGTGAGTGAAGAAATTCCCCCTCATCCCCATCTTAAATGGGGATCCCCACCTTTATTGAAACTGTGCCCCCTGGTTCTAGCTTCTCATATACGAGGGAAAATATCCCCTCAGCATCTACGTTGTCAAGTCCCTTCAGAATCTTATGTTTCAATAAAATCACTTATTCTTCTAAATTCAGTGTAGGTGCAATCTGCAGAAACTATAGTTCTGGTGCACTGATTTTCAGCATATCTTGGATGTTGTTAGAGCCGTGTAGCCTTCACTGAATCAAATGCGCTCCACAGCCTAATGTCATGAGAAGTGATCAGATTGGCTTTAAATTGGTACCCGTGACTGTGGATAAGTTGGAGGCTGAGTCAGCTCATTCATTTGACACTTCCAGCTGAAGAAACTTACAAACACAGTTGTATACTGGGTGCTACCATCGGTTGAAGTTGTTCATGGAATCTATTTGTTTTCTAGTTGCTCCCACCAGCTTTAATTGCATGTGAAAGGACTACATTTGTGTAGTAGCCAGGGAGAGTCTTCACTTTGTTCTTGGTATTTATTATGTTGATAGCCCCTATGTTGTAGATTCTATAATTTCAGCACATACCTGGTGCATGTCCTTCTATGTTCTCCATTAAACCAGTGTTGGCCTCCTGTCTTGATGATGAAGTGAGAGATGTGTTAGTCCGTTTGATTATAGGTTATGGTATTTACTTCTGCCGATGCCTATAGCTCCTCATGGATGCCCACTTTGTGACTCTGATTGTCTTTACTGTGTCCTAAATAGCACTGATTGTGCCAGAGTACAAAATAGATATTGTCCCCACTCTGGAGATGAGTCTTCATCTTCATAATGACTGTGTGGTGGTATCGTCTACCAACATTATTGTTGGGAGGCATGTTTGTGATGGGTAGTTTGATAAGGGAAAGGTCAAGTAGGTTATTCTCTTGCAATGGCTGCTTTGTTCACCCAATAGTTAAAAGTTTGTCACATGTCTTTGGTGACCAGCTAATGTACTATATGAACGATGTGACATGATTAAGAACATAAATAGAAACAGGAGTAGGTCATACAATGCCTCAAGCTTGCTTAATTATAGAATCATAATATGACTGCAGCACAGAAGGAAGCCTTTCTGCCCTTTGTGACGATGCTGGTTGTTAGGAAATAGAGTTTCAAGTAAGCTGTACTTGTATCTATGAATGTTAGGTGTAAGATATAGCTTTAAGTTTATATTTTTTTATTTGTGGATTTAAAAAAGGTGAAACCTGGGTCTAGTTTAATTTTAGTGGAGACAGCATATTTGAAGCCGTTTATATACCTGCATTTTTAATGAGGTTTTGCCACTCTTGAAGGGAAGTTAAAGCAAACACAGGCCGAAAACAAAACTAGGCTGTTGCCTAATAACAGGGAGGCCACTGGAGAACAGAAAGCAATTCGAGTTGGTGATTATGCACTAAAGTGAAGGGAGCAGCTTAAATCCCTTTAACTGCACATACCAGCAGATTGCCATAGAACCACAGAACCCCTACAGTGCAGAAGAAGGCTATTTGGCCCACCGACTCTGCTCACCAAAAGAGCATCTGAGGAATTGCTCTGAAGTTAAAGTAACAGTGAATGTTGAGTGTGTTCTGGATCTCCCAAGTTGGGAGAGGGAATTGCATGGAGCAAGGCCTAAGGGGAAAGGTCTGAAGAAGATTTAGTCAAAGGAAAAGAACCGGAATCTGGAAAAGGTCCTGTTCAGTGAACTAGAGAGTGAGGGGGAGAGGAAGGCTTCCACGTTTATATCGAGAGAGGCTGCAGGAAGCAGATTTAAAGCTTTAGACTTATGAGAAGCCTGAAGATCAAAGGAGACAGCTGCAAGCCTATAACACTTTACTATGGCCCAGTGAGACAGTGGCATTCTTGGTACAGTTGAGTAGCAAGAGAGTGTGGAAGATAGGATGCACAAAGCGATCCCGGAGAGAGAAACATCAGAAGAAGAGATTGAAAACCTGGACGTGGATCTTTGTTGAAGATGTCCAAGTGAAAGCATAGTTTGGAAGGAAATTGCAAGGCGACTGGAAATTGGAAACCCACGTTAAAACACAGAGCTTCTGTGAGACCAGTTGATTCTCAGTGTGACAGGCATCTGGAGGGAGTTGATGGGAGATCCATAGAAATTGCTTTGGATGGCATCAGTGACTTGGTTTCAGAGTGTGGTGTGTTGGACCACAGTTCGCCTATTGTTTTACATGGACTGCTTACTTTGAAAAGAGCATAAGAGAGATTTTGTAGCTCGTTATCCTTACAAATCTCTAATAGAACATAGAACAGTACAGCGCAGTACAGGTCCTTCAGCCCTCCATGTTGTGCCGAGCTTAGTCCGAAACCAGGATCAAGCTATCCCACTCCCTATCATTCTGGTGTGCTCCATGTGCCTATCCAATAACCGCTTGAAAGTTCCTAAAGTGTCCGACTCCACTATCACAGCAGGCAATCCATTCCACACCCCAACCACTCTGAGTAAAGAACTTACCTCGGACATCCCTCCTATATCTCCCACCATGAACCTTATAGTCATGCCCCCTAGTAACAGCTACATCCACCCGAGGAAATAGTCTCTGAACGTCCACTCTATCTATCCCCCCATATCATCATATAAACCTCTATTAAGTCACCTCTCATCCTCCTCCGCTCTAAAGAGAAAAGCCCTAGCTCCCTCAACCTTTCCTCATAAGACCTACCCTCCAAACCAGGCAGCATCCTGGTAAATCTCCTCTGCACTCTCTCCAATGCTTCCACATCCTTCTTATAGTGAGGTGACCAGAACTGCACACAAAATTCCAAATGTGGTCTCACCAAGGTCCTGTACAGTTGCAGCATAACCCCACGGCTCTTAAACTCAAACCCCCTGTTAATAAACGCTAACACACTATAGGCCGCCTTCACGGCTCTATCCACTTGAGTGGCAACCTTCAGAGATCTGTGGATATAGAAGAGTTGGGGTGAAGCAGTGTTGTAATATAGTTCATCTTTTCTTGTTTAATAAATGTTTTATTCTTTTGTTAGAAGTTGATCAACAGACTCCTGTGACTCTTCAGTAGCCCCCTCCATGTTTCTGAACAAAAAGTAAAAGTTACAATCTATCAAGCTGGGCTCCACCCTGGGATCCGACTTGTCCGGTAGAAATATCAATTGACATCATAACAGTTTCCTACAGGAGCATCTCAGCTAGTCCCACTCCCCTATCCTTTCCCCATTATACTGCAATTCATTTATTAAAGATAATTATCCAATTCCCTGAAAGCTGTGATTGAATTTGCTTCCACCACACTCGAGCCGTGCATTCCAGATCCTAATCCTTCACTGTATCTAAAGAAATAAAGTTTTTTCTTCAGTTGCTTTTGGTTCTGTTGCCATTCACTTTGAATCGGTGTCTTTTGCTTCTCCACCCTTCCATCAATGTGAGTTTTTCTCAATCTACTCTGTCCAGACCCCACATGATTTTGAATATCTCTCTAACCTCTCAACTTTTTCTAAGGAGAAAAGCCTCAGCTTCTCCAATCTATCCATGCAACTGACGTGCCTCATCCCTGGAACCATTCTCCTAAATCTTTTCTACGTCCTGTCCAATGCCTTCACATCCTTCCTCAAGCACCCAGAATGTGGACATGCTACTGCAGTTGAGGGTGGACCAGTGTTTTATCAAGGTTCCCCATGGCATCCTTGTGTTTGTACTACACACAGTGACCCAAGCCGGGAATCGACCCGAGTTCGATTCTCGGCTTGGGTCACTGTCTATGTGAAGTTTGCACATTCTCCCCGTGTCTGAGTGGGTTTCCTCCCACAGTCCAAAGATATGCGGTTAGGTGGATTGGCTGTGCTAAGTTGCCCCTTAGTGTCAGGAGGACTAGCTGGGGTAAATGCATTGGGTTATGGGAAGAGGGCCTGGGTGGGATTGTGGTCGGTGTAGACTGGTTATGGCCTTCCTCTGCACTGTTAGATTCTATGAACTGCCAGTCATAGTATTGCATTTTTAAAGCTCAATATGACATTCTTAGCTGTTGATGACTTCCATGTCAACCTTTTTGTAAATAATGTAATTTTCTGGCTATCTACCATTAGCAATGAAGTTACTGAAAGAGCTACTGGACTTTTGAAATGTACTTGGTTCTAATTCCACATCTTAATTTCTACAATTACCATTCTGCTCTGTTATTGTAATATTGCACTTTGAATTATGCTGCAAGGCAAGATTAGTAGGGTGAGAATTGGCTATAACTGCATTGTAATATGAATAATATTCTCAATTCATTTTCGGAAGGTTGTGATTTGAAAATTTAATTTGACTTTTTATGATTTATTTTACTTTGCACACTGATTATTCTTCCGTGTTTGAGCTCCAAAGCTTTAGCTTGTGTGTCAAGATACTTATTACAAAAGTGTATGATTATGGATCACCATTGGTTATGTGGGCGGAGGTGCTTCAACAAATTATAACCTAGGAAAGGAAGATATATATGAATTGGCCATTTTGTAACAGTACAATAGCATTCTGCTTCTCACCTTCATTAGACCTTTGATTTATTAATACAGGATAATGAGCAATTTTGTTATATTGATTTAATCTTCCACAGGTAATCCCTGGTAGAGTATTAGTATGCTGCATGACTGCTGGGGCAGTGGTTTGACTAGCTTTCACTAACATATGCCCTTGCAGGTGGCTTGCTGCTAGATGCTTGCCTGTCAGGCACAGCCTCTTTCAAGGAGGCAGGAGCCAGGCTAATAGCTCAGAAAATTGACATGGATTCACCTTGAACCACATTGCAAGTCTTACTAGCTTTGCTGAGAACTAGGAAAATGTTCATGGATGTCCATTCACCCTCAATCAAGTCCAAGATAAAGTGAGCAGGAGGCTGAGAGGAAGAAATGAATAAATTGCATGTTATTGCTGAAAAAAAGACATGCTGTCAAAGCTTTTTGTCTCGCACTCAATAGTAATCGGGACAAAAGTCACTTAAATTAACCAATTGCATGTTTTCAAATGTTTTTTTTAACCTTGAGCATTCATAATATGGTTATTATTCAAAACATCATAGCAATTTCTTTTCATTTTATCATACTACACAGTAGTGATTCTATAAGTTAAGACCCAGTGATTGAAGTCAACTGTTATGTAATTCACTGAATCCATTTTATTCTGTTTTCATTTTTGTGTAATTGACCACAAGCTTTGTCTTTTTTAACTTGTTTGACAAATCAGCTGGTAGTCAAATCGGCTGGAGAAGAGGGTTGGATAATCCCTGTCAAATTCAAGCAAGCCAGGCTCAATATCTAATTCTGCTCATGTTTTCATTCACTATCTCCCTGTTTGTTGACACAGACTGCACATCAGCAGCAAACGGTTATTATTAAAGACACGCACTGTAAAGGAGAATGGATGATGAAATTGTTTGGAGCAATATCTACCTAAACCATAATTTCACAAACGATAAAAGTGGTTTACCTTGAACATGCCCTGTGGCTTATATCTGACGATGCAATCTTATAGAATTTAATTGTTCCAATTTATTTTCAGAAATATACAACAGTTGGGGAACTTGGAAAGGCCACGGATACATTTGATGCTCTAGGGATGGTGACAGAAGAACAGTCGTATGGTAAGAAAGCTACAGCAATCTAAATTGTAATTCTCAGATAAATTTGCGACAGAATATGATTTCCTCTGTTTTTAAACTTTATAATGTGATAGGTTTGATGCATTAACTATTCAGGAGTGCACTGGCTGCAATGTTTAAAATATTAAATCTTGGTTCAGGGTTAGTGCACTCGCCTCTAAGGTAGAGGTTTGTGGGTTCAAGATCCACTCCAGTTGAACTGAGTAAATAACCTAGGCTGACACTTCAGTGCTACAGAGTGAGTGCTGTGTTGCCTTATCAGCAAAACATTAAACATGTTTGCCTGTTCAAGTGAACGTAAAAGCTCTTATAAAGGCAAAATATTGCGGATGCTGGAATCTGAAATACACAGAAAATGCTGTAGAAATTCAGGTCTGACGGCAGCTGTGGAGCGAGAATAGAGGCTATGTTTCGAGTCTAGATGATCCTTTGTCAGGGCTGGGTGTAGTACGAAGGATCATCCAGACTTGAAACGTTGGCTTTATTCTCTCTCCATAAAAGCTCTTTCATAGAATTTCATAGAATTCCTACAGTGCAGAAGGAGGCCATCGGCCAATGGAGTCTGTATCGACCACAATCCCACCCAGGCCCAGTTCCTGTAATCCCACAGATTTACTCCTGACTGACCCCTGCTAATCCCCCTGACACTCGGGTCAATTTAGCATGGCCAATCCACCTAACCCGCACATCTTTGAACTGTGGGAGGAAACCCACGAGGAGAAAGTGCAAACTCCACATAGACGTCCATGTTTTCAAAGAAGCAGAAATTTTCCACGATCAACATTGCCAAAATTTATTGATCATTCATCTCATTGCTGTTTGTGGAACATTGTTCATTTGTCTACACAAAAAGTGGTGACTGTGAAGTGAGGCGTCCTTTTGTTCGGTTTCCAGCAACAGGTGACAAAATATTTGTTAAACCTTTAACCTCAGAATTGTTTCAGAGGTAAGTGCTTCCAATCCTTGCCTACTTCAGAGCAAAGGCAAACATGAATTGACAACTGCAAGTAGAAATGCTCGGCTGATTCTGTTAGAATGGTACTATTCAGCAATTCCCTGCACTTAAGTCAACCTTCTGTGCCACCCTCTTCCCGGAGGCATGTTTCTGTCTGTTAGCTCAGATTTGCAGAGAAAGTAGCTGCAACCTTTAGAGATTTTTTTCCAGGGAAGGTACAGAGAATGCATGAACGGAGGACATAATGGAATTTTGCACCTGAAATCACTAAATTGCAAGGATACTTAAATTGGCTTGAATACCATTTTTAATGTATCAACTATAAGAATCTTACTTGACTAGTCCCATACCAGTGTTTTTCTTTCTCCTCTGAAAGTGGTAGATTGTATGGCGTTGGGTACCCTCAGCTTTTCATGTGTAAGCTTAAATCAAATGAGTACTGACAGGTTATTTTAACTTGAAGCCTCTCTATGCCCTCACTTGACTTTATTGCATATTGAGGATTGACCTTAGTTGATTGCCTTTGATCTGTGCCATCTGGCTGTTGGCGCTTCAGCCATTGGAAGCAGTTCCTTTCTATTCGCTCTCAATTCTTTATGATTTTAAGTAACTCTTATTAAATCCGCTGTTAACCTTCTCTGCTCAAAGGAGAACAACCTCAGCTTTGCAGTTTATCCACACAAAAAGTGCCCCACCCTGGGGCTGAACTTGTTTCATATAGTTCAGCATCATTTTCTTTGCTTTTGTACTGACTGCAAAGTCCAGGATCCCAACTGCTTCGATAGCCTGTGCTGCCATCATCAAATCTCTGTGCACAAGCATTCTCAGGCCTGCCTTCTTGCACCCCTTTAAAATGTTACCATTCATCATTGTCTCTGTTCTTTTTGACAAAATGTGTCACTTCATTCTTTGCTGCATTGGATTTCATCTGTCATATGTCAGCCCATTCAACCAGCTTGTCTGTGTCTTCTTGAAGTCTACGAAAGGATTTCTCGGTACTTAGTGTGGCTTAACCAAAATCTCCCTGGTTGAATTTTTGCGAGCCTCACACTAGTCTCACTTTGCTCTTTCAAAGTGAAATTTAGGGTATTGTGCCAAGTAGAAACAGACCCTGATCCACCCAGATTCATTTCAACTAAAAAAAGAAAATCAAGATAAAGAGGATTCTAATCACATCAGGAAGGCTAGATTCCAACCCAGAGATGAAAGCCCAGCATGCTAATCCATTACGATCTACTAAATATTTGACATTAGGAGAGAGGTAGGAGGAAAGAAGAGAGGTTTTATATATGTTGGAACATGGCAAGCAAGGATCATTGTATCATCCAAAACATCTTGCAACAGTGATACTGCTTTGACTATTTTGAATGAAAATAGTCTTTGAAATAATACTTTTTCTCTTTCCTTTTGGCATGAAGGCAAGAACTTGAGTGTTTTATTTTGCCATTAATTAGATCACGTAACAAAGGATGATCTTGAAAATACTCTGAAGAAATTTGCAGGAAACATTATGCAGACTCCTCCATTGTAAGTTAATACTTATGCATTTTTGGCAATGTGAAACTGATGGGGATAATTGCTGTGGATATTTTGCATTGCTAAACCTGCAGACCTACTTGCCATTTCGATAAATTAAAGAAATGTTTTTGTCATTAATTGTTCAGCATATTACAAATTCCCCTACAACAGTTAGAATCATAGGTCTGAATAGGGGCAGCACGGTAGCACAAGTGGTTAGCGCTGCTGCTTCACAGCTCCAGGGACCTGGGTTCGATTCTCGGCTTGGGTCACTCTCTGTGTGGAGTTTGCACATTCTCCCCATGTCTGCGTGGGTTTCCTCCGGGTGTTCCGGTTTCCTCCCACAGCCCAAAGATGTGCGGGTTAGGTTGATTGGCCATGCTAAAAATTGCCCCTTGGTGTCCTGAGATGCGTAGGTTAGAGTGATTAGCGGGTAAATGTGTAGGGATATGGGAGTAGGGCCTGGGTGGGATTGCGGTTGGTGCAGACTTGATGGGCCGAATGGCCTGTTTCTGCACTGTAGGGTTTCTATGATTCTATGATTTTGCCTATTCCTGGTGGTGGGAACAGAGGTGGGGGAGGGCGGGTGGGAAGAGAGAGTGCTGGTGAAATAGAAGGGACTATGTCAGGTTGCCTCCCTGACAGTCTCATCACTAAAGAGGTTTTCCATAGGTGGGTGTGCATGTGGATTGGCTACATGCCTCACGGAGGCAGCAGCCAATTCACATCATTAAAACCAATCTGAGACCATTAAGAAGGGCCACCAGCATTTGTTAATGACTGAGTGGCTTTTTGCTGCTTGGAAGGCCACCAGCTTCATAGAGATGGCCTCCCCGCAGCAGTCTGGAGGGTTTGGGAGGATGTGAGGATGGGTGGATTTCAGGACCAGAGATCCAGAACCCAAAAAGAGGACCACGAGCAGGAAAGACTGCCCCTCATTGCACCAATATCCCCCAGGAGGGATTCAAGATCGCCCCTCAGGTCAATCTTTGTTCAGCCATCCTAAATGTATTACTTCTATTTGCCTGTCTGAGAGCGCTTCCATTTTGTGGCCCTCTGGACCAACAGCACCATGCGCCTGCTGCCATCCTTAATTGGTTAGCGAGCTTGGAAGAGACCAGTTACTAGACCGTGTCTCTCCAAATCACCAAGCTGGTTCAGCTTCTGGAATTTGAGGCTCATGACCCTCATTTGGCTTGGTATTGGGGTCCCAAATCATAGCTCCTTCTGTGCTATAATCATTTTGCTAATCATGGTCTTGCCTACCTTCTGCAAGGGCAGCTCAGCTCCATCCCCTGCTCCTGGCTCTGCAAGTATTTTCACTCTGGTGCTTATCCAATCCTCTTTTGAAAGCCACATTTCTATTTGCACTGCGCTGCTATCTCATTTCCAGATTCTAACCAATCACAAAAGTATAACGAGAGATCACCAAGCAATCCAATAGAGTATTCAGAACAAATTTCCTTACCAAAGAGTGGCAAGAATGTGGAGATCATTACCAGAGGGAGTGGTTGAAGTGAATATTAGACAATATGAGGGAGAAGGGAATAGAGGATTACAATTATGGATTTAGATGAGAAAAGATGGGAGGAAGCTCGAGTGGAGCGTTAACACCAGCATGGGCCGGTTGGGTTGAATGGCCTCTTTGTGTCATATTTCTTATGTAGAGTTTACAAGAGATTTTTCACATGCGAACTCTGGTTCTTTTGCCGATCGCCTTAAATTGGTAACACCTGGTTTTGCAACACTTCTCTATCTACCTACACTAAACCCATTATAATTTTGAACACTAATATCAAATCTCCTCTCAACCTATTAGGTTAAAAAAAAAGATTCTGCAATCTGTCCATGTAATTCTTTCATTCTTGGAACATTTTTTGTATCTTCTTTCAAGTCTTCACATTCTTTCTAAATTGTGGCACTCCGAATTGCTCGTGTCCTCCTTTTGCCTTCTGGATCTCTGGTCCTGAAATCCACCCATCCCCACATCCTCCCACCCCCTCCAGACTGCTGCAGGGAGGCCATCTCGATGAAGCTGGTGGCCTTCCAAGCAGCCATTGAAGCTAAACCAGTGTTTTACAAAGGTGCATCATTACTTTCTTATTTTCATATTTTATGCCTCTATTTATAAAGCCCTGGATCCTTTACTCTATTTTAATCATTCTCTCAATCTGCCCTGCCATCTTCAATGATTTGTATGAGGATTCGCCATCAAACTCGTCAACTGACTCTCGAAGCTCCCTTTCAGCTTCAAGCCCCCCATGGCCCCCTGTCTACAATTTGCCAAGAACCAGCAGGCAATGGTCACGAGTGCCTACACCCCAACTCTTAATGCCAATGATGAGCCCAAAGAAAGCTTCTACTTCTACTCTGGGCGGGGATCCTGGATTCAGGATTCAATCCTGGACCGGGGAGCGGCGCGGGCTTGGAGGGCCGAAGGGCCTGTTCCTGTGCTGTATTGTTCTTTGTTCTTTGTTCTACTCCACCCTGAACACCATACTGTCCCAACATTCCTAAGGAAGATGAGATCATCCCCCTGGGAGACTTCAATGCCATCATCCCAACTCTGGAAAGAAAGGAATTGGGAATTGCAACCCCAACAGGGTTCTCCTACCCACCAAATCCGTAGGACATCAGCTTGTCATCACAATCACTCTGTTCCATCAAAAAGACAAGTTCAAGACTTCCTGGAGATATCCATGATCAAAGCACTGGCACATATTCGATTTCATCATTGTCCGATCCCGTGACCAAAAGGGGCCCTCATCACCAAAGCAGTGACCAGTGCAGATGGCTGCTGGACAGACCATCAGCTCATCCGCTCCTCTGTCCATCAAACTTCTCCAGAAGCAGCAGAGGATGAAGAAACAGCTCACAAAGATTAACATTGAGCGGTTTCAAGAGTCAGACATGCTCGTGAACTTCCAACTATGTCTTCTCCAAAATCTTCAAAGTGTTCATTCTAATGGAGTGGAGGAAAACTGGAAAGAGCTGAAGACAGCCATCATCTCAAGCAGTGAAGAACCCATTGGCTGCAAGACCAGGAAACACTAAGACTGCACCATCCAAGACCTCATCGACAAGAGGAAAGCTTTCCGTGCCTGGCAAAATAACAGCAGCAAAACAGAGGCAAACTTATCAAAGAGCAATGGTGGGGGTACGAAGAAGAACTAAGGAAATCAAGACCAATGGTGGGCTGAGAAAGCTAAGAAGCTGCAACTCCTCGACGACAAGCATGACACCCAGGGCTTGGGAACAAAGAACAAAAATTTACAGCACAGGAACAGGCCCTCCAAGCCTGCACCGACCATGCTGCCCAACTGAACTAATACCCCCTACCCTTCTGGGGACCATATCCCTCTATTCCCATCCTATTCATGTATTTGTCAAGACGCCCCTTAAAAGTCGTTATCATATCTTTCCACTATCTCCCCGGCAATGAGTTCCAGGCACCCACCACCCTCTGTGTAAAAGAAAACTTGCTTTTAATGCCACCAAGGCAATGTATGAACCCAATAGCCTAGACTGCAATCAAATTACCGTGAAAATCCTCTACTTGCCACACTCCAGCACCTGTTTGGGTACACTGAGGGAAAATTTAACATGGCCAATGCATCTAACCAGCACATCGTATAGACTTGTGGGAGGAAACCCACGCAGACACAGGGAGAACGTGCAGACTCTGCGCAGACAATGACTCAAGCCGGGAATCGAACCCGGGTCCCTGGTGCTGTGAGGCAGCAGTGCTAACCACTGTGCTGCCCCGGCCCTACTCTTGTATGATTCTCTGGTGCAGTATGACATTCATATACTCTATCTTTTTCTTGAATGATCTGGTAACAATTGGCCTCATCATTAATCTGTACTCCTACCTTCTCCTCACACTGTTTTTAATTTTCCATATAACTGAACACCTCTCCTCTTCTCCCGCCTCACCTCCCCCATCAAACTATTTAGTTTAGAGCCTTATCTACGGCCTTTGTTATTCAATTTGCCAGGGCACAGCTCCCAGCATGATTCAAGTAGATCCCATCCCAATAGAACAGTTCCCTCTTTCCCCAGTACTGGTGCCAAAGCCCTATGAACTCAAACCCATTTCTCCCACACCAATCTTTGAGCCACACAATTACCTCTTTAATTTTATTAGCCCTATGCCAAATAGCTTGTGGCTCATAGTAATTCCGAGATTATTACCTTTGTGGTTCTGCATTTTACTTTGGCACCTAGCTGCTTGTATTCCCTCCGCAGAACCTATTCCTTCGTACTACCTATATCATTGGTACATTCATAGGCCTTGACATCTGGATCTTTCCCATTCTCACTCCAAGTTCCTGTGCAGCCCAGATGAGATATCCTCAATCCTCGATACAATACTTTTGAGTTTGATGTAACCCGCAAGTTCTAAAATGATGTCCTGTGTACCCAATCCTAGGTCCTGATATATATCAAGAAAAGCAGTGTACCTAGTACTGACCCTGGGGTCAGTTTACTCCTCCAGTCTGAAAAGCAACTGATTTCTGTCACTCAGCCAATTTTATATCCATGCAGACACTGTCCCTTTCATTCACGGGCTTCAGTTTATCCTCTTGAGTGGCACTTTATCAAACGCATTTTGGCAGCCCATGCACACCATGCCATCCGCTCTAGTCTCATGAACTCTCCTTGTTACCTCTGTTGATGGCCTATAGAGTAGGTCACGGGCATTCGGCCTCTGATATTCGGGTAAGCGTTCTCCAAGGCGGCCTTCGCGACACACGACAGCGCAGAGTCGCTGAGCAGAAACTGATAGCCAAGTTCCGCACACACGAGGACGGCCTCAACCCGGATATTGGGTTCATGTCACACTATTTGTAACTCCCACAGTTGCGTGGACCTGCAGAGTTTCACTGGCTGTCTTGTCTGGAGACAATACACATCTTTTTAGCCTGTCTTGATGCTCTCTCCACTCACGTTGTTTCGTTTCTTAAAGACTTGATTAGTTGTAAGTATTCGCATTCCAACCATTATTCGTGTAAATTGAGTCTGTGTCTTTATAAGCTCTGTTTGTGAACAGAATTCCCACTCACCTGAAGAAGGGGCTTAGAGCTCTGAAAGCTTGTGTGGCTTTTGCTACCAAATAAACCTGTTGGACTTTAACCTGGTGTTGTTAAACTTCTTACTATAGAGTATACCCAGCTGTGTAATGGTACCTCTATTCTTTCTTTCACCAAATAGATTTGACCCTTAAAACCCTCTAGGGAATCCATCCCCGCCCTTTAGCACTGTAATATTCTCCATCAATGCTGCCATCCCACCACCTTTCTTTCCTTACTTTGGCCAACTTTAGAAGAAGAATGAGGGGCAACACCGTGGTTAGCACAGCTGCCTCACAGTGCTAGAGACCCGGGTTCAAATCCGGCCTCGGGTCACGATCTGTGTGGCGTTTGCAAGTTCTCCCCGTCTCTGCGTGGGTTTCCTCCCACAGCCTAAAGATGTGCGGGTTAGATGGATTGGCCATGCTAAACTGTCCATTAGTGTCGGGGGATTAGCAGGGTAAATAAGTGGGGTTACGGGGATAGGGCCTGGGTGGGATTGTTGTCAGTGCAGACTTGATAGGCCAAATGGCGGCCTCCTGCACTGTAGGGATTCTATGAATAAACATGCTTGTGTTTTAATTTTCCCTACAATTTTCATCTGCACTGGTAGGATGATTTTGGAATGCTCAATTATTAATTATCACATCACAAACTTTTAGATCGTATTAATTTTCAGCCTGGACATCACACTTCAACAGCATGCATCATACTAATTGATGTTTGACATCAATTCCATGGCTGATATCAAAATATGGTCACAAACATAATATCGCATACTGCCACAACGTAATCTTCCTTTTGAAAAGCTGGTGCATAAAGTCATTACAAGGCAGCTTTCACCTCTTGGAATGATAATCAACTGTTTTGAACTTCTGTCTTCTCTTTTGTCATCATTGCCGGCTTGTAATCATCCTGGATGACCATTATTTTATTCATTATTCAATATATTTCATGATAGCTACCAAGTTCTGTAACTTATTTTAAATAAAGTTTATTTTCCCCCTCAAAAATCAAGTAACCTGGTGTCATTGGCCATTTTTTGTGCATTTCCGAGTCACAAAGCCAAAAGGGGTAATTTAATCTCTGGATTTTGTAATTGTTCATGAAAATTATTTAACTGGATTACAATTTGTGCAACTCCAGATTGTTTGTTCCAGAGATACTGATATTCATCAAGCAATTACTGTGTAACTGGCTTTGTCTTGCACCAATTATATTTAGTCTGAATGCTTTCTTCAAAAAAACCTCCTACATTTAATTATCCGACAATGAAAACTTGTATGAAGGTAAATGTTTCATCACCTTTTTCAAGTACTTGCTAAGTACTTCAGGAAACTTGCACCTAATGATCATTGGAAATCTGCAGGTAGAGAGCCCTGCTTGGATAGTGTTTCAAAGCTGTACTACAGACTTTGATTGTCTGGCTGCATGTCGATTTCTTTTTTTGGCCATAGAAGCAAGGAAGTCGTGGATGTAAGTTGTTGTGAAAGTTGTAGATTTTAATGTTTCTTTTTAACACCTGGTTCTTACTGAATGTTTTTATAACTTGTTCGAATCACATGGGTATCTTTACATTTCGCATAATTATTTTAACATTCTTGCTTTCAGATATTCTGCTTTAAAGCAAAATGGGCAACGACTTTCCAATTTGGTGAAGAAAGGAAAACCTGTAGAAGCTAAACCTGCCAGGCCTGTTGTGGTTTTTGGTCTCTCTGTACAGGATTACAACCCTCCTCTCTTTACTCTAAGTAAGCAAAGTCACTTGTTCTGTCGCTTTAAGGAGATGCATGCAAGCTCAATACTTCATGAAGGAAAGAGTTTCACTTAACAACCTGTTTGGGGATAGAGAAAATAGGTGTATTCAATTAAATGTTTGGAGTGGCAAATGTTGTGCCTTTGTTTAAAAAGGGCTGCAGGGAAAAGCCTGGGAACTACAGATCAGTGAGCCTCACATCTGTGGTGGGTAAATTGTTGGAAGGTATTTTGAGAGACAGGATCGACAGGCATTTAGAGATGCAAGGACTGATTAGGGACAGTCAGCATGGCTTTGTGAGTGGAAAATCATGTGTCTCAAATTTAATTGAGTTTTTTGAAGGGGTTCGGCACAGACAAGTAGGGCCAAAAGGCCTGTTTCTGAGCTGTAATTTTCTATGGTTCTATGGGTAACCAAGAAGGTAGATGAGGGCAGTGCAGTTGATGTTGTCTACATGGACTTTAGCAAGGCCTTTGACAAGGTACCGCATGGTAGGTTGTTGCATAAAGATAAATCTCTCGGGATCCAGGGTGAGGTATCTAAATGGATACAAAATTGGCTTCTTGACAGAAGCCAGAGGGTGGTTGTAGAGAGTTGTTTTTCAAACTGGAGGTCTGTGACCAGCGGTGTGCCTCATTGTTATTTGTCATTTATATTAATGATTTGGATGAGAATATAGGGGGCATGGTTAGTAAGTTTGCAGATGACACCAAGATTGGTGGCATGGTGGACAGTGAGGAAGGTTATCTCCAATTGCAGTGGGATCTTGATCAATTGGGCCAGTGGGCTGACGAATGGCAGATGGAGTTTAATTTAGACAAATGCGAGGTGATGCATTTTGGTAGATTGAACCAGGGCAGGACTTACTCAGTTAATGGTAGGGCATTGGGAAGAGTTACAGAACAAAGAGAGCTAGGGGTACATGTTCATAGCTCCTTGAAAGTGGAGTCACACGTGGACAGAGTGGTGAAGAAGGCATTCAGCATGCTTAGATTCATCGGTCAGAACATTGAATACAGGAGTTGGGACATCTTGTTGAAGTTGTACAAGACATTGGTAAGGCCACACTTGGAATACTGTGTGCAGTTCTGGTCACCCTATTATAGAAAGGATATTATTAAACTAGAAAGAGTGCAGAAAAGATTTACTCGGATGCTACCGGGACTTGATGGATTGAGTTATAAGGAGAGGCTGAATAGACTGGGACTTTTTTCTCTGGAGCATAGGAGGCTGAGGGGTGACCTTATAGAGGTCTATGAAATAATGAGGGGCATGGACAAGGTAGATAGTCAATATCTTTTCGCAAAGGTAGGGGAGTCTAAAACTAGAGGGCATAGGTTTAAGGTGAGAGGGGAGAGATACAAAAGTGTCCAGAGGGGCAATTTTTTCACACAGGATGGTGAGTGTCTGGAACAAGCTGCCAGGGGTAGGAGTAGAGGCGGGTACAATTTTATCTTTTAAAAAGCATTTAGATCGTTACATGGGTACGATGGGTATGGAGGGATATGGGCCAAATGTGGGCAATTGGGATTAGTTTAGGGGTTTTTTTTTAAAAAAAAAGGACGGCATGGACAAGTTGGGCCAAAGGGCCTGTTTCCATGCTGTAAACCTCTATGAGCACTGTTTTACTCAAGAATTAGAAGACGGGAGTTAATGCCTTTATTACAGTTTTTGTTCAAAGCATACCAAGTGAAATGGCAGTGAGATCCAAATTTTCAGATTATTAGTATGAATGTAAATTAGTAGACACCATCTGTTTTTTTGTTTAACAGTTTGCTCCATTTCCAAGTTACATGTCTTCTGCAAATTTTGAAATTGACATCCCAAGTACTTGGGTACTTCCAAGCCCAAGTTATTAATCCATATCCGACTGCAGTAATCCTAGCACTGAACCTTGGGTGCTGCTGTATACTCCCTGCCAGTCTGAAAAAACAACCATTCACCATTTTAGGAGTCGGGAGATAATGCTGCAGCTTTATAGGACCCTGGTTAGACCCCACTTGGAGTACTGCGCGCAGTTCTGGTCACCTCATTACAGGAAAGATGTTGAAGCCATTGAAAGGGTGCAGAGGAGATTTACAAGGATGTTGCCTGGATTGGGGGGCATGCCTTATGAGGATAGGTTGAGGGAGCTTGGTCTCTTCTCCCTGGAGAGACGAAGGATGAGAGGTGACCTGATAGAGGTTTACAAGATGTTGAGAGGTCTGGATAGGGTAGACTCTCAGAGGCTATTTCCAAGGGCTGAAATGGTTGCTACGAGAGGACACAGGTTTAAGGTGCTGGGGGGTAGGTACAGAGGAGATGTCAGGGGTAAGTTTTTCACTCAGAGGGTGGTGGGTGAGTGGAATCGGCTGACGTCGGTGGTGGTGGAGGCAAACTCGTTGGGGTCTTTTAAGAGACTTCTGGATGAGTACATGGGATTTAATGGGATTGAGGGATATAGATAGGCCTAGAGGTAGGGATATGATCAGCGCAACTTGTGGGCCGAAGGGCCTGTTTGTGCTGTGGCTTTCTATGTTCTATGTACCACAAATTTTTGTTTTCCATCCCTTTGTCAATTTTGAATCCATGTTGCTCCTGCCACTTTATCCCATAGAATGATAGTCCAATATGTTACTTTATCAAATGCCTTTTGGAAGTCTGCATATACGTCAACTGCACACTCTCATCCACCTTCTGTTACCTTATCAAAAAATTCAAAGTTAGTCAAACACAATTTGTCCATAATAAATCCACACTGACTCTCCTTAATGAGTTCACATTTGTCCAAGTTGCTGTTTTACCAGATTATTGTGTCTATGTTTTCAACCAATGAAAAGAAACTGCAGTTGCTATGTTTGTCCTCTTTCTTTGAACAAGAGGCTAAAATTTTCAATCATCAGTCGTTTGGTACCTGTCTCTGAGGAGGATTGAAAGATCATGACCAGCATGTCTGCAATTTTATATTCTTGATGCCCGTAACAACTTTGAGGATGCATCCCATCTGGACAAGGCGACTTGTCCTCTTTAAGCACTCCCAGCTTTTCTACTACCTCCTTTTGTATTCTTTGATCTCACTCCGTATTCCACAAACCTCGTAAACAAAGTATTTACTTAACATCTCAATCACTCATTCTGCATCACCAATGATTGTCCAGTAATTGGCCTCACAAATTGTCAAGCAAATGTTAGTGTTAATATGTTCACAGAAGACTTTAATTTCCCATGTGTTAACTGAAGATCTATTTCTGTACCTTTACATCACATTTGTTACATCTTTTTTTTGCTTCGTCCTACTCTCCAACCAACTCCTTAGTTGTCCAGCGAGCCCAGGCTTTGGTTGCTGGACATTTCCCCCTTGTAACATCTATCTGAACCGTCTCCTCTTTAAAGGCCACCCATTGTTCCATTACATTTCTGTCTGCCAGTCTTTGACTCTAATTTACTTTGCCAGATTCCCCCTCAATCTCCTGAAATTAATCCTCCTCCAGATAAATATTTTTGTCTTATTTTATTGCTCCCTGTCCTTCTCCAAAACTAATCTAAACCTTACAATATTCTGATCACTTGTCCAGAGATGCTTTTCAACTGTGACGTTCTTCACTTAACCCATTTCATTCCCCAGAACTGGATGCATCAATGTCTCCTTCCTCATTGGTCTGGAAACATGCTAATCAAGGACATTACTTCTGAACACCTCAGAAATTGCTCCGTTTCTCCTGTCTTTAAATTAATTGCTGTCCCATTCAATATTAGGACAGGTTAAAGTCTGGTCCTCCAACTCTTTACCGCTCTCTGGCTAATTAAACACACCCAGAAGTGTAAAAACTCCTTTTGTTGTTTCAAAATTCCAACTGAGTCGACACTGTCTTTGATCTCTTTGTGTTCTCTCTTCAGTTGTGTAATATCTTTCCTAATCGGCAATTGCTACCCCTCTTTTTCTCTTCCCTATGTTTCCTGATTACCTTGTACCATGAAAATTAAGCATTTGATGCTCCTTTTTTTTGAGCCAGGTCTCAGTCGTTGACATTATATCCTGTTCCCATCCTATTGCACCTGCAGCTCATCAACCTTATTAACCACACTTTGTGTATTTGCATACATGCACTTCACACGTAACACACATCTTTTTCTATGATTGCACTGAATTCTGCATTTTAGTGCTGTCTATTCCAGTATACTTTGTTTCAGATTGAATATTGAGGTGCAACCTTTCCTTACAGAACTGGTCCCAATGTCCTGGGTGCACCATGTCTCTAGCCATGCATTAACCTTCTTGTTTCTACTCTTACTAGCACGTAGCACTTGGAAACTAGAGTTTACTGCATTTTTAGATTCTGCTGCAGGACCTCAACCCGTTTCCACCCTGGTTTGTTCTAATATGACCACAACCGTTTCTCTTCCCCTTCATTATGTCTCTTAGCCTAGTGGCACACAGGCAACATATCATAATGGGTCTTGTATTAATGGTGGCAGAATTACCTATCTGTCTCCTTGACTATTGAAACCCCAATTCCTCAATATTTGGCTTTATTCCCCGTGGAGTTGGCTTGCCCCTGGTGCAAGGTATGGGAAAGTCAGTTGGTGAAAGATGGAGTTATAGTCAATCTTGACATGATTTAATAAGCGCTTATTTACAGCGCACCTAATTCAGCAATGATAATTTCAGTCACTGTCTATTTATAGTGGCACAAATACATGCCCAGTGAATGCCACTACTTGCACAATTAAAACACAGTTAGCAAATGCCCGTGATATGTTGGTGTCCCACCAACCAGCATTCAGTGCTAACTATTAAGTGCCACAATCTCCAAGGATTCCTGCACTGCCTGCTTTTTCATACCCTGCTGCATGGCTACCCACTTGCCATTATGAATTCTGTCTAATTGTAGGATGATTCCCCCTCCTAGAATCGATGACACGGGAAACACTTGGCCTCCCATAAGCCCATGCAGTGAATTTGGCTGCCTCTCAAGCTCAGAAGCCCTCCGCATGAGTTTAGCTCACTGAAAGCACTTCCTGTGCAAATAGCCTCCTGAGGCACAGGAAGCATCAAGTTTCCCTGTAGCGCACAATACAAGCTATAGCTTGGGTTTGTCTTCATTCTGGATAAAACTTTAAACAAAATATAAGATTTAAATAATAACCAATAGCTAGACTTAACTACACTGCTTCTTTTCTAGTCGCTCTTCAAAGCGAAATACCCAGTGACTAAATTATTTGCTCAAGCTTAGCAAAGACCACCAAGATGCTAAGCATTTACAAGCTTTTGATACCTAGATAGACAATCTTCATAGTTATCTCAGCATTCTCTGGCTCTGTAGCTTCATTTATTTTGAGTTGCATATGAGAAACCACCTGCTTCCTCGTCACTAAATTCTCAGCAGTACTAATTTGCGATGAACCCGGCTCTGTCAACAAACTCCATGCCAAGAAGATTGAGTTATGAGGGAAAAAACTCAACCTGAGCTTTTCAGCCCTGTAAGCCAGTAACTGAAAGATGATCTTATAGGCGGAAAATGGCAGAAAAGTAGATCCACTAATTCAATCTAAATCTCGATGGAGCAAATTTAAGATACCTGAGGACTGATGGGAAACTGTTCTTTGCACACGTGGCTTTCGTATTGTTGCAACACACGGATCGATTCCCGGCTCGGGTCACTGTCTGTGTGGAGTTTGCACATTCTCCTCGTGTCTGCGTGGGTTTCCTCCGGGTGCTCCGGTTTCCTCCCACAGTCCAAAGATGTGTGGGTTAGGTTGATTGGCCAGGTTAAAAATTGCCCCTGAGATTCGTAGGTTAGTGGGATTAGCGGGATTAGCGGGTAAAATATGTGGGGGTAGGGCCTGGGTGGGATTGTGGTTGGTGCAGGCTCGATGGGCCGAATGGCCTCCTTCTGCACTGTAGGGTTTCTATGATTTCTATGTTGTGACAAGAGAATTTGGGCTTTGGTACTTCTGAGATGCAGGTAAAATGGCTTTGCTCACTTTACCCATTTGTGATGAATTCTAGGAATATATTCTGCTAGGCTACTAAAGTGATTCCAGAACAGATAATTCTGAGTATCGGCAGCTCTGTCTTCTGTATCAAATGTTTTCTCCATATGGATGTTATATATTTATCCTCTGTACTTGGTGCACTGACAAAATAAAATTTTGTTTTGCCATCCAAAACGTAGAAGTTCTGGTTTTATGCTCCAAATTAGCTGATTAAAGTGCTGTGTTTTTATTGCAGATGTTGAATGTGGAGGTGGTTTTTACGTCCGCAGTTTGGTCAATGACCTTGGCAAAGGTAGGACCAAATAAGCAACCCTATCTTGCAGAAAAAGCAAAATGCTGAAAATTTGTGAAGATTAGTAGCATTAACAGTTATTTTTCCTGTTGGGGCAATTCCAATGAAATGCTACTTCAGATACTAATACAAATATTTTATTTTTGTTCAGAGCTTTCTTCATGTGCCCATGTGAAGGAGTTGATCAGAACCAAGCAGGGCCCTTTCACATTGGATGAACATGCACTTCAAGAGGAGAAATGGACAATAGATGAAATAGTAAAAGCTATCGAGTCCTGCACAGCGCTGGTTTCACCTGAAGTAGCATGCAAGAAATTGAAGACAGACTCTCAGGAAAACTCTGAACAAGTGAAAGAAGCTGATTGATGTTCAGATGCATTTCTCGATGAAAGAACAAAATAAAGAATGCAACGCAATCTAAATTATTCTGCTGTACTCGCATTCTGAAAGTTGAACAGCTCTGAATAACAGCATTTTGAAAGTTCACTTTGAAAATGCCTAACCAGTTGAGCACAATTAATTTGTAACCAACTTCACAGTTTCAAAGCTGTTCTCCTCTGATGGACTTTGTTAACAAGGAAGATTTAATCAACATGAGACTTACTGAAATGTTAATACTGTATTATATAATTCTCCCTTTAAGCAAGATATTAATAATTCTTTGAATAATTAGGCAGTAATAGATGAATAGGGTGGCACAGTGGTTAGCACTGCTGCCTCACAGCGCCAGGGACCTGGGTTTGATTCCTGGCTTGGATCACTGTCTGTGTGGAGTTTGCACATTCTCCCCGTGTTTGCGTGGGTTTCCTCCGGGTGCTCTGGTTTCCTCCCACACTCCAAAGATGTGCAGGTTAGGTTAATTGGCCATGCTAAATTGCCCCTTAGTGTCAGTGGGATTAGCAGGGTAAATACATGGGATTACGGGAATAGGACCTGGGTGGGATTGGTGTCGGTGCAGGCTCGATGGGCTGAATGGCCTCCTTCTGCACTGTAGGGATTCTATGTTCATCTATGAATAGAAACTTCTATTATTGTTATTGAAGCTGTAGATTTGATTCATAATTTTTTCATTCCTGAGAATTGGTCATTTTTAACTCTGAATGTGAATATTTTGGTATTGGAACATATAAAGGATATTTTCCTCGGGCATACATTGTATCTTGTAATACCCTCCTCCTCTTTAACAATGATAACTTAGTTCATTACAAATGACCGCTTCACTCCCTAAGACAATTCATTCCTATACCATATATATTTTGTACAAAATGTCTTTCACATCCAGCTAATCAAATTCTGTTACAAATACAAAACATTTTTAAAAAGGCCCCTCCTCACTTCTGAAAAGTACAGCCATCGCAGTTATCCTGTGACAACGGTTCAAATAACCGCAATTATCTGAATTTCAAGAGCTTTATTTGATTTGATTTATTATTGTCACATGTATTAACATGTTTCTTGTGCGGTATACAGACAAAGCATACTGTTCATAGAGGAGGAAAGCAGAGAGTGCAGAATGTAGTGTTAGAGTCATAGCTAGGGTGTAGAGAAAGATCAACTTAATGCAAGGTAAGTCCATTCAAAAGTTTGACAGCAGCAGGGAAGAAGCTGTTCTTGAGTCGGTTGGTACGTGACCTCAGATTTTTGTATCTTTTTCCCGACAGAAGAAGGTGGAAGAGAGAATGTCTGGGGTGCATGGAGTCCTTAATTATGCTGGCTGCCTTTCCAAGGCAGCAGGAAGTGTAGACAGAGTCAATGGATGGGAGGCTGGTTTGTGTGATGGATTGGGCGACATTCACGACTTTTTGTAGTTCCTTGCAGTCTTGGACAGAGTAGGGGTCATACCAAGCTGTGATACAACCAGAAAGAATGCTTTTTATGGTTAGCCTTCAAAGCACAGGCTAAGTTCATTCGCTCATGAATTTGGGCTTCTTTATTAGTTTTTCTTATCTTGTAAATCTGGGTTATCTCTTGTCCTGTGTTGATTAAATCTTCACACATTTATGCAATTCTTATGGACACTTCCTCAACTTGACTGCTAATATCATCATCACCATCTTCACTGTTAGCTTTCTCCTCTGATTATTAAGCCATTTCCACGGTTTCAACATCAGTATATTATTCCCTTTGTTTATCCAATGATTGCAAGGCTTGAAATGACAACCATTGTATAGTTTTGAAATCATTTTCTTTTAATTCAACGCCAATTCCTTGAAAATGAGCATCATCATCACCAACATTAAACATCATTGCCAGCCACAGGTTGTACCAAGTGTTAATCCTGGTGTCTTTATTAATTTGGTTCCACCAATGCGCAACAACGCAGATGAGGTCCATCACAAAATTCATGTCCCCAAGGCTTTGATTCACAGCACTAAGCAAACACCTCAAATTCATTTTTATACTTAGTTTATTGGCTACAACAGTGATGTTATGTTTGGAGGTAAATATATGCCAAACAACTGGTCTTTGATGAGAAGTTCAACATCAGAACATGCTGAGCAATTGTTGAAGAATAACATCTTACCCTCTTCATCAAATTCAACTTACTTACAATGAGCATTGGAAACCGTGTTTCTTAAACCCGCCCAAACAAATGTGTCTCGTTACCTTTGCTCTTTTGTCAGAATAGTGATGAGCCGAAACACTTTGTCTGCTGGCTGTTACCAATACACATGAACTTGTGCTGATATGTCCCAAATGTATTAGCACAACCAAGCACAGTAAACCTATCTTTTGCACCATCTCATCATTCTCATCAACAGTTGCTAGGGTTTTCCTAGGTATGTAATTCCAAAATAGGGATGTTCCATCAGCATTATAGCTTTGTTCAGCAGAAAGGCTACCATCAACAATTAACTTGGCAAACTCATCTGTAATTTTCAATTGCCTCATGATCTGCTGGGGTTTTATCTCCAACTTAAAGGCATCATGGAATAAGGTAATTAAGTTTGGTGAACTAGTCTGAAGTGTAGTTGCACAAAGTTGAAATATTGTTTGGAATTCCCTGGCCGTTCCCGCCGCCGGGATTCTCTGGTTCAGCCAGCAGCACACCTTCGTCCGCAGGTTTCCCGTCGGCATGGGGTGACGCCAGTGGGAATTTGCATAATTTTTCATTTACTAATTTCTTTCTGAACGCCATTTTCAGCACTTCACTTGGAATCGGTCTTTTTCTGTTCCTTTAAATGATAAATGGTGGAAGTAACCAGCCCAGCCCATACTCCTTTCTCAGTGGTGGGACCAGAGAATCCTGCCGCTGACAAACAACGCACCACCTCCCGCCGGCAGGAAGCATGCAGCTGGGAGGCCGGAGAATCTTGTCCATTCAGTTCACTGTGGAAAATCTTGGCTTGCTTAATCGACAATGGCCCAGTCAATCTCTCGCGCTCGCTCGCTCTCTCCCTCTCCCCTGTGTCAGATCCACTCCACTCTGTCTAAATCATCACTTTTGATTTCTGCATAATTTTTCATTTACTAATTTTTCTCTGAATGCCACTTTCAGCATGTCACTTAGAATCGGTCTTTTTCTATTTCTTTAAATGATAAATGGTGGAGGTGCCCAGCCCAGCCCATACTCTTTTCTCAGCTTTCACACAGATAAATCTCGATCTAATTTTTGCAATAGTTCCACTTTTATGGCTGCAGACAAAGAATCATGCTTCCTTTTTATTTACAGTGCTCCACATCTTGACATGATGCCAGAGGTTTGTTATCACTAAATTATTATTTTAATTACAGAGTATTATCTTGTGAAAGTAAATTATGATATGGGTCAGATCAGGTGGTTCAAGCTGGGTTTAGGATTGTTGACCAGAGTGCAGGGACTAGGTTGACAAATGTTGTGGCCAAATGGTCACAGCCCCCCACCCATTGACTCTGTCTACACTTCCAGCTGCCTTGGAAAAGCAGTCAGCATAATTAAGGACCCCACGCACCTGCTCATACTTTCTTCCACCTTCTTCTGTCAGGAAAAAGATACAAAAGTCTGAGGACATATACCAACTGACTTAAGAACAGCTTCTTCCCTGCTGTCATCAGAGTTTTGAATGGACCTACCTTGCATTAAGTTGATCTTTCTCTTCCCCTGGCTATGACTGTAACTCTATATTCTGCACTCCTTTCATTCTCTATGAACGGTATGCTTTGTATAGTGCGCAAGAAACAATACTTTTCTCTATACTAATACATGTGACAAATCAAATTGAATCGGGGCCTAGCAAAATAGCACCACAAAGCCTGAATTACATTTAACTTCAAGTGAAATACAACATTTTGGAACATTTTCAAAATTGTCTCGCTTTTGGACAGCTGGATTTTAGACAGTACAAATATGTAAATTAGTTATTGAAGCTGTACGGTTTATCTACTTAGTAAATGTTTTATTTCCCCACCAAGATGCATGTTACAAGCAGTCATATTTTCATAGATATTTTTTGGGTCATTGAGATGCATCTATTAATAAAGTGGAATAGGGATTAGTCCAACAGCAATTTAAGTTATCAACTCGAAAGGTTTCACATGAAAGGAACACATGGTCGGTGCAGGCTTGGAGGGCCGAAGGGCCTGTTCCTGTACAAGTGTATTGTTCTTTGTTGGCATGTTAGACAATTGCAAATTACCTATCTTTTTTTTGAAAATAATTGGTGTAAAATATTTAGCAGGAACTGTTCTGGTAACTTTTTTAATTGCTTCTCATTTAAGGGGGTCGACTCTTTGGTACTGGACACTTCTTTGGTTGCTAACTGCCCTACAATATTTTTCCCAAATGGCCAGTACTCAGGGGTGGTGAGCTATTTAATCATGGGGCATCGTAGATCAGGTTAATCCTGTTTTCCTTTGATAGCCAGAAATGCCCATTTCTGCAGCTGCAAAATGAGAACCTGGCTGATCTAATCTTCCATAGCCCAATGAGCTTTGGCAGTGAGGTCAGTTGTCGCATGATCACTGCTGCTGTGGATGGAATCAACTAACTGCACAGATGGGGTTATTGAAGCAAGGAGCTTTCACTCTATCTGTTTCAGGTGCCTGCTGAGATATCAGATGTTTTTCTTTTGTGGGTTAATTATATATTTTCAGTCATGGGCTCCTTCTTTCCATTGAGCATTGTCAGGTGTGATGTAAAGCTGGCTGTGTGAGATGCAAGGCTCCAGCAGTGTTGCCGCAATCTCATAAAAGGACTAATTACTTTTTTGCATTGTTTTTAAGCTATGCATCTTCACTACTGTGGCACAGTGGTTAGCACTGCTGCCTCACAGTGCCAAAGGCTTGGGTCGCTGTCTGGAGTTTGCACATTCTCCCCGTGTCTGTGTGGGTTTCTTCCGGGTGCTCTGGTTTCCTCCCACAGTCTGAAAGATATGCTGGTTAGATGCATTGGCCATGCTACATTCTCCCTCAGTGTATCCGAACAGGCACTGGAATGTGGCGACTAGGGGATTTTCACAATAACTTTGTTGCAGTGTTAATGTAAGCCTACCTGTGACAAATAAACTTTTAACTATTTGGAACTAATTGGGGCAATTTATTCTTTAAATTTAGTTTAAGATTTGAACTTGTTCCCTCATTATTTCCGGTGATCAAAGGCAGGACTGAATGCAACCCAGTTGAGATGATAAACTACTGAAGGGGCATGATGACAATGCTAGTTCCTCGTAGTATTTATCTTGTAAACTTTGAAATATGGAAGTATTGTTTTTAAGAAGAAAGGAGACCACAACTAACATTTTACACTGTGGATATTTGTACTTCTAATCAAAACTCTATGTTTGGTCATTTGGTAGGCCAAATGACCTTACTTCTCAGAGAGACAAATTTGCATTTAGACCATTATTAAGCACCTTTCTCAAGTCAGGACCATGCCAAAACACTTCACAGCTTATTAAATATTGATGCCCCCTTCACATTTTGGCGCTTGAAACAGTTCTGTAGTATCATTTGCAGCTGTTATGGGTTCATCAATTCATACTGCAGTGTGGATTTTACAGTGTTAGTAGTTAAAGACAACTGCACATTCTCAAAATTTCACTTGCAGCTCTAGTAAATTGTGGCTTGTGGCATGTATTTCTGGCACTCATATTCTCACCAATTATTGAGAGATTGTTAGCAAACCGATACATAATGCTGATGAAGCTATGGAGGTTATTTGGAGATTTCTTTCCCCTGAGTAGTAACTCTATTTGAAATTGAAGATTTTTCAGTGGTTCTATTTGTATATCCAAATATGAGTTATGATGTTGCAAGTGCAATCAATGCAAGAACTTAGCTTATGGTACATCAGAAAATGGTTGAACTGTGGTGTTCAAACTGCATTGAGTTTAGGAAAGAGTTTGGGAACTTTTTGCAGCAAACAGGAAGAGGTGATTTTCACTGAAATCTTTACTATTTTCAGCAAATACACCGTTTTCCTGCAATGCCACAATATCCCTCAATCATTTTGTTCTCCAGAAATATATCCAATTGCATCTGATTTAGTTGTGCAGTTTCGGTGACCTTATCTGCCGACTTATGCCATGTTTTTGCTGCCCTTTAATTGACTGTCAGCATCCTAATGACTCCCTAATTAGTTATTTTCAATTCAATGTTTGAATCATTAAGGTACAAAAGAGATGGTTCAGAAGAAAGTGACTCATGACGTTGGTGGGTACTGATTTCATCTTCTCTGCCTAATTGTTCGCAACCTTCAATGAGCTGCTGACGACATCTGTGTCATCACTTCAGATTGCCTGTTTCCATCTCTGTTGCGTCACTTGAACTTGTCCTTCCTCGACTCGTCTCCTAAAACCTTCAACCATGCCTTTGTTACCTCCAGACGTGAATATTCCAATGCACATTTGGCTGCACCCCACATTCTACATTCCCTAAACTTGAGATTAATCCAAAGCTCTGCTACCTGTGTCCTTACTTTACACAAAATCCCATCACCCATACTTGCTGACTTGCACTGGCTTCCAGTTAAGTTAAACAATTTTAAAATTCTCATTATGAAGGCAAAAACGAAGGGTCAGCCAGACTCGAAACGTTGGCTTTATTCTCTCCCCACAGATGTTGTCAGACTTGCTGAGATTTTCTAGCAATTTCTGTTTGTGTTAAAATTCTCATTCTTGTTTTCAAATCCTTCCATGCCCCAGCCCCCGCATCTCTGTAAACCTTTCCAGCACAACAACTCTTAAGATATATGCATTCCTCTAATTCTGGCCTCTTAAGCCTCACTGATTAGAATTGCTTCCTCCATTGGCCCTAAGCTCTGCATTTCCCTCCCACCTCTCTGCCTGTCTACTTTGCCTTCTTTCTTTAATGTAGAGATGCCGGCATTGGACTGGGATGGGCACAGTAATAAGTCTCACAACACCAGGTTAAAGTCCAACAGCTTTATTTGGAATCGTGAGTTTTCGGAGAGCTGCTTCTTCATCAGGTGAGTGGACCACTCGCCTGCTGAAGGAGCAGCGCACCGAAAGCACGTGATTCCAAATAAACCTGTTGGACTTTAACCTGGTGTTGTGAGACTTATTACTGTTCTTTCTTTAAGATGCTTCTTCTGAACAATATTTTGGTTGCACCAATTGCCTCATGTGGTTTGATGTCAAATTTTGTTTTAATGTGTTTTGACATGCTTTTTAAAAGTATTTGTCGTCATTGTGTTGGTTGTTGCCAGAGAAACATTGTTTTGTCCAATGAATTACTTTGTTCTGTCCATAATTGTGAAAGGATATTGTATAAACGCATGGCTCCAATTAATTTCTTGATCTCTTCATTAACTTCTTTGTTTCCTTTCAACTCTGAATATTGTTTTGGCTTCCTTTCCTTTGGTGAAAAAGCTATTTTTAAGTGCATGGAAAAAAATCTATTCCCAGTTCATGATTCATCAGTATGATTCAAATTATCCAGCAGTTCAGATTGCCTGAGGATATGCAAACAGGCACATCTATTAATATTGTTTTAGTAATATAGTAAAATCACCATTTATAAATACAATTTACTTCCTTTGTTCTGAAAAACATTAACACGGTCTTGTCTAACACACGGCCTGCAGACCACTAGCCAGCCCACCAGGTTTGTCTATCTAGCCCACAGAACCGTGTTCAAAATGGCAGTAAGTGAAGTCAAATATTTGGCATGGAGCTGCTCCTCCAATCATAGGCCGATTCTCTCTCAAGTTTGCTGCTGTTAGGCTGATGCAGCAAATGGGGAAGAGAACCAGTCCTGGACTGGAGGAGCAGCTTCCATCAGTGCATCAGCACTGGTGAGTGTGCTGCAGAGGGGGTGGGGGGAAAGGAGTGACCGCTGAAAGGGGACAGTGGCTGCTAGGCAGGGGCAGGCAAGAGAACATGGCCCCCAGGTGGGAGGGGAAGCGTGGCTGTGGGTTAGGGGGGAGGGGGGAGACAGTGTAACAGCCAAACATGGAAGGGAAGAGTACGGCTGGGCAATGGAAAGTATGTGGCTCACTCCTGATCTCAAGGTTCGCACTCGCCCTCATCCCCACACACCAGCACACTCTCATCAACTTCCACAGTGAGTAAGCACCGAGTATGAGTGAGTCAGACAAATAAAATTTGACCATCTCACACTCTAGTAATCTTTATTAATTACTCATTTTAAAAATTTATCAATTTATTATTTTGGCATTGCTTTATTTATGCTCAGCAAGTTGTTTCCTTAATACCTCAATATTTTATTGAAATTCGTGTTAAATGTTACATTAAACCTTATCTTTCTGAAATTTGCTCATCGTCCCCTTGAGTGAAAAAAAACCTGAAATGTTGACCCTCGTCCAAATAGATTGGACAAGTCTGCACTAACATATCGATTGACAATTATTGTGAAAATTACTAGAAAAATTGTTACTTCAAAATGGTGCATCCTGACGAGACAATGTATTAACTTGTTGGGTGTTTCGTAGCCTATTTGAGACCAGACTGGTTGGAAGTATTGTTCAATCTTGTAATGATGTGGAATGGTTCCCAATAAAACTACACCAAGTGGGAAAGAGGCCTTCAGTGTGACTGTTTAGTGTGAATAATATTTCGGCTCTTCTGATAATACTACACCTCGTCAAAAGACCCGTGATTTTCTCCGTAGCTTGGATCAAGAGTCCTGAAGGCTGTGGTGCCTACTTGGTGCCAGGGTCAAGGATATCTCATCTGGGCCGCAGAGGAATTTGGAGGGGGGGGGAAATTCCAGTTGTCATGGTCCATGTAGGCATCAACAATATCGGTAGAATGAGGAAAAAGGTTCTGCAAAGGAAATATGAATAGCTAGGTGCTAAATTATAAAGCAGAACTGCAAAGATAATCTCTGGATTAGTATCTGAGTCATGACATCATTGGTCTAAAATTAAATAGATAAATGCGAGACTCAAAGTTTGGTTTGGAATAAAATTAAATGAGTTTACAGTGCAAATAGAGACAAAGGAATATGATTTGGTGGGGATGACTGAGATGTTTACAGGGAGACCAGGTCTGAGAGTTGAATATCTAAGGGTTTGCAATGTTTCAGAAGGGTACACAAAGGAAAAAGAGATTATGTAGCTTTCTTCATAAAGGAAGGGATCAGTGCTATAGTGAGAAATGATATTGGCACTGGAGATCAAGACGTGGAATCAGTCTGGGTAGAAATAAGAAATAGCAAGCGAAAGAAATCCCTGGTGGGAGTTGTATGTAGGTCCTCTAATAGTAGGGCACAGTATAAACCAGGAAATACTGGGGGCTTTAACAAAAGTTAAGCCAATAATTTTAATGTGCACATAGACTGGATTAATCAAATTTTCAAGGGTAGCCTCAAGGGAGAGTTCATAGAGTGTATTAGAGATTGTTTCTTGGAATATTGTGTTGTCAAACTAACCAAAGAGCAGGCTATATTGGATTTAGTACTGTGTAATGTGATGGGATTAATTAACAATCTTGTGGTAAAGGATCATTTAGGGAAGAGTGATCATTGCATGCTTGAATTTCAATTTCAGTTTGAGGGCAATAAACTTGAATCTCACACTAGTGTTCTGGTGTTGAAACCAAGATAATTACACAGGCATGAGGACAGATTTGGCACGAGTAGACTGGGCAGAAAGACTAAAAGGTAGGACAGTTGATGATCAGTGGCAGACATTTAAGAATGTTTTAAATTCCTCCCAACTAAAATATATTCCAGAGGAAGAAAGATTATAAGAGGAGGGAAAGGCTGAGCAAGGAGGTAAAGTTAACATCAACGGCAAAAAGCAAGGCATATATTGCAAAGGTTCATGGCAGGCTGGAAGATTGGGAACTTTTAACGACCAACTAAGATTTGCTAAAACAGTAATACAAAGCGCAATGGTAAATTATTAAAGAAATTTTATGCAAAATATAAAAACAGCAAAGGATTCTCTAAGTAAATAAGAAAAGGGTAGCTAAAGTCAACACTGGTCCCTCAGATGTCCAGACTGGGGAGTTAATAATAGGGAACGCAGAAATGGCAGAGACACTAAATCAATAATTTGCCTCAGTTTTCATGGTGGAGGACACGAGAACCATCCCAACAGTAACAGATAATGCAGAGATTGTTAAAAAAGATAGAACTCAAAACAATCGCCAGCAATAGGACAAAAGTACTAAGCAAAGTATTGTAAATAAAGGCAGACAAGTCCTGAGAGCATGATAGTCTACATCTTAGTCTTAAATGAAGTGGCAGCAGAGGTAGTGGAGGCATAGATTATAATATTCCAAAATTCCTTGGATTCTAGAAAGGTTCCAGTGGATTGGAAAAAGGCTAATAAAATGTCTCTGTTCAAAAAGGGAGGAAGGTAGGGGACTATAGACCAGTTAGTTTAACATCTATCATTGGGAAATTGTTGGAATTCATTATAATGGAAGTAATAACAGGACATTTGGAAAAGAAAAACACAATCCTTCAGAGTCAGTATGCTTTTCTGAAGAGTAAGTCTGATTTGACTAATTTGCTGGAGTTATTTTAGGAAGTAACAAGCAATGTGAATGATGAGGGTCCTCTCGATGTAGTGCATCTGGACTTCCAAAAGGCATTTGATAAAGTGCTGCATGAAAAGCAAATATGCAAGGTAAGATCCCACGGGGTTGGGGGCAATATATTAGCTTAGATCGAGGATTGGCTAGCCATCAGAAAATAGAGTGTGGGGATAAATAAATATTTTTCTGGTTGGCAAACTGTAAATAGTGATGTGGCACAGGGTTTGGTCCTCAGGCCCCAACTATGGACAATTTATCTCAATGACTTGGATGCAGAGATAGAATGTACAAGTTTGCATATGACATTAAAATAGGTGGGAAAGCAAGTTGCAATGAGGAAATGAAAAATTTAAAAATGGATATGGTTAGGTTAGGTTGGGTCAAAACTTGGCAGATGGAATTTAATGTGGATCAGTGCAAGGTTATCCATTTTGGTCAGAGGAAGAAAAAGACAACTTGGTATCTAAATGGAGGGTAATTTCTAAATTTGGGTGTCCTTGAGCATGAATCACAGAAGGTTAGTATGCAGGTGTAGCAGGTAATAAGAGGCAAATGGATTTTGACATTCATTGCAAATGGACTAGAGTATAACAGTAGGGAAGTACTGTATGGGGCTATGCTGAAACTGCATATAGATACAGTTTTTGTCCCCTTACTTGAGGAAGAAAGTAAATACATTGGGGGCTGTTCATAGAAGAGTCACTATGTTGATTCCAGGGATGAAGGATATCTTATAAAGAACAATACAGCACAGGAACAGGCCCTTCGGCCCTCCAAGCCCGTGCCGCTCCCTGGTCCAAACTAGACCATTCTTTTGTATCCCTCCATTCCCACTCTGTTCATATGGCTATCTAGATAAGTCTTAAATGTTCTCGGTGTGTCCGCCTCCACCACCTTGCCTGGCAGTGTATTCCAGGCCCCCACCACCCTCTGTGTAAAATATGTCCTTCTGATATCTGTGTTAAACCTCCCCCCCTTCACCTTGAACCTATGACCCCTCGTGAACATCACCACCGACCCGGGGAAAAGCTTCCCACCGTTCACCCTATCTATGCCTTTCATAATTTTATACATCTCTATTAAGTCTCCCCTCATCCTCCGTCTTTCCAGGGAGAACAACCCCAGTTTACCCAATCTCTCCTCATAACTAAGCCCCTCCATACCAGGCAACATCCTGGTAAACCTCCTCTGTACTCTCTCCAAAGCCTCCACGTCCTTCTGGTAGTGTGGCGACCAGAACTGGACGCAGTATTCCAAATGCGGCTGAACAAACGTTCTATACATCTGCAACATCAGACCCCAACTTTTATACTCTATGCCCCGTCCTATAAAGGCAAGCGTGCCATATGCCTTCTTCACCACCTTCTCCACCTGTGACGTCACCTTCAAGGATCTGTGGACTTGCACACCCAGGTCCCTCTGCGTATCTGCACCCTTTATGGTTCTGCCATTTATCGTATAGCTCCTCCCTACATTATTTCTACCAAAATGCATCACTTCGCATTTATCAGGATTGAACTCCATCTGCCATTTCTTTGCCCAAATTTCCAGCCTACCTATATCCTTCTGTAGCTTCTGACAATGCTCCTCACTATCTGCAAGTCCTGCCAATTTTGTGTCGTCCGCAAACTTACTGATCACCCCAGTTACACCTTCTTCCAGATCGTTTATATAAATCACAAACAGCAGAGGTCCCAATACAGAGCCCTGCGGAACACCACTAGTCACAGGCCTCCAGCCGGAAAAAGACCCTTCCACTACCACCCTCTGTCTTCTGTGACCAAGCCAGTTCTCCACCCATCTAGCCACCTCCCCCTTTATCCCATGAGATCCAACCTTTTGCACCAGCCTACCATGAGGGACTTTGTCAAACGCTTTACTAAATTCCATATAGACGACATTCACGGCCCTTCCCTCGTCAACCATTCTGGTCACTTCTTCAAAAAACTCCACCAGGTTAGTGAGGCATGACCTCCCTCTCACAAAACCATGCTGACTATCGTTAATGAGTTTATTCCTTTCTAAATGCGCATACATCCTATCTCTAAGAATCATAGAAGAAATCATAGAAACCCTACAGTGCAGAAGGAGGCCACTCGGCCCATCGAGTCTGCACCGACCACAATCCCACCCAGGCCCTACCCCCACATATTTACCCGCTAATCCCTCTAACCTACGCATCCCAGGACTCTAAGGGGCAATTTTTTTAACCTGGCCAATCAACCTAACCCGCACATCTTTGAACTGTGGGAGGAAACCGGAGCACCCGGAGGAAACCCACGCAGACACGAGGAGAATGTGCAAACTCCACACAGACAGTGACCCGAGCCGGGAATCGAACCCGGGACCCTGGAGCTGTGAAGCAGCAGTGCTAACCACTGTGCTACCGTGCCGCCCTTCTTCTCCAACAACTTCCCCACCACAGACGTCAAGCTCACCGGCCGATAATTACCCGGGTAATCCTTCCTATCCTTCTTAAATAACGGGACCACATTAGCTATCCTCCAATCCTCTGGGATCTCACCTGCGTCTAGTGACGAGACAAAGATTTGCGTCAGAGGCCCAGCGATTTCATCTCTCGTCTCCCTGAGCAGCCTTGGATAGATTCCATCAGGCCCTGGGGATTTGTCAGTCTTTATATTCTCTAACAAACCTAACACTTGCTCCCTTGAAATGGAGATTTTCTCCAACGGTTCAACATTCCCCTCCGAGACACTCCCAGTCAACACATCCCTCTCCTTTGTGAATACCGATGCAAAGTATTCATTTAGGATCTCCCCTACTTCTTTGGGCTCCAAGCATAATTCCCCACTTTTGTCCCTTTAGTCACAGTAGTTTAGAAGAATTAGAGGAGATCTAATTGAGCTTTTCAGTATCCTAAAGGGGATTGACAGGGTAGATGTAGAGTGGATGTTTCCCCTTGTTGGACAGTATAGAATGAGAGTCCATTGTTTTAGGCTAATGGATGGCATATTTAAAACAGAAATGAGGAGGAATTACTTCACTCAAAGGGTTGTGAATCTGTGGAATACTCTACTCCAGAATGTAATGGATGCAAGAACACTAAACAAATTTGAGGTAGTGAGATGAAGGGTTATGGGGAACGGGCAGGAAGGTGGAGATGAGGCCAAGACGAGATCAGCCATGGTCGTATTGAACGATAGAGCAATCTCTGAATTGCCTGCTCCTGCTCCTAGTTCTTATGTTCTTTATCACTCTTCATATAATGCTGGCTGACTGAAAAGGTAGACTCAAAACTTTTGACTTTGCTCACGTCAATTACTCTTTCGGCTGCGCACTCATATTCATAGTCATGATAAATCCAGATGTTTCCTTCCCGCGGTATGTTGCCGGGAATCCATGAGTGACTCACAAACCAGCTGTTACTGAAAATTATTCAAATCATGTTTTGTTAAGTGTTCCTGACTTCCTTTTTGAGGTGCTTAACAGTTGATACCGATCAAAAATATCAGAAGAAATTATTTTAAAAGCTTATCTTCCTGGTTAAGTAAAGCATGCCACTTCACATGTTATGGCACCCTCAAGATATACTAAAACAAACTGTTTTCTCGGGATTCAAATGTTTTTCTCCATGTACCTAAAAACTCAATGAGTTTCATCTTTTATGATGCAGAGATATTTTGTCATTTAATCTCTCCCACCCTCTGCCCTATGCCGGACTTTCCCTTTTGTTGTTCCTCCCCTCCCACCTTGCAACTGCATAAAACTCACTCCACCTTCCTTCAGTTCTGAAGAAGAGTCATTTTCAACTCGATGTTAAGTGTTTCTCTCTCCATAGATGCTGCCAGACCCGCTGAGTACTTGTAACACTTTGGTTTTATTACCATCACACACTGCACTCTGCATTTAAAATATGTTAAACTCAGAATGGATACAACACATGAGAATATTCAGTCTTTTTATGTCCATGCCAGCACTCAACAACCTAGATAGTCTACTCTCCTGCACTTTCCCTGTAGTCTTATAAATGCTCTCTTCACTTTTTCTCATCCAATTTATTTTTGAAAACCACAATTGAATCTGCCTCCACCACACTATCCGGCAGCACATTCCAGATCCTACTTGCTGTGTGTCCTTAAAAAATAAAGTTTTTCCTCATGTTGCCAGTAGCTCTTTTGCTGATCACCTTACATTGTTATCCTCTAGTTCTTGACTTTTATACCAGTAGGAGCTGTTTCTCTCTCTACCTGTTTACATTCTTTGTGAATTTGAACACTTCTAATCAAATCTTTTCTGAACTGTTTTTGAGAACATCTCCTCAAATCTATCGACACAACTGAAGTCCCTAATCCTGAGAACCATTTTCATAGTTATTATCTGCACCCTCTTCTAAGTCTTCACATCTTTCCTAAAGTGCAGTCCCCAGCAATGGGCACAAGACTTCTACTGAGGCCAAACCAGTGTTTTATCAATATTTAACGCAAGTAATTTGCTTTTGTACTTTAAAGCCCAGGATCCTGTAAGCCTTTTGAGGCACTTTCTCAACCTGCCTTGCCATCTTCAATGATTTGTGCACCTGGACTCCAGGTCTCTCAGTTCTTGCACTATTTCTAGCACTGTACCTTCTTCCAAGTCTGAAACCAACCATTCACCACTGTCCTCCTTGCCATTCGGGCACTTTTCCTTCTCTTCCATGGGCTTTACCTTTGCTGACAGGTTTACGCTGTGACATTTTAAGAAATACCTTTTGGAAGTCCACGTGCACTACATCAACTTTTATCTTGATCAGTTAAATGAAATTTGCCTTCAAAACACTTGTGTTGCCTTTCCTTAATTTATCCACAAATGTCCAAGTGATAATTTTGTTCCATATATTGTTTCTATAGGCTTTCCCACCGCCAAGGTTAAACTGGCTGGCATGGGTTCATCCCCATACTCACTTGTTTTGAAAAAGAATGCAATTCCCAAGGCTCTCTGACAGCAACACCAGCACCCCTCCCCACTGTTGCATTGACCTGAAATCTTAACTCTGTTTTTCTCTCCACAAATATTGGCTGATCTGCTGAACGTTTCCAACATTTTGTTTTTATTCCCCTTATGTTTATCTGCTTTAAGTTGCACAACCATCCATCTCTTCTCAAAAACTCAACACAGTTTATATTGAATTCAAACAGCTTAATTTGCCAATGGAAATTGAGCACTGCATTGCTAATTTTACCTGCTGATTTAAGTAGCTTCTGTTTGTTGTCACATATTTTGTAGTTTGACCTGAAATATATAAGACATCGTGGTGTTTTTTCCCATATATTAAGCAGATCAGCATTGTGAACAGCTGTTTGTGATATAGCCTGATGATAAAGAAAGAAATTAGTTCTCATGTGCAGCATTGCCACTATAACACACAAGGTTAAGCTTTGGATGAACAGATTCTGCCCACTCAGCTACTCAGTTCCCAGATATTTCTCTACATCCCTGTATGTTTTGAACATTGTGTGCTTTGAATAGCCTTTCTCACTCTGGATACACAAAAATATTTTCGTTAATTGCAAATTACAGGGGTCATTTTTAGCCCACATTCACTCTCAGAGAGAACAGCGATGCAAGATGAAAACCCGGAGAGAATTGGGAAATGTGATTCCCTCTGGAGAGATTGCGTTCTGCCATTTTTTTGTCCCCATCCCTCGCCAATGACGAGAACCTCACTTTAATGTGTTTGCATAAATTTTAATATAATTATTAGGCACACCACCATATTTTCAAACCTCATCGGCATGCAATTCCCCGGGCTCACTGACAGCACAGACGTGAACCCGTCGTGGGGATTCCTCCAGGGACGTAAAGGTGAGTATAACCCCCGGGTGAGAGGTACAGGCCTTGGCACTGCCAGGTTGGACCCTAGTGGGGGTCTCATTTGGGTGGTCATGTATGTGTAATATGGGGAAGAGAGAGCATAGAGTGAAGAGAGGAAATGCTGGTGATGATCAGGAATTGGGTTGGGGGGGGGAGAGTGGTTGGAAGAGAGGGAGATGGCGGCAATGACTGTTTGGGATGGGGGGGGATGGTTATTTTTTGTGCCCCGATCTCTGTGGAGCTTGGCTTTGCTGGTTACTCAAAATGATGGCATGAGATTCCACCCACCCCCCCCCCCCCCCCCCCGCCCCCAACCACCTGCTCCGCCCCCGCTTTTGTTTGACAAAATGTCATAGGATCTGAAGAGAGAACCTGCCTGTTGCTCTTGAGAGAAACAATCCCATCAGATCCTGACACTTGGCCATTATTTTGGTAAGATTCCGCCCTGTATTGCTTAAATGGGAAAGTATCTAAATGTAAACTTTTAACACTGGCTTGAAATAATTAAAAGCTTATCATTTTTCAGAATAAACTGTATTACTGTTGAATTCCTGCACGGCACTTCAGTTTCGAATGATGCTGATGCCTACACTAGTTCAAATCAGTTTTTCACTATGATTCAACATGTTATTTTGCAATTACCATAGATTTTGCCATAGAACACTCAATGCCAGAGACAAGAAACAAAACGCAACCGAGAGGTAAGTGAAAGGGAAATGAAGGAGGGTAACATCAGTGTAGTTGGGAAAATGCTGGAATCCATCATTAAAGAAGAAGTAGCAGGCCATCTGGATAGGAATGGTTCAATCAAGCAGACGCAGCATGGATTCATGAGAGGAAAGTCATGTTTGACGGACTTACTGGATTTTTATGAAGGTGTGACTAGTGCGGTTGACGGAGGGGAACCGGTAGATGTGGTGTTTTTGGATTTCCAAAAGGCATTCGATAAGGTGCCTCACAAAAGGTTGCTGCAGAAGATTGGGGCACACGGAGTTGGGGGTAGGGTGTTAGCATGGATTGGGGATTGGCTATCCGACAGGAAGCAGAGAGTTGGAATAAATGGGTGCTCTTCTGGATGGCAGATGGTGACTAGTGGCATGCCGCAGGGATCGGTACTGGGGCCTCAACTGTTTACTATTTACATAGATGATCTGGAGGAGGGGACTGAGTGTAGGGTAACAAAGTTTGCTGACGACACGAAGATAAGTGGGAAAGTGAATTGCATGGAGGAAGCGGAAGGTCTTCAGAGAGATTTGAATAGGCTGCGAGTGGGTGAGGATCTGGTAGACGGAGTATAACGTTGGCAAATGCGAGGTTATTCATTTGGAAGAAATAATAGCAAATTGGATTATTATTTAAATGGAAAAAAATTACAACATGCTACTGTGCAAAGGGACCTGGGGGTCCTTGTGCATGAGTCGCAAAAACTCAGTCTGCAAGTACAACAGGTGATCAAGAAGGCAAATGGGATGTTGGCATTTATCGCGAGGGGGATAGAATATAAAAGCAGAGAAGTCTGTACAAGGCATTGGTGAGGCCGCAGCTGGAATACTGTGTGCAGTTTTGGTCCCCTTACTTGCGAAAGGATATATTGGCCTTGGAGGGAGTGCAGAGAAGGTTCACCAGGTTGATACCGGAGATGAGGGGTGTAGATTATGAGGAGAGATTGAGCAGATTAGGTTTGTACTCGTTGGAGTTTAGAAGGCTGAGGGGTGATCTTATAGAGGCATATAAGATAATGAAGGGGCTGGATAGGGTAGAGGTGGAGAGATTCTTTCCACTTAGAAAGGAAACCAGAACTAGAGGGCACAGCCTCAAAATAAAGGGGAGTCAGTTTAGGACAGAGTTGAGGAGGAACTTCTTCTCTCAGAGGGTGGTGAATCTTTGGAATTCTCTGCCCACTGAAGTGGTGGAGGCTACCTCGTTGAATATGTTTAAGTCACGGATAGATGGATTTCTGATCGGTAGGGGAATTAAGGGTTATGGGGAGCAGGCGGGTAAGTGGAACTGATCCACTTCAGATCAGCCATGATCTTATTGAATGGCGGGGCAAGCTCGAGGGGCTAGATGGCCTACTCCTATTTCTTATGTTCTTATGTTCTAGGAGTCCATAGTTCACAACTGAAATATTCTAAACATATTCTTGATATGTTTGAAAGCATCGTAAGCGGGAAAATCCAGTGCTAACTTAAGCAGGCTATAAAATAAGTTTGTGCGATGTTCTTTTCAGCAAATGCAGGATCAGTTCTTAGTAGATATTTTATCAAAATCACCAGGAACATCCTACATGACTGAAAGGTCACTGGCCAATACTAGCAGCCGATAAAGATCGGCTAGATACCCTCTTCGGGTTGCCTGAAGGCATTTGTTATTTCTAGATGAAGCAATATTGGGCACAATATCACCAGCTCGCCGTCAACCAGCTCGTCGTCAACCAAGCTGACCTTTAGCTGTACTTCAAGTGGGACAATTATAAATGATGGGCACTGGTTGGCATGATTTCATTTGATTTATTATTGTCACATATATTGGGATACAGCGAAAAGTATTGTTTCTTGTGAGTTATACGGACAAAGCATACCGCTCATAAAATACATAGGGGAGAAGAAAAGGAGAGGGTGCAAAATGTAAAAGAGTTGGAGTACGGTTTTAAGAGCATGGAACGAGTGTTAAAGATAGAATCAGAGGGTATGCTGGGGGCAGTTCACAAGAAGTCACCTCACTCCGGCACCATCTTGTAATCAATTGATTCATTGATCTGGGTGCTGGTGCCTGATCTAAAAGGGGTGATGGAATATCCAAAGGAAAGGACCACCTGGCTATAAAGATTTTCGGCAGATTTTACTTTGTGGAAGCCTATCAGGACAGTTTTGCTTGTGAACCTGGCACGAGCTGAGGATGAAAAGGTGAAAGGAGTTCAGGAAATTATGAATTAGGTTTAGGAGCAACTCTTGAGGATGGCTAGTCCTCAGTCACATGGTAAAATAAGGAAGGGTAGAAAGATTAGGGGCAGCACAGTGGTTAGCACTGCTGCTAGGGACCCAGGTTCAAATCCTGGCTTGGGTCACTGTCTGTGTGGAGTTTGCACATTCTCCACGTGTCTACGGGTGCTCCGGTTTCCTCCCACACTCCAAAGATGTGCGGGATAGGCTGATTGGACATGCTAAATTAGTGTCCCGAGATGCGTAGGTTAGAGGGATTAGCGGGGTAAATGTGTGGGAAGATGGGGATAGGGCCTGGGTGGGATTGTTATCGGTGCAGACTCGATGGGCTGAATGGCCTCCTTCTGCACTGTAGGGTTTCTATGATTCTATTAAAAAGCTCAACACAAAAAAGATGGTGTCAGAAAAAGGCTTCTACTTTGTGAAACATGGGCACCAGCTTTGGGCAAAGGAGAAGCTATTTTAGAAAGACGGACTACAGGCAAGGAGCCAATGCACAGGCATAAATAAAACCAAGAAGTAAGAAGAGACAAAGAAAGTCAAAGAGTAGATAAGGTGAGTTAGATGAGGTAAAAGAACTAAAGTATTCAGCAGAATAACATTCAGATGGAGCAAAGGGAGTAGAAGGTGAAAACATAAAGCGGGAAAAAGATGGCAAAGGAACAAAGTTTATTCGCTTTCAAAAATGGACGAAGTAACTTTAAATTAAAAAAATCAAGTCATAGGTTGCAATGCTCAGTGCGCAAAATAGCTGAGGTGAAATAAAGCCAATTATGTAACAGGAAAATACAAATTGCATATCAGAAACTTGGCTGTAAACTGGGTAGAGGTGGAAAATGATCAGACCCCCTGCTCCTCTTCGGGTTGCCTGAAGGCATTTGTTATTTCTAGATGAAGCAATATTGGGCACAATATCACCAGCTCGCCGTGCCCATCGATCAACACGGTGAGCCGGGAGGATAGCGTGAGAGGTTAAAAATCTGATTTGCGTGGCTATGTTCTACTGACGAGAACGGCTTCATGCCAAGAAAGGTCGTGAAGCTCATCACCATAAGATTGCCTGGATCTCCGTATCATTAGAGAGTCCAGCATGCCTGCTTCCACCTCCTAGATGCTTCCCTCCCTTCGCTGGTAAGAATCACTACTGCTCTGCAGTCGCAGAAACCAGGCACCATGGCCACATCGGGGGATCAGAATTGATTTGAAGCCCCCAAGTGGCCAGGGGCATGGCCCAGTTGGGAACCAAGTGCCAAAGAGGTGGGGCTTGAGTGTGGGTGGGGATGAAGTGAAGGGTGGTGATAAATATATCCATGATCGGTGGGGGGGGGAGCTACGCAGGAGAGTTTGTGCAGAGGGGGGTCGCGGAGGGGATCATGATGTGGGGGGGGGCATATCAGGAGCATGCCAGGGGACCCATCGGGAGGACCCTGATGCCTCAATGCTGGCAGTGTGGGGAGGTGACTTTTCTGCCAAAGATGGAGCGGGTCAGATGCCCATGGAGGGGGAGTGGGGGGGGGGGGGGGGGGGGGGGTGGCTTCCAGTTCACCAGCAAATCAGGGCGTCCTACAAAATGGCGCCCAGGTGCTCTGATGCCGACATCATCAGTGTGTGTGGGCTCCACCCCCACACCCCCCTTGACCTGCGCAAAGCTCCCAGCTGTCCAAAAGATGGACAGAGTGCCGGAGGATTGCAGTGCTGGGCTTGCTTAAAATACTGGTGCGGAGGACTCCCGTTTTCTTGCCGTTAAGACGCTGGGCGTGATCTTACCTGGTGTTCACGCCACGCACCCACTGCAGCGAGATTGGAGAATTTGGCGGCCAGCTGAATCTCCGTTCACTGCAGCGGGATGAGAAAATCCTGCTGACATGAACAGCGATAAGATTCCAGCCACAGAATCTTTTTGGAAAAGTTCCGCCCCTTATTTTCAGACCTCCTTCACTGACAGCACGGAGCAGAAAGGCTCACCTCGGTTATCTTGCTCAAGCCTTTAAAATTTGACTTCACCTCACAACTTCCTGATTGAGTGAATAACCGCTGAACCAAGACTGATACACAGGGAGAAAGCACTGAGGCTTAATGCACTGAATATAGCAGCCACACCAAACACTATCTGGTGCATTTATATAAAAAAATAGAGAAAATGCTGAAAACAGTCAGCAGATAATGGAAACATTCTGAAATGAACCTCTATGGTTAAACCCAGTTAGTTCACTTATTATTGACTATAAAAGTGAATCTAGGGCCTGTTTGTATAATTTGGTATTTTCGATGTTATCAGGGATAGAGGAGATGAGATTGCATTTCATATCAGTTCTGCTTAGTTTGGAATTTTAAGTGAAATAAAACCAGCTTCTTGGTTCCCAGCTGGCTTCTTCTCACTCCTATCTCCTGATAAATATTCGAGTAACGGATGTGTGAGATTATAGAATGTATCATGGGTTTCATTATGATGATCCCAAAGACGTGTTGTCTAACTGGCTAATTAGTCAGTAAAGTTTGCCTCCTGATTAAAAGGGATGTCGGCTGCCTTATTCGAGAAACCAGTGACACTTCCTGAAGATGATATCTAGTGCAGACCCCAAATTTATCATCTCTTTTCACATCCTCATCGTGTTCCCAAGTGCTGCATAGTTAGCGTCATCCTTGTTGTAATATAATCACTTGAGTTTTGTCAGGAGTTGTGAGAGTCCCTTTCAGTGTTTCATTTAGATTTGAAGTTGTACCCTGGAAGTAAAGGAATGAGTGACTAAGACAAGCGATGAGTTAAAACAAAATTTTATTGAATTATGAATAATTCAATGACAATTATAATTGATAATATATTTAAGTAAAAAGGAAGAAAGATTAAAATTAAAAGGAGAATGCATTCTGCATCTATCTAACGAAAAGACAGACAGATCTTGGAATCATAGAATCCCAAGAGTGCAGAAGGAGGCCATTCGGCCCATCGAGTCTGCACTGACTCTCCAACAGAGCATCTTACCCAGGCTCTCCCCCCACCCAGACAGATGTTTGTTTAAACACAGGCAATAACCCCAATTTGGTCTGTCCCATTGTTCCCCAGATTGGTACATACATTACTGTCCCCCCCATTACCATGTCACTGAGTAATGTCACGGGTGATTGCTGCAGTCAGTCTCTCTATTCCTGGCCCCTCCTCCTGTCTTCAGTCATGACTATTCTGCTACTATTAGAATCTCCACAGTGCAGAAAGGGGCCATTCGGCCCATCGAGTCTGCACCGACCACAATCCCACCCAGGCCCTACTCCCACATCCCTACACATTTATCCGCTAATCCCTCTAACCTACACATCTCAGGACTCTAACCTACGCATCTCAGGACACTAAGGGGCAATTTTAGCATGGCCAATCAACCTAACCCGCACATCTTTGGACTGTAGGGAGGAAACTGGAGCACCCGGAAGAAACCCACGCAGACACGAGGAGAATGTGCAAACTCAACACAGACAGTGACCCGAGCCGAGAATCGAACTTCGGTCCCTGGAGCTGTAAAGCAGCAGTGCTAACCACTGTGCTACCGTGCCGCCCCCAGTAGTATTAGTCTACTACTATTCCACTCGTCACCAAAACAACATCCCTTTTAAGTCAAATTCTTAGCTTAATTCCAGCCTTTCAAAGCCTGAAACAGCCTTATCAGTGTTTCTCACAGGGACTGCAATACCATGTGAACTTTGCAATATCCAAGTTGTTTACACAGCCCTTGATGGTGTCTTCACATCTACCATCAGTCAGGCATTATGGCCATTAATCAAACTTAATTTTCTGATGACCACGCCAGATACTCAGCGACTTGGGTCCAAGGGTCACAGAATGCCATGGAACAGTACTTCTGAATATATATATATATATATATATAAACTTATTTTAGCTTGAAAAGTGGGATAATAAATAGTCCAAACACCAGCTGCATGGGATTTCAGCTGAAAAATAAGGGCTGGATAAACAGATCGTCACTGATTATTATTGATTAATTAATCAAAGCACATGATGCGTTAAGATCAATGTCGACCGAGTAAGAAAATACAAAATAACTTTGTGTTCTTTATCAACTTAAACTCAAGCATAGCAGAAATAAAATGCCAAATATGGAATTACAAAAATCAGTGGCTGGAGACCTCAGGCCTACAATTTGTGGGAAAACACAGCAGTGAATTTAAATCAGCAAAGTTCCACAAGTGGTGGCAAAGTGAAGAATGGGTTACTTTACAAATAGCAGGGGTTGAAATGGAAAGTTGCTCAGGACATGTGGAGGACAATTAGACCAACCGATCAGCTTCATCTTCACCTTCAGATTTTTCTGTTGTCTTCTTCCAGGCTATTTTCTCATTTTCTGTGCAAAAACTGTGGCAGACGCAGCAAGAAACAATCTGAAATGTTTGCTGGGCCATACTGTAAAAAATGTCCAAGCAATGGAATGGTCATTTCAGACCACTGAAGGCCTGTTTCCATTCTGTGGATCATATCCCACCTCTCCTAAGCATTTGTACCCTGACTGCCACACAAGTGCTGTCAGAAGCATCTGAGTGCATTTTGATCTTGTCGCTTCCTGCAACTTTGATTGCCGCAGAACAGAAGTTGTGCTGAATTCAGCGATGACTTTCTTAGGAAATCAAGCTTGTCGCTAACAGATTTCTCCAGACCGCTACAGTTAAGAGAGAGAGCCCTGTAGACACATATCAATGTGATAACTTGTCACAATGCAGTCAGAGCTGGCATATGACCTCCACCTGCATCTCAGCCTGAAAATAGAGACTACTTGTAACTCAGAAATAATGAGTTCTCTTCACTAAAGCTGCAGAACAAGTGCCAAAAACACAAGTCCAGCTTTAAGTTGCTGCTCAAAGATTCAAACAAGATTCGATAAAATATTTTATGAAATAAAGTCAAAAAAGTACAGTAATCACACCAATTAGTGAAAGGTACGGGCCTCCCTGGCAGTGCCCGTTATAATGTGGAGATGCCGGCGTTGGACTGGGGTAAGCACAGTAAGAAGTCTCACAACACCAGGTTAAAGTCCAACAGGTTTATTTGGTAGCAAATACCATAAGCTTTCGGAGCACAGCTCCTTCGTCAGATGGAGTGGTTATCTGTTCGCAAACAGTGCAAACAGACACAGAAATCAAATTACAGAATACTGATTAGAATGCAAATCTCGACAGCCAGCCAGGTCTTAAATGTACAGACAATGTGGGTGGAGGGAGCATTCAACACAGGTTAAAGAGATGTGTATTGTCTCCGGACAGAACAGCTAGTGAAATTCTGCAAGCCCAGGAGGCAAGCTGTGGGGGTTACTGATAATGTGACATAAATCCAACATCCCGGTTTAGGCCGTCCTCATGTGTGCGGAACTTGGCTATCAGTTTCTGCTCAGCGACTCTGCGCCGTCGTGTGTCGTGAAGGCCGCCTTGGAGAACGCTTACCTGAAGATCCAAGGCTGAATGCCCGTGACTGCTGAAGTGCTCCCCCACAGGAAGAGAACAGTCTTGCCTGGTGATTGTCGAGCGGTGTTCATTCATCCGTTGTCGTAGCGTCTGCATGGTTTCCCCAATGTACCATGCCTCGGGACATCCTTTCCTGCAGCATATCAGGTAGACAACGCTGGCCGAGTTGCAAGAGTAGGTACCGTGTACCTGGTAGATGGTGTTCTCACGTGAGATGATGGCATCCGTGTCGATGATCCGGCACGTCTTGCAGAGGTTGCTGTGGCAGGGTTGTGTGGTGTCGTGGTCACTGTTCTCCTGAAGGCTGGGTAGTTTGCTGCAGACAATGGTCTGTTTGAGGTTGTGCGGTTGTTTGAAGGCAAGAAGTGGGGGTGTGGGGATGGCCTTGGCGAGATGTTCGTCTTCATCAATGACATGTTGAAGGCTCCGGGGAAGTACTGGACGACGAAGGGTACTCTGTCCACCGTGTCCCGTGTTTGTCTTCTGAGGAGGTCAGTGCGGTTTTTCGCTGTGGCGCGTTGGAACTGTTGATCGATGAGTCGAGCGCCATATCCTGTTCTTATGAGGGCATCTTTCAGCATCTGGAGGTGTCTGTTGCGATCCTCCTCATCCGAGCAGATCCTGTGTATTCGGAGGGCTTGTCCGTAGGGGATGGCTTCTTTTACGTGTTTAGGGTGGAAGCTGGAGAAGTGGAGCATCGTGAGGTTATCCGTGGGCTTGCGGTACAGTGAGGTGCTGAGGTGACCGTCCTTAATGGAGATGCGTGTGTCCAAGAATGCAACCGATTCCGGAGAGTAGTCCATGGTGAGTCTGATGGTGGGATGGAACTTGTTGATATCATCATATAGTTGTTTCAGTGATTGCTCACCATGACTCCAAAGGAAGAAAATGTCATCGATGTATCTAGTGTATAGCATCGGTTGACGGTCCTGTGCGGTGAAGAAGTCTTGTTCGAACCTGTGCATGAAGATGTTGGCATATTGAGGTGCGAATTTTGTCCCCATGGCTGTTCCGTGTGTCTGGATGAAGAACTGGTTGTTGAAGGTGAAGATATTATGGTCCAGGATGAAGCGGATGAGTTGTAAAATTGCATCTGGAAACTGGCAGTTGACGGCATTGAGTACTGAGGCCGTTGCAGCAATGCCGTTGCAGCAATGCAGCAATGCAATGCAGCAGTGCCCGTTATACGCAGGTGTTTAGCCTACAGGTCAATGCTCCAAACTCCTGATGACTTTAGAGGAAGGACTCTTTTAAATAAATCTTCAGACAATAATCAGCCTGACAAATGATCTGTACATATGTGCCATGTTGTATTATGCCACTGTTGTATTATTGTACACAAAACTCATTGAATATAGAGGTCTTCGGGGTCGGGCCAAATAATATTGAACTTCTGAGCAGGAACAGCAACTTGTATTTTTATAGTGCATTTAAAACTACCCAAGGTGCTTATTAGAAACAATGTTCTGCAAAAGACTGACACCAATCCACATTGAAATTAGGACAGGTGAAGAGATTGGTTTTAAAAAGTGTCAGAAAAGGAGGAAAGAGGCTGGGAAGGTTCAGAGAGGGAATTTCAGAGCTTGGGGTCCAGAAAGGTGAGGACGGGACCCACATTGGTGGACTGATCAAAATCAGAGATGTTCAAGTGTCTAGATTCGGAGAAGTGCAGAGACCTCAGGGTGGCACGGTGGCACAGTGATTAGCACTGCTACCTCACAGCGCCAGGGACCCGGGTTCGATTCTGGCCTCGGGTCACTGTCTGTGTGGAGTTTGCACATTCTCTCTGTGTCTGCGTGGGTTTCCTCCAGGTGCTCTGGTTTCCTCCCACAGTCCAACAATATGCGGGTTAGGTTCATTGGCCATGCTAAATTGTCGCTTAGTGTCAGGGGATTAACAGGGTAAATATGTGGGCGTTACGGGATAGGGCCTGGGTGGAATTGTTGTCGGTACAGGCTCAGTGGGCTGAATGGCCTCCTTCTGCATTGTAGATTCTATGACTCTATGTAGTTCATGGAAGTATTTGAAATTAAAGATGAGAATTGTAAAATTGAGGCGTTGCTGGGCTGGGAGCAATGTGCTTTGAATTAGTCAAGTCTAGACCTAACAAAGGCAAAGATCCAGGTTTCAGCAGCAGATGTGCTGAGACGCTCATCTCAGGGTCAAATGTGGCACTAAAGTTGTGAACAGTCTAGTTCAGTCCCAGACATGTGTCAGGGAGAGGGATGGAATCTATGGTTTGGAGTTTGCAGCTGGGAATGACAACAATGGCTTTGGTCTTCCCTTCTGCTCATTGAGTACTAGATGTTAGACAAACGCTGTAATAAATCGTACAGTTAAAGCCTGAGGTTGTGAGGTTGAGTTAGCTTTTGTGACCATACATGACATGTTTTCAGATGATGTCATCGAGGGTAGCATGTGGATCCTTGGGGGACTCCAAGTGTAACAGCGTGGGAATGGGAAGAGAAACCATTGCTATGATTGGGTAGATAAGCATAGAATTAGGTGAGAGCAATCTCATCCAGCTTCATAATGGAAAAGAGGCGTAGGTAGAGGATGGAGTGTTCAAGACTGCAACAGTTTGACAAGGATGAGGAGGGAGTGTTTATCACAGTCACAATCACATGACATGTCATTTGAACAGGGGCAGAAATCTGATTAGACCGATTCAAAAATGACATTCTGGAAAAGATTTGGGACACATCCAAAGACTTTGCAGAGAAAAGAGAGGCCGGCGATTACTATTGTCATATTTCCTCAAAGAATAAAGGTCACAAAGAAACAAGATGGCAAATGAGAGAGGGAGGGGAGCAGAGAGATGCTTACAAAAGGATGCGCATTATTGTCTGTGAGCAATGCCAATGACTGGACCTGCTAGTCATTTACATTTGAATAGTCTTTTAAGTGGCTATATTCTTGCTTTCATTTCAATTTACAGATTCCTTTTCTATCTTAGTAAATGTTTCTGAAGTAGCCTTACATTGAAACAAAGAAGATAGGAGCAGGAGGAGGCCATTTGGCCCTTCGAGCCTGCTCCGCCATTCATCATAATCATGGCTGATCGCCCAACTCAATAGTCCAATCCTGCTTTCTCCCCATTACCTTTGAACCCATTCGCCCCAAGTGCTATATCTGGCCGCCTCTTGAATACATTCAATTCAATTCTTGTTTCATCAGATTTAACTTCTTCTGAAATATACCTGCCCTTTTTAACTTTTGTCTTCTCCACTTCTGGGTTGCTTTCAAAGACCACATGTGAAATACATCCAAATGTGTAAGTTGCAAAGGGCATCTTTATCACTCTTTGAAAAGCTGAAAACCTAAATCTCCTTTGTCAGAGGTGTTGCCCATTGATCTGCTGTTCTAGCTAATATCCAGACTAAAATAAGTTTACAAGCTGAAGGACAGCAGAAACCAAATGAAGCAATACATTAATCCTAACCACAATAAATAAGATCATTTCTGGATTGCTGGAAATACTATACAATGGTCATTAGTCATTTAAAGGCAGTTAAGTCTCTGCTGTTTATTGCAGCATAAGATTATGATGTGCTGAGCATTTCCTAAGTGCTAAGGAATTAAGAAGTGTCAATGTACAAAGTGACATGGGGTTGTCCTTGTCCATAAGTCACTGTAGACTAACATGTAGGTGCACGAAAGCTATTAGGAAGGCTAATGGAATGTGAGCCTTTATCACAAGAGGATTTGAGGAGTAATGAGGTCTTGCTTTAAATGTATAGAAGCTTGGTTAAACCGCACCTGGATTACTGTGTGCAGTTTTGGTCCCCTCATTTCAGGAAGGATGTTATTGCCACAGAGGGACGACAATGAAGGTTTGTTCCGGGGATGGCAGGACTGTCTTATAATGAGAGATTGGCAAACTGGGCCAGTATTCTCTGGAGTTTCAAAGAATGAGAGGTGATCTCAAAATACACAAAATATACAATGGACAGGGTAGATGCAGGTAAGATGTTTCCCTTGGCTGGGGAGTCTAACAAAATTCAAAATAAGGGAGAAGCCACTTCGTACTGAGATGAAGAGAAATTTCTTTACACAGAGGGTTGTGAATGTTTGGAATTCTCTACCCCAGAGGGCTGCGGAAGCTCAGTCTTTGAGTATATTTAAAGCAGGTTTGGATAGATTTTTGATTAATAATAACATAAAGGGTTATGGAGTACGTGAATGGTTTGTTTTCTTTCCACTTCTCCTGTTCCCTCCTCCTCTACTCTTTTCCCCCCTTCCCCACACCATGCTGCACTTTCTTCTTTCTGTCCTTTCTCTTTCTCACCTTGGTTAAAATTAGCTTAACAGCCACTAACCTTATTTGACTTGAAAAATCCCCTTGGTCTGTACCTTTGTATGCAAATCCTTAGGATATTAATTGATTATATGTTAATTTTGCTACATTAGTCATGCGCCTCATTGTAACTGTCTTCCATGGAAATAGTCATTATAGTACCTGTCACATGTGTGGGCTGTGCAGTAATGAGTTTCGGTCTGAAGAGTGCCACCTTCATGTGACAGATTCACCCAGCCTGATGCACCACACAGTAACTGTGACATGTGTAAGTTTTGTGCATGGCTATATTCATAAAGTAATTAGTGCACTCCCCAGCCCACATACCGATACACGTACACCCCATTGCAGACATTTATTTACAGAATAAATTCTTTTAAATTATCTGTTTATTGGGTTTTGGGCAGTCCAACTCTCAAAGCCTACCTATTTCTTTAACTTTTTACTTCAAAACAGATTTTTCGATACATATCAGATTGTTTTCCTTAGCCATCTTATTTTTCTGCTCACACTCCACTATTTGTATATTTTTCCCCCCCAAGTATGAACTTCTCTTGCTCTGTCACACAATGCCTCTTTCCTGCCCCCCTCTCAGCTGCAGATTCCCTGTACTCTTCCATCAACTATCAGATTCACCAATTCTGTATTGAATTTTGATTATTTTTTGGTCTTGAGCCCTGTGAAGGGGAGGTGGGTGAGTTGTGTCTTGGGGTGAATGCGGGATGGGTGCTTCAGTGTGGGGTGATGGAGGTATAATGCGAGGGAAGCTTTTTCATGGCTCCAGCTTCCAGGCCTCGAGGCAATTTTTAATTTTTAAAATTTTAACTAATTTAATTCTGATCATTCCCCTGTATGGACGGGATTTTACGGCCTCATTCGTCCCAAAACTGTAAAATCCCATCCGAGGTCAACAGACCTTTCCCTGGTCCACCCCTCGCCCGCTACGCTTCCCGTGGCAGGCGGGGCAGTAAAGTTCCAGTGTATGTTTCTGATATCTGGTGTTTGCTCACTTGCAACATTCTCTCCGTTGCTGCAGCTACCATTTGGATTGGGGCTCCTGGGTGTATCTAACCCTGCTCTGGTCATCCCCTCCCAACCCCTCAACTTTCCCTACGCCTTCCTGTGAGGATGCAGTATGAACGATCTTGAATTAGACTGATGTTAACTCGAGTTTTTATATCTGGAAACATATATATGAGAAGGAGACCATGTTAAACTTTCATTACGGCACGGTTGGAATATTGTTTACATTTTTAGGTACAATTTAGCAGATAGATGCAAAAGCAATGGGAGAGGTTCGTCAGGATGCAACCAGGGTTGAGGAGTTGCAGTTGTAAAGAGCGACATGAGAAGTTGGATCTTTCTCACTACAGCAGAGAAGGTTAAAAGGACCGTAGAGAATGATTGATAAGGTAAATCATGAAAGATTGGTTTGATTAAACATTGAAAAGATAACAGGAAAGCTCAACCTGAAGATAATCACAAAAACTAATTTTACACCAAGAATGTTTAGAATATTGAAGGATTTGGAGAGTAGACAGGACAGTGGGATTAGACTAGATGACCAAATGGAAAATCTTGCAGAAATGAGCTGCCTTTATGCTATAACATTCCATGATTCTATGATGGGTATTTTGTTTCAGATCTATTTATTAAAGCGGCCCCACTGTGCGGCATGGTAGCACAGTGGTTAGCACTGCTGCTTCACAGCTCCAGGGACCTGGGTTCGATTCCTGGCTTGGGTCACTGTCTGTGTGGAGTTTGCACATTCTCCTCGTGTCTGCGTGGGTTTCCTCCGGGTGCTCCGGTTTCCTCCCACAGTTCAAAGATGTGCAGGTTAGGTTGATTGGACATGCTAAAATTGCCCCTTAGTGTCCTGGGATGCGTAGATTAGAGGGATTAGCGGGTAAAATATGTGGGGATATGGGGGTAGGGCCTGGGTGGGATTGTGGTCGGTGCAGACTCGATGGGCCGAATGGCCTCTTTCTGTACTGTAGGGTTTCTATGTTTCTATGTTTCACATTCATTTATTGAGCCGGAGACAGAGACAAAATTACAGAGCCGGTTTTGCCTTCTCACCCCAATGCTGACAGACCCCAGTCCTTCCCACTACAACCAGACTCCAAAGGATTAGCAGTAACGTAAATCCCATGTTACATGACCTAATTCTGCCCAACTACAGATTTCCTCCCTGCTCCACGAAGCCATCTAGCTCCAGAACCACCTCAACCCCATGCAATGCCACACAGGGCCTTGTCCTCATTCTATTACCCTGAGGACTATCCCCTTTCCTGAAATGCTATGCCCCACCATCCCATCCTCACTATTGCTGCTGAAGATCGATTCAAAAATAAGTACAATGGAAGAAGCACGTCTTATGATTAAATAACAATGACAGTTTTCATGGAAGAATTAACAGAATTGCAGAATCCAACTCCCAACGCAGCGGTGAAGATCACAGGTTTTAAAAAATGCAATTAGACACATTCAGTAACCGTAAATCAATGGCTGGGATAACTGGCACAAGACCCTTTTATGGAACTCAGCAACTGTCACAGGAAATTCATGAATAGATCCTGAGCCCAATATGTATCCATCACATTCCAGAGGTCACACCATCCAATATCAGACTGAAAATTGTCACCCTTGGTTCCACATGAAAACTGATGAGTTTTTAAAAGAAGACAGTGAATTATTGACCTGGATCGTGAAGTGGACAAGCAGTTGTAGTTACCTCTCTGAAGGATTTTAGGTATTTGCCTATTTGGATTGGAGGTCCTGAACAGACAGGTTAAATCCATCTCTTACCTGTTTGGACCCAACCTGTGAGCTGTATCCCAGGAGGTCTGCTGGGGACTAAATATTGTATGGGATTCTCCCAAAAAATTCTAAGTGTCAAAGCCACATAAAAACTGGAGTAAATCCTGCTGTTTTTTTCAGCAGGATTTTCAAGATGAATCTCCCACACTCTGTGCACTACAGAGTGCACTCGTGTGAATATCATTAAAAAGCTGGGGGCAGGGCCTATTCCAGCTGGAGAGGCTGGCAGCATAGTGCTGAGCGGGTCACTGCACATGCGTCTGCCTATCTGTCACAGCGGAGATCGGCGTATGCGCAGTGGCCCGCACTGCTGGCCTCCCGATCGCTGGCCAGCACAGCAATCCCCATTGCTGCCCCACTGATCACCCCCCATGGCCCGATCGTTGGCCAGCCTCGACACCTCCACCCCCACCACCCACCTCAATCTCTGTACCCTCCCCACCCCCCCTCCCATGGGCAGCCCCCACTCCCCCTCCCCCCAGTCCTGACTCCACCACAGCACCCACCCAAACCCCGGCAGACAACCCCCCCCACCCCGATGGCCAGCCCCAATTGTTGGCCTTGCTCCCTCTGTCACCACCAAGTGCAGTGTGGCAGTGGGACACCCCACCCCACCCCAGATGCAATGCTCCCTCTTGGCCCTGCCCCCTTGGCACTGCCCAATGCCCGGTGGACAGTGCCAAGGTGCCCCCTTGGGCATTGGCACTTTGCCTCTTGTTCAGCGTCAGGGGGCCAGGCTGGCACTGCCAAGCTGGCAATGCCCAGGGGGCATTCCCCCTTACTCCCTCCTGGGGTGCATCCATGGCCTCCTTCACTCCAGTGGGTCGATCCACCAAATCCACACAAGGGGGGAGCTATTGTAAACCCCGCTGGACTGAAAGACTCCGGATGGGAAGGAGATGCTAGCAACCCATAGACTTCAGTCCTGGGCCCACTAATGTGGCGCCCAGTGGGAACCCGCTACACGACCTCCGCTTGAGTCTCCTGGCCCACTGCACTGCTTTAAGAATCGCCCCCATTTTTTTCTATTTAAAAGAAGGCACCACACAATTTTTAAAAAATGATGCTCTGCATCCCCCAGCTAACACAAATCTATTTTCAAATATTTATACGGTCATATACAGTGTTGGATTGTTCTGTGCAATGTGACCTGAATGCATTGTTCAAAGATATAGGGGCGAATCTCCCAAAAACATTTGAAGTGTCAAATTTGTGTAAAAACTGGAGTAAATCGCGCTGGTTTTTTCAGCGTGAGTTTCAAAATGAATCTCCCACACTGTGCGCACTGCAGAGTGCACTGGCATGAATCAGTCCATGAATCAGTCCAAATATCAGTGGGTGGCCCCTATTCCCACTGGAGAGGCCGGCAGCACAGTGCTGAACGGGCCACTGTGCATGGCCAATCTATCAGTGCCGCACTGCCGGCCTCCCGATCACTGGCCCTCGCATCTCCAGCCGTGCGACCACCCCCCCCCCCCCCACCCCCCCACCCCCACGGCCCGATTGCTGGCTCCGGAACATATCCGGGCCAGCCTCGACCCCTCCCCCACCTGCAGCCCTGACCCCCCCCAATCTCCCAATCCCCCCGAGCCGTCCCCCGCCTCCCGCAGTCCTAACTTCCCCAGTTGGCCACCCGATGCCCGATAGGCAGTGCCAAGATGCCCCCTGAGCTGACGGTGCTGGAAATCTGGTTACCCGGAGACGCACGGAGGCCATGGTACCCAGCAGGGAGCCTGTGAAATGGCCTCTGCTACAGTCTCCCGACCCGCTGCGCCGCAGTCTCCCGACCCGCTGCGCCGCAGTCTCCCGACCCGCTGCGCCGCAGTCTCCCGACCCGCTGCGCCGCAGTCTCCCGACCCGCTGCGCCGCAGTCTCCCGACCCGCTGCGCCGCAGTCTCCCGGCCCTCTGCGCCGTTTCGCCCTTATAGCTTTTTTAAAAAATTCAGCAATGATTTCAAGTTGATATTAACATAATTTAGACACATTTCTGTATTATTACTCCTTAACAAGACCTTAACTTGAGGTCTCATTATCATAAGATGTGCTACCAGTGCTTTGAAGAACATTAGCACTGGGTTGTCTGTTCAAGGTGACTTTGCAAGCGCAAAACTGTCTTTCTTTCCATAAGCAGCCAGACGTGCTGAGATGAGTAAATATTAATGTACTCACTGGTGTATTCCTGCTCGAGGACTATTACCAGTTTCATGTTATTAAGCGAAAGCATATCCTGTCAAGTCTGAATTTCTGTATCAACGTCTTGTTTCCCTCCACTTATCGAACGATTCTTTCTGTAGCCGCTTATCTTTTAACTGGGAGGGTGAAACATCAAACTTATCAGACGACACTTAAATTCTCTTATACTAAGACTGTTTCCTGTTGGGTGGGGAGGAAGAGAGTCAAATAAATGGTATAATTCATTGCATTAAGGTACAGTGTGTGGCACGGCAGAATGATGGGATGTCGGGACTGCTTACATGTTCTGAGGCTCAAGCCTAAGCCAGTTAAGAGAAAGCACTGAATGTTATCTTGACACTTCCCTACAGCTAAATCAGAAGATGAGTTAACCTGATCCGTAACTCCAGGCAGGCCATCACGGAATACATTCCGAGGTGACATGCAAACCTGCTTGTTTTCCCAGACAGGAAAAATAACACGATACTGGAGGAGCGGATGACTCGGCTTCAGAGCTCCCTCATCAATGGATGGAAATGATCATACATGTTGCCAGGATTCTGCATGTGGCGTAGGTTGAGAACACAATTCAGACTGCGACTTAGCTTTTCCCTGGATCAGGGTTGGAGCAGTGATGGGCAACCTGCAGCCCATCAGGGTTCTGGGTGCGGCCCACCAGACATTTTGTTGACCGTTGTCCACACATAGGGCTACCAAGATTCCACTGGTTTCCATCCAAGTGGCTCTTTTCCCCCTGCCATTCTTTAGCAATTGGGTTTTAGAAGGACGTAATGTCATGTGCTGGCGTAACACAAGAATGGAAGGCAGGCAGCTGTTTTATGAGCATTTATGAAATACAAAAGACATTCACACCACCAGCCAGCTGGAAGATGGATCCACCATTCCAAGAATTGCAACATGTTATTACGCTGGTGGGCTTCTGATGTTTTGGCTCCCGCTAGATTCTCTGTGCCCGCCCACCACCAAACCTACTCCGGAAGTGATTGAAGAATTCCTCCCAATGTATAAGATTGTTACATTGGTGAATAGAGCTTTGATTCTGGGAAATGTTCACCCACTTTGCCATTAAAAGTCAGATATGTCCTCCCCTGTGAACCTGAACTGTGAATGAGTTGAAGGTTTGCCCAAAATGTCATTTAGTGATCCCGTTATCCATGTTTATTTATTTTCCTAGTCTCTAAAGCACTCCAAATGCTCAGGTTTTCTGCTAATCTTTGCAATATCATGAGCCTTTCCTTTTAATCTAAAAGTTTCCTTAATTTCCCTAGTAAGCCACGGATGGATCTTACTCACTGAAGTGTCCCAACCGACTCAAGAACAGCTTCTTCCCTGCTGCCATCAGACTTTTGAATGGACCTACCTTGCATTAAGTTGATCTTTCTCTACACCCCAGCCGTGACTGTAACACTACATTCTGCACTCTCTTTTTTCCTTCTCTATGAACATTGTGCTTTGTCTGCATAGCGTGCAAGAAACAATACTTTTCACTGAATGCTAATACATGTGACAATAATAAATCAAATCAAGTTTTGAGTTTTAATGGAATGAATTTTGTTGAACATTTCAAATTGTTTCTTTAAATGTTTGCTTGTGTTTATTTACCACCATATCTTTTAGTCAATTTATCCAATTAACCTTAGCCGATTCTCCCTTCTGGTCTATGTCACTGAATTTGTTTAAGTTTTAAAATCTTTGTTTTGGACTTGCATATGTCGCTCTTGAACTTAATATGAAATTCAGTTGTGTAATCACTTTTTCAACAGAATGCTTTACTACGGGATTACTAATTAACCCTGCTTCACTCAAACCGTGCTCAGTCTGAAATAACTTTACCCCCGATTGCCTCCACAATCTATTGTTCAAAGAATCTATCAGAAATGCATTTCACACATTCATCGACCAGTCTACAATAAAAGTAAAACACTGCAGATGCTGGAAATCTGAAATAAAAACAGAAAATGTTGGAAAAACGCAGCAGGTCTGGCAGCTCCTATAGATTAATTAGTTTATCTTGCTTTATTAATTTAATGAAGTAATATTGTTACAGATTCTTAGTTCTGCGTTTGACACACCTCCCTGCAAGGGAGCAAAAGTGAAACAGCAAGACTCACCGGACAATTCCCTACCTGCTGTCCTGTGATCTCATTGCTTGATTTTTTTTAAATTTTAAAGACTGACTCCCTCCCCCTTTCCCTCCTCCTTTCCCTCCCGCTCTCCCTCATGCTCTCCCTCCTGCTCTCCCTCCCCCTCCCCCTCCCCCTCCTCCTCCCTCTCCCTCTCCCTCCCCCCCTCCCTCTGTTCCTCCCATTCTCCCTCCTGCTCTCCCTCCCTCTGTTTATCCCGCTCTCCCTCCCACTCTCCCTCCCACTTTTCCTCCCTCTGTTCCTCCTGCTGTCCCTCCCTCTGTTCCTCCTGCTGTCCCTCCCTCTGTTCCTCCTGCTGTCCCTCCCGCTCTCCCTCCCTCTGTCCGATGGGTCCACTCTCAGACCTGGTTTTATCCTGGATTCCTGTTTTCACTCTAGACAAACACACATTCAGCAATGGGACAATCGTGAGCAACATTTTACAAGCAAGATACATTGCAACCAAAGAGCAAGAGTTGTTTCCAACAGATGCAACAAATAGAAATAAGATAATCGTTGACATAAGTATTTGAGACCCAGTCAAATTGACATTTACTGAATAGAAGTGTTCAAAATTATGAAAGGTTTTCATAGAATAGGTAGGGAGAAACTGCCAAGAGGCTGAGCTACCCAAAGACCCATGTTTGTGATAATTAACAATGTTGTGGGTTTGGGGAGGGGGTGGTTGGGGGCATTGGCAGAAGAGAACTTCTTTCACCTTGCATGTTGTTATAACAATTTCAGTTTCAATACACCTCCAATGTATTGTCAGTCCAGTGGAAGCAGATTCAATATTCATCGCTAAAAGAAAATCATATATAAACCTAAAACATGTAGGGGTATGGGAAAAGAGCAGGGTAGTGGGATTAACTGGTAGTTCTTTTGCGAACATGATTGGGCAGAATGGACTCATTCTACGCTGTATGATTCTAAGATATTAAGTGCTAATGTGAAGCCAAGTGTTGAAATCGTTATGTATAATTATCCCAGAAGATAATTCACAGAAATGAAATAACGCTTCGAATATTCTTAATTTTTAATTTCATAGTTTGAGAACAAATATTGTGGAAAATGTATGTATTTCGCACTGAAGCAGCCAACCCCTTTGAAACATGAACATGATTTCTGCTCATTTTGTGCTCTGACTTGTCAGACTCAACTATTCCAATGCTCTTGCAGCTTGCCTCTTTTCTATGAAAGCAATCTTGTCCAAACCTCTACTATTACTGGCCAAGTGCTGGCAAGTGGGATTAGGTAGGCAGATTCGATGGGCCAAAGGGCCTCTTCTGCACTGTAGTATTCTGTGATTCTATGATTCTGTTTGTGAATCTGCACCAAGCCTCACTTCACCCATCACCCTCTGCTCACTGACGTAATTGACTTTTGGTTTGCCAATGTTTCAAATTTAAATGTTTGTCTTTGTGTTCAATTCTCCTTCACGGTCTTGCCCTTCCTGATCTTTGCAACCTTCTCCAGCCCTACAAGTCTCCAAGATTTCAGCGTTCCTCCGATTCGGGTCCCTTGTGCATCCCAGATTTCCCTCCCTATATATTTCTGCCTCCTCTTCTCTTTCCCCCCTTTTGACATTCATTAAAACATATCTCCACACTGATTCTAATAGCTTCTTTGTGTCAAATGTTGTCTGATTGCAACCTGGTGATGGGACTTGGAGTGTTTTACGACAGTAAAGGTATCGCATAAATGCAAGTTGCCATTTGTTGAAAAAAAATCGATTAGAAATAGTTTACTTGATGCAGTAGATATGCTGGTTTGTTTTATCTAGGGAAGCCTTATCCCAGCTTCAATGCAAATGAGTTAACTTTACTGTGCACTTTACACAGCAGGCGTCCTTCAGAAAATGTCGGCAGAGATGTTTCCTGGCCTTCATTTACATTCAGATGGAAATGAGCACATGCCTTTTGTTAGTGATGGTAATTAATAAATTCAACATTCTAGGTTGGAGACAGCTGGTTATTTAGAGCCGCAAAGTTTCTTGTCAAGCCATGGTGAGATCGCAGTGCCATTTAGCAATTCACTTGAATGGAGATTGAGATAATTGAGTGTGTGCCTATTACATGCTGCTTCTGCGATCAGTTACTTTATTTTTAATAGCTAGGTAAATTCTCTTTTTAATTTTTAATCAATATTCTTAATTCATACATTTATGTTGTATTGCAACATGTCAAACATTATACCCGTATATTTCGGTTTTCATACATTTTTCATATCATGCTAGATGTTGACCAATAATTTTTCAACCTAATTTATCACAGTTGACAACTTTAGATTTGTCTAAGTTTTGTATCTGGCCAGTGATCGGATACTTTAACTACAAATTAAATATGGGATTTCAACTCCTCTTTTTATTCAATGAACAGCAACTTGCATTTATGCGATACCTTTATTGTCATAAAACATCCCAAGTCCCATCACAAGGACGCAATCAGACATTTGACACAAAAAAGATATTGGCCGCATGTTTCCCGCCGGCGGGAGGTGGCGTGTTATTTGCTAGCGGCGGGATTCTCTAGTCCCGCTACTGTCAATGGGAATTCCCATTGACGTCACCCCATGCCAGTGGGAAACCTACAGGCAATGTTGCACTGCCGGCGGGACTGGGGAATCCTGCCGGTGTGAACGGCCGGAGAATTCCGGCCATTAGGTTCAGTGAGGAGCAGTTATGTTCTAATGAGTGTCAAAAAGGAAGAGGCAGAAATGTTTAGGGAGGGAATTCCAGAGCTTTGGACCTGGGCAGCTGGAAGCACTGGAAATCTTGGATGCGCAAGAGGAGGAATGCTGAGATCTTGGAGATTTGTAGGGCTGGAGAAGGTTGAAAAGATCAGGAACGGCAAGACCATGAAGGAGACTTGAACAAAAGGACAAACATTTAAATTTGAAACATTGGCAAGCCAAAAGTCAATTACGTCAGTGAACAGAGGATGATGGTGAAGTGGGACTTGGTGCAGATTCAGAAACAAACAGTAGAGTTTTGAATGTGATTATTTTTATAGAGAGGAGGCAAACTACAAGAGTGTTTGAATAATTGAGTTTGACAAGTCAGAGCACGGATGAGGATTTCAACAACAGAAGTGCTGAGGCAGCTATGACGATGTTGATATTACAGAAGTGCATGTATTCAGTCCCTGTGATGGAAAGAATTGAAGCTATATTGTTAGTTATGTTGCCAACTCTAGTTGAACGTGTTCCTGGAAGGTTTAATCGTGTGATCGCCCACTTCCACATGCTCCGCCTTCACACTCCCAGCATCGGTTGCCAGACATGTCCACCCATGATAAAAGCAAATTACTGCGGATGTTTGGAATCTGAGACAAAAACAGAAAATGCAGGAAAATCTCAGCAGGTCTGACGGCATCTGTGGAGAGAGAACACAGCTAACGTTGCGAGTCAGGATGATCCTTCAAAGGGTCAATTTTCTGGTTTTATGTCCATCCGGGTATCACACCACCTGATAGGAAATTGAACACTGTGTTACCTGATAGGCCAATTTGTGACTGTTAGTCAAAAAGCCTCTGTCACTCTGAAGAAGTCATATGGACTTGAACGTTAACTCTGTTTCTCTCTCCAAGAAACTGCCAGATCTGCTGAGATTTTCCAGTATTTTCTGTTTCTATTAATCCATTTTGGATCACCAATAGTTTTATAGCTGATAACTCAAACTGTGTCAAAGAAAATGAAAAAGAAACTCACAATTCTTTTAAACACCCCAATGAATTTTCTCCCAGTTTTGCCCACTTCAGTGTACTGGAGATGAATGATAAATTCCTGGAGACTCCAGGGCAACCCTGCAGGGCTGGTCACTCTATCGGTAAGACCCTCTGATCACTGTGGGTTGAAGCTTCAAACTCCAGTGGGGAGAAGTGTAGATGTGGGCACGGGAAAATCGCACACTCGGGAGGCATCCCTGGTTCCCAATGCCTCAGTGGCATGTTTAGATTTTCAAAGGTGAGGAGAGATTGGCAACTCACACACCTCCGATGTGTTGATTGTTGAGTTCATTGTTGGGCTTGTTGGGAGAAAGGTGAGCAGCAGTCAGCAATTTTTAAATGGCGAACACAGGGATCACGGAAAGTCTGGGGCACGTTTGAGCATAGTTGTCAGGAACACAATGGGAAACCATTAGTACTCATGACTGCAGTGTGAAGGAGTCGCATAAAAGGAGAGAGCGAAACTCAGTTGCTCACGCAGTGGCACAGAGTTGCTCTTGCTGGAGCTGAGAGGCTTGTTTGTGTGAGGAGAGTGTGTTTGGACTCCTGAGAGGAACACGAGGCTGCTGGCGTTTGTGTCCACCTCTAGTCATTGTTGTTGGTCTGGCTCACTGTAGGAGGAGTACAACTCTGCTGTCTGCCGCAGCCTGCATCAAGGTGGCACGGTGGTTAGCACTGCTGCCTCACAGCGCTGGGGACTGGGGTTTGATTCTGGCCTCGTGTGATTGTCTGTGTAGAGTTTGTACATTCTCCCCGTGTTTGTGTGCATTTCCTCCGGGTGCCCCGGTTTCCTCCCCCACTCCAAAGATGTGTGGGTTAGATTGTTTGGCCATACTAAATTGCCCTTAGTCTTAGGGGGATTAGCAGGGTGAATAAGTGGGTTTACAGGATAGGGCCTGGGTGGGATTGCTGTTGATGGGCCTAATGGCCTCTTTCTGCACTGTAGAGATTCTGTGAATCTATGAAGGCCTCAAGGAGGTATTAAACCACCAGTGGCGCCCGCCCGCCCCCCCACCCCCCACCCCCCACCCCCCACCCCCCACCCCCTGCTCATCCAATTGTAAAGGCAAGTCATGGCTGCCATTTGCCCTTTTAAATTATCCCTCCATGCTTATCTCAATACCACCTTCCAACCCCTGAATGAAAATTCTCCCCTCCCCCTTAGTCTCGCTGTCAGAGACACCTGTCTGAAATTGCCGAACCTCTCCCAGTTATCTAGAGCAAGCTTGTGTGTAACCATCGATTGAGATTGGAACTCCAGTGTGTGTTTCCCCAATCAGGAACATGTAATAGAGCAACTTATTTATTTATTTATTTATTACAGAAGAAAGGAAATGGAAAATGGATGGCTGAGGTCTGACTAGAATTCTAAGTGTCCCCTAAATTCAGATTGCAGTTCAATTTATTTAAATTAAAATACCAAAGGGACTAGACAGATCTGATGGTTAATGGAATTCAGGCAGCTGGTTCATTAATTCAAACACCATTAACCTAAGATTTTGAAAATGCAAATAAACAAGCTTGACTGCTGAAAATCCAATTTTCTTGCTGGCAATAAAACACGCAGGTTTTAAATATAAGTGTTATTGCTTTAACCCAAGGCTGACTTACTGACTTAAACTCTTCTAAGGTGACGTATCATTGGAACTACATGTTTCCTGATTATTAATCATGACCATTTTCCATGCAATAAATCTTTCTTCTGGTACATTTATTATTTTAAATAATTACTTGGTGTTATTTCAGATAGGTGTTAAATTTTGAACGGCCCTTTGTGTAACATCCAAAGAATAAAGGACCAGTCATAGTCATAGAATCTATAGTGCAGAAGGAGGCCATTCGGCCCATCAAGTCTGCACTGACCACAATCCCACCCAGGGCCTATCCCCGTAACCCCACATATTTACCCTCCTAATCTCCCTGACCCTAAGGGGCAATTTAGCATAGCCAATCAACCTAACCCGCACATCTTTGTGGAGTGTGGGAGGAAACCGGAGCACCCGGAGGAAATCCACACAGACACAGGGAGAACGTGCAAACTCCACACAGACAGTGACCCAAGCCAGGAATCGAACCAGATACATAGAACACCAAGATAATCAAACCGCAAGTTTACAACTATGTATGAAACACAAGAACTCACAAGGACTAGAAACAGGAGTAGGTCACCAGGCCATTCAAGCCTGCCCCAATATTCAACACGATCATGGCTGATCTCTGCCGCCCTCAACTCTTTTTCTGTGCCATTTCCCCATAGCCCTCTATTCCTCGATCTATCAAATATTTATCCACCACCACTTTAAATCCTTCTAATTATCCATCCTCCACCACCCTCTGGGGCAGGGAATTCCAGATTCTCACCACCCACTGGGAGAAGGAATTTCTAGGCCCCTCAGTTTTAAATGACTGGCCCTTTATCTTGTAGCCAACTCCCCTTGTTCGAGACTCTCCCACTAGTGCAAACACCTCACCCTCTACCCTGTCAACCTCCTCCAGGATCTTACATGTTTGAATAAAGTCACCCCTCACTCTCTTAAACTCCAAGGAATATGGACCCAGACTATTTAGTCTCTCTTGATAGGATAACCCTCTTATCCCAGAAATTAGCCTGATGAATTGCCTTTGGACTCCCTCTAATGTCACTCTATCCTTTTTAAGATAAGTGGACCAAAACTGCATGCAGTATTCCAGGTGACGCCTCACTAACACCCTGTACAATTGCAACACAAGGAGGACCCTCCTTTGTTAATGATTCAATAATGGGTAAGAAGGGAGTTGAGAAACACTTTCACCTGAAGGAGGTCTGGAACTTACTTACTGAAAGGATGGTAGAGACAGCGGCCCTCCTTTAATTTAAAACGCACTGGAATACACACTTGAAGTGCTGAAATCCACAAGGATACAGAACAAACACTGCAAAGTCGGATCAGGCTTGAGCTTTCTTGTTCAGTTGACACAATCACGATGGGCCGAACAGCCACCTCCTGTGTCTTCAGTTCTCCATTATTGCTCCACAGGTTTTCCTGCAAAACTATTTTTTGTTTAGATTAATGCTTTGCATTCTGCATTAGTTTCTTTTTGCTGGGAAGCCCATTACTTTTGTATTTTGCTCTTTCCCCATCAGAGTATCTCTTTTCATTTTGATCACACCTTTGCAACATGGTGAGAGTGGGTACTGGGAGGATCTAATCGTGCTGCATGGTTTTGAAATCAGAAGGAGTTTGATCAGTCAACAATTAGAGGTGCAATGGCACCTTGGCGATTGTTTAGTAGGGAGTACTTTTACCTCTTTTTCAGGGGGGTGTTTGTACAAATCCCATTCCAGTGTCTGGAGCGCATAATCTAAGCTAATAATCCTGTCCTCTATGTGATATATGTATGTTGAAGTTTGAGGTGCGTACTGCCCCTTTAACAGTATAGGTCAGGTGACCCCTGAGGATTAGCTCCTCCCAGTGTGGATCCCGGTTAAGCAGTCGAGGATTTGACTGTGGAAAGTGCAGACCTGGAATGATGAGTTCTCCAGTGTTTATGTTATGAGGCCTACTTTGTGGTTCTTCTTGCACAATGCTTTGCTAATGATATTCACAACACTGTACTGAAAGAGTGCTGCATTGTCAGAGGTGCTATTTTTTAAATGATACATTGAACCGAGACCCCTTCTGCCCTTTCACTGGGTCTAGTTTGTAGAAGGGTCGAGGAGTTATTTCCAATGTGCTGATCAATGTTATCCCTCCATGAATATCACCAGAAGCAATTATCTGGACATTATTGTGGTATTATTTGTGAGACCTTGGCTCAGATCTTCCAGTCTCTGGATGGGTGTACCCCAGAGGTACCCTGGAAGATGGACTGGGAAATCCCTCGATAGTCCCTATGTACTAACCACATGGCAATTTCCCAATAAGTTTCAAAATCCATTGGGCAGTTTCCCTGCATCTGGAACCCATGAAACACATTTCAAATCTGAGACTTCCGATGGTTTCAGCTGTCCAAAAATAGGTGGCACAGTGGTTAGCACTGCTGCCTCACAGCGCCAGGGATCCAGGTTCAATTCCAGTGGGTAACTATCTGTGTGGAGTTAGCATGTTCTCCCTGTGTCTGCGTGGGTTTCCTCCGGGTGCGCCGGTTTCCTCCCACAGTCCAAAGATGTGCGGGTTAAATTGATTGGCCATGCTAAATTGCCCCTTAGTGGCAGGGGGATTAGCAGGGTAAATACGTGGGGTTACAGGGATAGGGCCTGGGTGGGATTGTTGTCGGTGCAGTCTCAATGGGCCAATGCTTTCTGCATTGTACGATTCTATGATTCTAGAGTCAGTGCAGTTTCAATGGGCTGAATGGCCTCCTTCGGCACTGTTGGGATTCTATGATTCTATGAACGCACTGAGCAAATAGATAGTGGAACTGTTAGGATTAAAACCATTTCTAACTCCTGAGTAATTGTATTGTTGATCCTGCTGGCTATACCCCCCCCCCCCCCCCCCCCAACCTCAACCCTGATTCCTTGCTAACGCTCCCACCCTCCTGACAATGCCCGACTACATCCCCACTCCCCCAAATCCAACTCCCCTCCGACTACTCCACACCTATTGACTCACCCTACCTGCTTACCTTACACACTTACATTTTCTGCATAGTTTATCAAAGTGGCTTTGGAACATTTAAACTTACTGGCATACAGCAGACGGTGCCTTTAAAAAAAAAGGAATCATGGATTGGCTTCTCCCATACCTCTAATACAATGAGGAACAGACTCCAAGAACAGGTATGCTCCACAACGACTTGGTTCAGAAATCTGGTTGAGAAACGTGCAGTTCCGGAGCAAGATAAATAAATATGAGTGGAATGGCAGTCTGACATGATTGCCAATCTTGGAAAAATTCAGCTCCTTGTTGTGTGCAGAACTGAGTGCTGCATCTTCTACCTTACAACAATTCAAAAATAATTAAATGGCTGTAATGTGCTTTGGAACACATCTGGAGGTCTCAAAGGGTGCTATATAAATGCAAATCTTTCTTTTCCCAGTATTCTGGGCACTTCCTAGGATTGGCACATGGAGATCCTTCCACCTGTATCTATACACGCCAGGGGTAACTTATCTTTGTTGCCTCAACTTCAAGTGAGGGTGACACAAACATTACCATCTGGTAGCATCCACTGTTACAGGATAAGCCATCAATACCTCAAGTATTGATGGCTTATCCTGTAACAGTGGATGTTGCCAGAGCTTTTAGATTACAGAAGCCTTCCACTGAAAGTAGCATCTATGGTGCACATGTATTAAGTAAGTGGTGAATGCTTTGTTTGCAAGAGACAACACCTTCATCCATTTTCTTCTGGAAAATAAAGAGAGACTGGCGCTATCACCATTCTTTGAATATAGGTGTTGCAGGGGCGGCATGGTAGCACAGTGGTTAGCACTGCTGCTTCACAGCTCCAGGGACCTGGGTTCGATTCCCGGCTTGGGTCACTGTCTGTGTGGAGTTTGCACATTCTCCTCGTGTCTGCGTGGGTTTCCTCCGGGTGCTCCGGTTTCCTCCCACAGTCCAAAGATGTGCGGGTTAGATGCATTGGCCATGCTAAAATTGCCCTTAGTGTCCTGGGATGCGTAGGTTAGATGGATTAGTGGGTGGATATGGGGGTAGGGCCTGGGTGGGATTGTGGTCGGTGCAGACTCGATGGGCCGAATGGCCTCTTTCTGTGCTGTAGGGTTTCTAAGATTCTAAGATTATATCCACGTGATAATAAGTGCTCCTCCCTATCAACTCCATGGCCTATTTGAGCAGCAAAGATTTACACTCAACATTCACAGGTCACAATGACAGATTAGGAAAGTTTTTCATTTTACCAATAAAGGGAACAGAATATGATTATTTCAAAATTCACATTTGCATATTTTCAGTCTGTCTTTTGTAATAAGATATCAGTGGCACTTGGCAGCAGCATGAAATGAAAGTTTCACAATAGAATCCTATTTAAAATGGAAAACTGAAGCTGAGTGAATGCATTATTTCACCCCAGTTGCCACAATCAATTCTTAGTTTTGCCCTTCATTGCAACATATAATTTTGGCTTCTATCTTCAAGTTTGAGCCGCCACGATAAACACCAGCATTATTAAAGGCAGTGATAAAAGTGACTGTCCAATTTCATCCCCTGTCCTTTCCTTTTGGAATATGTAGAAAAAAAACATTCATAAGACATAGGAGCAGAATTAGGCCATTGGGCCCAAGGAGTCTGCTCTGCCATTCGCTCATGGCTGATAAATTTCTCTTCCCCCAATCTCCCGTCTTTTCCCTGTAACCTTTGATCCCCTTACCAATCAAGAACCTATCTATCTCTGTCTTAAAATGGCTAGCGGATAGGAAACAGAGGGTGGTGGTTGATAGTAAATATTCATCATGGAGTGCGGTTACAAGTGGTGTACCTCAGGGATCTGTTTTGGGGCCACTGCTGTTTGTAATATTTATTAATGATCTGGATGAGGGTATAGTTGGGTGGATTAGCAAATTTGCTGATGACACCAAAGTCGGTGGTGTGGTAGACAGTGAGGAAGGGTGTCGTAGTTTGCAGGAAGACTTAGACAGGTTGCAAAGTTGGGCCGAGAGGTGGCGGATGGAGTTTAATGCGGAGAAGTGTGAGGTAATTCACTTTGGTAGGAATAACAGATGTGTTGAGTATAGGGCTAACGGGAGGACTTTGAATAGTGTGGAGGAGCAGAGGGATCTAGGTGTATGTGTGCATAGATCCCTGAAAGTTGGGAATCAAGTAGATAAGGTTGTTAAGAAGGCATATGGTGTCTTGGCGTTTATTGGTAGGGGGATTGAATTTAGGAGTCGTAGCGTTATGTTGCAACTGTACACAACTCTGGTGCGGCCGCACTTGGAGTACTGTGTGCAGTTCTGGTCCCCACATTACAGGAAGGATGTGGAGGCTTTGGAGAGGGTGCAGAGGAGGTTTACCAGGATGTTGCCTGGTATGGAGGGGAGATCCTATGAGGAGAGGCTGAGGGATTTGGGATTGTTTTCGCTGGAAAGGCGGCGGCTAAGAGGGGATCTTATTGAAACATATAAGATGATTAGAGGTTTAGATAGGGTGGATAGTGATAGCCTTTTTCCTCTGATGGAGAAATCCAGCACGAGGGGGCATGGCTTTAAATTGAGGGGGGGTAGTTATAGAACCGATGTCAGGGGTAGGTTCTTTACCCAGAGGGTGGTGAGGGATTGGAATGCCCTGCCAGCATCAGTAGTAAATGCGCCTAGTTTGGGGGCGTTTAAGAGATCCGTAGATAGGTTCATGGACGAAAAGAAATTGGTTTAGGTTGGAGGGTCACAGTTTTTTTTTTTTTCTTTTTTTTTTAACTGGTCGGTGCAACATCGTGGGCCGAAGGGCCTGTTCTGCGCTGTAATGTTCTATGTTCTATGTTCTAAATACACTCAATGACCTGGCAGCCTTCTGTGGCATTGAATTCCATAGATTCACCACCCTCTGGCTGAAGCAATTCCTCCTCATATCTCGGTTCTACAGAGATGTCCCTTTACTCTGAGGTTGTGCCCTCGGATCTTAGTTTCGCCTACGAATGGAAACATCTTCCCCACGTCCACTCTATCCAGGCCTTTCAGTATTCTGTATTGAAAAAAATGAAAAGGAAATTTCATGTGGAGGCATATTTTCTTTCAACTGTTCCAATAGGTATTTTTTAAAGTGAGGTTTAACTGCCGCTACACACATTGCGAGTTAAATTATCACGCGTCGGGTGGTCGCTGGCAGAGGCCTGAGAGACCGAACACAGACCACACACTCCAGCCGGCCACAGGAAACCCCTAATCTTACTGCAGTATATGCATTTGTTCGTTTGATTTGTATTAAAACATGCCATAAAACCTTGGGGAAATCCGACTGACTGCAACCTATTGTTTTGGAAATAGCTTGAGGGTGGGGTTTACTTTAGAAGGAAAATGTTTTTTATTGAATAGAGTATGGAAACACCTCAGGATAAGCGCAACGGGAAGGACAGGGATATCTACAAGAATTACGATGGGCTCCAGGGTTAGAAGGGGAAGCAGAAGAGTGATAGGAGGGAGGGAAACATGCACATGAAACTCTTCAAGAATGAGGGGAGGGTCTTGGACAGTCATGGGAGGGGGGGGCGGTGGGGGGGGCTACACCACGGGGTGTTGGAAGCTGGTCTCATAGTAGAAGCAGAGCAGTACTATTTTGACAGTTGATGGAATGACAAAACCTTAGAAAAGGATTGCCGGGGAGGGCTCTAAGAGCTTGTGGGAAGAGTCCACAACTGCATTCTTGGGCAATTGAAGTGGTACGCAAATAATTTCCATATCAGGATATGAAGAGCAAGGTTCAGCTGAGGCATGTTAGGAAAAGTCAAATTCTGATGGAAGAATTTGGACAGTTTAACTCGCAATCTTGTGAGAATCCATTAGCTTTCAGTGATCCTTAAGGCCGTGCTACAGCTGCAAGGGAGGATCTGGGAATGGAATGCCTGGAATGAGGTCAACACAAGGTCTTCACGTGACTCCCCAGCTTAGCAATGAAAGGTGATCATTGCAAGGTAATGTTCTGTCATGTCCCTGATCGATTTTTCAACAGGCATGAGGAGTGAATAATGGAGACAGCAATGAAGGCAACGATGCCTTCTTCATAACTTTCATACAACTGAAGAAAAGAAGAAGGGACCCTTCACTGTTGGGGAAGAGCCTGGCCCTGAGCAACATGGGCCAGAAGACCCAAAAGCTGAGGCAGAGACAGCAATTCTACACAGACCTTTGGTGTGACTCAGGGTGCATGAAAGACATTTCTCATACTTGCAGGTGAGGCACAGTGCAGAAGACGCCCTCGCTTGTCAAAGGATGTGATGGCTCACTTCTGCCAAATTCTTCAGGAGGATTTGATGCCGCATGAACTGGGAGGCCACCCATTGCCAGTGGCTCTAAAGGTGACCGCTGCATTCAACTCAGCCAAGTTGTCAGAGCAGTGGGATTTGCAGCGATCTCTGTCTTCTCACAGTGTGCTATTGACTGCACACGTATGGCATTTAGAGCTCCCTGTAAGCAACCACAACTCATCAATAGAAAATGCTTCCTCACTCTCAATGTGCGGCTGTCTATAATCACCAAAAGCAGATTATTCAGGTCTGTGAGAGATACCCTGGGAACTTACACCACTCCTACAATATTTTTATTCATTCAAAGGATGTGAGTTTGCTGTCTAGGCCAGCACATACTACCCATCCCTAATTGCCCTTGAGAAGATGGTTGTGAGCTGCCTTCTTGAACTACTTCAGTCCAGTAGGTGTAGGTACATCCACAGTGCTGTTAGAGAGGGAATTCCAGGATTTTGGCCAAGCAACAGTGAAAGAATGGCGATATATTTCCAAGTCAGGATGGTCAGTGGCTTGGAGGGGAACTCCCCTGGTGCTCCCATGTGTCTGCTGCCTTTGTTATTTAGATGATAGCGGTCATGGGTTTGGGAGGTGCTGTCAAAGAAGCTTTGGTGAGTTGCTGCAGTGCATCTTGTAGATGGTACACACTGCTGCTACTGTGTGTGAGTGGTGGAGGGAGTGAATGTGAAAGGAATGCCAATTAAATTAGCTGTTTTGTCCTGGATGGTGTCAAGCCTCTTGAGTGTTATTGGAGCTGCACTAATCCAGGCAAGGGGAGATTATTCCATTACATACCTGATGTGTGCCTTGTGTTTTGTGGACAGGTTTTGGGGAGTCAGGAGATGAGTTGTTCATCGCAAAATGCTGAGCCGCAGACCTGCTCTTGTAGCCACAGTATTTATATGATTAGCCCAGTTCAGTTTCTGGTCAATGGTAACCCCCAGGATGTGGATAATGGCGGATTCAGTGATGGTAATCATATTGAATGTCAAGGGCCGATTGTTAGATTCCCAATTGTTGGAATGGTCATTGCCTGGCACTTGAGGCACAATTGTTACTTGTCACCTCAGCCCAAGCCTGGATATTGTCCAGGTATAGTTGCATTTGGACATGGACTGCTTCAGTATCTGAGGAGTCACAAATGATGCTGAACATTGTGCAATCATCAGCAAACATCCCCACTTCTGACTTCATGATAGAAGGAAGGTCATTGATGAAGCATGAAGGACGATGGTTGTGCCTAGGACACTCCCCTAAGGAACTCCTGCAGTGATGTCCTGCAGCTGAGATGACTGACCTCCACCAACCACAATCATCTTACTTTGTGCCAGGTATGACTCCAACCAGCGGAGAGTTTTCCCCTTGATTCCCATTGACTCCAGTTTTCTAGAGCTCCTTGGTGCTGTACTCGGTCAAATGCAACCCTGATATCAAGGGCAGTCACACTCACCTCATTTCTGGAGTTCAGCTCTTTTGTCCATGTGTGAACCAAGGCTGTAATGAGGTCAGGAGCTGAGTGGCTCTGGCAAAACCCAAACTAAACATCCGTGAGCAAATTATTGCTGAGTAAATGCAACTTGATAGCACTGTTGATGCCCCTTCCATCATTTTACTGATAATCGAGAGTAGACTGATGGGGTCATAATTGGCCAGATTGGATTTGTTCTGTGAGTTGTTGTACACATGTGGCAGGAATTTCCACATTGCTGGGTAGATGCCAGTGTTGTAACTGTACTGGAACAGCTTGGCTAGGGGCGCGGCTAGTTCTGAAGCATAAATCTCAGGACTACTGCTGAAGTATTGTCGGGTCCTATTGCCTTTGCAATATCCAGTGCCTTCAGCCATTCCTTGATTTCATTTGGAGTGATTCAAATTGGCTGCAGATTGACTTTCGAGATATTGGGGACCTCCGGAGGAGGGGAGATGGATTATCCACTCAGCATTTCTGGCTGAATATTGTAGCAAATGTTCAGCCTTATCTTCTGCACTGATGCACTAGGCTCCTCGATCATTGAGGATGGGGATATTTGTGGAGCCATCTGTTCCAGTGAGTTGTTTAATTGTCCACCACCATTCATGCCTGGATGTGGCAGGACTGCAGACCTTGAATCTGGTCTGTTAGTCGTGGAATTGCATAGTTCTGTCTGTCACTTGCTGTATATACTGTCTGGCACGCAAGTAACCCTGTGTTGTGGCTTCACCAGGTTGACACCTCATTTTTAGGCGTGCTTTGTGTTGCTCCTGGCATGTCCTCTTGCACTCTTCATTGAATGGGGATATGTCGGGCCATAAGGTTACAGATTGTTGTTGAGTACACTTCTGATGCTGATGACTCACAGCGCCTCATGGATGCCCAGTCTTGAGTTGCTAGATCTGTTCAAAGTCTATTCTATTTAGCATAGTGGTAGTGCCACACAACGTGATGGAAGGTATTCTCAGTGTGAATACAGGACTTTGTCTCCACAAGGACTGTGGGGTGGTCACTCCTACTAATATTGCCATGGACAGATGCATCTATGACTAGCAGATGATGAGGATGAGGTCAAGTATGTTTTCCCTCTTGTTGGTTCCCTCACATAAGAATATAAGAACATAAGGACTAGGAGCAGGAGTAGGCCATCGGGCCCCTCGAGCCTACTCCGCCATTCAATAAGATCATGGCTGATCTTTTCATAGACTCAGCTCCACTTACCCACCCGCTCACCATAACCCTTAACCCTCACCACCTGTTGCAGACTCAGTCAGGCAGCCATGTCCTTTCGGACCCCGCCAGCTTGGTCAGTAGTGGTGCTACTGAACGGCTCCAGGTGATTTACATTGAAATCCCCCACCCAGAGTACATTCTAGCCCTTGCCAACTCCAGTGCTTCCTCCAAGTGGTGTTCAACATGGAAGAGTACTGATTCATCAGCTGAGGGGTGGCGGTATGTGATAATCAGCAGGAAATTTCCTTGCCCATTTTTGACATGATGCCATGAGACCCCATGGGGTCCGGAGTCAATGTTGAGGACTCCCACATCAACTCCCTACCAATTCTATTCCACTCTGGGTCTGTCATATCAGTGGGCCAGGACCTACCCAGGATTGGTGATGGTGGTATCTGGGACATTATCTGTAAGATATTATTCCATGAGTATGACTATGTTAAGCTGTTGCTTGACTAGTCTGTGAGACAGCTCTCCCAATTTTGGGAGAGGTTAGTGAAAAGGGCTTTGCAGTGTTGGCAGGGCTGAGTTTGCCATCGTCATTTCTGGTGCCTCGATCAATGGTGTGTGGTCCACCTTTTTAATTCCTTTTTGTAGACTTCATAGTGGCTTGATAGGCCATTTCAGAGAGTGTTTATTGAGTCACCCACATGTACGACAGATCTCTGAGAGCCCTCAGTATATTTATGGTTGGTTACAAAGGCTACCCCAAAAAGACATGGATAATGATGTCCTGTTTCGCAGCCAGAAAGTGCGATAAAGGAAAGGTACTGTGTGGCTCATTCTGCAACATGGTCCCTGCTTGAGCAGACAATTGGCATGCTGAAGGGATGTTTAAGATGTCTGGACTGGTCAGTCAGTTCTCTCTGGGACTCTCCCAGAGGGTGAGCTACATTATCATTGCCTTCTGTGCTCTACAAAAGCTGGCGCACTAAAGGGTGAGTTGCCAGATGGAGAGATGGAGCAGCTGATCATCTCCAATGAAGAGGATGTCACAAGAGATGAACTCGATGAGGATGAATATGTTGAGGTTATAGCTCAGGCTAGTCATGGAAGACATGCCCCTGAGATCCTTATAGTCACAATGATGATGAAGATGAAACTCAAACAAGCATCTTTCACCTGTGCCCTCAATGCAGGTTCAACATTAACACCCTCTTAGCGATCCTCAGCATCTCAATGAAGAACATCAGTCTCAGAATGACTAGCCACAATCTTATCTTACGTTGGTCTCATCCTTGGTAGTCAAGGCAGCCTCTGGAGCATCTGGCCATTGTGTTATGAGGTAAGAACTCACTGTGTACTCACTGTGAAGCAAGTAGACATGGCGCAGTCTTGTTAAGCATTGCACCAACATTTCACTGACTATGGCAGCCTTCAAAAGGAAGGAGCAGGACTACAAGCCTCAGCACACTAATCGCAGTATGCTGGAGTGTTGCAAGGCGCCTCAAGAAGGACAACTAACCATCACTGGTTCTCGTGTGAACATCAGGACTGATCTGGATCTAGTCTGCAGCATCTCTCCAAAGGCCATCTCTCATGCAAGAATAATATTCAGGCTTTATTCTCATACTGAGTCCCCAACACATGATTGTTCTTGAGAACGCTGTGATCTGTCAATCTCGGTCATGGATGCGAGCTTGCTTCAGCAGCATCATCGTCTGATCATTGACAAGCACTCATGGCACAGCCTTCGTCTGCAGCTTCCCAAATTCAGGTCCAGCATTGCCTTGGCATCTGGGTGTGAGGTGGCCCAGTAAAGGTCAATGCAGCATTTAAACATTATTTAGTAACTTTGTTGATGATAAAGCACAAACATCAGATGTACTGGAGTTTGCTCTGATCCCAGGTAAAGGACATCTTGCAGGTCCTCGGCAGACTGGAGGAGTGTCGTCAGGCACTTGTTGCTGAATTTTGACTCAAGTGGCTTGTCTTTCCTGGGGACCATTCTGATGATCGCCATGAGGCTACAGAGGGTGAATGTGTGTGAGGGTGCTATTTAAATATAGAATCATAGAACCCTACAGTGCAAAAGGAAGCCATTCGATCCATCGAGCCTGTTCCGACAACGACCCAGGCCCTACCCCTATAGCCCCATGTATTTACCCTGCTAATCCCCCTGACACTAAGGGGCAATTGAGCATGGCCAATCCACCTAACCCACACATCTTTGGACTGTGGGAGGAAACCCACGCAGACATGGGGAGAATGTGCAAACTCCACACAGACAGTGACCCAAGGCTGGAATTGAACCCAGGTCCCCTGGCGTTATGAGGCAGCAGTGCTAACCACTGTGCCACCTGGCGCCTGGAATCTCGCATGAGGTAATGTTGGGGCAGACAAATCCCACCCTGCCACCAGATACAATGTGCTGATTATTTATACATAGTTAATGAGGTGAAAAGCAGACAATCTGGCACAGCCAACACCGGACAGCAGGAACTATACTGATTCTCCCACCTGCCAAAGCACTTTGTCTCTCAAACGGAAAATTGATACATTCTGATCAATTTAACACTGTTGTAATTATACATCTTTTCCTACCTTGGCAACTTAATATTGAAGGAATATGGAAAGAAAGTAGCTTTTAAATCAGAGCCAAAGCTAAACTGATCATCAGCTTTGCAAAAGTACATCTAAATTAAATTATTGCCCGAGCACAATTCGAAGGTCTTTATATCTTGCAGCATTTTAACAATTGCCACCATTGCCTAAATTTGAAACAAAACTGGTATAATTGTGATTAATTGCTTCACAAGGTCAGTCAACTGGAGTCGACCTGAGCTGGGATCACTTTAGTTTTCTTTGTTTGATTATTGACAATTTTTCACCAAACAGGTTTCATTACAATACAAAAAACAAATGCCTTTCTACGTGAAGTAACCAATTACCATTCCCTAGTTATGTAAAGCCTCTGCTACACACTCTTATGAAAACAGACCCAGCTGCGGAGTGAATGTATATACATCGTCTGTCAGATTAGCAAATTCCATGCAAATGCTTCCCATTTATCACGGGTCTGGTCTAATAATCCCTGAACTCTAGAGGTCAGTCAAATTTCCGCTGCACACCTGCACCTATAAATATATGCATCTTTTCATTCATCTTTTAACAATAAAACTTTTCTAAAAACTTATCAGGCTAGTAAACTTTCAAGATTGGGGTCACAATCCTTTTGGAATTATATTTAAAGAGAGACTCTCTCCTATTCACTTTGCTGCAAATCCTACTTGGCGCAGCTGTGATTGAGTAAAGTGTGTAACAAACCTACTTTTAAAAATAGCACTAAATATGAAGAACGATATAAAGAGGAATTGGGCTAGAATGTTTATTATTAAGTGCCTACTTTTCTGTTAGTCGCTTATCAAATACTTCATAACCAATCAACTTAATCGCACTGAAAATTAAATTAATAGCAAAGTCTGGAAATGCTCAATAGATGGTCAGCTTCTGTGGAGAGGGGAATGGAATTAACATTTCAGACTGATGCATTTTCATCAGAAATGGAAGAATCATAGTATCATTAAATAGTTACAACACAGGAGGCCATTCAGCCCGTCGAGTCCATATCAGCTCACTGCAAGGGCAATTTAGCTGATTCCGCACCTCTGCCTTGATCTTCTTTCAGGGAGATAGTGGTGTAGTGGCAATGTCATTAAGCTAGTAACCCAGAGGCCCAGGTTAATGTTCCAGGGATATGGGTTCAAATCCCACCACGGCAGCTGGTGGAATTTAAACTCAAGTAATAAAATGTGGTAAAATAAAGCAAGTCTTTGTAAATGATGACTGTGAAACTGCCATCAGTTGTTGTAAAAACCCATTTGGTTCACCAAGGTCCTTTAGGGAAGGAAATCTGCTGTCCTTACCTGGTCTGGCCTACATGTGACTCCAGACCCAGCAAAATGTGGTTGGCTCTTAACTGCTCTTTAGTGACTGGAGGCCAGTGACCAGTGGCGTACCACAGGGATCCGTGCTGGGCCCTCTATTGTTTGTCATTTGTATAAATATTGTATTATAGATGACTATGTGCAGGGTAGGATCAGTAAGTTTGCCGATGACACAAAGATTGGCCGGGTGGTCAACAGTGAGTTTGAGTGTCTTGGGTTACAGGAAGATATAGATGAGATGGTCAAATGGGTGGATAAGTGGCAGATGGAATTTAACCCTGCAAAGTGTGAGGTGATACACTTTGGAAGGAATAATTTGTCAAGGAAGTATACTATGAAAGGTCTGACACTGGGAAGTTCCAAAGAACAAAGGGACCTTGGCGTGTTTGTCCATAGATCGCTGAAGGCGGAAAGGCAGGTTAATAGGGTGGTGAAAACGGCATGTGGCACACTCGCCTTTATCAATCGGGGTATAGATTACAAAAGCAGAGAGGTCATGATGGAGTTGTGTAGAATTTTGGTGAGGCCACAGCTAGAGTACTGTGTGCAGTTCTGGTCGCCACATTATAGGAAGGATGTGATTGCACTGAAAGGGGTTCAGAGGAGATTCACCAGGATGTTGCCTGGGATGGAACATTTATATCATAAAGAGAGGTTGGCTAGGCTCGGGTTGTTTCCTCTGGAGCAGAGAAGACTGAGGGGTGATCTGATTAAGGTGCTCAAGATTATGAGGGGCATGGACAGGGTGGATAGGGAGCAGTTGTTCCCCTGAGTTGAAGGTCAGTTACGAGGGGACATAAGTTACGAATGAGGGATGGGAGGTTTAGGGGGGATTTCAGGAAAAACTTTTTTTACCCAGAGGTTGGTGACGGTCTGGAGTCCTGCCTGGGAGGGTGGTGGAGGCGGGATGCCTCAAATTCTTTAAGAAGTACCTGGATGAGTACTTGGCACACCATAACATTCAAGGCTCTGGGCCAAGTGCTGGCAAGTGGGATTAGTTGGGCAGGTCAGGGCCTTTCAGGCATCGGTGCGGACTCAATGGGCTAAAGGGCCTCTACTGCACTGCAGTATTCTTTGATTTTGTGATACCCTCTGAAATGGGCTAGCAAACCACTCAGTTCAAGGGCAATCAGGAATAGGCAACAAATGTGAGCTCAGCCAGTGACACCCACATGCCGAGAAAGAATTTTTAAAAAATGCTTATCCAATTCCCTTTTGAAAGGGCCAAATCAGTGTGTGAAAAAAGTTCACCATAAGTTCATCCTTGTTTTTGCGCTCTATGATTCTATTTATAGAGGCTAGGACCCTATATTTCTTTTACCCACTGTCTCAACCTGCCCTGTCACCATCAATGATTTGTGCACATACACTCCTGGCCTTTCAGTCACTGCATCCCTTTAGAATTGCATTCTTTATTGTTCCCTTTCCTCGTTCTTCCGAACAAAATATATTATATGACACTGCTCTGCACTAAATTTCATCTGCTGCGTGTCCGTCCATTCCAGCAGCCTTTTATATAATCCTGAAGTCTATCACTGTCCTCTTCACAGTTTGCTTTCAGGTGTAGTGTTGTCTGAAGATTTTGAAATTGTGCCGTGGACATCCAAGTGATCAAGGAAAGCAGCTGTCTGAGTGCCCACTACCACAATGTACCTTCCTCTGGTCTGAAAAACAGCTGCTCACCACCGCTGTTTCCATGGTAATAAAGCCAATGCCCATATCCACGTGACCGTTGTTTCTGGGCTTCAACTTCGCTGGCAGACTGATTAGGTGACACTTTATCGAATGTATTTTGGAAGTCCCCTGACACCATATCGCTCGCATCACCCTCGTCAGCCTTCTCTGTCACCTCATCGAAAAAATCTCAATCAAGTTAGTTAAACGTGATCTATGCCTTCAACAAATCTATGTTCGTTTTCCTTCATCCATATTTGTCCACGTGACTGTTCATTTTGTCCTGAATTATCATTTCTTAACGTTCTCTCACACCACCCAAAATTAAGAGATCTCACAGGGTTTTACGCAAGTACATAGGTAGGGAAAGGGGTCAAGAGGAGAGGAAAAATAAAAGGGAAGATCTGTACTGGAGGGAAGCCAGAAGAGATTAAATTACAAAAGGGATGATGTTGATGGACTGAGTGTGTCAATAGGACAATAAAAGGAACAAAAGATGGACCTGGAGGAACTGAAAATTACAAACCAAGTCATCATCAGCAACGACTGGATGAAAAAAATGGGAGTAGTAATTATAATCTGAAATTGTTGAACTTGGTGTTGAGTCTCGACGGTTGATTTGATTTTGATTTGATTTACTATATCTGTGATATATCTATGATATTGTCACATGTATTAGTATACAATGAAAAGTATTGTTGCTTGCACACTATACAGACAAAGCATACTGTACATAGGGAAGGAAAGGAGAGAATGCAGAATGTAGTGTTACAGTCATAGCTAGGGTTAGAGAATGATCAACTTAATGCGAGCTATGTCCATTCAAAAGTCTGATGGCAGCAGGGAAGAAACTGTTTTTGATTCGGTTGGTACGTGTCCTCAGACTTTTGTATCGTTTTCCTGATGGAAGAAGGTGGAAGAGAGTATGTCCAGGGTGCGTGGAGTCTTTGATTACGCTGGCTGCTTTTCCAAGACAATGAGAAGTATAGAATGTATCAATGGGTGGGAGGCTTGTTTGCATGATGGACTTGGCTTCATTCATGACCCTTTGTAGTTTATTGCGGTCTTGGACAGAGCAGGAGCCATACCAAGCTGTGATATAACCAGAATGAATGTTTTCTATGATGCATCTGTAGAAGTTGGTGAGAGCTGTAGCAGACATGCCAAATTTCCTTAGTCTCCTGAGAAAGTAGAGGCATTGGTGGGCTTTCTTAACTATGACATCCACATGGAGGGACCAGGACAGGTTGTTGGTGATCTGGACACCTAAAAGCTTGAAGCTCTCGACCATTTCTACTTTGTCTCTGTTGATGTAGCCAGGGGCATGCCCTCTACTATGCTTCCTGAACTCGATGACTATCTCCTTCATTTTGTTGACATTGAGGGAGAGATTATTATTGTCGCACCAGTTCATCTCTTTCCTGTATTGTGTCCCATCATTGGTTGAGATCTGGCCCACAACGGTGGCGTCATCAGCAAACTTGAAAATCAAGTTGATGGGGAATTTGGCCACACAGTCATAGGTGTATAAGGAGTATGGTAAGGGGCTGAGGACATAGCCTTGCAAAGCACTGGTGCTGAGGATGATCACGGAGGAGGTGTTGTTGCTATCCTTGCTGACTGCGGTTTGTGGGTTAGAAAGTCTCGGATCCAGTTGCAGGAGCCGAGCCTCAAGTTTGGAGATGAGACTCGTAGGAATAGTGGTGTAAAAGGCTGAGCTGTAGTCTATGAATAGGAGTCTGACATAGGTGTCTTTGTTATCTTGGTGTTCCAGGCTTGAGTATAGGGCCAGGGAGGTGGCATCTGCCATGGACATGTTGTGGCAATAGGCGAACTGTAATGGACCCAGACAAACTGGGAGGCAGGAATTGGCTTGTGCTATGATTAACCTTTCGAAGCACTTCATAATGATTAATGTCAGAGCCAACAGATGATAGTCACTAAGGCATGCTGCCTGGCTTTCCTTTGGTACCGGGATGAAGGTTGTCTTCTTGAAGCAGGTAGGGACCTCAGATTGGTGTCAGGAAAGGTGAAGAGCTATTGCTTTCTTCCTTCTGTTGAGTTTCATTGGAATTCCGGAGACCAGGGGACAGAGAGGTCAGAGTGGGAGTGGGTACAGAAAGTTAAAATGACAGCTTAGGCTCATGCTTGCAGACTGAATAGCGGTTTTCCTCAAAGTAGTCTCCAATCTGCATTAAATCTCCCCAATGTGGAAGAAACTGCATTGTGAAAAATGGAACATGGTTTATTACATTGACAGTGTGAGTCATTCACTTTTTCACGTGGAAGGAGTGTTTGGTGCCTTGGACTGTGAAAAGTGAGGAGGTGACACAGCAGATACTGCACCTCCCGCACTTCTTTTTTTATTATTTGCTCAGGGGATGTGAACATTACTGGCTGGCCAGCATTTATTGCTCGTCCCTAACTGCCCTCCATTTCAGAGGGGCTGTTGAGAGTCAATCACATTGCTGTGGATCTGGATTCACATGTAGGCCAGACCAGCTAAGGATGGCAGATTTCCTTCCCTAAAGGCCATTAGTGAACCAGATGGGGTTTTTATGACAATTGACAATGGTTTCATGGTCATCATTAGACTTTTTTAATTGAATTCAAATTTGACAATCTGCCGTGGTGGGATTTGAATAATCTAGTCCTGGGTCCCTGGATTTTGAGTCCATCGACAATACCACTACGCTGCTGCCTTGGCTTGCATGGAAAGGTGCTGTGGGAAGGGGAGGGAATTTTGGGGGTGACTGAGGAATGGACCAGTGTTTCGGGAGGGAACAGTCCCTTCGGAAAGTTGAAAAGGGGAGAGAAAGACGTGCTTGGCGATGGCATGACATTGAAGGTGGTGGAAATAGTGGATGATGGTCTGTTGAATGTGGAGTCTGATGGGATGGCAGTTTAGATAAGAGGACCCCTATTGCGATTCTGGGAGGGAGGGGAAAGGATGAGAACAGGTGCAGGAAATGGAATGGATATGGTTGAGGGCCCTGCCAACCACAGTGAAAGGGAATCCTTGGTTGAGGAAGAAGAAGAAAATATTGGGTACAGAAGCATGGAAAGCATAGGCAGCATGGTAGCACAGTGGTTAGCACTGCTGCTTCACAGCTCCAGGGACCTGGGTTCGATTCCCGGCTTGGGTCACTGTCTGTGTGGAGTTTGCACATTCTCCTCGTGTCTGCGTGGGTTTCCTCCGGGTGCTCTGGTTTCCTCCCACAGTCCAAGGATGTGCGGGTTAGGTTGATTGGCCATGCTAAAATTGCCCTTAGTGTCCTGGGATGCGTAGGGTAGAGGGATTAGTGGGTAAATATGTAAGGATATGGGGATCAGGCCTGGGTGGGATTGTGGTCGGTGCAGACTTGATGGGCCGAATGACCTCTTTCTGTACTGTAGGGTTTCTAAGATTCTAAGAAAGTGGCATCATCAGAACAGTCACAAAGGATACAAAAATGGGAAAAATGCAATAGAGACCTTAAAGGAAGTGGGGTGGGAGGAATTTGAGTCAAGGTAGTTCTGGGTGTCAATGAGCAAATATGGGTGATATCTTTTAAATACCAGGGTTGCAATTGGGTCATGCAGGTCATCATCACACTCGCTGCTGCTAATTGGTCAGGAAACCTAGGACTTGTACTATGGTGCAGCAGTTGTGTCAAAAGGTCATCGGCAGATGTGTTGCGTTTCCTTCTCAGTTGCCTGCGCGCTGTCAAACTGCCCCTGCTCACAGTGCATGTCATGCACTTAAAATCCAGCACACTGTGTGCAACATGTGCTGATGTTTTAACCAACAAGACGCAATTGAAATGCAGGCAGTATTACCACTTAATAAGAAAGAACTTGGCATTTATATAGCACCTTACCTGACCTCAGGACCTATCAAGGTGTTTCAAAGTCAAGGAACTACCTTTGAAATATAATTACTGTTAGAATGTGTGAGGTGTGGCAGCTAATTTGCATAGCAATGAATTACTGTTCTAGCAATACTGATTGGGAAGATCCAGAGAGTTCGCCTGTCCTCCTCCAAACTGCACATGGCACAGAATCCAGTGGGTTATTCATAAAGCTGGAAACATGAGAAATATGCATGAAACCCAATAGCTCTCAACCTCTTCTTCTTAGTTAAGGCACAATAGAAGAGAGGGGGAGAAGACAGGAAGGTGACGATCTGACATCAACCTGATAGACTCTGAGGAGAGAGAGGGCAGCTCAGTTGCCAAGGGATGAGCCTAACCGAGCCTACTAAGTTATGGAGAGATGGGTTTGCAGCCATCACCCAGTACGGACCCATGTAGATCACATAGAAGCTAAAGGGCCATGCATTCTTTCATGCTAGAGCAGCTCATGCAGTCACTCCGCTCTCATTTACAGGGGTGAGCAGGAGGAGGGGAAGGCAAGAGGACTAAGCACTGTCCAGCAATTCACAGAGCACTGGAGACATTAGGGAAGAGGAAGGAAGTGCACTTGTAGAGGCATCACAACAGTCACTTGTACCTTCCACCAATGCAGAGACACCCACCTCGGTGTCATTTAGTCAGGGTATCAAATATTAGGGGCCACTGCACAGACCTATGTCTGCATGGTGTTCGGAGAGTGCTAGAGAGCCAAGCTCACCAGCATGCAGAGGACTGGTGGGGAAGAGGCATCTGTGAGGTTTGCGTCCAATGACGGGCCTCTGGAATCGGCCTTTTACAAGATGCTGGAGAGGCAGCAAGAGGCGGGGGAATATCAGGTAGAGGTGTCAAAGGTCCTCAAAAGAGTGGCACATGAGGCAGAGGAATCCATCCACCTACTTGTTTTCTAAGTGTTTTCTAACTCTCCATGGGAAGGGTGCCAGATGACATGGAGAACATTGTCCAGCAGATTCTGCTGGAGAAGCGCACAGACTTGCACTCCATCACTGTAGCCATGGGTGAGTTTTCACAGTGGTTACGCGAGAGGGGGATGGGTCACTTTGTCCTTCCTCCAAGATCTTTCCCTCAAGGAGTCAGGCAGGGGCACCTACTGGGAGGAAGAGCAGCAGTGGGACGTCCCTGGGACCTCCATTCAGGACTCTGAGGGTGTCAGGCCCTTCTGAATCACCCTTGCCTGTGATCCCTTCAGCCTCATTCTCTGTGACCGCAGAGGGAGCAGCTGACCCACATTGGGAGAGCTAAGGTGAGCCAGGGCCCTCCAGGCCTCAGGCCTCCAGAGGACGGGTGCCAAGGTCATTAAAGACAACAGGCAAAGTGGCCAGCGGACTGCCTCCACCCCTGCTGCAGATGTCGGGGAAGAACACGGAAAGAGTGATAGGGAACGAGAGACAAAGAGATTTTGATTTTGCATTTGATTGCACGGGTGCACTATAATTGTTAATGTGACCACACTTCTGTAAATATTTGCACTTGGTGTAATTTATTTGCTCTGTAGTCCTTAAACGTTACTGTGCATCACCACCACCCAACCCGACCTCCCACTTCACCCCCCACTGCACCTCCTCAAAAACCCTTCCGAGGTATACCCCAGCCCAGGCCTATGTCCTGGAATCATGCATGTGCAGGGAGGAAAAGGTCTTCATTCGGGCCCTTGCGAGCCATATGCAAGAAGTCTGCCACATGTGCTGAGCCTTTGCCCTTCTCACAGTCATCTGTCCCAGTAGCATTGTGGGTACCCCTTCAGTTGTCCAGTTGAACTGAGTTGCCGGTTCGCCCACCCCCAACTCCCATGCAGCATCTCGAGGTCTGCAGTGCAAGGCCCTGCATTGTTGCAAGCGGCCATAGTACGACTAATATTTGACACCATCCAATAAACTTACCCTTCCCCACTGTCACCCATACCCTCCCTTCCATAGAAATTGCCCCCACCCCCGACCCCCAGGTTCTACATTTAACCTCCCCACCATTATTCTTCAACCCTCCCCATCATCTACCGTCCCATGCAGGTGGATGTCGAAGTCTCTTACCTTCACAAAGGGCTCACCCCTTTTCTGTAGGCATGCCCCCCCTCATCCTGCTGACCACCAGAATCCGCCTCACCTTCCTCATCCCCTTCAACATCCTTCAGCGCCTCTTCACCCATTATCGCTGAACTCTCACCTTGTCACCTTACAGGCACTCACTGCCTCCTTTAACCCTCACCATCCCTTCCTACAGTCAGTTCCCTGAGTATGTCCTCCAGGACGACACAGTGGCACAGTGGTTAGCACAGCTGCTTCACAGCGCCAGGGACCTGGGTTCAATTCCGGCCTTGGATCACTGCATGTGTGGAGTTTGCACATTCTCTCCGTGTCTGCATGAGTTTCCTCTAAGTGCTCCAGTTTCCTCCCACACACCAAAGATGTGTGGGTTAGGTGGATTGGCCATGCTAAACTGTCCCTTAAAGTTCCAAGATGTGTAAGTTAGGGGGATTATCGGGGTAAATATGTGGAGTTACGGGGTAGGCCCCGGGTAAGATGCCCTGTTGGTGCAAACTCAATGGGCCAAATGGCCTCCTTCTGCACTGTGGGGATACTATGAATCGATGAGAACCTTTCTCCTCTTCACTGCACCCCCCCATACCCATTCTCACCTGCACAAAGACACACCTCACCCACATTTCAGCATAGCCTTTCCCACCCTCCCACTCCAAACCAGCTCTCTCCTTCCCCTCCCACCCCCAACCTCCCCTCTAGGCTTCCACAGCCACCCCACCTCCTCATTCCTCTCTTCCTCATCTAATCCTGCTCCCAGCACAGGGCACGTGCACAACAGTACGTCTTGCTGCTTGAAGATCCACGTGGTTGATGTTCCACCCACCCACTCTTCCTGGCTCACTGTAGGCCTCCACCTTGCCTTCCGATCTCTGCCAGCTGCTTCAGACCTTGCTGCAGGTGAGCACGTCACATTGATGTGTTTTTTGCAGGCATGAAAACTCGCTGGCGGTGCAGCTGATTGGGCAGGTGCCACAGTGATTAGCACTGCTGCCTCAAAGCGCCTGGGACTCAGGGAGGGAATGGTTCCAGTCAGGCCTTCATCTGCATCCCATTAACAGGATGCAAAATGGTTTCTCACCGGCCTCTGGCAAGAATGGCGACCCTGGCAGGAAATTTACTTTTTGACTTCCACCACAATGTCCACCATCCCCCCCCCTCCAGCCGGCCGCCATTGAACTTGCCACAGGAGGGTCTGGAAAACTCCACTCATCATGTATTGTTGAGAGATAGACAGCCAATGTCTGGATTCCACTCATAAATAGGCATTACATAGTATTTACAGCACAGAAACAGGCCATTCAGCCCAATAGATCCAATCCAGTGTTCATGTCCAACTCAAACCTCCTCCCACCCTCTAATCCTGTCAACCTTTCCTTCTATTCCTTACTTCCTCATGTGTCCATCTAACTTTCCCTTAATTGAATCTATGCTACTCACCTCAACGACCCTTTGTGGAGTTGAGTTCCATATTCCAACCAACCTCTAATTAAATAAGTTTTTCCTGAATTGGATATATTAGTGAAACACTTCGATTTTGTTGGATAATAACTTCTGAATGAATGCGGGAAATAAGAATGACGGTTATAATACAGATAGGCGAGAACGCTACCTCTCAGTTTGATTTTGACAATACAGTTCTCCCTCCCTTGAAGATGCCAGACTGACGGCAAGTCCAGCAACCATTGTGGCATGGGGTGGGGTAGAGTCAGTAGCAGGGCCATCACATGAGCCCACGCGATGAAATGTAGGGTGGTCTCAACCTCAGGCAGCTCATCTCTCTAGAACTGCCATAAAGGCACTCGGTAAACCTCTCAGGAATCCATTTATTCTCTTCGGTCGCTCGGGGAATGCTGAGCGTTTTCACAATTTTTGTTTGCAGCAACCTAATTTCTGGAACATTGCTCTGTCTATAGATCCCCGCATGAAAATCATGTGGTCAGGAATGACCCTGCTGGTCAGACAATGAAGCCTATTTTTTTTTTAAATTAGAAAGCGTCGTGATTTCATATGTGTCTTATGTCTTTCATTCTCCAAATAATTTGTGCAAGAGTGCAGTCTGTGAAACAGAAATTAAATGGGCAAAATAAAAAATGAGATGGGTTATTCTTACAGCAAATCGCAAAGATATTCGCTGTGACGTTGCTGAAATATAAAACTACGGTTCGAACAGAATTTTCTGACTGTGTGTCGTTCTTACGATATTTGGTACCAATGTTTTGTTTAACATTGGCACCAATGTCATTTAATCCTTTTGTGATCCCAAACGCTGAAACTAATTGAATCTGAACTGTCTTAATCCAAGTTGCTGTGGAAACAGTAATACATGCTTGGGAACACATGAGTCTCGCTCCTGTAGCTGCTGATGTACACCAGGAGGGGAATGCATTTCAAAATTATGTTGAGCAATGGCCTCCTATTCCTGCTGTAAAGGTGAAAGAAACAACAGGAAAGACATCAGCTTCTTTGGTGTAGGTTGCTCTAGAAACACGAGAGTAATTCACATTATTCCAATCAACAATTACACTGCCTCAAGCAGTGATATCCTTTACTTAAATGTTCATGTCCGTTTCTTCAGAATGCTCAGCAACATTTTTAAAATTTTCATGATTTATTTATATCTACTTTTAATAGTGCCTTTGGTGTGTGCTAACATAAACAAGAGGCCATTGGTTTTTCTTAACAAAGGGAAAGACTTTCTTTGCGATTTCAATGCATTTCACATCACAGAATATTTTCTGAGCCATGGAGGTCAGGTGAAACCATCTTGTCCCAACTGCAAAATAAAAATGTTCCAGCTTCCTTTTGCTCCATCGAGTTAAAGAACATTTAAAGAACATTTTGTTATTGTCCATTATATTTTCCCTCGTATGACTTGCTCCCTCGTATGACTCGTTCCCTTGTGTCGCTTGTCAACTGCTTGGCCTTCCTCTGCTTGAGTTCGTAGCACTTAGTGTCTTGTCCCCCTTTCACTTCATTTCTTTTCATGGTGGCCTCTGACATATTCCTGCTGCTAACAATTTTTCCTCCTTCTATCTCCTTCCATCTTCCAGCTCCACACCAAATGACTTTCGCTGGTTATTTCTTCAAAGTTTCATCCAATTTGCCACCACAATTTCAAAGTCGATCGGTGGAAATACTGAATAAGCTGTTATGGAGAACCCTGGAGTATCCTACAGAGGCTTTAGTTGGAAACTATCAGTTACTCACCACAGATAAAGAATTTCTATAGAATCATAGAATCCCTACAGTCCGGAAGAAGGCCATTTGGCCCATTGAGTCTGCACCGACTCCTACCCAAGCTTACCCCACGTATTTACCCCACTAATCCCTTTAATCTTGGGACATGAAGGGGCAATTTAGCATGGCCAATCCACCTAACCTGCTCATCTTTGCACTGTGGGAGGAAACCAGAGCAGCCTGAGGAAATCCGGGGAGAGTGTGCAAACTCCACACAGTCAGCCGAGGCCGGAATTGAACCTGGGTCCCTGGTGCTGTGAGGCAGCACTGTGCCACCATGTCACCCCATGGTAATGATGTTTAATGAGATTCGAATCCCATTGTTGTTAAATATATTTACAGCCTTAATGCAACTCGAAACTTTAATAAATGTTGTCCCACCCTCAACCCTCATGTTTGAAATGCTGCTTTCTATTAAGTCTTGAAATTATACCCAGGAAACATAGAATTACAGCTCGGAATTTCTGACGCCCTCATATTAATCTTTGTAATCAGTGCAAAATACATGCATTATATATTACAATGCATGGCACATGAATAGCAAATTTCACACATCCTTATCTGTTCAATTATACTTTACCCACAACCAAAGGAGGTTGACAAAAAATATTAAAAAGCCAAAATTGCTGAGTTAATGGGAATACAGTAATTTATCACTTGGGCTTGATGTGAAATGTTTCAAAATATACAAAAACCTTTGTCACTATTTATGTATAATATAAATAATACAATATTGTTTTGCTGTTTTATATATTACCTTTTTTTATTCTTGGTTTCATTTTTTTCTGAAATATAAGACTTACAGATATCGGATACAGCATAAAAGCAAATTACTGCAGATGCTGGAATCTGATTAAATACACCATTCTCCCAGATCACAAAGTTTCATTTTTCTGTTCCCTGAAGTTCGAGATTTAATGGAGTTGCAAATGCTTAATGTAGACAAGCATGTGGTTTAAACTAGCAGGAGAAAACTGTGCCAGGATTCTGGTAAACTGGAGTTTGGAAAAGCTGACGGGAAAATATTTTTGTTTAACTTATCCAACGACGTAAACACAGAGGCGATTGCAAATTGTAAAGAAAAACTTTGGTTTTTAAATGCAATCATGTGCATTTGTTTACAGATATTTTGCACTGTTAGACTTACATATTCAATACCTTGTCATTACTTGATCAGTAATATGGCAGCACTTCAAATAATTATTTTTAAGTTTTGGTAGGTATGTTTAATAATACTTTGGCTGTATTAGTCAGCACCTTTCCTTAACCTAAGAAATTCTTCTATTTTCTCACTTAATGGCCGCGATTCTCCAGCCCGTGTGCTCATGTACAGATCACGTTGGGGCTGTGTGGGGCTGGAGTATCGCGGGGGACGAGCAATCGTGCCCCCATGACCATTCAGTGAGGGCGTGAACCAGATTAGCATGTTTAAATAATCATTTAAATATGCAGCGTCGGTATGCCGCAAGAAGCTTCCGGATCCTGCAAATCACCGACCCTCAGGCACAACGGGAACCCAGCACGAGTCATCACTGGTCTCCATAAACAGAGACCTGTCATGATGGCCAGGCCAAGGGGCATGGAAGCTATTGAAACCCCTGGGTGGTCGGAGACATGGCTGGGCACTGTCAGGTTGGACTGGCCAGGGGCAGGGCCTGAAAGGGGTTCCTGAAGGAGCAGGACCTTAGGTGACCCCTTGACGGGGTTTCATTCACTTGAGGGGGGCCTGATGCCCCAAATCTGGAGAGGATGGATGGGGGGGAGGTGGGGTTGGGTCACCCTCATGCCTGCATGGTGTGGGGGGGAATGACCTGGACATTTAGTGATGGGAGATGGAGGTTGCACCTCCAGGGTCAAGGGTTCGGGGTGTTCCCCACATCTACGGTGGTCGCAATGTCCATGAAGGGGGGTGGATTCTTTAACTTTACTTTGAGTTTTGTGTCGCCCTTTAAATGGGGACCCCGATCTCCAAGGAGACAGCCTTGCTGGCATCTTTAGGACCCCATTCCAAAAAAAAGATCCTAAATGTGGGAGAATTCAGTGAAAATCTCCCCAGGCTCCAAAAACAATTTCTAAATGGTTGTATTGTGAACTGAATCGCATTAACTTTCCCAATGGGAATCTCATTGGTTTTCCTGCTGGGGACAACACTTCAGATTTTTTTGGGGAGAACTGCGCCCAGTGTCTTAATACTAATTCTCTCAAACTGCTAAGCTGCTGCACATTTTTCTTCTATTCAACAACAAGGGAGAAACAGGCTGGGATTCTCTGACCTTGCTCACTGCTGGGATTCTCCAGTCCCTCTGCAGTGAATGGAGATTTGGCTGAGCGTCAAATTCTCCGTTCTCACTGGCAGCGGCGGCGGGGAGAACGTGATCGGAGAATCCTGGCCACAAGATCAGAGATGATTTCATGATTGCAACATGGATCAGCCAGTTACAGGGTCAGATGCGTGAGCCTGTCAGTTAAGGAGACAGTGAGTGATAAGAATTGGCAGCTGATTCAGTTACTTTTACAAGCACAGGTTTTAGCTGTACATTGTTAAACTCTGGCACATAAATGTTACTCCTTTATTTATTTTAGTATAAAAGCATGTAGCTGATGTTAAAATCTGATCTCAGGATGTGGGGAAGAGTTCCGGTTAGGGACCAATAACATTTTCTTTAAAGTCAATAAAGATTGAGATTCAGGACACCTGATTTCGGAATAAAGCCACAAGATTCCATGGGTTTTGAACAAACAAAAGCAAAATTTGCTATACAAGTTCAGAAAGATAAAAACAATTACAAGATATATCTTATAATATAATATTCAGAGTGAGTCTGGGGTGCGTGTGAATCAACAGACAATCCATGGTCAGACGCACCACACTACAGAGTAAATGACAGATGCAAACAAGGCAGCGTCTATAGAATTCTCAAAAAATCACCCAGACAGCAGTCAGACCATTCACACCCTGCTGCCACTTCGAGCGAGAATAGAGATCCTTCTTGTCTTTCTCATGAGGGTTTCCAAGCTCCAATCAATCTTTGAAGATCTGACCTTGGAATTCTCAGTAAGAAGTTTAACAACACCAGGTTAAAGTCCAACAGGTTTATTTGGTAGCAAAAGCCGTGATGTTAAATTCTTACTGTGTTTACCCCAGTCCAACGCTGGCATCTCCACATCTTGGAATTCTCTCCAGATGTCGCTCCCACTCAAACGGTTTTAACAATGACCAACCTCGCAGGGTTTTAATCTCCACCTTCCGAGATTCCACTGCCCTGGATTCCTGAGTAACTCAAACACCAGCTCACAAGCACACTTTCAGATCTATGGCCTTGCCAAGGATGAACGCCTCTGTTCCAAAGTGGTATCTTTGCTCCAACGCCCACAGTATGGAGTCAGTTTGCTAAGTTTAGCTCTCTCTTTAATTCCTTTCCCTGTGTCTATGACACTTGCAGGCTGCCTTCCTGAAAACTGACTGCAACCTTCTGGTGAGGTGTCAAAACACTCCCAGAGGGTCCTGCTCTTGCTTCTAAGTAGGACCAATGTAACAATCAACAAAGAACAAAGAACAATACAGCACAGGAACAGGCCCTTCGGCCCTCCAAGCCCGCGCCGCTCCCCGGTCCAGGATTGAATCCTGAATTCAGGATCCCCGCCCAATTTTCCAGCCTATCTACATCCTAATATCCTATCCACCGAGCTGTCCCTCACAGCTACGATGCTTTGTTCATCACAACCTATTAACTCACCCCCACCCCCCCATTCCAGACCATGTGATCTCCAGGGAGAGGCGAAAACCCAGAGTGAAAACCCCAGGGCCAATATGGGGAAAAAGAAATCTGGGAAATTCCTCTCCGACCCCCTGTGGCGATCGAAACGAGTCCAGGAGATCACACTGGCCCTGATCAGAAAATGCTTCCCAACCCTATTCATTTCCACTTCTGCTTTACGAACACCATCTGAATTCCCTGCCCCCGAGACAGGTTCCCAACTATCCGCAGTCTCGCTCTGTACTGGCACCAGCAAGATGATCATAGAATGAAGCCTTGAAACGAGAAACAAAGAACAATTAGCCCACGCCGCTCCCTCGTCCAAACTACACCACTCTTTTGTATCCCTCCATTCCCACTCCGTTCATATAGCTGTCTAGATAAGTCTTAAACGTTCCCAGTGTATCCGCCTCCACCACCTTGCCCGGCAACACATTCCAGGCCCCCACGACCCTCTGTGTAAAATATGTCCTTCTGATATCTGTGTTAAACCTCCCCCCCCCTTCACCTTGAACCTATGACCCCTTGTGAACATCACCACCGACCCGGGGAAAAGCTTCCCACCGTTCACCCTATCTATGCCTTTCATAATTTTATACACCTCTATTAAGTCTCCCCTCATCCTCCGTCTTTCCAAGGAGAACAACCCCAGTTTCCCCAATCTCTCCTCATAACCAAGCCCCTCCAAACCAGGCAACATCCTGGTAAACCTCCTCTGTACTCTCTCCAAAGCCTCCACGTCCTTCTGGTAGTGTGGTGACCAGAACTGGACGCAGTATTCCAAATGCGGCCGAACCAACGTTCTATACATCTGCAACATCAGACCCCAACTTTTATACTCTATGCCCCGTCCTATAAAGGCAAGCATGCCATATGGCTTCTTCACCATCTTCTCCACCTGTGACGTCACCTTCAAGGATCTGTGGACTTGCACACCCAGGTCCCTCTGCGTATCTACACCCTTTATGGTTCTGCCATTTATCGTGTAGCTCCTCCCTACATTATTCCCACCAAAATGCATCACTTCGCATTTATCAGGATTGAACTCCATCTGCCATTTCTTTGCCCAAATTTCCAGCCTATCTATATCCTTCTGTAGCCTCTGACAATGTTCCTCACTATCTGCAAGTCCTGCCAGTTTTGTGTCGTCCGCAAACTTACTGATCACCCCAGTTACTCCTTCTTCCAGATCATTTATATAAATCACAAACAGCAGAGGTCCCAATACAGAGCCCTGCGGAACACCACTAGTCACAGGCCTCCAGCCGGAAAAAGACCCTTCCACTACCACCCTCTGTCTTCTATGACCAAGCCAGTTCTCCACCCATCTAGCCACCTCCCCCTTTATCCCTGGAACATCGGAACAACCTGTACCTGAAACATTGCAATCTCCACAGGCTCTGAATTTTAGCACCCAAGGACAGACAGATCATTGGATTTCATGGCACTGATTATTTCCCCCTTCCCAATCATGTGTACATACAATTTAGCTGCTCCAATCAAACGTAGACTACGCAAGGATGCTTCCCAAGAGCACTTTCTATCTTTCCATTCAACAAACTATTCAAAGTTAGTAAATTCACTGCTTGAAGAAATATTTTTCCATATTGAAGTTGGAATTCAAACTTGGGTCAACCTTAAGTTGACTTCACTGTCCGAAGGAATCTGTATTGTTGGGTTTGTGGGTGAAGCATTATTTGTGAAGCAATTGTTGGCAGTAGCGTGGGATGAAGAGCTGGAACCGTGCCCATCTTTAGATGCTGGAGTGTAACCTGGCCAACATAGGGGGCAACCTTACCAAAAAATTTCTAAGTGCCAACCGAGTATGAAAAAAGGAGAGAATCGCATCCATTTTTTGGGCGAGCTTTCGGACGGTATCTTATGCCGCTTAGTGCAAAAAAAATGGAGCAAACTGTGATTCATGTCAGGAGGAGTTGTGGACAGAGTCTATTCTCACCAGAAAGCCGACTACTGAATGCTAGAGTGTGCCATTGCACATGCACCTTGATCTCTCAGTGTTCTGTATACAAGTCTACACAGAACATTGAGAGAACTGTTAGTCAATCCACTATCCCCCCCACCACCACCCCCCCACCCCCGCCACCCCCCCACCCCGGACATCACCCTCTCCCTGATCACTGGCTCTCCCAGCCAATAACTGGCCTCCCTGCTGATCATCACCCTGATGCCTCCCCCCTCGGCCGATTGCCGTCCTGATAATCCCCCCTGGCCTATCGCCGCCCTAATACACCCCCACCAGCCAATCGCCGCCTTGATACCCCCCACCCTGCCGATTGCTGCCCTGGCCAATCCCTGATGGCAGAGTGCGCAGCCCCCCTGCCTCCCCTTAGTCCCGTTTCCTTCAGGCCCTGCCCCTATCATTAAATCCCACCCCTGGGCACTGCTCGCTGTCTGGTGATCAATGCCAGGGTGGCCGGTGGGCACTGCCCCGCCCCTGTCCACAACTAGCTGGGGGGTTTCAATGGCCTCCAGTTCCACCGGCGAGGCCATCACGACAGGTCCCTGTTGCTAGCAACCATACATGATCCTCGTCAGTGCGGAACTACACCGGCGAAGCTGTTAAGGTATGTGAACCCGGATGATTGTATCCCGGGCTCACTAATCATATTTAAATCAGCAGTCCAGGGCAGGTAAGATTGCAAGACCTGAATAATTGGAAGCGAACCCAATTATTTGCCTCTCCCACGATCTTACCGGCTCGCCTTGCCAATTGACCAGTGGGATGAGCTGGTAAGATTACCCCCATTGTCTTGATAGCAGGTCAGCTCAACTGGAAAAGAAGACCAAGAAGGCTGGATGTGGGAGCAGGTTTGAGAGAAACCTGGAATAATGTGCTTTTTGAGTAAGAATTGTACCCATGGATCCCAGGTGGGGAAAAGCTGCTGTCAGCCGTCCATCAGATGCAGGAGAGGAGCTGAAATTCTTCATGAGGAAGGCAAGAGTTTTAAAGCAACGACTGATTTTGAGTGATTGAGATGTCTGGTTGGGTTGCTGAGAAAGTTTTGGGATCTATCCTCGTTGCATCTGCCATTTAACGTGCAGTTTGAATTGTGTGTTTGACCACAATTTTCTTACGACGTGCTTACCTCATTGTGTATATTAGAAAATAAGGAAGAGTATTGACTGCTTGCTTGATTCCTGCATGGTAAAAAATTCTGTTTGTTTAAAACCTTGGAATCGTCCGGCTTTATTCTCTTAGTCAGTAACTAATTTCGTCAACACTTTCATCAACAAAAGTTACTGATTCCTATCCAAAACAAAATTAACAGAGGTTTTTTTGACTTTAGTTGATTTATTATTGTCACATGTATTAACATACAGTGAAAAGTATTGTTTCTTGCACGCTATACAGACAAAGCATCCCGTTCATAGAGAAGGAAATGAGAGAGTGCAGAATGTAGTGTTACAGTCATAGCTAGGGTGTAGAGAAAGATCAACTTAGTGCAAGGTAAGTCCGTTCAAAAGTCTGACAGCAGCAGGGAAGAAGCTCCAGTTCTTACAGTTGGCAGTCTGGTCTCGGATTATAACAAATGTTGGAGTCACCAGCATTATCAACTGTATTTCCCATGAGAATAATATGGATTTTGATGTTTATTAATCAGAAATGTCTATGGTGGCTGCTTGTATTCTATGGAACTATTGTCTGCAAACTGATACTGAGGTGATTTTTTTGGTCTGTAACAGTGAGACAAATGTGACAGCTGAAATTGGATGTTCAGTTCATCTTCCCATTTCAATATAATCTCCCTCCATATCCATCATTTTATATATTATATACTCTGGAATGATAACCTTAGTATTTAATTATAATACTAACTAATTGGAAATGAAAAGCCACTTACTCAGCTTAGCATAATATTAACTATCTTGCTGCAGTTCATAAGGAAGGGGTGGACTGCATTTTAGATCATTTTGATTTCCTTTACGTGTATCTGCGAATTGAGTAGAGAATTGTGTGCTGTCAGGAGAGGCTGAGATGTGTTAGTTTCCGCTTCCAATTCCTTCAGGCGCAGCCTCTTTCAGAAAAGAACCATTTTTTAGTGTTATTGAAGCACCTGCCACCCACTGGGTAATGTGAAATATAATAGGATTTAGATAATCATTTCATAGCGGCAAAGCAGAGAAAGATTTTGAACCAATATCCTTCTTTATCGCTTATGTACCTGAATTGCAAATCTGTGGAATAATTCTATTTGCCATTGAACATGTCAGCTTTGAGTAAAATGTCAAAATATGGTGGTGGAGAATATATATCTGGCATTAACCTATGGCTTACTACATTATCCACATTTATGACCAGAAATCTTTGAAAAGATATGGAATGCAGCAGGAGGACTTGCATGTTTCAGCGGAGATGGTTCTGCTCTCCAGATTTTCATCGTGAAAGAAATGATTGCAAACGCGGTAGCCCAATTTCCATATTCCTATTACAGTGGACTACACATGGGATACACAGATGTTCCCTTTTAACTGGGGTTATCCCTTATTGTGATCCCTCTATGCATTTATGGTATTAACATTTAAGCACAGATTTGGCATTTTTAATCGTTTGTTTAAAGTCGTGATGTTTAATGAATTGCTTTTAACAAAAAGCTCTGATCAGTGATACAATTATGTCATTGCAACTGAAACCTCACTAAAAGACAGATTATAAATTTTTCACTGCTCTGTAGTGGGCATGGCATCTGTACAAGTACAGACCATTGTAGGGGAGCTGCAGCGGAGTTCTAAAGAGTGAATGTATTCTGGTTGTATGTTATTCCTTGAATTCGATGATAATTTGAAGAGGCTCAGTCAAGCCTTCAAATAAGTTTCTAGCAAGAATTGCCAACATTGCATAATAACTTTAGATGACAATAAAAATAAGTATTTATCATTAGAATACGCTGTAGAATAATTGTTGACAAGTTCAGGTTGCATTTGTGTTCAGGTTGACAAGGTTACCAAGTCCATCAATAATGCACAAAATGTAGCTGGTCAGCCTTTCAGGTAGGATTTCCCACCATTCAGGAACGGTGTTGCTTTTGGAAGACGAGACGATTCCATGACACACATGGCTCGAGTTCCAAGAAAGGAAAGGATGTTTACAGAAAGATGAGTGGCTAAAGAAGAACACAAGTTAAAACAGTGGAACAATTAGATAAATGGCAACCGCATTGTCCAAACGATACTTTGCTCCATCAATGATGATTACCCTGAGAACCTTTTAAGGGATAGTTTTATGTATGTACCGACTTATAAATTCTGTACAGATGTGTGCTTTATAAGACCTGGTTATAGAAAAATTAGCAAACATGGTTATTTATCATCAAAGTTCCGATGTTCATTTGTGGATCAAGAACTATGTAGAAATACTGTACCGAAAAATTACAATGCAGCGACAGGCCATTCAGCCCAACCTGTCCATGTCAATTTCATCCTCCATGCAAATAATGCTGATCAAAATCACTTATCCTGTTCCCCATCCTTTTGATAACTTTTTCCTTCATCCACCTATCTAGTCTCAAATGTTGACTAATCATCCATTTGAATCATAAAAATGAACGTAACAGTCTCACCAATTCTTGGAAGGAGGTTTACCCAATCTATTATTCTCGATACCTTGGATCCGAGTTTCAGCTTTGGCCACGGTTGGCAATTTGCGTTGGTTTTCAGAATTTTCTGCTCAAACTCATTTGCATGAGGGGCAGCTCAGTGGCACAGTGGTTAGCACTGCTGCTTCACAGCTCCAGGGACCAATGTTCGATTGTCATCATGGGTGACTGTCTGTATGGAGTTTGCACGTTTCCCACGTGTCTGTGCCGGTTTCCTCCAGGTGCTCCAGTTTCTTCCCACATTCCAAAGATGTGTAGATTAGGTGAGTTAGCCATGCTCAATTGCCCCTCAGTATCCCAAGATGTGTAGGTTGGGTGGATTAGTCACTGTAAATGTGCGAGTTACGGAATAGGACAGGGGGAAGGGCTGTGTGGGATGCTTTTTCAGAGAGTCAATGCAGGCTCGACCGGCCTGATGGCCTCCTTCTGTACTGTAGAGATTCTATAGTTCTATATGGCTAACCGTAAAATCATCTGTGAACCAACTGAGTTGAACAGTGCTTCAAAATGTAATTTTTAAAATAAATTTTGTGTTAAAACATGTTCCTTCATTTAATTGAATTTCATTAGCACAGTTGACAATGGATTTATCATAAAAAATAAATCATTATTCATCAATGTCGTGTCGAGCACACATGAATAACTTGATATTAAATATTTTAAAATAACTTCAAAAAAAATTAGAACGACTTACAAGTTTCATTGATGTACAGTTGTCCGTTTCTGATAAGCTAAATATTTTTAAATATTTAAAAGCTTTTAAATTATGCCTGTTAATGCCTTTTCCCTACAAAAAAAATAATTTTAAGGGCTTCCTGAAATGCCCACAAACAGCTCAATTTGCAGAAACTTCCCATGCTCATCAATATTATCTGATCGCATCGCCAGTTTTGTGGTGCGCAGATTGATTCCAGCGTGATGTTCTTTTTAAATTAGTGCAAAATGAATGTGGAAATTCAATTTGTGCTGGAAATTTCTCCATCTTTTGCACTGTCTTGGGCGATTTTGGGCGAACTATGCTTCAAGAAAAACCCAACACAACCAGGCATGAACTGTTTAATCCTGCATCAATGGACCTCTCGGTTACTTGAGAGTCTGCTTTATCTAGCTGTTCCATCCTTTCATATTTTTAAATACTTTCACATTTTTAAATACTTCTATTACATCATCCTATTCTAAGAAAACAACATCTAAATTTTCATGTCTTTCTTCATGTTTACATTTTGCATTCCAGGCAGAATTCTGGTGAGTCTGCATTGAATTCTGCATTAGTCTATTTATTAGTGTCATAAGTAGGCTTACATTCACACTGCAATGAAGTGACTTTGAAAATCCCCGAGTCGCCACTTTCCAGCACCTGTTCAGGTACACTGAGGGAGAATTTAGCATAGTCAATTCACCTAACCTGCACATTTTTGCACTGTGGAAGGAAACCAGAGCACCCAGAGGAAACCCATGCAGACACGGGGAGAACGTGCAGACTCCGTACAGCCAGTGACCCAAGCCGGGAATCGAGCCTGGGTTTCTGGTGCTGTGAGGCAGCAATGCTAACCACTGTGCCACTGTGCCACCTTGATCTAGATCTTGTCTAAAGCCTCAATATACTTTCTGCAGTGTGGAGCCCTACGCTGAGGTTTAATACGGTTTGATATAGGTTCTTAATTACATCTTTGGTTTTTATATTCTTTCTAGGGTAAGGGGAAGATTATAGTTTTAGAATGTTCCCTGCCAAAATGATAGTAACTGAAAGCAAATTCAGAATCCTGCCTTTATGGTGGTCTTCAGACTGTCACATATTCAGTTGTTCCTTAAAATTCTTATAAATCACTTCTGTAACCCTATTGGATATCATTTGAGTTGGAGAGCAAAAAATCGCATTGTCCACAGGTACAGATGAACAAAGATTTCAATGCGGACATTTAAAGGAACATTCCCTTGACTATTTATTCCATTGATTTTTTGGAAAGTAATTGGCTTTGGAAATTGACTGTACAGTGCCCATTCTGTGGGTCCTAAGCTGCAGAATTGCAGGCAAGAAGCTCACAGTTAATATGAGTCAGATGCACACAGTTCACCTGGTGCAGGCAAAAGAATAGATTTGTTTGAATGTTAAGGGTGGAAGCTAACATGCCAAGTATTTAAAATTTATTTATGCAGCTGGAAGGAAATGTAAACACATGAACATACAAATTAGGAGCAGGAGTAGGCCACTCAGTCCCTTGAGTTTGCTCCACCATTCAAGTAGATCATGGCAGATCTGATTGTAACCTCAATCCCACATTCCTGCCTACCCTCGATAACCTTTCACCTCCTTGTTCATGAAGAATCTACCTCGTTCCGCCATAAAACATTCAAAGATTCTGATTGCACTGCCTTTTGAGGAAGAGTGTTTCAAAGACTCATGACCCTCTGAGGGAAAATAATTCTCCTCATCTCAGTCTTAAATGAGTGACCGCTTATTTTTAAGCAAGCTCCAGGTCAGGGTGCCAAGGTGTAGTGCACCATTGGCACTGTCAAGACGGCCTGAAGGTGGGCCTGAGTGGTGGTCTGAGGGGGAGGGGTCCTGAGGGGAATCTGAGGGGGGAAGGGGCTGAGTTAGGGTCTGAGGGAAGGGGGACTGAGTGGCGGTCTAATTGGGAAGAGTCTGAGTCGAGGTCTGAGGGGGGAGAATGCTGAGGGGGATCTGAGAATAGGGCAGCTGAGGGGTGGATTGGTCAGGTCACCCTCATGCCTGAGTTGTGTGGGAGGGGAGGTGACCCATTATTTGACTAGTGGGGGGATACCTCTCTTTGCTGAGGCATTGGCGGTGCTTCCTTGGACCCCCGGGGTCCAACACGCCGGGTGGGACTTTACAGCCTCGCTTGTCCCGAAACCGTAAAATCCTGCCCAAAGTCAACGGACCTTTCCATGGTCCGCCCCCTCCCGCTCCGATTCCTGTGGCAGGCGGGATGGTAAAATTCTGGCTGTCAAGTCTCATCGATGATGACCAACACCAAAGCCCGCCCGGTGCACCTGGCTGGAGAGGTGGGTGAATGGCCGAGGGGGCCAGTGAATGGGCTGACAAACCCACTCATGGTATTACAATTAGTAGGTTTGCATATGAATCAGGTTGCCGTCTGCTCTGGGTGGGAACCCGATCGGGGATGGTGGGGAGGGTAAGGTGAATCCTGACAGCCCTCATGCCCGGCAGGAATCTTGATTTTAGCCCTGACACCAGATTCAACTGGGATTCTCGCCATTGGCGAACAAGGCCTGTGACAGCCCTCTCCCCCTCCCCCCATTATCTTCAATGCTGAAGAGGATAGTTTAAAAATTAATTGAATAAATCCCATCAGGATTCCATGCTTTGTTGATTCTACTATGTTTGTTCAATTAATCCAAAATTCCTATAAGACTTTCACAAGACAGATTATGTTCAGCTTAGCAGACCAATTAAAGACGATGAATCAATGTTCATATTTTGGCAAAGTCCACGTTGATATTTCTGAACTAAAATCTTTTTAATACAAAATTCAAAGATTATAAAATATTACTTACGTCTTTGGTGAGGCAGAAGAGGATCTGAAGAGAAACTGAAACGCATTACCTATTTCTTCCAAGGGCTTTCTTTCAGAGGGCTTCAATGTTAAGGCATCAGCGTTAATTGGTACATTTTTCTCTGACAGGGCTCCAGTTAAGCAAGTTACTATCTGTCATCACAAAGTCACCTTCTTCAAGTAGTTCTCCAAACAGATGTCCCATCCATTCCACTGTCAGCGTCTGTACATTCCGATGGCTGCTTCTCCAATATAGCACAGGACTGCTGTTGATGGTGTGAAACCAATATTCATACGTTATTGTCCACAAATTATAAAAATATACACAAATGCTCTTTGTTTCGATTTCTATCTGCGATTTGAAAAAAGGAAAGGAGATTGTCAAAATAATTATTGTAGAGTGAGATTAAGGCTCCTCCGTTTATCTTTGAAATGAGAGGGTCTGAAAATGTCACAAAAATGATACCATGGATGCTGGAAATCTAGATCTAGAGCAGTGGTTTTAGGTTGAATGACTCCTTTCCAAATGGGTTACAAATCCCAGACCTCCCCAACCCTCCCTCATCTCAATTATAAGACTTTATAAGACTCATAGGGCGGAATTCTCCCAAAGAATTTCTCTAAGTGTCATAACGGCGAGAAAACAGGAGTGATCCTCGCTGGTTTCTCAGTTGTGCTCCGCACTGCAATAGTCTCACATTTTGGAGAGTTGGGAGTTTTGCGCTAGTACTGGGGAGGGAGGAGGGGCCTAAACGAGCCAGTAAGCCTGGCTGCTGAGTGTTTGAGCGCCGTGACCTGATCTTAGAGTGCACTAGGAGACCCCCTCTGTCACCCCACGGATATCGGAACTCCCCCCACCTCATCAACAGGATGTTCCACCATCCCCTCGCTGACATGAGTGCCGGCATTGGAGCATCGGGCCCCTCCCAATGGCTTCACCTGCCCGACCTCCGACATACCTCCCCATCAAGGTCACTTACACGATCTACCCTGCACAACCATCACCCCCCCCCCCCCCCCCCCCCCCATCAGACCCTCCACTGCATAGCCTCCCCGTCGTGGCCTCCCCCAGGCTTCATTCCCTCAGCACTGCCCTTAGCAAACTAGCGGTGTCCAACTGGCACCACTGAGCTGTGCGGTGGCCACTGCCAGGCTGTCCATTGGCCGCTGTCGAGCACCGCCAGTGTTCCAGTTGGGCCCCACCTGTGTGCCAGGTGGGCACTGCCAAAGGGCATTGCCCGGCCATGCCCTCAACCATGCGAAGGCTTCAGTGGCCTCTGAGCTGCCCAGCATGACCATCACACCAAGTCTCCGCTGGTACAGACCTGATTCTTACTGTTATTGCGCTGCACCTGAAGGCCGCTGTATCCCATGCGCTGGGATTTAAACGGGCTGTTCATGTTTATGTGCGACTTTAAATATGCTAATCAGCCCCACACATTCCTGGGTGCAAACCGGTTCGCACCATTAAGAAGGGGCCGGGAGACTCACAAACTACTTGGCGCCGGGTGCGAAATGGATTTTTAGGCCTACACGCAATTCTCCAAGACTGGTGCAATCTCCTAAAGGTGCAGTGAGGTCGGAGAAATCCCCCCAAAATATGCAGATTCTGCATGGAGAGATATTTTAATAATGATTTTCAGAAACAGGTATTTACTTAAAAATATCGCTGAGATGGGCGTGTCTGCTTCTTGCTGCAGAGTCCCGGTGTGATGTTTGACAATGACGATCAAATCGCTCCATATAAAAGACATTCTTTTTCAAAGAAAAGTGGATGGAATTGCAGAATGTGGTTCCCCAAAACAGCCATTAAAAGTTCCACATAATTAAAAATAGAATTTGATTTACTCAGTCTGGTAAAGCAGTGACCCTGCAGAGCACTAGGACAGCAGCTGACGGATGGGCTGAGATTACTTTGACAGCTTTGTGCATCTTGTTGAGTGACAGTGAAGCAATGCAAGAGGCTGCAGACCCTGTTAATATTTGCCGTACCTCTCCCCACAGGACTTTTAACCAAAAGGTTCAACATTTTATGCAGCGACAGACTGTCCTGAGTGGCCATGTACCAGCAGAATGCGATCAAAGCCCTGGCCACGCTCTCTGTGCAATCGTCCACCCAGGTCAGCCCTGCTCAGTAAGCATTTCCGTATTACATTGCACCCACCCCCACCAAGAAAGTCTCTGCACACCCCAAGTTTGCGAATCTCAATGTTCACGCTGGTGACATAGTGGTAGTGTCACTGTACCAGTGGTCTGGGCTAATGCCCTGGTGACACGGGGCGGCACGGTAGCACAGTGGTTAGCACTGCTGCTTCACAGCTCCAGGGTCCCGGGTTCGATTCCCAGCTCGGGACACTGTCTGTGTGGAGTTTGTACATTCTCCTCGTGTCTGCGTGGGTTTCCTCCGGGTGCTCCGGTTTCCTCCCACAGTCCAAAGATGTGTGGGCTAGGTTGATTGGCCAGGTTAGAAATTGCCCCTTAGAGTCCTGAGATGCGGAGGTTAGAGGGATTAGCGGGTAAATATGCGGGAATAGGACCTGGATGGGATTGTGGTCGGTGCAGCCTCCTTCTGCACTGTAGGGTTTCTATGATTTCTATGACACAGGTTCAAATCCAACTATCAATTTTAATTAATAACTCTGGAATCGAAAGCTACTCTCAGTAATGGGGACGGTGAAGCTATGATCAGTAGTCACAAAAATCCATCTGTTTCACGAATGGGAAGGACGTCTGCTGTCCTTATCTGGTCTCGGTGAGATGTGACTCCAGACCCACAGCAATGTTGTTGACTCTTAACTAGCCTCTAAAGTGATCAAGCTAGCTAAAGGCAATTAGGGATGGGCAACAAATGCTGACCTTGCCAACGATGTCCAGATCGCATGAAACACTTAAAAGAAAAACACTGGCCTGGAGGATGTGTAAATGGAAATAGCAGAAATATTGCTGTATAATGGAACGGTGATTGTGACCTGAAATTGTTGAACTCAATGTTGAGTCTGGAAGGTGGTAAAGTGTCTAATTGAAAGATGAGGAGTTGTAACCTGAGAGAGGGGCGGGACCCAGATCACCCTCTGGGGGGTGGACAGTGGGGGGGGGGGGTGGGAGGAGGAGAGGGGGTGTGATGGGTCCACCTGGCCCAGCAAGTCAGTGACAATACTGCGTTCAGCATCTACTGAACCATCTTGGATACAAAGGATAATGGCATTAGGGTTCTGCATGTAAGCCTTGCTTATGCTAAAAATTATATCCTTGGAGTCGGCAGCCATTCCTAATGTTACAGTACTGATAGCACCATGAAGATCGACCAGTACCATTCATTACCCTTTGTATCCTAGATGGTTCAGTAGATGCTGAACACAATATTGTAACTGACTTGGTGAGCCAGATGGACCCACAAGGCAGAAGGACCATCTTTGTGTTGACCAAAGTGGATCTAGCTGAGGAACATACAGGTTATCTTGCTAACAGAAGGATGGTGGAGGGAGACCAGCGACCGAGGTAGGTTGGGGGTGTGCTCTGCCGAGGGGGGCCTGCCTCCCAGGGGGGTCTGATCCTGGGGTGGGGGGGGCGGGAGGGTCAGCCGGGGTGGTTAGCGGGGGGGTCCACGAAGGATGGTCGAGAAGGATGGTGACTTCACAAGGGCAGAGAGGGCTTCAGAGGTTCCCCTGCAGAACAGGAATCCGCTTCGGACTTTTATTCTGCAGGTCGCTAAAAGCGCAGATCCGGAACGGGCCAGAAGACGGTAAAGTGGGATTTGGCAGTAGGTTTGGGCGTGCAGTTCATTAAGTCGATTTAAATGCATGCAAATGCATTTAAATCGACGGGCCGCCCGATTCGGCCCGCGCCCAAATCAGGTGTCGGTAAAGCCGCGATCTGCTTGGAATCGGGTGTAGATCGCGGTATAGGCCCGATGCCCAACTTTACCGCGATTTCACGCCCACTTTGGTAAAATCGGGCCCATAGAGTCATAGAGGTTTACAGCATGGAAACAGGCCCTTCGACCCAACTTGTCCATGCCGCCCTTCTTTTTTTAAACCCCTAAGCTAATCCCAATTGCCCGCATTTGGTCAATATCCCTCTATACCCATCTTATCCATGTAACTATCTAAATGCTTTTTAAAAGACAAAATTGTACCCGCCTCTACTACTACCTCTGGCAGCTTGTTCCAGACACTCACTACCCTCTGTGTGAAAAAATTGCCCCTCTGGACACTTTTGTATCTCACCCCTCTCACCTTAGACCTCTGCCTTCTAGTTTTAGACTCCCCTGCCTTTGGGAAAAGATATTGACTATCTAGCTGATCTATGCCCCACATTATTTTATAGACCTCTGTTAGATCACCCCTCAGCCTCCTACGCTCCAGAGAAAAAAGTCCCAGTCTAATCAGCCTCTCCTTATAACTCAAACCATCAAGTCCTGGTAGCATCCGAGTAAATCTTTTCTGCACTCTTTCTAGTTTAATAATATCCTTTCTGTAATAGGGTGACCAGAACTGCACACAGTATTCCAAGTGTGGCCTTACCAATGTCTTGTACAACTTCAACAAGATGTCCCAACTCCTGTATTCAATGTTCTGACCGATGAAACTAAGCATGCCGAATGCCTTCTTCACCACTCTGTCCACGTGTGACTCCACTTTCAAGGAGCTATGAACATGTACCCCTAGATCTCTTTGTTCTGTAACTCTCCCCAACGCCCTACCTTTAACTGAGTAAGTCCTGCCCTGTTTCAATCTATCAAAATGCATCACCTCGAATTTGTCTAAATTAAACTCCATCTGCCATTCGTCAGCCCACTGGCCCAATTGATCATGATCCCGTTGCAATCGAACATAACTTTTTTCACTGTCCACCATGCCACCAACCTTGGTGTCATCTGCAAACTTACTAACCATGCCTCCTATATTCTCATCCAAATGACAAATAACAGTGGACCCAGCACTGATCCCTGAGGCACACCGCTGGTCACAGGCCTCCAGTTTGACAAACAGCTCTCTACAACCACCTTCCAAACTCACCCGCACACAAGTCTCCATAAGAGGAGAGGAAGGACTCAGTAATGCTAATTTTTCTTCTCTCCCCCAACCAGATTTCTCCCTCTTTACACACTTGACCCTGTTGTAATATGCCTTTATGGGATCGCAGTATGCCATCACCTTAAGGGAAGGGCATCATGTGATCCAGCTTCAGATACACTACAGTCTAGAGCAGAATACAGACACACAGCTCTGCAACTCTGATGTCCTCAATCTTTCAGTCCATGTATATCTGTTCACAAGCCTTTATTGCAAGAGTACTTGAGTACAAGAGTAACAATGTCTTGCTTCAGTTCTATAGAACCTTGGTTAGAGTGCACCTGGAGTATTGTGTGCCATTTTGGTCCCCTTACCTGAGCAAGTGCAGCAAAAGTTCATCAGACTTGTTCCTGGGAATATCTTATGAAGAGAGATTGGGGAACATAGAACATAGAAAAGCTACAGCACAAACAGGCCCTTCAGCCCACAAGTTGCGCCGAACACGTCCCTACCTACTAGGCTTACCTATAACCCTCTATCTTACTAACTTCCATGAACTTATCCAAAAGTCTCTTAAAAGACCCTATCAAATACGCCTCCACCACCACTACCGGCAGCCGATTCCACGCACCCACCACCCTCTGAATGAAAAACTTACCCCTAACATCTCCTCTGTACCTACTCCCCAGCACCCTAAACCTGTGACCTCTTGTGGCAACCATTTCAGCCCTGGGTAAAAGCCTCTGAGAATCCACTCTATCAATACCCCTCAACATCTTATACACCTCTATCAGGTCACCTCTCATCCTTCGCCTCTCCAACGAGAAAAGACCTAGCTCTCTCAACCTATCCCCATAAGGCATGCCACCTAATCCAGGCAATATCCTTGTAAATCTCCTCTGCACCCTTTCTATGGCTTCCACATCCTTTCTGTAATGAGGCGACCAGAACTGGGCACAGTGCTCCAGGTGGGGTCTGACCAGGGTCCTATACAGCTACAGCATTATGTCCCGATTTCTAAACTCAATTCCTCTATTGATGAAGGCCAGTATTCCATACGCCTTCTTAATCACAGCCTCTACCTGCGACGCTGCTTTGAGCATCCTATGAACCTGGACCCCAAGGTCCTTCTGATCTTCCACACTGCCAAGCGTCTTACCCTTAATATTATATTCTTCTATCCTATTCGACCTGCCAAAATGAACCACCACACACTTATCTGGGTTGAAGACAATCTGCCACTTCTCCGCCCAGTCTTGCATCTTATCTCTGTCTCGTTGCAACTGCTGACATCCCTCTACACTATCCACAACCCCACCAACCTTTGTGTCATCAGCAAACTTGCCAACCCATCCTTCCACTTCCTCATCCAGGTCATTTATAAAAATCACAAAGGGCAAGGGTCCCAGAACAGATCCCTGGGGCACTCCACTGGTGACCGACCTCCATGCTGAAAAAGACCCATCTACAACCACTCTTTGCCTTCTGTGGGCAAGCCAGTTCTGAATCCACAAAGCAATGTCCACTTGTATCCCATGCCCCTTCACTTTCTCAATGAGCCTTGCATGGGGCACCTTATCAAACGCCTTGCTGAAATCTGGGAAACTGGCTTGTATCCTCAATTTTGAAAAATGAGAGGTGTTCTCATTGAAACGTGAAAAATGCTTAAAGGAATAGACAGGGTAGATGCAGTAAGATGTCCTATATTCTCATCCTCACTTCTTTTTTCTAGTGACGGTTATTTCCTGCTCTTGCGATGAACTGGAAAAGTCCACCAACTTTGCTTCCGATTTGTATCTTTTCCGCACTCTCACCTGATCCATCTCCATCTCTACCCTCTTCCTTGTTGACTTCTATTGTCATTTCTGGGGACAGACTGTTGACAACTATGAACCCCCCCAGTCCCACAGTTATTTTGATTGCACTTTCTCTCACTTTGCTACCTGTAAGAAGCAGTTCATCTGATAAGTTTCCCTTTTCCCTCATTTCCCAGTTTCCTCATCTCCATCTCTTATGTTTGGATGGCAGTCGATGCCACCATTTCTGTCATGTTCCTTTTGTCCATCTGATCATTCTCCTCCATCATGTTGGATAGGGGTCTTGGACAGGCCTGTCTATTTCTTGTACTTCAGTTCTCACCACTTCACTCCCTCCAAAAACCACAATATGGTTCCCTTTCATCTTAACGACCAGTCTTCAGATTTGAAGCGCCATCCCTCTGCCACTTCTATCACATTCAAAAGGGACATTCCCTCTGCAACACCCTGGTCCTCCTCCCAGCCACTCTAACATGCCCCCACACCAGTATCTTCCCATGCAAGTGCAGGAGATGCAACACTTGTCCTTTTACCTTTTCCCTTTCTGCCACCCTGGGCTTCAAATATTCTTCCCTGGTGAAACTTTGATTTACTGGAACTTCTTTCAATTTCGTATACTGAATTTGCTGTTTCTGATGCAGTCTCTTTGCCAGTAAATGCAGATTGGGAGATCACTCCGCGGAACACCTCCATTCAGTTTGCAGGAGTGACCCCTAGCTTCTGGTCATGTCATTTTAATTTTCTGCTCCACTCGCACCTCTCTGACCTCAGCCTCCTACAATATTCCAATAAGAATGACAAATAATGGGATAGAATTAAACTTAATAAAGGACCCTAGGAACAGCTGCAGAATTTTTAATGCTGAGACAAGGTGGAGAACTAAAAACCAATTGACATTTTGGGATATATAGCTAGAATAATGGAATGAAAGACCAAAGAAAATTATGCGAAGGCTTACTAGGGAGAGACAACACATTCAATGACTTTATAAAGGAGAGAGGTTCAAGGCGAGGTAGGTGGAGAGAATGGATCAGTCAGGCTATTTAGGAAGCAATGATCATGGCTGTTCTGTTTAATTAGACAAAGGTTAAGAGGTGTTCAGAGGATTGTTGTTTATTTATTGGAAAATGAATGGCTGTGTTTGATTGACAGTTTTAGGAGATTGTAAGAGGGCAATTTTTTTTCAATCAGGGTATGATTGCCGGTTTGCTTATTTTGAAGTTTCATGAGCATTTCAAAAACTTGCTTGTGTTACTGTAGGCCCATTGGTCTATACTTAGTGGATACTGGAAGAGTAGTGATAGAAGGTGCTTGGGGGGTTTAGAAGGGACATAGAGGGGTCATGGAGTGTACAGAGAATGCATGGGAGTGTATCAAAAGGCACGGGATGTGGTGGGAAGGAGAGGGGCAGAGAGTTGAAGTCTAAGATGCCTAACAACCATGTTGAGAACTGAACCAATGTTGCAACAGATAGACGCGGACCTTCTAACATACCTGCCTGAGAATTTATCCACCTCAATGTTGCCTCACACCTCCTTTGGGAGGCGATGGGCTCATCTCCTGCTTGCCCATATCCAGCGGACCAGCCTCCTCAGGATGAAATTACAGAGTGTGGGCACCACTAGTTGGAGGTGGGATCACGAAGAATTCCTGGTTCCTGCCTCAAAGATGAAAATCCAACCCAGGGTTTGTGATTGAGAAGAAGTAGGTCATGAGCAACAAGGAGGAGGGCTGGATGGGGAGATGTTGGCAGAGGGAACTGCACTGTGGTCGTAACTTCCAATCAGAGTCAGATTGCCACTCTGTTTCTAGTTACCTTCCTCGTAAAGAAGCTGTTCCTTTCTCGCCCAACCTTCTGAAAAGAACGAAGAACAAAGAACAGTACAGCACAGGACACAGGCCCTTCGACCGTCCAAGCCTGTGCCGCTCCTTGGTCCAACTGGACCATTCGTTTGTATCCCTCCATTCCCAGACTGCTCATGTGACTATCCATGTGACTGACGCAGGCCGTGTGAGAACAGAACAGTGCAAAAGGATCCTGAGGCTTTGTGTTGAGGGCAGGACAGTCATGGGTAAGGAAACCATGTCCCCTTTTTTATGGCACCAACCTCCATAAAGCAGGTAAGTTTAAATCCACCTTGAGAAGCCAGGGATGAGGTCATTTTATAAGTGGGGTATGTTTGTGGGTTGAGTGGTCAGTAGGGGAGGGTCAGATGGTCAAGGATTGGTCAGATGGGAGGATTGGGGACAGTAGTTGGGGGAAGGGTGGGTAGCCGGGGGGTCGCTTGGGGGTGTCAGGTTAGTAGGGGGAAGTTCCCCAGGGCAGATCTGGCTATTAGGTGGTGTCCTTTCATGGGATCATGGGGTAGTCATGTGGTCTTGAGGGGGGGTGCTTAAGGATATGGGGGGGGGGACCCCGGGGGGGGGGGACCCCGGGTGAAAAGCATTGGGGGCAGTCAGGAGCGTGGGTTTTCTAACCTTTTCTGTGTAACTATTACTGTAAGACAGTCGGAACTATCGGAAGTTTGAGATTTATATTGTACTTTCAGATAGTTTCCATTGCAGGACAGTTGTCCAACGGAAGTCTGTGGCACAGAGCTCTGAGGTTATGGCCAATGTCTCAATCTTGGAGACAAAGAAATCCATCAGCTTAGTATTAAGGATGAGTATAGATGGGAGTAAGGAAAAGGGATAACAAGGGGCATCGATTTAAGCTATTCACAAAAATAAGTGCCGGGGAAGCTATTTTTTTTAAACATAAACAAGGGTGGTTATCCAGTGGAACAATAAATGGTTTGCTTAAACCGTTAAGTTCGCATACCACAGTTGGTCAACATCAATGAAAAATAAATACAAATTGCTGTTTGAGCTTTCCACGCAAATGTCTCTGAAGTGAGACAAGCCACTCTGTCAGGGCAATTAGAAATGATGAATAAATGCCGGACTTGGCAGCGACACCCACATTCCGAGTGTGCATTTTTTAAAAAAATGCTTTACTCTGGGCTACAAAGTCAAGACTGTTGTTCATCAGATATTGATCATCCTTTTGCATTCTGATGGGTCACGGAGAACTTCATATTCTTTCATAATGTCAACAAACCTCTTTCTGGATAATTATGCTGCTTCGTAAGCCTGCTATACAGTCAGTGTGCATAAGAAGGACGCTCTCTTTTTACAGCCCGTGTGCCTTGGGAAACATGACCAGCAGATGTCTGTTCATTTCAAATGTTAAGTAGCCATTTATCCCCCTTTCAAATTAAATCTGTGACACTGGGGAAAAAAATGGCCCTGAAAGCTGCCAGATTGTTATAAAAATCCAACTGGTTCACTAATGTCCTTCAGTCTGGCCTGTACGTAACTAACTCCAATACCACACTGCGCTTTTAGTTTTTAATGACCCTCAGGGCAACGAAGACTGGGCAATAAATACTGCCTTGCCATAAGTAGCGAAAGGAATATTTATCGCTTCATCCAAATCCTGATCAGTCTAATTACCTCTCTGGTGTAATCTTATTCTGCCACAACTGAAGGAGAGATTCATCACCTTGTGAAAGACAACTCTGTATACTATCTCTGAGTAGGCAGTAGGAATTTAACCTTGAATGTGGGGATTGTTCTCACTATCTCTGAATGTGTCACTTACATTCTCTCCAAAGATATTGGATTCTTTCCCATTTTATTCACCCCTCACATTGTCAGTCTCAGGTTATTATTCCATCCTTTCTTTAATATGCATGACGAGCCCTGGCTGCTTTCATAAAGGAAGCAAATATTGAACAACTACTTTCAGGGGGAGGATCGCACAGAGGTTTATTTGGATTTTAGCGTGGGCAATCTTATTCTCTTATTTTTTTACTGCACGGTGTTGCATTTCAAACAAACGGCTTGATCTAGTCAAAGCAAATTATCCAGTGGATAGGGGAGCTGGGTTTTCATCTCCCCAGCCACCATCTCTCCAGCACAAGCAGAATGGTAGTGGAGTAAAAATTGCAAAAAAATAGTTTGCTGATTTACTGCTAGAGGCTTGCACTTTGATTTATGTGACAACCGATCCTGTCTTCTCTCATCCTTGTTTTTTCAGATCCATCCACCGCTTCACCCCTCTCTCACGCTGCAACCTCCTCCAGCTTCACAACCTTCTCCACTCCTCCACTGGTGGCTTTGCCTTCAGTTGTCAGTTGAAACTCCGGAATTCCACTCCCTAAATCTATCTGTCTCTCCAACTCTCGCTCATCCTTTAAGACACTCGTTAAAAACCGACTTCTTTGACTTTGATCTGTCCTAATATCCCCTCACGTTCCTTGGTGTCAAATTCCGATTGACAATTTGTGTGAAATGCCTTGGGGTATTTTACTATATTAAAGGTACTATACAAATGCTAGTTATTGTAACTAAGGTATTGATCCAAATGCTATATTTGTGCCAGTTAGCATTACCACTGTTGCTTCCTCCACAAACCATTGGTGAAAAAGTCAGCAAGCACCCATTTATTGTGCGGCCTAAAAGAAACGTTTCAGTTGGCTAACAGTCCAACAATTACTTTTCCTTCATTATACCTTGACTTTTGTTTTACAAACTTTAAAGACTCCCTTAAGTTGTGCTCCACATTTCCCTGCCACTTCAAGGTGCTGCTCTGTTGATCCCTTCCAATTTTTTTTCAGGCCACCCCCGTCTGCAGGCCCAATTCAGTCTCTTCCCCCGTACCCTGCCACCAACAAACTACAATGGAGCAGCACAATTATCACTGCTGCTTACCTTATGTATTTAATTGAGGCCTGATCGGAAACCTACTCTGACCAATGTCACCTGAACCACCGACGCACACCAGAAAATCAGCCAGTTCCCTTCCTGGAGAACCATTGGTGCCAATTAGCCATTAACAATTGACATGGATTACTGAGGAATAGTTATGCCTCGGTGATCAATAACAATTACTAATGCAGTGTCATTTTTTAATATATGAGGTAGACATTAAAAGTGTGGTGTTTTACTACTAGAATGAACAGTTAATAGTTTCGTAGCATCACATTCTTGTTCAACCAGCTGAACAACAGTTTCCAGCTGGCTTGCAGAAAGCAGTCCAGAATGGCCTATATCCACCAGCTGCTGTAATTTGATTACAGGGGCTTACTCCACAAAGAAAATAGGAATCTTTCTCCATTAGACAGAGACAATTGGTTATACATAGCTTGAAGGGCACCACCCTGCTCGCATGGATGATGTCAGGAGGTGGGCCTCTATGAACTACCACAGCTGGTTTAGTGATTGAGCCCACATAGAATCATATCATAAAATCCCTACAGTGCAGGAGGAGGCCAAATGACCCATCAAGTCCTCACCAACTCTCCAACCAAGCATCCACCCAGGCCCTATCCCCATGTATTTACCCCATTAATCCCCCTAATCTACACATCTTGCGACACCCAGAGGCAATTTAGCATGGCCAATCCACCTAACCTGCACAACTTTGGACTATGGGAGGAAACCGGAGCGCCCGGGGGAAACCCACGCAGACACAGGGAGAATGTGCAAACTCCACACAGTCACCCAAGGCCGGACTTGAACCCTTGTCCCTGGCGCTCTGAGGCAGCAGTGCTAACCACTGCGCATCACACTCTAACTATCTAACTATCTGACCTAACTGACCCCCATGAAGGAATTTATGTAGGGTCTCCAATATATTTTCATCCTCTCAAAAGACCAGGATATCAAACCAACTTCATACAGATTAAATTTATTAAGCTTACTTATAAGTAATAATTGACAATAGCAAATATTTTAATCTTATAAAACACAATAAATGTATATATAATAAAAAATCCATTAACAGCCAGCATGGTGTGAATTTAGCAATTTCTCCAGTTACAAACAAGTACTTGTGAGATTCTTTTCAATGTTCCTTTGTGATATATGTTTCCTTCATAATGCAGTTTCTTACAGAGACTACTTAAGAATTTGGGAAAATCCCAAAAATCTAAGCAAAATTACTGAGCATAAAAACAAAGGGCCAGATTCTCTGGCCTCACTCGCAGCTGGAATTCTCTCATCCCGTTGCAGTGAACAGAGAGTTTGGCAGAGCGCCAAATTCTCCGCCCTCACTGGCAGCGGTGGTGGGGCCTGAACGGCCAGAGAACTCTGGCCATATACTTCCGTTTGCGCCATCAATTTATTTGAAAAAGAGTTATCAATCAGTAGTCATCAAAACAACAACAGCACAGACTTTCATGATATTAAATCAAAACATCAAGAAGGCCCCATGAAATGCTAATCAGAAACTAGATGCTTGTTGCCTATGATCAAAGCTGACTTCGGACCTAATTGTGTGCAGATCTGGCTCATGAGGCTAGCCGCACAGCAATTTATGGTGCACAATCTAGTTCATATGTGGATTACAAAAACTTTAGAAGATTAGGGAGCTGGATTTTCAGGTGGAATCAGAAATCCAAATGCATCACACACATAGAGGACACAACATATTGCTGAATGCAATCTACCTTTCTAAAACCACCAACTAATAATATTCATTGGATTCTGGCATTAAAGTATAGGTTATAGGTTGAAAGTCCAGCACAACGCACTTAAAACAGAACTTGTATTCACTTGGAGTCTTATCATGAACTGTTATATAGGCACATGTGGCAGCCAAGTTGCTCACAGCTGAGACCTACAATCAGCACATATATGAACAACTGGATAATGTGTTTTTAATAATGTTGCTATAGAAATGAATGTTGGCCAGGACACAAGGAGAACTCCCTCCTTCTCTTCTGAATAGTGACACAAGAACTTTTCCGTGCACCCAAACAGCCAGACGATGCATTGGTTTAATGTCTAAACCAATACTGTCAGTGGCAGACCCAGTCAGTTTTTGTGGTTGAATCAGCCAGCTGCCAGCATTCCTTGTAGACTGTTCACCATTTGGGGAAGCGGAAAATCTGGCGGGCTGGCCAGTCTTAATGAGCTGACTGACAGCTTTAAAGGGGAGGGTGGGCGCCTCAGTACTGACAGGAACAGTGGTCTACAGGGCAGGGAATATTTGTGCAGTGGTTTAAGCAGTAAAATGTCTATGTATTCAGAAAGCTCTAAGGCTCAAAATGCATAACTGGTTGTGGTGAAAATGTGTGCCAAATTTGGCTTTTGCTTTTCCTCATTGTATCGAAGATTCCCTTTAAATACCACTGGAAATGGCTAACTTCCATCGTGTACTGGTCCATGATTTGTAGGCACATTGAGGAACTGGGTGGATCAATGTGGGTGGAGATGAATGTGGCATAAGATCCTTAGAGGTAATCTAAATTGAGGCCCACCCATTAGCAGGTTAATGCTCCCTGCAGTTTTAGTCCTGCTAGTTTCCAGTTTTTAGGTGTAAAAGAGATGATAATGAAATAAAAGCTGCCTCGATATCTCCAACAGGGCAGCACTCTCTCAGTACTGTATTGAAGTGTTTGTTAACACTTCCACGTTATGTGTGGAATGCATACTTAGGCTTAGGACCCATTGTATTTGATTCAGAGGTGAGAGTACTACCAACTGAGCCAAGGCAACACTTGATCTAAATAACCCTTGGCTGAGCCCAGCGAATATTATATGGATCACTGCTGGAACTTTCCTCTTGAAAAAAGATTAAAACGGTCAACACAGCTCGAGTAGAAGTGAGCTCCATAACTTTTAAGGATTTGTGCAGTTATTACATCCAAGAGTGGATCCGGAACACATTTCAATGTCTCCATTAATAGAACCTTGTTGCCAGGCTCCTGAAGCAGTCAGTACATATCAAAAAGCAGCAGCAAGACACCTACGATTTTCTGATATGTGATGACTCTATGCGAGTCCCTGATCGTGGTGTGGGTCCTCACAAAATCAACCCTGTAGTGTGCACTCTTACATTGCATCCAGTCTAGGTCTGTCACACAGATACAATAGATACGTGCTTCAAAACCAGATTCTGTTCATTCAACAATGCAGATGGTTTCTCACCGCTCTATATAAAGTAAGTGAACGCAGGCTTCAACATGCATAATGCAGCAGCTGACACACTGAAAAAGGATTTAAATTCAGTACCATGAAAGATGTAAATTGACAGCAGATTTCTCCCATGAATTTTGATCCAAGGCAAGTAATTCATCGGAGGGGAAGCATGTTGGGACGTCTGAGAACAAGATACAATATAAAATCAGGTTCTCTTTTTTCTGTTATTTAACATTAATTTCAATCACTGAAATTGTGATTGCAGAAAAATGCCAAACCATAACTGTTAATTTGATAAAGTAAATATTTGGTGAATTGAACAGTTTGCATCCTAACTTCCCAAAGGTAGGGGAGTCTATAACTAGAGTGCATAGGTTTAAGGTGAGATGGGAGAGATACAAAAGGGTCCAGAAGGGCAATTGTTTCACTCAGAAGATGATGAGTGTCTGGACCGAGCTGCCAGAGGCAAAGTAGAGGTGGGTACAATTTGTCTTTTAAAAAGCATTTAGACGGTTATATGGTAAGATGGGTATAGAGAGATATGGGCCAAATGCGGGCAATTGGGACTAGTTTAATGGTAAAAAATAGGTGGCATGGACAAGTTGGGCTGAAGGGCTTGTTTCCATGCTGTAAACCTCTATGACTCTACCATAGTTCGGGCAGCCAGGAACACTGTCAATATTGTAGTATGTTTGCTTTAGATTTAAAAAAAATCTTGTCTTCAATAGAAATTTCAAGTTTAGAAATCGAGTTAATTTAGAAAGTCCAAGTATGTCTCATTGTAAGGTATTCCATACTCACTGGCAAATTAATTCTCAGCATGATAATGAGGATTCAAATTGAATATTTATGGAAGTTGTGATGGAATTTGTGGTCAAAGCGTATAGTTATTTGGGACAGGCCCTAAATTGAAAAGGGAAACTGAAAATGGGCAGCACAGAGAGGAAACTGGTCTTTCAATTTCTAAGGAAACGAAAACTGAAACTGAGATTGGAAACTGAAATTTCTCAGGAGACTGAAACTGGTTCATAAAAATATATCAAAGTATACAGAGCAATGTAAGCTCAGTAGGAGTTAATGTTGCAGTACAGACAGGCTGGACAAGACACTGGCGTGATTCAGAAACTCCAGCTGTTTCCGTTGTTCGAAGATAACGTTGGTGGACCTATGCCATCCAGACTGAGTTGAGCAAATTCTGTAGAGGCGACACAGTGGCATAGTGATTAGCAATGCTGTCTGACAATGCTGGGTTCGATTCCAGCCTTGGGTGACTGTCTGTGTGGAGTTTGCATGTTCTCACTATGTCTGCATGGGTTTCCTCCAGGTGCTCCGGTTTCCTCCCACAGTCCAAAGATGTGCAGGTTAGGTGGATTGGCCATGCTCAATTTCCCCTTCGTACCCAAAGATGTGTAGGTTAGAGGGATTAGCGGGGTAAATACATAGATTTACAGGGATAGGGCAGAGAGGTGGGGCCACGTCAGATGCTCCATCGGAGGCTGTATGGGCTGAATGGCCTCCTCCTGCACTGTAGGAATTCTATGTATTCTAGATGTTTAAAGTTTATTTATTAGTGTCACAAGTAGACTTACATTAACACTGTAATGAAGTTACTGTGAAAATCCCCGAGTCACCACACTCCGGCACCTGTTCGGTAAGACTGAGGGAAAATTTAGCGCGAGCAATGCACCTAACCAGCACATCTTTTGGACTGTGGGAAGAAACCAGAGCACCCAGAGGAAACCCACACAGACACAGGGAGAACGTGCAAACTCCACACAGACAGTGACCCAAACCAGGAATGGAACCCGGGTCCCTGACGCCGTGAGGCAGCAGGGCTTACCACTGTGTCATGTTTTTGTTGAATACCATGCCTGTGGAACTCAGATTGGTCCAGCACCTTTACTCTTATCAACAGATGCCTCCCAGTTCAGACTCAGTGCAGTCTGTATCCAGAATGACAGACCTTCGCACCAAGGCCTACACTGATACTGAAACTTGCTCTGCCCAGATCAAGCAGGAACTCCTTGCCCTAGTCTTTGCTTGTCAGGAATTTCATGACTTCATCTATTGCTGCCCTGCCAACGTTGAAACTGATCACCAGCTGCTCACCGCTATCCTCAAAAAGCCTCTTCACAGAATCTTTGAGTTTCGCAATAAAATAGCAATTTGTGAAGCTACCATGGAGATGGCACAGGAACAGTGGGCCAAATGGCCTCCTTCTTTGTTGTAAATCTGGATGATTCTGTGATTCACAACAATGGTCATTTTAGCCCCTATTCTGGAACTTTATCTTTGTAGACTTATTCAAATTAAATTAAAATATAGGCTATTTATTTTTAATTTGAAACATAAACAGGGAAGGTGTGATGTTCAGAGTGTAGAGTGTGCTGCTGATTCCATAATGTCTGTTTTGTGCTTTTGCCCAGGACAAATTTCACTCCCAGTAAGCTTTGTGATATTTTCTACGGCGATAAGAATTTACCACCTGATCAGAAGGTTTTTATCGCTGGAATAGCCCGATGAATAATAAAATTTTCTTTTCTGAATAATTAGCATTGTTGTTAATATACTGTCATTTCACCTGACCGGACCAATGGTATAAAAGTTTCCTCTTGTCTTCTTCATGTTGATTGCAATATTCCAATCTCATTTTAATCACACTGGAAAAACTGTATGTTGACAATCCTGTTCCAAGAAGTCACAAAGTGGATCATGTGGGAATGGAAAATTCGAATGCAGTGAGACCTGGACAATGTCCAGCTTTGGGCTGACAAGTGGCAAGTAACATTTACATCACACAAGTGACAGGCAAATTCAGTGGTGTTCTGGAATTGAGATGACTGACCTTCGACCAAGCAATTGGAGGTGCTACTCTGAGGTTAATGCTGTGTAGTACTTTGAGGGTGGAGTAGGTGGGCAAAGTGAAAGGATCTTTAGTCTGCCCCAAACTGCACTACCCCTGATTGGAAAGGATTTGATCTGATACTGAATTACTGAAGTGAGAACATGCACCACTTTCCAGCTTTAATTACCCTCTTCTTGATGAACACAAAATCATGCATTAAACAATGCATTAATCACGCAGAGAGTGGTGGGTGCCTGGAATGCGCTGCCAGAGGTAGTGGTGGAAGCAGGCACATTATAGCAACATTTAAGAGGCATCTGAATGGGCACATGAATAGGGAGGGAATAGAGGCATACGGACCGAGTAAGGGCAGAAGATTTCTTTTTAGTTTAGTTAGGGCATCATGATTGGCATGGGCTTGGAGGGCTGAAGGGCCTGTTCCTGTGCTGTATTTTTATTTGTTCTTTTGTTCTTAAAAAAAACTGAATGTGGATCTTTTGGTGGAGAGTTGTCACACACTTCCATACTTCATTCGGTATTTGTGATGAGATGTTTCAAAGATGAAGTGAAGAAGAGTGCAATTTGAGTTCATGCAATCTGAAATATCCACAATCTAGTTCATTTACCCAATGTGAGAAGAGTGTATATTATTGACGTAACAGGAAGCTGGGAGGAAACCTATGTTTCCACTTATTCCACTTGATACGAACTTTAAAATACAATAAATCCTTTGAACAAAATGTAACGCCCCAATTTTAGTATCTTTTCGCAAATGAATTGCAATGACGGAATATTTTTCCAGAGTGTATTGATCCCCACTCAACGTCATTACATAAATCAAAGTCTTCATGTGGATATTCAAATTGGTTTTGAGTAATTGAGATAGTCTCAATGTCCCGTTGTAAATCTACTTGTATGCCTTTGTTTCACAGGGATGGGCTTGTTTAAAACTACAGGAAACATCTGGAAACTATTTAGCTGTTTAGTTTTCTAACTCGGATTATGAATGTACATCAGTTTAAATAAAAGCAGGTTTGCTTTCTCCTAAAACATAATTGCTCTCTTATTAAAAATATAAAAATTTGAGTTATTTCAAATTTCAGTTTGAAGTTATTTGTTTTATTCTACCTCTAAAGTGATTACAAAACCTTAACTTTAGCTCAGTTTAATAAAGAGACACTGACTTCAAAGAGAAACAGGAAATGGTGGAAAGTCTCAGCAGGTCTGGCAGCCTCCACGGAGAAGGAAACCGAGCTGACATTTCGAGTCTGTTATGACTCTTCTTCAGAGCAGCAGCACCTAAACTGGAGAAGCTATACTGCTGCAATAACTGGCCATCAGCTGCCCTAAGTTGAGGAGGTGAAAATACAGGCCAGAGTTTGCACATCTGATTGTTATCCAGTGGCTCCTTCTGGAAGTTCTGCATACATTGGTGGGGTTTGGTGGTGCGGTTTGGAGGGTGGGAACAGCGGACAGGGTGAAGAATCGAGCAGGAGTCACAAACTGCTTTCTATGCAAGTGTGATTTCCCTGATCGATTGTTCCCTCCTGCCCCCTCCCCCCCCCCCCCCAAAAACAATGATGCAATGAGATTCCTGATTTTTACTCCATTTGCAACCATTGAAATATGTATATCAGGAGTTTAAGTTCATGCCATCTGAAATATTCACAATCTAATTCATTTATCCAATCTGAGAAGGAGCAGTGGTGATATATAATTGATGTAACAGGATGCTGGACGTACCCCCATGTTAAATTGTCCATTCATGCTAGACAGTCAAGCTGGAAGGTGGTCCTAAAATGGACAGCTAGCTTTTTTTTCAGCTGGTTCAGACACAAATGGCCTCTTTCTGTGCTGTAGTATTTCTATGATTCTGTTAAGACAGTCACAACTGAGTCAGGCTGGTGATGTAGCCAGAATGCTTAACACTTCCTTACAAAAGTGAATCTTCTAAGGAAAACTGGAGTCTGAGGCCTGGTGTCATGGTGATCAAAGGAAGTGCTAAAAAGACACTCTGAAGGCTTCATTTAGGAACTTTGATATCGATTTCGAGCCTCGGGAGAAGTTTGATCCAGATCTCAGCACTTGACACATCCACATTTTGAAAAAAAGGGGCAGCCTCCTTTGAAATCAAATGCATATCAGAGGCGGAGAGAAAACACAAGGGGAGGAAATCCTGAGACACCGACTCATCCAAAACCTGGGGTATCCTGTCTGATTTGTAGCAGAACCTTCTGGGTGCAGAATGACTTTAGCAGTCACTATGTACTCACTAGAGCCCTGCCAAATACCCCTGATGATGAACAAAGTCACCTTTGACTTGAAGGGCAAAACAAGATGAGACTGTGACAGGTTTAGATAAGATACACAAAGAAAGGGTTTTCCAATCAGCTTACTGAACAAGAATTAGGAGATTGAAGGTTTTAGACAGGAGGTACAGGGATATGTGGGGAAGAACTTTATTTGTGCAGTGAGTGGTAATGACCTGGAACTTGCCGCCTATGATGATGGCGGAAATAGAGATAATCAATGACTTCAAAAGGAAATTGGTCAGGCACTTGAGAGAAATAATGGGATAGAGTAGGAAATGGATTAATTGGATAGCTCTACAGAGAAATGGCATGCACTCGATGGGCTGATTGACCTCCTTCTGTGCTCTCGTGACTTTTATTCTCTATACACATTCATCTTCAGTCATTGTAGTGTTTGATGGCGCTGTTGCTTTTTTTAAAGCTATGTCTCCCTCAATCAGATCATCTGGGAGGCACTGAAGTTTAGATAACTGCAACTCCAGGTACATTTAAATTTATTTAAGATTGCAGAGGATTTACTTTTTTTTAACTTCTACTTTTTTGGGCTGCTCATCTTTTCCAAAGCCAAACCTTCTCTATAGGTCATCCTTCACCCACCTCTGATACTCCACTCTGTACACAAGCCATTGAACGGCATCCAAGCTTGCAATTGAGCCAGCACTTGTCATCCTTCAGCATCACCAGTTACCAAAGACTAAAGTTGAAAATCAGCAATAATTTCTCGAAAATGTAAACAAAAAACAAATGACCAGTTTTGCAGCTCACTGCTTTTAGCCCAGTTTGTTGTGGGGATTCAGAATTTAAGTCGAATTGAGAGGGAATGGGTCCTGTTATGATGGTCACGGGGGATCATCAATAGATACTCCCATGGACTTCGTTGACAATGAGCTCCCTTATTAGGTGAGTGGAGACTTGCCCAATAGAGAAGCAGCAGCAGGAGGTATAAAACTAATTGGTTCCACTCAGGCCAGCAGTTGAGAGACTTGGGTCTTATCTGCACTCTGTAGCCATTGAACGGCACTCAACTACTACTGTCAGTAAATGAGTGATTGGTGATGGTAAAACCAGCCTTAGTGAGATTATTCCAAGGCCTGAAGGGGCAGAATATACGACTGAAGACTGAGAGGATGTAGAGGCATAAAATTGTGATGGGATTTGAATAGAGTGGCTTGAGATAAGTGAATGGGAAGAGAGGGCATAAGAGTTCAGGCAGGAGAGAATGCGGCTGCTAGAGGGAATGTAACAGAGTGAGGTAGGGATGGTTTGAAAGCTAGGGAGGTAGGAAAGGCACTGGTGCAAAGTAGAAAGGAAGGAGAGAGGCAAGAATAAGAATGATGGAAGATAGTAGAGTGATGATCAAAGCAGGATATAGAGTCTCATGGGGGGGTAAGGAGTAGTTGGAAAAGATAATAGATGAGATAGAGTGAGGGACAGCATCAGTAAATGTCAAGCAAGGAGGTTAGGCCATCACCTTTTTACTGATACCTTTTGCTGCTGTCTGTGCATTGTGCATCTCTTCCCTATATTTGAATCTCCAACCTACTACTCGAGACAGACATCTCAACTGACTTGATCCTTCAACTGATAGTGGAAGTTACAGCAAACAGACATTATCAACTCTGCCACCACTACTTTCAGTTGCAACAAGATATGAAACTGACGGGAGAAGCAGAAGTGCTGAGGAATAGTGACAAGTTGCATCATAAAGATGACCAGCACAGGTAAGTGCGAGCCATTTACCATGAACAAAGCAATGCGGTATCCACCATACTGTTGATATGTTTTGCAGAGATTGCACTAACTGCTGGAGATTTCCTGGAGAGAGATGTTACAATGGTTGGACGTTTCTGCTGTGATATCAATGGGATGCAGTTTCCTGAAGCTTGTATGGTCTCAAGTTAGTCAAATACCACAAATCTCTTAGTTTAATATAAGATATCAGCTAAGCAATTCATGCAGATGTTGACAGTTGCTAACTGAAGTAGTAAGGAAACTGAACAATATGGTTCTGCGTGAAGGATAGTGATTTTTATATAAGATTCTTTACTGTGGCATTTCATGTAACCAGGACGATGAAGGAGGCCTTTGTGGATTTTTGATTTGCAATTATGAATGCGACATTTTATTAAATTTATAAATCACAGCACTTAGTAACTTAAAACCTTTCTCATTTTTAAAGCAAACCTGACAGAAATATTTGAAAGGCTGTTTTAACTCAAGAACAACACTCTGGTTCCATTCGCCTAGGGAATGGCTAATGAGGGATGTCCGACCTCAGGCCAAATCTGGTCCACTTCCACTTACTTCAATAGGGGTATGCCTCAACAATCCACAAAGTTCCAGGTCCTGATTGTTGGGAGAAGAATCTGCATGTGAATCCACTTTACTCTTACTGGCAAAGTCTGTCACACTGTTTGTGATCTGCATGGGTTGTGGGAAGCGGGTAGGGTGTGTTGCAGGGCTCAAAGATGAGCACACATTAATATAGTAACCTCATCTTGACCATTTGTTGCTTTGTACCAGTAATGGATGCAAGAAGGAAGGTGGAAACTGAGTGACCCAGACTCAAAGACTGAACCGGAGGATGTCCTCAAGACAGGAATTAGTCTTGCTGCTGGACCTCTTTGGAAAGGTCTGTGCTAATTTTACTCCTTTCTCTCTTCCTCTTTTGTACTTACACCGAAATCTCAGAACAAAAAGGAGTTCAATGCCCTTTCCAATTTCAGAGTTCAGAAGTGAATCTTTTGCTCTGCGAGCTTATCTTAATTGAGGAAATACAGAAAGGGAACAGCACTTTACCAAAAAGATTCACGCATTTAAAAATTAATGGAGCCAGAATTTTCTTTATAAGCTTTGTCAATTTGTGGATTCTTACACTGCTGGTAGATTATTTCTGAGAGTGCGAATGAGTTGCATTAAGGTCCATTAGCAACTTTTAATAAAAGGAAGCACAAATTGGTTGAATTTGAATGTATTTTTCTCGAAGGAACTGAAAGCCTGGTGCCACAAAATAACATTATTTATCTAATATCACAAATGATTCACTCTTTTACCCCTGTTGACAATAATTGCACTTCAATGAGTAGTTCAACATCGGAAGCATTATGGGTGCTATATGATTGTACGTTTTTCTTTTTCACATCTAAATCCATTTCTTTCTGATATGTTTTTCCAAAAGTAATTTCCCCAGGAACAAATATCCTATTCCAAGGCTGAAATGTTATCACAAAATAAGAATTTATTTTCTTGGGTAATATCATAACATTGCAAGGAATTACAGATGGGTCAGTTTGGACCTTGTGATGAAAGAGCGCAAATTATTTATATATTATTGCATTTTTTATGTTTCTGGAGAATGTTTTCAAGTTTAACTTTTTTTTCTACAGGTAGATGCATGTCTGGGAGGAATACAGCTCAGATGCTGGATGAGGAGAATAATTACTCATTTCAACTTGCACGTGGTAATATTGAGGAGAGTCAATGGAATTTTGTTTACTTAAATTTGGGGATTTCAGATTAGACTGATTGACAGGGTCATGTGATATTGTGATTTATGTGCGGTCCGGGTTCTGTAGGAGAAACAGACTTTTGCAGAAAGGAGTTGGAGCTTGGCTGTTCTGGTTGTGATTAGGAGAGTTTTGCAGGCTTCTCAAAGCTCTATATCTCTCTGAAAACTCTGAGGCTGTCTGCATTCATTATGGCAATTATATTTGTGATTGCTAGCTATATTTAAATAGGGTTTTAAGTCTATAAGAAGAATGTTGCTTATTTGGAACTGAAATAGTGATAAATTAGAGTTGTTTCTTTGCATGTTTAAAGATTGTTCAACTGTTAAAAGTTAAACTGCTTCATTTTGTGAGTTATATTTCAACTGTTATGAATAACGTTTGTTTTGATTTTTAAAAATCTCAAATTTGTTAGTGGAATTAGTCCTAGGTTGAAGCATCCTTTCCTCACATTTGTACCAAAATAGAAAAATTGTTCGGGTCTAGTCTGGCTTCATAATATACTTTTGGATTCTGGTCAGGGTTCCTAACAATGTAAATCCGCTGTATTGTTAAAATAAGCATCTGTATTATTTTAAAAAGAACAAAAGATTGTCAGGGTTTTTGAGAGAATATTAATTGCAAACAGTATTCTACATTTATTCAATTATTATTTTAGAAGTACTTGTATTTATTTCAAAGCAAAGGAATTAGAAAAATTCTGTTCACATTTACAGAGCTATGTTAATAGAACGGAAAATGATTGGTTCTGGCAGCAATGGAACTTGTCCAATCCACAATCTCTTGCCATTCCAGTCTTCAGCCCTCTGTTCTTTCTAAATGTATGATACACTCAGTAACGTTGCTCTATTCTCAGTGACATGTTTCAATGCCAGGATCTGTTCAAAAAGTGCTGAGCAGAAAACTATTCCATGAGGAGAGAACTTTGCTATTTTTCTTCTCACCCAAGTCTCAGTGGTCTGAACTGTCTGCCACACAGATGAGCTTTTAAAAACCCAACTACAGCAACCAGCTTTCTAGTTACCTTTTGCTTCTTAGCTACTCATCCTCATGGCAGCCTCAGGTCACATGAGCGTTTCTTGGAACTTAATGACATCATAATCAGTGAACCAATTAACACCCTTCAGAATACTCCCCATTCACTTTGGTCTTAAAGGAGGTGTTGCATAAAAAATATAGACTTTTTTCAGCACAAGGAACATCACAACTCTCCAGCCAGAGAGGCCAATACTCTTGCCAGCAGGGTGAAACAAAATTTGATACCAAGTCACATGAGATATTTGGGCAAATAGCCAAAAGAATGGTCAAATAGGTAGGATTTAAGGAGTACCTTATAAGAGGAAAGAGGTAGATACACTGGGAGATTTAAAGAGGGAATTCTAGTGCATAGTGTTGAGACTGCTGAGGGCATTGTTACCAATGGTGGAGAAACTAAAATAAGGAATGCATAAGAGGCTGGAATTGGAGAGGCGCAGCTAACTTGCAAGGCTGTAGAACAAGAAAAGAAAGTTTAAAAAGTAAACAAATGAATGTTAGGCCTAAGCTCAGCAATTTCCTCCACAAATCTCCACTCCTCTACCCCACTTTCCTTCTTTAAGACACTCCATTAAACCTATCTCTTTGTCATGCTTTTGGTCATCTGATCTAACATCCCCTCATGTGGCGGAGTGTCAATGCTCCTGTGAAGTGCCTTGGAATGTTCCATTATGTTGAAGGTGCTACATAAAACTCAGTTGTTGTTGCACAGAATTACTGACACCAGGTTCGTATTCAGATAAAATAGCTTTAATTTATCATTAATTTTTAACCAAAATATTAATAACTGAAATTTATATACAAATGAACAAGTTACATTTCCTGAATCATTCATTGTTATTAAATATTATTATTCATATTGGTGGGAAAAAATATAAACTGTACCCATTATATTATGCTGAGTTCCAGAAGAGGCAGGTTATTTGGTCATGTAAAATTGCTACCATCAGCCAAAATAATGTTCCTTCAAAGTAATTGATTTGAATTGAAGCTGCTGTAGACATTGTAGTTTTTTTCTTTAAATTTAAATATATAAAGTACATTTAATTCATACCATGAAAAGATTGCTAATCTTAAAACTATTTATCTTTCCTTCTTGACAATGTGGATAGAATCTAAATCTTATCTGTCTTGTACTATTCTAATCTAATGGATTAAATATCTTGAAATGGATTAAGTGGATTTTTGTCATATTCATTTGTAAGATATGTTCTTGGTTCCATCTAACACAATATCAGCCAGTGAGAAAAAATTAATACCAATAAATTTTACCAGCAGAGCAGACAGGATGGTGCTTCCAGGTACATTTAATGATGCTGCCTGCAATACTCACTGGTGACAAAGGAACCTGTAGTCCTCATGTTAAAACATGTATTTAAAAAGCTTCTATTATTCCTCCTGTTCTCATGAAAATACACTGAATGTTGCTATTATTGGTTAAGTTCCGATAAATGTTTTCTTTATTTGATTGTTGCAATCTTAAAGCGATGCACATTAGTACTTTTTGAAATAAAAAGTGAGGGCAACACATTGTGTCAGATTTTCAGTCAGTGGTTTGCAGATTTAAGTCCCATTTTGGAAATTTTAACATCTACAGTGGAGCAGTGGTTCTCAAACTGGGGTCCTTGGATCCCTGGGAGTCTGTAGAGACTTTCTAGGGGGTGTCAGAACTGAGCAGGATTGGTTATGTGACATGTGACGGTCACACTCTGTTCCCACTTCCTGGCTTGTACCAGGCCTGCCTCAGATTTCTATAAAACATACAAATCAAAGGGGTGCTTTGTTCCATTTTTTTTCTGTGATAGTAGATCTTGTGTGGTGACAACTGGCAATAGACGAAGGACTTTCTGATTGATCATGCACCTTAAACTGTTTTGAACTTAATTTGATTTATACCTCACTTATCTGTATTTCAATTACCTGTCTTCATGATTGACTGGCAAAATGTTCACGGGACAAAACATCTCACATGGCATCAGTTGACCTGATGTTTTTCTTGTGGGCATGACTTTATTTTCATGGATTGACTTACCAAATGTGTAAGATTGTAAAATGGGGACTCAATATTCTGAAGTTAAGAGCAGATAATGGAGGCTTCATTGGATGTGTGGGTGAAGTATAACGAGATGATTTTTTCTTTGAAAGATGTGCTGGTTAGGTGCTTTGACCAGAACAGGTGCCGGACTGTGGCGCAGGGAAATTTCACTGTAACTTCATTGCAGTGTTAATGTAAGCATTACTTGTGACAAATAAATAAACTTTAACTTTATGTGTATAATTACGTGTATAAAATCAATACTTATAACAGTTCTAAAAGACCAACACTATGGGCACATTTATAAGCACGTATGTATCAACTCAGACTCATTTACTAAAAGGATATTTTAACACGAATGAGTGCATTGCTTACTGAGTATAGATCAGTACAGAGTGATGAAACCATGGCATATGTGGAAGTGCTGGATTCCTAAACACTGAAAACAAGGATTTGTCACAAACAATACTTAATTCACCAGCTGAACAGCTACTCCATGTTTGTGCTCTGTCCGCGCGCCAGGGAGAACTCCTGCCTCCCATCACATTACCCTTTTTGCAGCCACGTCATGTGATCACTCAGTCCACACCTTCCCCCTTTAAGGTAGGACAACCAGTGCTATTAGGGTGTAACGGTGTTTGTGAGTAGTAACTGTATGAACCCTGATATAACATACAGATTGACCAGGGCTAACAACAAATAACTATTTACGTACAGTGAGACACGGATTAAGCTGGTGCATAGCCCATCACATCTTCTTTCTCCCACCCCCTTTGTTTTTGCTGTGCAAGCATGAGTTTTGGAGGTCAGATGCAGACTAGGTGGTGACATAGTCCTGGAACCTTGTTTGATCATGTGCCTTGAGTGTGTAGTTGTACCTATTGGTTGCGCTGTAGATTTTCTCAGGATTGTGTCCTCACTGATGGTCAGCGAACTGAGTGGTGCAAGGCTTGCTGTGTAGGTCTCTGGAGGAGTCTCCATGTTCACTGGTGTAGGGGGCCTGTTTTGTAGCCGGACAATTGAAATGCTGTGTTATTTGATGGTGCCGGTTCCGATACCTGTAGGAAGTGACGGTGGTTGCATACATAGTGGGCACCGCCTTAGGCTATCATGTAATTGTTTGGTTGCAGGGCATGTCTATGTACCACCACCAACCTGCCATGGCCATGTGTGGTCTGGATCCTGACCGTTTGACCAGGTGTTAGAGGGCCGAGTCCGTGGGGATTTCGATCAGAGTGCGTTTTGCTTCTCAGTCGGCATTGCAAGAGGGCATCATTTACATTGGTTTCATGTTAGGGCTGCAGAAGAGCCTTGGCAGTAAGGATCGTGGTCCTGATGCGCCTGGAAAAGAGTCATTGTGCTGACCAGGGAAGGTCCTATTATGGCAAATTTTGCAGGCTGAGGAGCACAGCATAGTAATCTGTGCAATCCCAGGCACTGCTGGAGAAGATGCTTAGCCTGTCTCGCCAGGCCATTGGACTGTCAGTCAAAATCGGTGTGGACCCCGCAGACTATTCGATCCCTGACTAACTCATCAGTAAGGGTGCTAAATGCACATTTCTTCACTAAGGTTTGCAAGGTTACTGCATAAGATTGTATTGATTGATCTGTTCTTTGGTTTATTGAATTAAAAGCATGCCTGTTGTGGTGATGTTCATGCCATTGATATAAGTATATATATATATTTTTATGTTAAGGGGAATGTTTAAAAATTCAGCTTTATTCTGCAGACAACCAGAAATGTCTGGAAAACATCTAGCTCAAGGTTTATGAAGGCAAGTTAACTCATTTGCAGCAAGGAATTTGTTAATTAGATAAGAGCATATGGCCTTTTGTTTGTACAAGAGCTTCCCCTGGGATTTCTGACCAGAGTGATTGACAGGGCCATGTGATGTTTTGTGTGCAAGGCTAGATCTGTTGCAGAAAAACAACTTTGGACTTCTAGATGGGACCAGTTTGAGGATAGAGGTCTGCAAGCTGCTCTGAAATGCATTTCCCCTCTGAAAGCTTTAAGACTGTCTACACTCATTATAGCAAGTATATCATAGACTCATAGAATCCATACAGTGCAGAAGGTGGCCATTCAGCCCATCAAGTCTGCACCGACTCTGAGATTCTTACCCAGGTCCACCCCATCCCCTTTTCCCCACGCATTTACCCTGCTAATCCCCCAACCTACACATTTTGGAACACTAAAGGACAATTTAGCATGGCCAATCCACCTAATCTGCACATTTTTGCATATATGAATGGTTAGAACTGTTCTTAAAGTGGCATTTAAGTCGATAAGAGGAATGTTGCTTATTTGGAACTGAAACAGTGATAAGCTAGAAAGTAACGTTGCTTCCTTTCATTTTTAAATATTATTCAACTGTTAATAGTTAAAATGCTTCATCTGTTGAGTTATATTTAAATTATGTTATTAAATCAAGTTTGTTTTACTATTAAAGATCCCTAATGTGTCAGCAGAATTATTCCTATCCTCACATATATACCAAAATAGAAAAATTGTCAGGGTCTAATCTGGCTTCCTAATGTAATTTGGGATTTTGGTACAGGACCCTAAGACTGTTGAGTATTATGCTTTTTATTGAAAGACAAATGATCTCAAATTCTTTTAGTATTATTTCAGGGTCCTCTTTTTCCTCCTCTATTTGGAAAACAAATGACTTGAATTTCTCGACGGCCCAGGGCCTGCTAAATTTGTTTGATTTGTCAGGAAATGCAGCAATAAATATGTCACTTATTCTTAAACTGTTTCCAACTGTCCGCAATGTTTTCATTGAACATGAGTGGGTCGATGCAGCAAAGTCCTTGTGCCATATTGCCAACTCATGACACTATGTGCAAGTGCTGAGTTCGCACATACTAACAACAAATACTTGTCACAAACAAGACTTTATTCACTAACTAAGCAGCCATTCCAATCAGGTGCTTTACCTGCCTCCTGTCATGTGATCCTCTTGGTAGCCATGTCATCACATGACCACTCTACATATACAAGTGGAGATAATATTTACAGGCTTGTGAAAATAAAATCCTATATCTGTGTTCCAAATTTGTATGTAGCCTTCAGAAGTATTAGAATTTAGATGATAGGGATGTTATTACTAATCCATTTCAATACCTCAACAACAATGTTTGAGTGCCACTGATCTGGGTGGACACTTCTGGGCAGTACTAATGAGATGCAGCACGATTGTGAGTGCCATATTTCAAATGTGTTAAACTCAGGTCCCATTTGCTCTCGCGTGGCACTCATTGAAGAAGAGCTAGAGTTGTCTGGATCATAGAATCATAAAATCCCTACACTGCAGAAGGAGGCCATTCAGCCCATCGAGTCTGCACTGACTCACTGACAGATCATCTTACCCAGGCCCACCCCCACCCTTTTCCATAACCCCATGCATTTACCCTGCTAATCCCCCTAACCCACACATCTTGGGACACTAAAGGCGGGCAATTTAGCATGGCCAATCCACCTAATATGCACATCTAGGACAGTTTAAGACTATACTCTCTGGAATTTAGAAGAATGAGGAGGTCAAATTGAGGTGTACAAGATGATAAAAGGTATGGATAAAGTAGACATGGAGCGGATGCTTCCTCTCGTGGGCATTCTCGGACAAGAGGTCATAGTCTTAGGATATTAAGAGCAGGTGTATTAAGAGCAAAAGGATAGTAAGGGATAAAATTGGTCCTCTTGAAGATCAGAGTGCTCGGCTATGTATGGAACCAAAAGAAATGGGGGAGATATTAAATGGGTTTTTTGCATCCGTATTTACTAAGGAAACTGGCGTGGAGTCTATGGAAATAAGGCAAACAAGTAGGGAGGTCATGGAACCTATACAGATTAAAGGGGAGGAGGTGCTTGCTGTCTTGAGGCAAATCAGAGTAGATAAATCCCCAGGACCGGACAGGGTATTCCCTCGGACCTTGAAGGAGACTAGTGTTGAAATTGCAGGGGCCCTGGCAGATATATTTAAAATGTCGGTATCCACGGCTGAGGTGCCGGATGATTGGAGGATAGCTCATGTTGTTCCGTTGTTTAAAAAAGGCTCAAAAAGTAATGCGGGAAATTATAGGCCGGTAAGTTTGACGTCAGTAATAGGTAAATTATTGGAAGGAGTACTAAGAGATAAGATCTACAAATATTTGGATAGACAGGGACTTATTAGGGAGAGTCAATATGGCTTTGTGCGTTGTAGGTCATGTTTAACCAATCTATTAGAGATTTTCGAGGAGGTTACCAGGAAAGTGGATGAAGGGAAGGCAGTGGATGTTGTCAACATGGACTTCAGTAAGGCCTTTGACAAGGTCCCGCATGGGAGGTTAGTCAGGAATGTTCAGTCGCTAGGTATAGATGGAGAGGTAGTAAATTGGATTAGACATTGGCTCAATGGAAGAAGCCAGAGAGTGGTAGTGGAGGATTGCTTCTTCGAGTGGAGGCCTGTGACTTGTGGTGTGCCACAGGGATCAGTGCAGGGTCCATTGTTGTTTGTCATCTATATCAATGATCCGGATGATAATGTGGTAAATTGGATCAGCAAATTTGCTGATGATACAAAGATTGGAGGTGTAGTGGACAGTGAGGAAGGTTTTCAAAGCTTGCAGAGGGATTTGGACCAGCTAGAAAAATGGGCTGAAAAATGGCAGATGGAGTTTAATGCAGACAAGTGTGAGGTATTGCACTTTGGAAGGACAAACCAAGGTAGAACATACAAGGTAAATGGTAGGACACTGAAGAGTGCAGTAGAACAGAGGGATTTGGGAATACAGATACATAATTCCCTAAAAGTGGCGTCACAGGTAGATAGGATCGTAAAGAGTGCTTTTGGTACATTGGCCTTTATAAATCAAAGTATTGAGTATAGGAGTTGGAATGTTATGGTGAGGTTGTATAAGACATTGGTGAGGCCGAATTTAGAGTATTGTGTGCAGTTTTGGTCACCTAATTACAGGAAGGATATTAATAAGGTTGAAAGAGTGCAGAGAAGGTTCACAAGGATGTTGCCGGGACTTGAGAAACTGAGTTACAGAGATAGGTTGAATAGGTTAGGACTTTATTCCCTGGAGCGTAGAAGAATGAGGGGAGATTTGATAGAGGTGTATAAAATTATGATGGGTATAGATAGAGTGAATGCAAGCAGGCTTTTTCCACTGAGGCTAGGGGAGAAAATAACTAGAGGGCATGGGTTAAGGGTGAGGGGGGAAAAGTTTAAAGGGAATATTAGGAGGGGCTTCTTCACACAGAGAGTGGTGGGAGTTTGAAATGAGCTGCCAGATGAGGTGGTGAATGTGGGCTCACTTTTAACATTTAAGAAAAACTTGGACAGGTACATGGATGAGAGGGGTGTGGAGGGATATGGTCCAGGTGCAGGTCAGTGGGACTAGGCACAAAAATGGTTCGGCACAGGCAAGAAGGGCCAAAAGGCCTGTTTCTGTGCTGTAATGTTCTATGGTTCTATAAGGGGTAGCAAATTTCAAACAGAGGGTTGTGAATTCGCGACCCCAAAGTGTGGTGAATGCTGGGACAGTGAGTAAATTTAAGGAGGAGTTAGACAGATTTTTAATTGGTAATGGGGATGAGGAACATATCAGCCATGATCAAATGGTGGAGCAGACTCGATGGGCCGAATGGCCTAATTCTGTTCCTATATCTTATGAACTATCTTTGGATGTCCTGCCATTATTTATTTCATTGCAGTTCATGAGACCTAATTATGCCCAAAATTGGCGACTACATTCCCTGCACTAAATCAGTAACTACACTTCAAGAGCACACTTTGTTGGTTGCAAAGCATTTTCAGATGCTTTGAGCTTATGCATAGATGCATTTTTCTCCCTTTTTTCATTTGTTGGTTTTTCATCTCTCTACATTATGTAATGCTAAAATCTTCACTTGAGTCTGCACTTCACCAGATTACAGATACTGAATCTCAACCCTACCATTGGAAGAGGGGTTAAATGGAAACATCGCTATTATGGAATGGCATCAGTATTGAACATTTGCTTTATGAAAATATCCTCAAGATTTTCTTTGCAAATATTTAAAGAAAAATTATAAAGCGAGTGCTGTAAGTTATAAAGCTTAGCGACAGAGTACCGTGTTTTCTACAATTAATAAGAATTAAGTGATTATTCTAATTTAGCATAAATCACTATTTTAACATACTTTATTTGTTTACATCTTTCCTTCTGTAAAAACAATCAAATTGATCAAGGGCAGATTAAAATCAGCCCAAATGTTTTGGAAAGCCTGAACCATAATAACCCTACTTACCCACAACTGCAAGAAAGCTGGGGATATTATTTAATATAACTACTTGGCACTTACTTGGTATATATCCCATAAAATGAGTAAATTAATATTCCTGGCTCATAAATGCAAGTCAATTGCTAGCTTGTTACATCAGTGGAAGCCCTCCCATTCATGATAAACAGCAACTAATTATTGTCTCTTTTGACAGCTAACTATTAAAGATGCTTAAAGAGAGGGGATTTTCATTTCTACATTTTAAGCTATGGAATTAAATACTATGCCACATTAATTTTTCTGCATTGAATGTTCTATTGCTGAAATGATAGTGCATCACATCTAAAGGAAATGCTGTGTGGCTCAGCAATATTTTCATTGATTGATAACATCAAACAAATACATGTCCTATCGTTAAAGACGCTTAACAAGACAGGCATTTTATAAAGAAAAGTATGTCCCACAACACTGACAATAAAAATAGCACATTAACAATTGGTGCGGGAGGGATTTTCCAAACTCTCTTTCCAAGAACAAAAGCAAGACGTAACTAAAAAGGACTAGGACATTTAATTTATCATTTAACTCTATTTTATGTTCTGAATAAAAATAGAAATCCACCCTTGTTCATTCTGAGATAATTTTTAAATTAGATCACGAGCTCCGTTGTAATTTAAGGTGAAATTCCCCTTTTGATGTAAATTGGAAATGGAACAAAGAAAATTACAGCACAGGAACAGGCCCTTCGGCCCTCCAAGCCTGCACCGACCATGCTGCCCGACTGAACTGAAACCGCCTATCCTTCCGGGGACCATATCCCTCCATTCCCATCCTATTCATGTATTTGTCAACACGCCCCTTAAAACTCACTATCATATTTGCTTCCACTACCTCCCCCGGCAGCTAGATCCAGGCACCCACCACCCTCTGGGTAAAAAACTTGCCTCGTACATCTCCTTTAAATCTTGCCCCTTGCACCTTAAATCTATACCCCCTAGTAATTAACTCATCAACCCTGGGAAAAAGCTTCTGGCTATCCACTCTGTCCATGCCCCTCATAATCTTGTCGACTTCTATCAGGTCGCCCCTCAACCTCTGTTGTTCCAGTCAGAACAAACCAACTTTCTCCAACCTCTCCTCATCGCTAATGTCCTCCATACTAGGCAACACCCTGGTAAATCTTTTCTGTACCCTCTCCAAAGCTTCCACATCCTTCTAGTAGTAGGGAAAATGCTGGAATCCATTATTAAAGAGGAGATAGCAGGGCATCTGGATAGAAATGGTTCGATCAATCAGACGCAGCATGGATTCATGAGGGGAAAGTCGTGCTTGACGAACATGTTGGATTTTTATGAAGATGTGACGAGGGCGGTTGATGGAGGAGAACCGGTGGATGCGGTGTTTTTGGATTTCCAAAAGGCGTTTGATAAGGTGCCCCATAAAAGGCTGCTGAAGAAGATTAGGGCACACGGAGTTGGGGGTAGTGTGTTAAAGTGGATTGGGGACTGGCTATCCGACAGGAAGCAAAGAGTCGGAATAAATGGGTGTTTTTCCGGTTGGAGGAAGGTAACTAGTGGCGTGCCGCAGGGATCGGTACTCGGGCCGCAACTGTTTACCATTTATATAGATGATCTGGAGGAGGGGACGGAGTGTAGGGTAACGAAGTTTGCAGACGACACAAAGATAAATGGAAAAGTGAATCGTGTGGAGGACGGAGAAGATCTGCAGAGAGATTTGGACAGGCTGAGTGAGTGGGCGAGGATATGGCAAATGGAGTATAACGTTGATAAATGCGAGGTTATACACTTTGGAGGAAATAATAACAAATGGGATTACTATCTCAATGGAAACAAATTAAAACATGCTACCGTGCAAAGGGACCTGGGGGTCCTTGTGCATGAGACGCAAAAGCCCAGTCTGCAGGTACAACAGGTGATCAAGAAGGCAAATGGGATGTTGGCCTATATTGCGAGGGGGATAGAATATAAAAGCAGGGATGTCTTGATGCACCTGTACAGGGCATTGGTGAGGCCGCAGCTGGAATACTGTGTGCAGTATTGGTCCCCTTATATGAGGAAGGATATATTGGCATTGGAGGGAGTGCAGAGAAGGTTCACCAGGTTGATACCGGAGATGAGGGGTTTGGATTATGAGGAGAGGCTGAGGAGATTGGGTTTGTACTCGTTGGAGTTTAGAAGGATGAGGGGGGATCTTATGGAGACTTATAAGATAATGCGGGGGCTGGATAGGGTGGAGGCGGAGAGATTCTTTCCACTTAGTAAGGAAGTTAAAACTAGAGGACACAGCCTCAAAATAAAGGGGGGTCGGTTTAAGACAGAGTTGAGGAGGAACTTCTTCTCCCAGAGGGTGGTGAATCTCTGGAATTCTCTGCCCACTGAGGTGGTGGAGGCTACCTCGCTGAATATGTTTAAAGCGCGGATGGATGGATTCCTGATCGGTAAGGGAATTAAGGGTTATGGGGATCAGGCGGGTAAGTGGTACTGATCCACGTCAGATCAGCCATGATCTTATTGAATGGCGGGGCAGGCTCGAGGGGCTAGATGGCCTACTCCTGCTCCTATTTCTTATTTATGTTCTGGTAGTGTGGCAACCAGAATTGAACACTATATTACAAGTGTGGCCTAACTAAGTTTCTAAAAAGCAGCAACATGACTTGCCAACTTTTAAACTCAATGCCCTGGCCGATGAAGGCAAGTATGCCTTCTTGACTACCTTCTCCACCTGCGTTGCCACTATCAGTGACCTGTGTACACCCAGATCCATCTGCCTATCAATACTCTTAAGAGTTCTGCCATTACTGTATAAGTGTTTGTGTGGTGGACAGGAGGTTAACATTTGAATCATAAATCTAGTTCTCATGACTGGATTTCACTATTATTGCTAAATTTGTGTAATCATTTACAGATTAACAATTTATTAAACTATTGTGACCAATAAAAGTTGAAAAGTTAAATAGCTGCAAGAGTGGAAGTGGGATCAATAGCACGCAGTTTACATTATTTTTTGCATTTTTCAATCTAATGAGGAAGATAACTTTAAAATGTATCAAGTATTTTCATAACTTTTTGGGCTTTGTATCTGGCCTTGTCAGTGGTGACATGATGGAAGTGTGAGATGATATTGTGAGAATGGATTTTTCTTTTTAAATTAAGCTGGGGAAAGATTAATGCAGATCATTTGTCTGGCAGAGTTGGGGGATAAAGGAGAGAAGCTGCTAAATACATGCATTGTAATGAAGCTACTGTCAAATAGTTTCATAAGTAAATAAGTAAAGTTTAGAAATTTGCATTAGGAGCTAAAGAAGGGTTTAAGCTTTCCAGCTGATAAATTTCAAAGGGGAGCAAAATGCTTCTCCAGCTTGCATAGATTTAAGAAGTAAACAAGGTAAGGTTATTGGATTTTATTAGATCCCATAACTGGCGGTGACAGGAAAGACATGGAAGATTTTTTAATATTTTGGAAAAGTTAATTTGAAACAGGTGCTAAGAATAATGGAATTAAAGATGAAAAGGGCCTGTTGGGCTGGTTTGGTGTTGGTTCTGTGTGGAAGATCTCCTAGAAACAACTCGGGGCTGGGAAAAGATGAAGTTTGAATCAACCATCCAGTCAAGCCAGAAAAGTCTTGGACTGTAAAAAGCAATCTTGGTCTGAAGTTTCTTGGATTTCCGGAGCAGAGTGGAAGAGAGTTTAAGAGGTTAAGGGTGTACCCTTACTGAAGCAACAGCATTGCATAATATTCCTGGATTCTTATAGCTAAATATTGGTAAGGGAGCCAGGAAAGTGTTTACTTGAGGGTCTGACCAAGTAAGGAGTCTGCTGGGGGTGTAATTTTGATTGTGTAACTGTAACATTGTATGCTTAAGTTTTCTTTTCTCGTTAATAAATCTTTCACTACGGACAAGCCCTCCGTATACACAGGATCTGCTCAGATGAGGAAGATCGCAATGGACACCTCCAGACGATGAAAGATGCCCTCATAAGAACAGGATATGGCGCTCGACTCATCGATCGACAGTTCCGACGTACCACAGCGTAAAACCGCACCGACCTCCTCAGAAGACAAACACTGGACACGGCAGACAGAGTATCCTTCGTCGTCCAGTACTTCCCCGGAGCGGAGAAGCTACGACATCTTCTCTGGAGCCTTCAACATGTCATTGATGAAGACGAACATCTCGCCAATGCCATCCCCACACCCCCACTTCTTGCCTTCAAACAACCGCACAACCTCAAACAGACCATTGTCCGCAGCAAACTACCCAGCCTTCAGGAGAACAGTGACCACGACACCACACAACCCTGCCACAGCAACCTCTGCAAGACATGCCGGATCATCGACACGGATGCCATCATCTCATATGAGAACACCATCCACCAGGTACCACGGTACATACTCTTGCAACTCGGCCAATGTTGTCTATCTGATACGCTGCAGAAAAGGATGTCCCAAGGCATGGTACATTGGGGAGACCATACAGATGCTATGACAATGGATGAATGAACACCGCTCGACAATCACCAGCAAGAGTGTTCTCTTCCTGTTGGGGAACACTTCAGCAGTCACGGGCATTTGGCCTCTGATCTTCGGGTAAGTGTTCTCCAAGGCGGCCTTCATGACACACGACAACGCAGAGTCGCTGAGCAGAGACTGATAGCCAAGTTCCGCACACATGAGGATGGCCTCAACCGGGATCTTGGGTTCATGTCACACTATCTGTAACCCCCACAACTTGCCTGGACTTGCAAAATCTCACTAACTGTCCTGGCTGGAGACAATACACATCTCTTTAACCTGTGCTTAACCCTCTCTCCACTCACATTGTCTGTACCTTTTAAGACTTGATTACCTGTAAAGACTCGCATTCCAACCATTATTTTGTAAATTGAGTTTGTGTCTTTATATGCCCTGTTTGTGAACAGAACTCTCACACACCTGATGAAGGAGCAGCGCTCCAAAAGCTAGTGGCTTGTGCTACCAAATAAACCTGTTGGACTTTAACCTGGTGTTGTGAGACTTCTTACTGTGTTTACCCCAGTCCAACACCAGCATCTCCACATCATATGTAATGCTACTCAGTGAAGTTTAAAGTGCTGCTGACTGACATATAGGAGCAGCAGATATCTGATGTTTTATTACTAGCCATGAATTAACTTCTGTTATTGAGAAAATGTTAGAGTCCATTATAAAGGATGTAATAGCAGAGCATTTAAAAATGTATAATGTAATCAAGCAGAGTCAGCATGGCTTCATTAAGGAGAAGCCAGACATGACAAATTTATTAGAATTATTTGAGCTGGTAATGAGCAGGATTGATAAAGGGTAACCAGTAGATGTAATATACTTGGATTTCCAAAATGTGTTCGATAAGGTACTGCGCTGAAGGCTACGGTAATGATGTATTTTCACAGACTTCGTCGGGAATATAATGTATTTATTAATTAGGAAAAGCTGTACAAAGGCTGGTAACACCTCCCACCCACCTCCACTGCCGGCTGCTCTGTACCTACATATCTTCTACATGCCTTCTAGATGCCTTCTACCAAAGAGAGGACTCCACCCCCTGTGATGATTACCCACTCTCAGTCCCAATTGGTCCCTCAAGCCAGGTGACCCTTTTCTGCTGTGTTGCCCTTTAAAGGGACAATCATCACAGCTACTTAATAAGAGCCAATGGTGTTGGGGCTTATATATTAGCCTGAATAGAGGACTGGCTAACAGGTAGAAGAAAGTAGAGTTGAATTAAAAGATCCTCCATTGTCTTATAGAGTGAAGGCTCATGCTTGAGGGGTAATATAGCCTGCTCCTGTTTCTTACGGTTCCCTCTGGAGCGTCCCCTGCTCCCATTCTCAATGTGTGCACAGGAACAAAAAGGTTTGACTGAAGTAAAGGCAAAAAAATAGAAAGAAACATTTATAACGATGCAGTGTTTTGTATGACATCAGGACTTCCCATGTTCTTTAAAGCCTGTGCCACTATTTAAATGTAATTTGGTAATAAACATTCTTGGACACAAAATACATGACAACTTAGAAGCAATCCTTTGGATGGAAAACAGCAGAGATGAATTTATTGTGCTCTGGATATGGACAGGTGATGGGAGTGATAGGGTGTATAAACTTGAGTCTCAGTTGGTGTGAATTTATATATATATATATACACATATATATATATATTATATATAAAATTTAGATGTATATAATAAAGGTTTCCCTCATCATGAACAATGTAACAGTAAGGCTAGAATGCTCTTTCCTATAGTTGAACTGAAAAATTAAATAAACACTCAATTAAAATATAAAGGAGTTACATTTGTAGTATTTTAGCTGTAAATGACAACCTTTTTGACCACATTGAAAGTAGAATTCTTGCAGTTGATTCAAGGATATTGAGAAAAGACGTTAGAACTGTACTTAGTTTTAACAGTGGGTGAGACCTTGAGCCCACGTTCGTAGTCCGCGGGAATGGCGGATTGGGTTAATGATGCCAAGAGGTCGGAAAAGCATGATCCTCACTGGTGAGATCACATTTTCTGATTTTGAGCTAACCAGGTGGAATACGCCGAGGAAAGCCGCAAACCTAATTTGAATGCATCAGCATATCATTAGGGAGCATTCACGCCGGATATTGAGCCTGCAACAAATATTCAGCTGACACCAGCGTGACACCATGGCAGCGCCATTTACAGCAGCTCTACGTAAGTGTGAACCTGGTGCCGTCACCTCCGAGGGGGGAATATCGAGGGTGAGTGCTCAGGTGGCCATTACTTTCCAAGCAGTCCAACATGCAAGGAGAACCAGGGAGAATGTTGGGGATGCACACAAGTGCATCTCGGGGCCGAGGGTGAGGGTCACTGTCGCCATCAGGGAAGGGAGTGGGATTTGGGGGGGTGTGTGTGGGTCACTCAGAGGCCTTGTCTTCCCCACATATGGGGTTGCCCCTTGCTCCAAGGGGATATGCTGGCTGCCAGACAGGCACTGCTTCCCGGTTCCTCCATACTGGGTTAGTGTTCAAATAGTAGCTGAGTGAGTTCCCTTCCTTGTTGGAGCTGCAAACTGGGTGGGAGGTAGCCACAACAGAGGGGCAGTACCGGGGGTGACTGAGGTCCTGCTTTGAGAGAGGTCAGGCTGCAAGGGCAGAGTGGGGAATATCAGTGATGGGGAGCTACGCTACCTCATGAAGCATAAAGACCCTCTCACTTGGGGAAGATCGAATGCAGTGAAACCTAAAACCCTCACTCTGTCAATGGTGTGAGACCAGAGGGGATTACTGGACAGGAAGTTCAAATCCACTTCTCTGTGAACTCTGACTCTCAGGTACAGCAGTGAGAGTGTGTTAATTTCTCTCATGCAAGGCTGCTTAACGGAACAGAATGAAAGACCCTGAAAGCTGAGACTGCCTTCTAGGGAATTGCTTCAAAAGCTAATTGTATACCTCTCAAAAATAGGCTGTGTCCCGATAAAATGAATGTTGTTGCCAGAGCAACTAACTGACGAATCTTGGATGAGTCCAGCATGCCAGTTTAATATCCAGAGCTAGATCTAGTTACAAAGTCTGGGGACAAAGGTTAACCCTTTGGAACACCAAGCCCAAGAATGTAGATGCATCATTCAATTCAAGCCTTAGCAATTCATAGCTCGCACTGTGGAGAACCCCTTGGCAACCAGCACCACTCCACCTGTTCAATATCAAGTCTGACACCATTTCCGATATGCCCCTTTTTGTCATGCATTCTCTCTAATGCAATGTAACACTGCGAGGTTGGGACTTATGTTCTTCGGCTGGGGGCGTGGGGGTGCAGAATGTGTGGTCAGGTCACTTCATTAGATCACTCAATATTTCTGCCAAATTCTGGTAAGATCGTCTGCATCATCTTAGCTCCATAAATTATTGCTCGTTAGGTTGATTGAAATAGTTGACAAATATCCATTTTATATGTGGCTGAAAATGTATTTTCTTTGTTTTCATGAATAAAGAGTCACCATGTCAAAATGAATTTGCTTTGTATTGAGGGAAATGTAGTTTAATATTACAAAATAACAGGTGCTTATGTATATTGCACATTAATTATGAATTATATCATGCAACATGAAGCTGAATTGTTTCATAGTGAAAAAGAATGATCCGCCCTTTGAATAAGAATAGGAGCATCAAAAACCTACAGCTCTTCCAGCACATTTCAGTGGTAATGTGCCAGAATGAAAGGAAGTTGGCAAGCCTAATGTCAGAGAATTCAGGTAATTCATTGCCGGTGGAGTTTCCAACAGCCCTGGAAAAAGGACAGAGGCAGCAGAATGTGCTATGTCTACAATTCTGACATTCGCTACCTTCAGAAAGAATGACTTGCAATTCTATTTACATCTTGTATAAGACTTTCATTTCCTCCAAATAAAAGTTGTGGCAATGGGTAGGCTGTAGTTATGCCTGTCTTTTTGTGGGGTATGTGGAACGTTTCTTGCTCCAGTCCTATGCAGGCCCCCTCCCAAAATTCTTAATTCCGGTACATTGATTACCATCGATGCCACTTCCTGCTCTCAACTGGAACTGAAAAAAAATCATAAATTTTGCTTCCGATTTCCACTCTTCTTGGGAATATAACCATCTACTAATATTCATTATAAAGCCACAGACTCCCACAGGTACCTTGATTACACTTCCTCCCATCCTGCTTCATTTCATTCTCCTATATTCTTTGTCTCGGTCACATCTCTATTAATGATGCTCTCTTCAGCTTCTGACATGTCTTTTTCCTGAATTGAGGATTACCCACTCCCCCACCTGCACTTTTGTTGACAGGGCCCTCGACGGTGTCTGACCCATTTCCCACACTTCTGCCCTCATCCCTTCCCCTCCCTCCCAGAACCACAATTAAGTTCCCTTTGTCCTCACTTCCAACCTCAACAGGCTCTGTATTCAAAGGATCATCCTCTGCCATTTCATCCACCTCCAGCACGATGCCTCCACCAAACACAGCTTCCCTCCCCTACAGTATTCTGAATGGATCATTCCCTCCGTGACACCCTGGTGCCCTCTTCCATTATCCCCAACACCACACCCCATTACCACGCCATCTGCCCATGCAATTGCAGGCAAGTGTAACATCTGCGCTTTACCTCCTACCTCCCCACCATCCAAGGCCCCAAACACCTGTCATTGTGGATTTCAGGAAGAGAGCCATGCTCCCTGACTGGATAGGGAATCCATAGACACAGCTAGATAGCAGAATTAATAGGAATACATGTCTTGGTGGCAAAACCAAGGACCCTTGCAGAGTAAGATTTAACTTGGAGATGTGAGAACAAAGACTAAGGGTTGGGCTGATTTAAAATACAGAGAGGCAATGAGAGAAGCGAAATAAGCTTAAAGTTAAAGTTTATTTATTAGTTGCAAGCAGGCTTACATTAACACTGCAATGAAGTTACTGTGAAAATCCCCTAGTCGCCACACTCCAGCGCCTGTTCGGGTACACTGAGGGAGAATTTAGCATAGCCAATGCACCTAACCAACATGTCTTTTGGACTGTGGGAGGAAACCAGAGCACCCGGAAGAAACCCACGCAGACACAGGAAGAAGGTGCAAACTCCACGCAGACAGCGACCCAAGCCGATAATTGAACCCAGGTCCCTGGCGCTGTGAAGCAGCAGTGCTAACTACTGTGCTACTGTGCTGCCCTGGCGCTGAGAGGCCGCAGTGCTAACCACTGTGCCACCATGCCACCCAGGCTTGTGTATTTGAACACTATCAGAACTGTCTTGAAAAGGGGGGTTATAGTTACAGGGCCGCAAATTGTCTGGAAGTTGGCAATGGATGTATGTTAATGTTTAGCAGATCTCGTCTCTGTACGTTAACAGCTAATTGAGAGCTATTAACATGCAACCTTAACCCATCGAAACCAGTTCCATCCCACCATCAAACTCATCATGGACTACTCTCCAGAATCAGTTGCATTCTTGCACAGCAAAGAACCGCATCGACCTCCTCAGAAGACAAACATGGGACATGACTGACAGAGTACCCTTCGTCGTCCAGTACTTCCCCGGAGCGGAGAAACTACAACATCTTCTTCGGAGCCTTCAACATGTCATTGATGAAAATGAACATCTCGCCAAGGCCATCCCCATACCCCCACTACCTGCCTTCAAACAACCTTAAAGGGATCATTGTTCGCAGCAAACTACCCAACCTTCAGGAGAACAGCGACCATGACTCCACACAACCTTGTCATGGCAATCTCTGCAAGACGTGCCGGATCATCAATACGGATACCACAATCACACGTGAGAATACCACCCACCAGGTACACGGTACATATTCATGCGACTCAGCCAACGTTGTCTACCTCATACGCTGCAAGAAAGAATGTCCTGATCCGTGGCAAGACCATGCAGAAGCTATAACAACAGATGAACAGACACCGCGCAACAATCACCAGGCAGGAGTGTTCCTTCCTGTCGGGATTCACTTTCACAGTCAAGGGCATTCAGCCTCTGATCTTTGGTTAAGCATTTTCCAAGGCGGCCTTCAATACACATGACAACGCAGAATCGCCGAGCAGAAACTGATAGGCCATCCGCATGCATGCGGAACTTGGCTCAACCGGGATCTTGGGTTCATGTCACCCTACATGTAACCTCCGCCATTTGGCCTGGGCTTGCAAAATCCTACTAACTGTCCTGGCTTGAGCCAATTTGCACCTCTTTAACCTGTGATTATCTCTCTCTCCACTCACATTGTCTGTACCTATAAAGACTCGATTTCCAAACATTATCTTGCAATTGTGTCTCTGTTTATATATGCCGTGTTTGTGAACCCAACTCTCCACTCACCTGAGGAAGGAGCAGCGCTCCGAAAGCTCGTGATTCCAAATAAACTTGTTGGACTTTAAACTGGTATTGTGAGACTTCTTACTGTGCCCACCCCAGTCCAATGCTGGCATCTCCACATCATAACAAACATTTAGAATGATCTTACATTTACAATGATGGCTTTTTTTTTGAAAGCACAAATCAATACCTGATATATTTCACTGAGGCAAGGTGGTATTTTCTCAGTAATTTAATATCAATGTTGTTTCCTCTTAAAAATCCATTGGATTTCCTATTTAGTTATACACTCTACTAACAATGCACTAATTGTTATTTCCCACAAATGAGGGACATTAAAATAAACAAATTTGGTTCATAAACATGTCAACCGCTGCTGCACAAGGGGGTCACTTTGGATTGGGCATTGATATGTTGGAAAGGCTTGTGTGCTCCTGAACCCTGAGAACAATACTGGCAAAGCTTCTAGTAGGGCCACCGTATCCAGAAAGGGTTAAATGCGCCACATTAAAGGCAGGCCATCAGACCTCCTGCTGAGGAACTAGACTCAGGCTGATGACCTGCCCAGAAACAAATGCCTTTTGTTACAGAAACAACCTACAGACAATATTAATCTGTTACAGACTTGCAAATATAAACTGCAGAGCCACAATCTTCTGGAGGTACAACAATGTGACACTCTGGAGTGACATAGCTTGGTCTGGAAAGACAATAATGGCAGAAATAGATTGTCCCATGAAATAGGTCGTCTCATGTGCCACTAGTCATAGGAGACTCTAAATTATGTCCCAAACCAAGACTTTGACATTTAATGAGCAAATGGATGTAATATCATGGTTGTTGTATATAACTTATTTTTCATTGCTACACATTTCAATCAATTATATGCCATTGAATAAATTACTTTAGTAGGTAGCTTAGTATCTCTACACAAGTACCTACTGCACTAGTCTGATGACGGGTCATCCAGACTCGAAACGTTGGCTCTATTCTATCTCCACAGATGCTGTCAGGCCTGCAGAGGTTTTCCAGCATTTTCTGTTTTTGTTACTGCACTCATCTGCCTTGATTCGCCAACAAGTAATAGCATAAATCAAATTTTAGTTTGCTAAAACCTATGGACTGGTTTGAATACTATGTGGTATTTGCATTTCAACAGGACATATAAAACAAGAATGCTTTTCCTTTGGAAATCGTTGGTAATTACACTGATATTCTACTTACCAAAGGCAGTATTTTCCCCCTGTGCTCTAAAAATAAGGTTAATTTCAACTGACAGACTAATATAGAGCCACAAGAGCCTTTAATGAGGATGTATTACGGTGCAAACTATGCCACAAGTGTAATTTTCCATGGCTAATTACAGCATTAATTCATGGTGGTTTTTAGGCCAATGCGAAAGGAGTCTAAACAATGTTGGAGCACCATAAAACAACCGAGAGAATCTATGGGAAGCATTATTGATTCTGAGATTGCTCTCAACAAAAGGTTTTCCAAATGCATCGCACTATAAATAAACGATGAAGAAAAATCTAGTCCATTTAGAAATGATCATCAAAATCTGGAACATAGGAGCAAGGAAATACCAGAGTTATTAAGTATTACTTCACATCTGTCTTCAGTCAGGAAAAAGGAAAGGGAAAGTTGCCTTTGTTACATATCAAAGTTCCAAGAAAATCGGAAGAAAAGTTAGTTAACAAAGGATATGGAGTGTATTTACAATTTTGTTATTACAGATGCAGAGATAAAATCTGCCATACGACTGTAAGATTAAGTACCGGATCCAAATAATGTGATAGGTTAAAGAAACAATCACAGCTGTGAAGGGGGAATGAAATGCTCGAAGGATCATCAAATGAGGCCATATGGATTGAACTGAGCAACACAAAGGGGCAATCACACTGCTGGGAGTATGCTATATACCCCCAAACAGTCAGAGGGAGATAGAAGAGCAACCATGCAGGAAAATCACTGTGGAGAGCAAACACAATAGATCAGTCACAGTAGGGAATTTCAACTTCCCTCATATTAACAGGGATAAAACAATGTAAAAGGATAGGGTGCATAGAATTCTTAAAACATATTCGAGAGAATTTTTGTAGCCAGGATCTGGCAACGTCCAGTAAAAGAAGGGGAGGTTCTAGGCTGTTTTTGGGAATAAAGTTGGGGAGGTGAAAGACATATCAGTGGGTAAGGATTTTAGTTGTAGATAGAAGAAACCTGCTGTGATCCTTTATTCCATCATGCCTCTTTCATGATTTATAGTGTCATCAAGAATTAGCATCTATAGAGAGATATCACAATACAAAAGTCTAGACCAAATATTCCATCAAATTTAAGTTCTGTGTTTTGTGTCCTGGCTATCCATGTTTACATGCAGAAGCAATCTATTTCTTAAATAGCTGATCAGATCATTGTAATATCCACCGATTGCTTTTTCTAAATGAGCCTGTTATAGTAGGTTCCCAAAGCATAAGGTTTACTTTGAATTTTAACTGGAAAGGCGAATGAATCTACAATACATCTTGAATACCTGAAGTACTAGTCCATTACTTTTGATAAGAAGTAGGGTCTGGTACAGTCTGTAAGTCCTAGTTTGCGAATTTGGTTTACAATTCAACAGGAAATACATCTTCTGTTATACTTCCTGCTGATCCCTTGTATTGTAAAATCTTAAGCATAGAAAGAGACCATTAGCCTGTGCACCTGTGCTGCCACTTTAAAAGAGCTGTCCAATTTAGCCCCATTTCCATCTTTTCCCTTTAATCCTTCAAATTTGTCAGCTTCAAGTATATGCCTAATTGTCTTTTGAAATTTCTGAAGGAATTTGTTTCCACCACCTTTTCAGGTGATGCTTTCCAGATTTCAACAACCTTCTATGTGGAAAACATTTCCTAATTTCCCCCTTAGTTCTTTCGGCAATTGTTTTAAATCTGTGTCCTTTGGACATTCCTGCTATTGGAGATAGTTTGTCCCCATCTACTCTAACAAAATGCCACATAATTTTAAACAATTCCAGTTTCTCCAATATTTCCACATACCTGAAGTTCTTTATCCAGGGAATCATCCTGGTAAATTTTTTCTACACCCTTTCCAAGTTCTTAATATCCTTCTTAAAGTATAGTGCTGAGAATTGTACTTGAGCTGATGCCTATCCAAAGATTTGTAAACCTTTAGTATGACTTCCATGTTTTTGCATTCAATGTCCCTATTTATAAAGCCAAGTATTCTCTGCACTTTCTTAACTGCCTCATCAATTCCACCGTCATATAAATGTGAAAATGCATCTGCAGGTCCCTCTCATCTTGCATCTCTCTCAAGATAGTACCACCAGTGGGGAGGCAACGGCCTTGTTTATGCTCCACCTGAACCTCCTCTACCCCTCTTCATCCAAGCCTGTCATAGTGGAGGCAACGGCCTAGTGGTATTATAGCTAGACTTTTTCTCTCTGGGAGTGTATACTGCGGCCATTGTGGCTGTGGTTTACAGCATTCAAAGGAGCTTGCAGAGTGCCACAGCAGTCCAGCAATTCGGCCTCCAACATATTGTTAGGATTGCAGGAGGCACTGCTCCAAGGCGTGGCATTGATTCTATGGAGCCTGCTGTGCTTTCTCAGCATTCATCCCCCTACCCCTGCCAGTCCGTCAGTAAGAAGTTTAACAACACCAGGTTAAAGTCCAACAGGTTTATTTGGTAGCAAAAGCCACGCAAGCTTTCGGAGCTGCAAGCCCCTTCTTCAGGTGAGTGGGAATTCTGTTCACAAACAGAGCATATAAAGACACGAACTCAATTTACATGAATAATGGTTGGAATGCGAATACTTACAACTAATCAAGTCTTTAAGAAACAAAACAACATGAGTGGAGAGAGCATCAAGACAGGCTAAAAAGATGTGTATTGTCTCCAGACAAGACAGCCAGTGAAACTCTGTGGGGGTTACAAATAGTGGGACATGAACCCAATATCCCGGTTGAGGCCATCCTCGTGTGTGCGGAACTTGGCTATCAGTTTCTGCTCAGCGACTCTGCGCTGTCGTGTGTCGCGAAGGCCGCCTTGGAGAACGCTTACCCGAATATCAGAGGCCGAATGGCGCGGCGCAGAGTCGCTGAGCAGAAACTGATAGCCAAGTTCCGCACACACGAGGACGGCCTCAACCGGGATATTGGGTTCATGTCCCACTATTTGTAACCCCCACAGAGTTTCACTGGCTGTCTTGTCTGGAGACAATACACATCTTTTTAGCCTGTCTTGATGCTCTCTCCACTCATGTTGTTTTGTTTCTTAAAGACTTGATTAGTTGTAAGTATTCGCATTCCAACCATTATTCATGTAAATTGAGTTTGTGTCTTTACATGCTCTGTTTGTGAACAGAATTCCCACTCACCTGAAGAAGGGGCTTGCAGCTCCGAAAGCTTGTGTGGCTTTTGCTACCAAATAAACCTGTTGGACTTTAACCTGGTGTTGTTAAACTTCTTACTGTGTTTACCCCAGTCCAACGCCGGCATCTCCACATCATGTCCATCAGTGCCCAGCGTTTGTCTGTCAACCAGCCAGCCCAGGTTGCTGCCACCCATGCTGATGTGATGCAGTTCAAACCCTTCTCGATCCTCCTCTTAAGATATCTACAGTCTGCATTGTTGAAAGTCATCAGTGTTTCACCAACCATGCTGCAGCCACTGGGGCAGCAGTGGGAGAAGCAAAGGTAAACAAAAAACAGACACCAAGGATAATTAGTCAGCTTTTGTGTGTGGAATAATTTAATTTATAAATTGGAACATTTATTTCTTGGTAGCTTTAATTTTTGCATTGCAGCCAACTGGACACTATGATGGTCAGTGACAGAGGTAAGACAAGCTGTGGGACTACTGGTGAAGAGAGAATGTAGTTGTGACTTTTTAAATTGTATCATGAGATATGAGCATTCCTGGCAAAGCCAGAATTTTCTGCCCATCCCTAATTTCCCTTGAGAAGGTGGTGATGAGCTGTGGGTTTGGAAGATGCTTTCAAAGGAGGCTTGGTGAATTGCTGTGCAGCTTGTGGATGATACATGCTGTTGTCACTGTATGTTGGTGGTCTCGGGAGAGAATTTAAGGTGGTAGGTGGGGAGTCACTCAACTGGGCTGCTTTGTTCTGGATGGTGTTAAGCTTCTTAATTGTTGTTGGAACAGCACTTGTCCAGGCAAGTGGAGGATATTCCATCACACTCCTGACTCGTGCGTTGTAGTTGATGGACAGGCTTTTGAGGAGTCAGGAGGTGAGCTACGCATCATAGAATTCCCAGCCTTTGACTTGCAACCACAGGATTTATCTAGCTGCTGCAGTTCAGTTTCTGGTCAATGATAACCTCAAGAATGTACTGATGTTGTATTCACCATGCTCAGGGTTATGAGCCAGGGTCAATGCATCTTTGTTACTGATGGCAGAAGAGCTGTAAACTTGAAACAAAGCTGCTAAAAGGAGAAGATCTTTTGAGATGAGGACTTAATTTTCCTACGGTTGGACATGAGGAAGGTCAGAGGCAACTACTTCATCTATTCTTTTTCACTCTTCATATGCTCATTGAAGTTGAAAATGGGAGGCGCTTATGTGCAACAGAAGAGGAAAACACAGAACTGTGAGGCATGGATAAATGAGCAGAGGAATTTGCACTTTGACAGATCACTATTACAATCGCTGCCTATAGTCACATACCAGTTAAACATTTCCCTTTCGGATGCAAAGTGGCACCATTGGCATGAAATCAGTGTTGCATGCTGATTGATGGATGTCATGGTCTGCCTGTTCTGCACACTTTTTTTGGCAGTCATTCACTGTGTGAGCGCTAATAACCTCATCAATATGACATCAATTGTGATTTGCCCCAAGAGGATATATGCTGTTGTGGCTACCATTTTGGTTCCCAAATGGCACTCCTAGTGTCCAACCAATGGGCATTTCCAATCCCAATTTCACACCAATCATGGGTTTTTCCACTGTTGCAGCACTCATTAGAAATCTAATGAAGCAGCATTCTGTTTAACTGAGTCTTTGTCCCATCACCAATGGAATGATGTACATCATATTGTTTTAAAATAGATTAAAATATCTGTTTTGGTTGTACTATCAACTTGCTTTTACTGTACAGCTAATCTCAATGAACTGTAAGAAATGACTCGTGGAATCAGAGAAATTTAGAACTAGGCCATTGGGCCCATCATGTCCATGCTGACCATTAAGTAGCATCCAGCCTGTCCCAGTTTTCAGCTTTTGGTCTGCGTCCTTTAGGATAGGACGTTTCAAGTGCTTATCCAAATACTTCTTAACTGTTATGAGGATTTCTGTCTCTACCACCATTTTAGTTAGTGAGTTATGGATCCCCACAACACTTTAGATGAATAAAGTTCCCCTTGAATTCCCTCTAAACCTCCTATCTCTTAGTCTTAATCCCTGGACTCCTTACCCAAAGGAAATAGGACCTTCTGATCCACTGTAACTAGACCCCCTTATAGTTTTATGCACTTCAATTGGTCTCCCCTCAGGCTCTCCTGTTTCACCGAAATGGGCTGAAAATTATAGTGCTTCCGTTTAAATTATCAGACTGTTACATGGGGTAAGATTACTGGCAAAATTCTCTGTTGGTGGCGAGCTTTTTATTAACGTGGAGTGTGGCCTTAATGTCAAAAACAAGCTATAATTGCATGGAAATCTACTTACTAATTTTGAATACATGTCCTCTACTGTTGGTTAGCAATGATACTGAACAAATAAAATTAATTTGTAGAATCCTTGCATTAAAGAAATTATTTAATGGATACTGTAAAAGTCAGTCAGTCTGCTTTGCCCATATTTTGATATTTTGGCAAAAGTATCTTAAGTTATGAGGATTTCATCTGTTGGAAGTCTAGTTTTCTCTAGTTAAGATGTCAAAGTAGAAAGTAACCTAGAATCAATTATTTCTTGTTTGAAGGAATAGAAGACTTTGGGCCAAACCTCTATGGTGTTTTCAGCATACCTTGATTCTAACCTCAGCACGAGAGTAGAATGACACATATTAGATTAGCATCCAGATGTACCAATCTTGCCTGGAGCACCTGATTGGACTACTTACCATCCAAAACAAAATGATTGAAGAAGGAGAGGACAGAGTCAGTGATGGAGAATCCAAACGTTGGAAGTTTCCATACCTACAGATTTTCAGAGGCCCAGTGAAGTAATGGCGTGTAATATACCCAGGGAATTGTGTACATCTGGCAATAATGGGCCTCACCTAGAGTCCAGGCTGATTTGATTTGATTTGATTTTTGATTTGATTTATTATTGTCACATATTAGTATACAGTGAAAAATATTGTTTCTAGCATACTATACATGCAAAGCATGCCGTTCATAGAGAAGGAAACGAGAGAGTGCAGAATGTAGTGTCATAGTCATAGATAGGGTATAGAGAAAGATCAACTTAACGCGAGGTAGGTCCATTTAAAAGTCTGATGGCAGCAGGGAAGAAGCTGTTCTTGAGTCGGTTGGTACGTGATCTCAGACTTTTGTATCTTTTTCCCTATGGAAGAAGGTGGAAGAGAGTGTCTGGGGTCCTTAATTATGCTGGCTGCTTTTCCGAGGCTGCGGGAAGTGTAGGCAGAATCAATGGATGGGAGGCTGGTTTGAGTGATGGACTGGGCTACATTCATGACCCTTTGTAGTTTCTTGCGGTCTTGGGCAAAGTGGGAGCCATACCAAAGCTGTGGTACAACTAGAAAAAATGGTTTCTATGGTGCATCTGTAGAAGTAGCTGACATGCCAAATATCCTTCGTCTTCTGAGGAAGTAGAGGCATTGGTGGGTTTTCTTAACGATAGTGTGGGCATGGGGGGACCAGGACAGGTTGTTGGTGATCTGGACACCTAAAAACTTGAAGCTCTCGACCATTTCTATTTCGTCCCCATTGATGTAGACAGGGACATGTTCTTCACTACGCTTCCTGAAGTCGATGACTATCTCTTTCGTTTTGTTGACATTGAGGGAAAGCTTATTGTTGAATATCAAATTAAAATTGAATGGACCATATGATATTTTGTTTGGTGTTTTAACTTATGTAAATAGTAGTTAGCTATAAATGTGAAGATTCAGTGGTGATGAGTGTAATAGGTTACTGGTTTCCTGATAGGCTGCAGCACATAGTGGCAGAATATGCACTTGAATCTGTGATTTCCCCAGCCAGTGAGTTCCCAATCTCAACAGGCCATCTGGTAATACGAAGCAGAGGCTCAGTGTTTGCCCACAATGGGAAAGAAAATCTACATTATCCTTCAATGCTCTGACAAAACCTGCAGCAGCTAATTACAGAGAGATATCGCCAAAGGCTTGAAATGTTTGCAAGCAGGCAATTTGCTATCTGGAGATTTCTCTCTTATGCAAGTCCTGTGGGGCACTATATACAGGATGTCAGTAAGCTTACCAGGCCTCTAATCCCCTGTGCTAACAGGCCATGACCCATGCACTCGTTTTAGTTGCACAACCACAGGCCTTAATGCTCCTTTGGGAGTTTCATGTAACTCAGGGGCAGCATTCATAACACACTTCTAACTTTCCATAATGTGCCATACAGTGCTGCTAAGGTTCAATGGTTGCAAGTTTTAATGCTGCTCTGAGTAATAAAGACTTCAGTGGAAAATTCACACAGGAACTGGATATCCCGAGAAGAACAGGACACTATCCATTTGTTTGTCTGCAACACAGATAAGATTTCGTTTACATTTAAATAATAAGCCCATACCTTTTGTTCGCAGCCAGACCCATGCACTCACCTTCACCACTAGTTTGGAACTATGGGGCTTGATCTGAGGTGTGTCCATGCTGGAATTAGCGCCATCAGCCTGCATGTCAATTCCGCAGCTCCATCCTACGCCCAGACTTCTTTTGTGGAGGTGGGATGAGGTGGAGACGGGTCAATAAGAGGTCAGCAGCTCTCCAGTACCCAGAGCAGTGGCCACTGCTGGGACTGTAGGAGACCTGGGATGAGGAGTTACAGTGGGAGCCCTGGAGGAGAGCTAAGTGGAGATGCCTTGCTGGACCCTTAGCAAGACAGGCAATGAGAGGGTGTGAGGTCATTTTAGAGTGCAGGGGGGAGTCTACTTGTGTGGGCGGCCTTTGACGCTGATGGAGCACTCTTGCACAGGACTCCTGAGAAGTGCCCATAACCTCCCAGCTCATGGACAGGCTGCCAGTGTATACCTAGTAACCTGCCTTTGTGTGCAGCACTCCTGCCACTCATACAATAGCAGGATTGGGGCCTTTTAATTGGCCACTTAAGGGCCACAATTGGCCTAGCTCGATCTTCCCTGCCCCACACTTAATAGGGGCGGGGTGGGAGGGAGTGGGGTAGTTGGGAAGGTGATAGGCTCTCTACCTTATGCCTGCTGCCTGAGTAAATCATCTTAGGCTGTGCCATGGCGGCCATTAAATTCTGCCCAATGTGAGCTTCTGATCCATATTTTAGGCTGAAGATGGCAGGGAAAATCCAGTCTTGGATTTAAGACACAGAATGCCTTATTTCCATTGCATGGCAAGTCAGAGGCTCAGGTTAGTTCCTTGTAAATTGTACCCATTCAGTGAAGCACCAACCTCCACGCTTCTCAATGTCTTCCTTACAGAAGGAGAGATGCAAGCAGAAGATGGAGATCACACTTCAGCAAGTACCAACATTGGATTAAAATTAACTCTGACAGCTGTCACAATGATCTCTATTGTTATATTATATCCTCCTTAGCCAAAGTTTTGTGGAAGCTACAAAAAGGGATAAAAGGTTTGATTTTTAACTGTTACAATTTGGGCCTCAGATTTTTCAGTATTTTTTGAAAGAAGTGAATTTTATTTTACATAAAGTTTGAGACCCTGAAATTCTGAGACTCAGGTCATGTCTTTATGGGCTGAATTTTACCATCCCTTTGAGGATGGACTGGGAGGTACTGGGTCCCACAAAATCGTGAGAGAAGATGGGGTTGGAGCACCTGTCATCTTCCTGTCTTATCATCCTGCCAGTGGTGGGGCTGGAGTTGGACAGTTCAACCATCCAGAGATCAAATGAGCCACTTAAATGGCCAACTAAGGGTCACTTCCATCTGCTGCTGGCATTTTACCAACAATGGGTAGGCTCTCTGCCTCACGGGGAGACTGCCAGGTAACCCTTCACGGCCTCCCAGTGTCCTGCCCAATGAGTCTATCTTGTCTCTTTCAAAGAGTAATCTAGTTAGTCCCACTTCTTACTTTTCGCCAAATTCCTTTTTTCTCCTTCCGGTATTTATTTGAAGCCTACTTTTGAATCTGTATCCACCACCGTGTCAGGAAGTGCATTCCAAATCCTGAGTACTTGATATATTACAATGTTTTCCCTTGTGTCGCTCTAATATGTTTTGCCAATCATCTGAAATCTGTGTCCTCTGTTTACTGACCCTTCAGCCATTGGAAACAGTTCCCTATTTACTCCAGAGAGTAAACTAAAAATTGGTTTCCTCTCTTTTTTGAGGTGCAGGCATCATGATTATTGATCTGTCTGTGTCCAGTCCTGTTGATGAAGGCAGAAAATTAGATTCCATTCTATTTAGAACGATTATGATGTTCAGCTCACATGTGTTCCAGCTAACTTACAGCACTAACTTAAAGGCAACCTACCCCTCTTAAACAGGAGGCACACTAATTAGAAAGAATTTCCTGGGTACTCATAATATAATTGACTGCAAGCAGAAGCCATACAAATGGAGAACCAGGTAAGAGAGAACATTTGCTGTTGGAGGCTTTAATGATGGAAGTTGATAGGAGGAGAGAGAGGCCATGTTTCCTGGGAGCAGGAAATGGGAGCAGGTGACCAAGAGGTCAAATCCTATTGTCTGGCCCAAAGAACTTTGCACCAATGTCACAAGAAGTTCAGTTAGCTCGGTGATGCCCCAGGTGCTTTTGGGAAACACCTGCATTTTATGTTGGGTTGACAGCTTTAACAGCTAGGTTTCTCTGGGAGATAATTTCTGGTAAAGCACCTTGTTTCTGGCAACTGATCATATAACCAGGTTGTCTGGGAGATAAATAATAGAAAAAGGGTCAACAAGAAATTAAGCATAGGGGTGATTAGATTGTGAGTGTGGCCCTGGCCTCAAGCAGGGTTTAGTTTTTTTAAGTTTAGAATAAGCTTGCTGCAGGAGACCTCTCTTTCAAGCAGGGTTCAGTTAAAATTTTGTCTGTTAGCAAAAAGAGTTTAAATCGCTTGTTAACTGAAGGACTCCTAGCAGCAAATTTGGCTAATGGGATAGCCAAGCTAAGAGAGATAAAGTGTTTTTTAATTCATAGAATCATTACAGTGCAGAAAGAGGCCATTCGGTCCATCGAGTCTGCACCGACTCTCCGACAGAGGATCCCACCCAGGCCCTTTTCCACAACCCCGCATACTTCCTCCATTAATCCCCATAACCTACAAATCTTGGGACACTAAGGTGCAATTTAGCATGGCCAATCCACCTAACTTACACATCTTTGGACTGTGGGAGGAAACCAGAGCACCCGGAGGAAACTCACCAGACAGGGGGAGAATATGCAAACTCCACACAGACAGTTACCAAGGCCAGAATTGAACCTGGGTCCCTGGTGCTGTGAGGCAGCAGTGTTGACCATTGTGCCACCGTGCCACCCTGTGGTTGGGTTTCAGTTACACAATTCTAAAGTTAAAAAATATTAGAACCAGGAGAGGTCTGACCCAAGGTGGCTCTGCTTAAGATGCTAGCGATGACAATGTTAAATTGGGAGTCAACAATCATGGGATGTTGGGGGGGATTTGAAGGAACCATCTCGCTGCAAGAAAGTGGAAATCCCAGGAAATCTCAGTCCATATATGAATTTTTGAAACAGCATACAAACCAATGGTTAACCTTCCAATTTTTGATAGGTACTAGACTTGAGTTATTGGAGCTAAGCCAAATGGGTGCAGAAAGAAAGTTGAGTTAAGAAGTTTGCTTTAAAGTATAAACATCTGTGTTCATTGTACTTTAATATTTTTAATGTAACTGACCATTTAAGATAGAGTGTAACCGTTAGTCTTCATGTCCTTGATTTTTGTGTAGTAAAGCTATTGATTTAAACTGTGAACATTGTGGCTTTATTTTTTCAGTAAGTACTTGAGTGTTCAGATTATAAAAAAATTAAACACGTTACTGGTCTTTACTGAAGTTACAATGCCTCATAACAAGGCTATTGAGTGCATCTGCAAAGGACATCTCACACCACAATCTATCACCCTTCTCAATGGGCCACATGCCCATCACTTATTCATTACAAATTCCCCACAGTCAGGTCTTACATCCAAATGCTTCACTTCACCATCGAATGATGCAAGCCTCACACCAAGCTGTTCAGATTTGGTAAGAACATTACCCAAAAACAGTGCAACACAATCATTGACACACTTCCCTCTCTTTTGTTGAACAAGGTTGCACACTATCGGAGGGACCACAACAGAATCGACAGAGGCCAAACACGCCTGCATCTCTGCATCTCTCCTGAGACATACAGAGAGATGGTGCTTCGTGTCACAGGCTTGGCTGCAATAGAGCCTGTTGTATCACCATAAGATATAGGAGCAGAATTAGACCATTTGGCCCAATGAGTCTGCTCTGCGCCTGCATCAGTGAAAACATTGAAGATGGTGGTTTATTCCTGCTTTATGCCCCTTCTCAACTCTCAGCTCGACCTTCATCCTGCTATCTGGCATGGTGTGAGCTGCTGTTCGTACGATCATGGACCATGCTTTCCACCCAACCTCCCTTTCCTTACCCAAGCCCTCCACTTCCTATTTTGTGCTTTCAGACACCCAAGAACAGCCACAGCAGCTTTGAGAAAAAGGGAAAGAATGACACCACACTAATAATGGAGAAGCACCGTCACTTGATCTGACACTCAAAACCATCAGTTCAGTCACTGCACAAACCCTAAAGGTTAGTTCAAAGTCAGGATTTGCATATGGTGAGACACTGGGCACCTGTAGGCTGCAGCAGTTCAGGGGAAAGGATAATTTGTGTGTCAGCTCATGGGAAGGTGAGGCCATAAGACATAGGAGCAGAATTAGGCCACTCGATCCATCGAGTCTGCCCCACCATTCAATCATAGCTGATATTTTTCTCATCCCCATTCTCCTACCTTTTCCCCATAACCCCTGATCCCCTTATTAATCAAGAACCTATCTATCTCTGTCTTAAAGACACTCAATGACCTGGCCTCCACTGCCTTCTACGGCAAAGAGATCCAAAGATTCACCACTCTCTGGCTGAAGAAATTCCTCCTCATCTCTATTTTAAAGGATCGTCCCTTTAGTCTGAGGTTGTGCCCTCTGGTTCTAGTTTTTCCTACTAGTGGAAACATCCTCTCCATGTCCACTCTATCCAGGCCTTGCTGTATCCTGTAAGTTTCAATAAGATCGCCCCTCATCCTTCTAAACTCCAACAAGTTCAGACCCAGTCCTCAACCGTTCCTCATATGACAAGTCGAAGAAGCGTTTTTGCTACAGCGGACTTGGATGAGGACTTTGATGGGGTGGCATACAGGTGAACATTGATGATGAGGCACATCAGAATATTAGTGGTTTGGCAGGCCAGCCTCTTGTCATTGACTACAACCATGGAGGAGTGCAACTCCAACTTGACACAATGCATTGTGCTATCACAGTGCCAGATACCCAGGTTTGACTCTTGGCTTGGGTCACTGTCTGTGTGGGAGTCTGCACGTTCTCCCTGTATGCGAGGGTTTCCTCCAGGTGCTCTGGTTTCCTCCCATGGTCCAAAGATGTGCAGGTTAGGTGGATTAACCATGATCAAAATGTGGGGTTGTGGGATAGGGCAAGGGAGTGGGCCCAGGTAGAGTGTTCTTTTGGAGCATTGACGCAGATTCGATGGTCGAAAGACCTCTTGCACTGTAGGGATTCTGTGGAAATGTCACAGTGCTACCACACCTTATCTCCAGTGTACAGTTACTGCTATGTTGAAGAATTAATATTCCTATGTTACAATAGTGAGGACATTTCAAATGCATTTCTTTGGTTGTAAAGGCACTTTGGGACATTGTCATGAAAGGTGTAATGTAAATGCAAATCTCACCTGTAATGCTATCATAATGCTGTCCACAAACTGCTAAAGCCCCACAAGGATCATTCAGCCTCACTTAATAAGACAGAATATGCCTTGCTGAACTCCGATAATAGATTTCAGAACATCTCTGATGTAATTTTTTAAAAACACAGTTGAGATGAGGACTCTTCATGGCACAGTGGCACAGTGGTTAGCTTTGTTGCCTCACAGTGCCAGGGACCCAGGTTTAATTCCGGCCTCAGGTCACTGTCTGTGTGGAGTTTGCATGTTCTCCTTGTATCAGTGTGGCTTTCCTCCAGCTGCTCCGGTTTCTTCCCATACTCCAAAGATGTATGGGTTAGGTGGATTGCCTCTCATGTTAGGCATTAGCAAGGATTTGCAAGGTAAATACTTGGGGTTACGGGGATGTGGCCTGGGTGGGATAGTTGTCGGTGCCGATGCGCTGGGCTGAATGGTCTCCTTCTGCACTGTAGGGATTCTATGATTGTATCATAGAAGGAAGTCTTGGCCTTGGAAAGTGTCCAGAGGAGATTCACGAGAATGATCCAGGGAATGAAAAGCTTGATGTGTGGGGACTCAGGGTCTGTATTTGATGGAGTATAGAAGAATGAAGGGGGATCTCAATGAAACTTACAGAATAATGAAAGGCCTGGATAGAGTGGATGTGGAGAAGATGTTTCCATTAGTAAGAGAGACTAGAACTTGAGGGCACAGTCTCAGGGTAAAGGGCCGACCCTTTAGAATCAAGATGAGGAGGAATTTCTTAACCAGAGGGTGGTGAATCTATGGAATTCATTGCCACAGAAGACAGCGGAGGCCAGGTCATTGAATGCATTTAAGACAGAGATAGATAGATTCTTGATTGGTAAAGGGATCAAGAGTTATGGGGAAAAAGCAGGAGAATGGGGTTGAGAAACTTATCAGCCATGATTGAATGGCGGAGCAGACTCAATGGGCCGAATGGCCTAATTCTGCTTCTATATCTTATCAGAAATTGAACAGAAAGGTGTTTCGCAAGATTTCTCTTCTTGAATGAAAAGAAAGAAGGAGGGAAATCATTCAAGTGGCCTGACAATTATGTTGTTTTTAAGAAAAGTTGATAAAAGAGATGTGGTGCTTTTGGAGGAGAGATTTTTTAAATTGTTTGCAGGGAGTCGCACATGCGTAGCTTTCTGAACACCGCCCCTTTAATGAGCAGCTTTGTGGCAGCTGGAGGAGTTGGGGGCAGAGAGAAAGTCTTAGACAGTTACTGGGAAAAAGTGGGAGAATGGGGTTGAGAAACCCATCAGCCATGATTGATGGCTGCATGGGCGGCACTGTGGCACAGTGGGGGGGGGGGGGGGGGGGGCGGCATCGTGGCACAGTGGTTAGCACTGCTGCCTCAAAGCACCAGGGATCCGGATTCGATTCCCGGCTTGGGTCACTGTGTGGAGTTTGCACATTCTCCCCATGTTTGTGTGGGTTTCCTCCGGGTGCTCCGGTTTCCTCCCACAGTCCAAAGATGTGCGGGTTGTATGGATTGGCCATGCTAAATTAGTGTCAGGGGGACTAGCTAGGGTAAATGCATGGGGTTGTGGGGAGAGGGCCTGGGTGGGATTGTGGTCGGTGCAGACTCGATGGGGCTGAACGGTCTCCTTCTGCATTGTAGGATGCTATGATTCTATGAATGGCAGAGCAGACTCGACGGGCTGAATGGCCTGACTCTGCTCCTACATCTTATGGTCTTATCAGAAATTGAACAGAAAAGCGTTTTGCAAGATTTCTCTTCTTGAATCCAAATCTTCAGTCCAAAGATGTGCGGGTTAGGTTGATTGGCTATGCTAAAATTGCCCCTTAGTGTCCTGGGATGCGTAGATTAGAGGGATTAGCGGGTAAAATACGTAGGGATGTGGGGGTGGGTCCTGGGTGGGATTGTGGTTGGTGCAGACTCGATGGGCCGAATGGCCTCTTTCTGTACTGTAGGGTTTCTATGAAACGAAAGAGAGAGGGAAATCATTCAAGTGGCCTGATTTTTTAAAGAAAAGATGATAAAATGCTTTGGGAGGAAGAGTTTTTTTTTATTTGTTTGCAGAGACTGGCACATGCGCAGCTCTCCTGGAACATTGCCCCTTTAATGAGCAGCTTTGTGGCAGTTTTGGGGGGGGGAGAGAAAGTTCTAGAGCTGGAGCTGGGTAACTGAACACTAAGCCCCGGGCTGGCGGTCCGGAGCTGCAAGGGTGGGCAGCCTTATCCCTTCAGCCACTGGACAAAAAAACAAAAGCAGAGCAGCCGGGAGTAGTTTTATTTCTGTGTGCTGTGCTTTATTGTGAAAGGACATAAACATATGTAGCCGGAATGATGAGCAGACTTGGAGTTCCCGCTGTCCAGCCGTTGCTGCTTATTTGCTCTCAACACATCTCGGCTGACTTTTTATTTTGCAGACGTTTTAAAAGCTCGGCGCTTTACCTGAAGCCTCGCCAGTCATGTTTTTAAATCATTTTCTGTTTTTTTGGGGGGAGGGGATGGGGGAACGGGTGGAGGATTGACTTTTAAGAGATAGGAGAGAGAGAGGGGGACACAAAAAGACAATCGTTTGGAAATTATCATTCGACTTTTTTGAGGGGGACGAAAAAAAAATCAATATTTTGAAAAATATTATTTTTAAAAAGTGCTGAGGCTTTCGGAGTTGGAGGAGGGAGGGAGGAAAAGTTGATTTTTTTTATTGAGGGAGGAGTCCCCCAGTTTGGGAGGAGTGGGGAGTAAAAAAAAGAGGGGAGAGAATTTGGGGAGGGGGGGGGGTTAAGAATTAATTTGATTTTATTGAGTGAAGGTTCCTAGTTTGGGAGAAGGGGAGAGAGAATTGAGGGGGGTTAAGAAGAATTAATTTGATTCTATTGAGTGAGGATTCCTAGTTTGGGAGAAGTGAGGGGTGGAAAGAGGGAGTAGTGGTGGGGGTGAGAGTTGAGGGAGTGGGGAGGGTTTTGTGAGGAGGGGGGGTTCAGATTGATTTTGAGTGGGAGAAGTGAGGAGTAAAAAGGGGGAAGATAATTGAGGGGGTTGGGAATTGATTTGATTTTTTTCTTGAGGGAGGAGTCCTGGTTTGGGAGGAGTGGATAGTAAAAAGGGGGGAGAAATTGTGTGTGGGTTATTTTTTTTGGGGGGGAGGGCTTGTTTTTTTTTGGGGGGGGGGGTGTCTGGATTTTACACCAGGTTAAAATGGCGGCTGTGAACGGCGCTGGGAGCCCGCAAACCGGACCGGCTTTGAGCCGCTGGAGCTGGAGTAAGGGGCCCTCGGCGGCGGCGGTGGTGGCCGCCCGGGACGGCCCGGAGCCCGGGCGCTCCGGTGTCTGTTACGCTCTCCTCTACCTGGTGGTGTCGGCCCGTGTGGGGCTTTGCCGAGACTGCGACAAGGCGCCCTGCATCTACGGCAGATGTGTGAATGGGAGCTGCATCTGTGACCAAGGATGGCTCGGCGAACAGTGTCAACATTGCGGGGGCAGATTCAAGTAAGACCCCTGGGTTCAATCCTTCCGTTTATTTATTTTGAAATGTGCATTTTGAAATGATAAAGGAAATGAAGCCGCTTCCACTCATTCATCCATTTTAAAACGTGCATTTTCAACGCTGACATTTTTTTGTTTGACAGTAAAGTGAGCATTACTCAGTCCCTGGCCATCGGTTAGATTTTAAGTAACAGCACTTCAAGCGGGCATTTTCATTGTTAATAAGGTTGTACTGTCAGGTAGAGTGTGCATCCAGGGCTCCCCGGGTCTGGGGATGACTATGTAGCTTCCAAGTGCATTCCTGAACAATTTGTAAATTCCAGCTTTGACACTGATGCATTATTTCCATTGCGGTGAACAAGGATTTTGCTGTTATCACCGTGGTGTAAACGCGTCTCGGGACAGTCAGCCCAAGATATTTTATTGCAATCCTTCATCTTCAAACTAAGTTAACCGTATTCATGATTTATAAAGCAGATTGTAGACATCGGTGTTGGGCCTTTTGCAATGTGTGAAAGATTGTCAAATAGCCTTGAAGTAACAATTGAAACCCCCCCGAGCGACATTGGAGATTAACCATCTCACGAACAGCAGCGTGTCTTCATATTTTCTATAGCGCAACTGCAAAGTTTATTGTAGCTTTTGTTTGTATTTTGGAATGCCGCTGTCAGTAAAACGTAATGTTTTAATTTGCATAAGGCATCTGCAAATGAACGGTTTACCTAACAACTCATCCCTAATCTGGCGCAAAAGCTCTCTTATCTCTTAAACAATTGATTTTTAAAAATGCTTTTTCTCTCACTATAAAATTGTTTGATATCTGGACTTATAGTGATTATAGTGTTCGCACTATACAAGATATTTGAGGAAAAAGAGGATTGCATTTCGATTTTGCTGTACGTAAACCATTTTCCTACTCGCCAGGATGACGAGTCCACCAAAATGCTACCCTTTTCCAGCTTTCTTTATATTGTCCTGTTCAACCTTTCTGAGTACTTTATTGCAATTGTAAAGGGTATATCCTTCAAAGAAGCACTCATTTGAACACTAAAAGGGAAAATAGCTGAAATGTGTGCTTTTATACCATTTTGGAAGGTGCGTAACGCCGTTTGTATATAATTGGTTCTCTCACTCAATCACTGTACTCCCAGTAAATTATAACCTGGTGCCATACAATTCCTGTGAGTAGCTGGGTTTGCAAGTGATCAATTCTCAGGGTCTTGCCAATGTTACTATATAGTTAGCTACTAAAAATGAGATCAGCATAGTTATGCTTGATTTGGTCCTTTGCTTGTACTTCTTCCTGCCTTGAGATTGGGTGTTCCCTAAATAGGGACATTACAGGCATAAAGTCATGTTCATGCAGTTGTGGCATAGTGGCACTCAATTGCAGTGTATAAAACCCCATTCAAATAGTGCCAAAAATGATGTTTTTGCATATACTTGTCATACAGGTCAACTCCCCCCTACCCCTGCTTCCTTCAGCTATGCAGTGCTATTCTTGGACATTAGTTGGTCTCAATTTTTCACCCTAGGAATGCATGTTTTATCTTGTACTGTTAAATTGGTAACGTGGAATCAAGCACGCAATGTGGGCTAGAAATGATGCCTGGGAATTTAAAACACCGCCACACAGAACAGAATTTTATCCTCCAACAAAATGAATGAAGTGTGAAGCTGCTTTCAAGGTAAAAGTTTTAACATCTGCTAACTTGTCAAATAACTCTGCTGCAGTGAGGAAATTTGGTGTTAGTGGTGAGAGAATGGAAGAAAAAATCTGCCTTGAAGAAGATGCCCAAGACCAAATGTGCCCTCAACAGAGACCAAGCACTGGCCTTATCTTGAGAAGCATGTAGCAGACTGGGTCAAATGGCCAGAGTAGTGCATCGTCATTTGAAATGTAATATGTATATAGACACTTGGGGTTTATCAAATCCTGAGTTGAGCAAAGATTCCAGAGGCAAGCAGCTGGTTGGCGTAGCTGCTTTATGGGACAAAGATTTCTAATGTTGATGGCAGAAGGCCAAGATCAGTCAGACAACCAAAAGACCTTGATGTCAAAATTGCCAATATCCAGCGAATAATCATCCAACAGTGGCAAAAATGTGAATACACATTAAGTCACAGTGACAACATGAATGAGAGACCCATGAATTTCAGTTATCCCCAACAGCCAAACTGCAGCATGGAAGGGTTGAAACCACTCTTGTGAAAACAAAAAGACACGGACAAGATTCAAGATGGGACCAGCTTGCATGACTGGCAGAACAAAATTAAATAACTTAACACCAAATTTCCTGGATGAGTTTTTGTGCATGTTCATGAAGGTGGATGGAGTGAAGTTATGGCTTAGTTATGCTTGGAATAGGCATTTTTGTGGCCGACATGAAGAATGCAGCTTGTTAGTGTGGGGCATGTTCAGATCCCATATAGCTAATAAGATCAAGAGGTGCCTGTGAAGGAATAACACCCATATTGTAGTTTTACTGGAGATCTAACATGGAATAGAAACATAGAATCCCTACAGTACAGAAGGAGGCCTTTTGGCCCATCGAGCCTGCACCGAACACAATCCCACCCAGCCCCTATTCCCGTAGCCCTACTTGTACCCTGGTAGTCCCTCTGACGCTTAACGGTCAATTTAGCATGGCCAATCAACCTAACTTGCATATCTTTGGACTATGGGAGGAAACCGGCACACCCGGAGAAAACCGATGCAGACATGAGAATGCGCAAACTCCACGCAGACAGTGGCCGAAGCCGGGAATCAAACCCAGATCCCTGGTGCTGTGAGGTAGCAGTGTTTGCCACTGTGTCACCCTAAGTTCGATCATTTAGCCTTTAGATGTGTACCTCAACAATTTTAAGGATTGTGTTCACGTGGAATGGAAAAGGTTGATGGTTGACGGAAACAGAAGCCTTTGTGATGTTTATGCAAGCTTGATGTTTTGTCTGATTTCATTAATAAATTATGGAATGCTGTGGGTTCATGAAGTGTCGTCAATTTGTTCAGAATATCCAAGTCGGTAGATGGAGAGGAAGATGATTTGTTGTGGAGGGATGATTCTGAAACTGGTCCAGAGGGGGATCCTTTATTGTGATAACAGTTGATTTGATGAATTGAATAAATAACTTTTTGCAAGATGCCAAAGGTGAATTTCAATTTGTTTAAAGCTTTGTGGTCAAAACATTGTATAATTATTCAATAAACTGCACATCAACAATATAAATTATTGGTGGTTGTTTTTTCACATTTCAAAACAGTGGCCACCCTCACTGGCAGTTCACATGATTTTTGGGGCTTCAAAGGTTGCCTTGTATGCTGTGATCTGTAGTGATACCTGTAAATGGGACAATTTGTTTTATTTTCCCGTCATTCTGACTCCAGCAGTGACTGCATTTTTGTGTTGCATCTGATTACAATCTAGTACTAGGAAATTGGGTCAAAATGTATATGTTACAATTGTAGAGATTAAAAATAGCAGCACCAGTGGGTTCTGGGAATGCCTTTTTAAAAAGGAGGAACAGAGAAGATTACTTGTAAACCAGTGTTAGTAGGATCATCATTGTTATAGTGATTCATGCTGATTTGAAGAACAATCTTGAATTTGGGTTGTATGATACAACTGACATTCATGTAGTACAATGTGTAGCTTGATTAAATGGTTTTATAATCATTGCATGAAAGAAACATAGAAACATAGAAACCCTACAGTGCAGAAGGAAGCCATTGCTGCTGTGTTTTTTTTTGGGATGGTGGTGGTTGAAAGTGAGAGTTTGCTGTTTTGAGAGAAGGTGGGGCAGATCTGAAAAAAACTTGGAAAGAACATATAGCTAATTTACGAGCCACCTTTTAAAGCTGAGATTGTACAAAGAACTTTACAGCAAAGTATTCTGATGTGCAATCACTATTTGAATATGGGAAATAAGAGTTAACTTATGAACATAATGAGGTAACACCCAGATAATCTTTTGTGTGTGAATAATATTGGTCAGGACCCAGGAGGAACTGCTTTACTCATCTTTGAATAATCTTAGAATCTTTTATGGCTACCTGAGGAGAAGGCATAAGAGAAGGTGTTTTGGTCTTACCTGAAGGACAGTCTGTCTGACATTGTGGTCTCAGTGCACTGGAGTGGCAGTCAGGTTATATGTTCAAGTTTCTGAAGAATTTAATTTGTTCTCAAATTGGCATGAACATGGTCCTTTCCTTGGCCTCGAAGGTTCATGTTTTGACATGTATAGCATTGAACTGATCAGTCAGTAAAAGTGATAGTTTGCGAGATGTTTAAATATTTTTTAAATATTGCAGCGCAGTCTTGAGATTAAATCTGAGGTGAGTTATTTTGTAGTGGCTTGCTTGGCTTTAAAAAACAAGTGTTACTTGTGTTGCTAATCTATCCTGTCTCTGACCAGGTATAACTCGGGAAGCAATTTGCTTCAGGGTTGACTTATAACTAATGTGTCTCTTCCTATTTTTAATGCACAATTAATATAAGATAAACTGGTACTTCACAACTTGATGCAGTTGGTTCAGAAAATACAATTCTCCCCTTTTACTTCCTGTTCCAATGATGAGGCATTAATTCCACTGCTGGTGTGTACATCCTTGGGTGGAGTGATACCCTTTCCATGGTATGCTTCTGTGTGCAGTATTCAATTATGTATTGGGATATTCTTCACTCCCAGAAATCTTTAGGTGTAACATTGATTTCTGTAAGTGTTCCTTACTGTGTCCAAGGAAGTGATCCCACTTGCTCAGCCTTCTGTTTTTAGCATGCCATTGGAGTGAAGTGAAGAGAACTTTTTTTTGTTTTGGCTTACTTGTTTATCACTTGCCCTCATAGGATCTTCGTTGGTATCCACAGTGGGTAAGCAAAATGCTAGACAGCAAAGTTGTGAAGAAAATGATCACAATTACAGGCTATAATTTCATGTTGTCACAGCAAGTGCGCTTTTGGTTTCATACTTCAGATAATTTTGAGAGGTCATGAGATATATTTAAAGCAAAGTACTGCAGATTGTTTTCTGTTCACCGCTTCTGATTATTGTGTTTTCAGTGCTTGTGCAGATTGCGTGTAACTACTTTATTCAAAAAGGGAGAGAGACACAAATCAGGAAATTGCAGGCCAGTAGGCCTAACATCTTGTCAGCGGGAAAATGTTAGCCATTATTAAAAAATGTTTTAGCAGGGCACGTAGAAATCGGGCAGAGTCAACATGGTCTTGAGAAAGGTAAATATTGGAGTTAACCATAGAATCCCTATAGTGCAGGAGGGCTCATTGAGTCTGCACCAACTCTCCAAAGAGCACCTTGCCACCCATCCCATAACCCTGCTCATTTATCATAGATTATCCACCTAACATATACATCTTTGGACTGGGAGAAACTGGAGCACCTGGAGAAAACTCACACAGAAACAGGGAGAAGGTGCGAACTCCACATCCAAGGCTGGAACATTGAACCCGGTACCCTGGTGCTGTGAGGCAGCAGTGCTAACCACTGTGCCACCATGCTGTTCAGTTATTTGAAGGAGCCACATGTACTGTAGATAAAGGGGAATTGATAGATGGACTGTATGCTATTTATTGCGAGGGGAGTAGTTCAGCTATACAATGTGTTGGTGAGACCACATCTGGAGTATTGTGTACAGTATTAATCTTATTTAAGGAAGGCTGTAAACAAGGTTTATAATAGCTGGCATGGGCAGGTCAGCTTATGAGGAAAGGTTGGACAGGCTTGGCTTATTGTTGGAGTTAGAAAAGTAAGAGCTGACTTGATTGAAACACAACACCTAAGAGGTCTTGACAGGTGGATGTGGCAATGATGTTTCCTCTTGTGGGAGAATCTAGAGCTAGGGGTCACTTTAAAAATGAAGGGTTGCCCATTTAACTTGGATGATTTTTTTCTGCTTGAGTCATGAGTCTTTGGAAAGTTGTTCCTCAAAAGGCAGTGGAAGCAGAATCTTTGAATATTTTTAAGGTAGAGGTTAAGCAAGAGGGTGAAAAGTTATTGTAGGTAAGTGGGAATGTGTAGTTGAGGTTGCAATCGGATTGGCTATCATTGAATGCTGAAGTGGCTGAGTGGCCTACTCCTGCTTCCAATTCGTACATTCTTGTATATCTTCGTATGTTGGGGAAGAGACCTGATTTGCATCTAACACACATGCAAAATACTAAAATGCTGGCAATCTGAAATAAAAATAGAATGCTGAAAATACTCAGCAGGTCAGGTTGTATCTATGGAGAAAAATTAACGTTTTGGGTGGATAACCCTGTTTTTCCCACAGACTACAGGATCTGCTGATTTACTTTTAACTCGCATCTGATGTTTCAATTAGATACAAGGTAATAGTATTTTGCTTCTCAACAATGTCTTGCTTTAATTTATTCTGTGCACATATTTCACTATGCCATATAAGTTTTAGTTTTCTTTTAAGCTTATGTATTATCTTATAAGAGGATTTAGTTTTATATAGCTTATTATCTTGGATATACAAATTGCTTCACTCATTTAATTGCTTTTTGAAATGTAGTTCTGGTTGTTAAGTGTGCAAGTGTGTCAATCAACTTGTAAAACACGATCCTGCAAACAGAAAATGAAACAAATAACCAATTAAGCTGTTTTGGTGATAACGGAGGGAGCAACAGGAGAATTGTCTCCTCGTTTCTCAACAGTGTGAGAGGAAGGACCTTTTCTTTTGTCCTTTCAACAATAGACAGGTGAAACATTCATTAGTTTAACATTCCATTGTGATGGTAGGATAGTGGTTATGTTGCTGTACAGTAAGAAGTCTCACAACATCAGGTTAAAGTCCAACAGGTTTATTTGGTAACACAAGCTTTCGGAGTGTCATTCCTTCTTCAGGTGAGCTTACAGTTTATTGACCTTACTTCAAAGCCCACCATATCAGCTGGGGAATTTAAATCCAGTTAAATAAGTCTGGAATAAAAAGCTGGTGTCAGTAATAGTGATAATGAAATTGTTAGATTGCCTTAACTCATCTGGTTCTCCAATCACTTTTTTTGGTGGGGGAGGAAATTGTTGTTGTTGCCTAGTTTGACCTGTATGACTCCTGACCCATCGTAATGTGGTTGATGCTTAACTGCCCTCTGAAATGGCCCAGCAAGCCACTTTGATGTATTATGAGAAACTATAATGAGAAAATTGGATTGATCTAGGTACTGGATTTGGATATAGGCACAGTTGAGAAGCTGTCCCATTGATGTGAACATACAACCATACAAAATAGGAGTAGGCCACAGCCCCTCGAGCCTGCTGTGTCATTCGATGAGATCATGTCATACTCGCAAACATACCTTTCAACTGAAATCCTAAACATCATCATGATCGCCACACTGTTCTGACCTACATGCGGAGCAGACCCATTAGAAGTGATTTCCAGCCAGGTGCAGTGGCCCTGAGAGGCCTTCCTTTACCATTGATTCTGGACTGCTGAAATCTCCTGGCATCTGATAGAACACTGGCAAGGAAACTACTGATTTCCTACCCATTGCCCTCACTTGGTTGTTGAAGTAGGACAAAGCTGCCAGATAATGGCCATGGCAAGTGTTGGGAATCAACGTGAGAGGAAACCTCACTTGATCATCTCCTTGTGGGCAGATGTACCTGCCATGACAGTAGTAGGAGCTAACACTGCATACTGCTTTTGGAAACAAAGTCCCACCTTTAGGGTTGTGGGTGCAGCATCATTGAATATATTTTAAAGCTGAGATGAACAGGTTTTTGATTTCGTGGGGGATTAAGGGATATGGGGAGGAGGCAGGAAATGGACTGGAAGCCCAAGGCCAACCATGAACATATTGATTGGCAGAGCAGACTCAATAGGCCGTGTGGTCTTTTCCTGCTTCTTCTTACATTTGTACTGAGGGAAACTGAATTACAAACTTACTTTATAAAAATAAGTTGCAAAACTGATTAACATTCACTTCAGAATTCAAATTTTAACAATACCCTGGCACAGCGCAGAGGTTAACACTGCTGCCTCACAGCACTTTCTTTTGAATTTCCTGTTGTATTTCTTTAGATGTCATCAATGTGAGATGGTCACCTAGTTATGTTCCACACAGGAAACGTTTTGTGAGATTAAATATGAAAGTTGTTCATGTTTGTAAATGATCTTGTGTCTAGCTGATAATGTATTACAGGACGATTCAGTTGCATTGAGTACAACTTGACATCTGAGTGACTAAGCAAAACAATATTATTGAACTGCCATCTTGATTCCTAGTCTATGCTGAGTGAGCTATTTTTATCTGGTGCAGTAGTTGGAGTGCTACCGTTGACCTCAGTACTTCTGGATTAAATAGGTTAAAATTTCTTCTCTTGATCATAATTGTGTGTTTTTAAAAAAAAATACATTTACAGGACATGGATGCTGCTGGGGCTGCATCAGCATTTATTACCCATCCCAAAATATCCTAAGGTAGTGATGAGCCATTTCTTTAAGCTGCTGTCATCCCTGTGATGTAGGTACATTCATAGTGATGTTGGGGAGGGAGTTCCAAGAATTTGACTCAGTGACAGTAAAGAAATGACAATATAATTCCAAGTCAGGATGGTATGTGGCTTAGAGGGGAAGGTGATGTTCTCATGCACGTCCTGCCCTTGTCCCTTGAGGTGGTAGAGGTCACTGGTTTAGACGGTGCTGTGAAAGAAACCTTGGAGTTTTTGCAGTGCATTTTGTGGATGGTACACTGCTGCCACTGTCAGTGATGCTGCATATGGACACACTGCTTCAGTATCGGAAGATTCACAAATGCTGCTGAGGATTAACCTTATGATGGAAGAGAGGTCTATGAAGCAGCTGAGGATGAGCACTACCCTGAGGAACTCCTGCAGTAAAGTTCTGGGACTGGAGATGATTGACTTCTGACAGCCCGGACCATCTTCCAATCTGTGTTGAAATGTATTCCACGTCATGCAGCATGCTGGAGGGTATGCTTAATGTGAAGGCTAAACTTTGCCTTTGCAAGACACATTTGACAGTTGGGTTAAGAACGGGGTCAAGTTGTTTCTTTTTGTTGGTCCCTTCTCTACCTGTCGCAGACCCAGTCTACGAGAACCGGAGAGATAGAAACAGGAATGGAACATAAGGCTGGTCAAGCTTGCCCTGCCATTCAATATGATTGTGGCTGATCTTGGGCTTCAACTCCAATTTCTTGCTCATTTTCCACATACCTTGATTCCTGAGGGATCATTAGCCTCTCTGTCTTTAATGTATTCAATGATGGTGCATCCACTGTCCGCAGGGGCAGAGAATTCCAAAGTTTTCAAACCTTTTGAGTGAAGTAATTCTTCTCATGGAACCATATACTCACTTTGCATCCTAAATGCTCAGCCCCTTATCCTGAGACAAAGCCCTTGTGTTTTAGATTCTCTGACCAGCGGAAAAAAATTCACAGCATCTGCCCTTTAAAGCCCTTCCGTAATATTGTACATGTCAATGAGGTCACCTCTTGCTCTTCTAAACTCAGAAAATAAACCCAATTTGTTTGGCCCCTCATCCCAGGGACCAATTTAATGAACCTTCTCTATACTGCCTCCAGTGCAATTCTATTTTAAATGCGGAGATCAAAACTGCACACATTACTCTAGATGTCTCATGATCCCTGTGCAATTCTAGCAAGACTTTATTTCTGTGCTCCAATCTCTTGCATTAAATGCTAACATGCCATTCACCTTCCCAATTGCTTGCTGCGTTTGTATGCTAATTTCCAGCTTTTCTTGTGTGAGCACAAGTCTCTTTGAATATCAACATGTACAAGTTTCTCACCTTTTTAAAAAAAAATGTTCAGTTCTTCTATTCTTTTGACCAAAGTGAATAACTTCACACTTTTCTGCATTTTAATCCAGCTGCCATCTCTTTACCTGTCTTAGACTAGTCCTTAGTTTCCTGAGAAAGTAGAGGCGTTGGTGGGCTTTCTTAACTATAGTGTCGGCATGGGGGGACCAGGACAGGTTATTGATGATCTGGACACCTAAAAACTTGAAGCTCTCGACCCTTTTCTACTTCGTCCCGTTGATGTAGACAGGGGCATGTTCTCCAATACGCTTCCTGATGTCGATGACAATCTCCTTCATTTTGTTGACATTTGAGGGAGAGATTATTGTTGCCGCATCAGTTCACCAGATTCTCTATCTCATTCCTGTACTCCGTCTCGTCATTGTTTGAGATCCGACCCACTACGGTGGTGTTGTCGGCAAACTTGAAAATTGAATTGGAGGGGAATTTGACCGCACAATCATAGATGTATAAGGAATATAGTAGGGGGCTGAGAACACAGCCTTGTGGGGCACCGGTGTTGAGGATGATTGTGGAGCAGGTGTTGTTGCCTATCCTTACTGATTGTGGTCTGCGAGTTAGGAAGTTCAGGATCCAGTCGCAGAGTGGGATGCCGAGGCCCAGGCCACGGAGTTTGGAGATGAGTTTTGTGGGAATGATAGTGTTGAAGGCTGAACTGTAGTCAATAAATAGGAGTCTGACATAGGTGTCCTTGTTATCTAGGTGTTCCAGGGTTGAGTGCAGAGCCAGGGAAATGGCGTCTGTTGTGGACCTGTTGCGGCGGTAGGCAAACTGTAGTGGATCCAGGTTGTCCGGGAGGCTGGAATTGATTCGTGTCATGACTAGCCTTTTGAAGCACTTCATAATAATGGATGACATAGCCATCAGCTGATAGTCATTAAGGCACACTGCTTGGGTTTTCTTTGGTACTGGGATGATGGTTGTCATCTTGAAGCGGATAGGGATCTCAGATTGTTGTAAAGAGAGGTTGAAGACGTCTGCGAATACCCCCGCCAGCTGATTTGCGCAGGATCTGAGTGCTCGTCCGGGTACCACATCCGGGCCAGTCGCTTTGGGTTGACCTTCAAGAAAGCTGCTCTGACATCTGTAATGGTGACCCCAGATACAGGTTCTTCCAGGGTGGAGGACATGCTCTCGCTGACCTCTTGTTCAAAATGGGCGTAGGATGCATTGAGCTCATCAGGGAGGGGTGCGTTGGAGCCGGCGATTTTACATGCCTTCATCTTCTTGTAACAATAATTGTGCAATATTAATTTGACAAGACACTTTATTTATAACACTGAAGGTGATCACACTGATTTTGGTGATTGCATCAGCCCTCATTAATATGTTCTGCACATTGTACCGTATGAACATAGTGGTCGTAAATTCACATTTTGGGAGAAAGATTCAATACTTCCAACCCAGATAAACTATACAAGATGTTTCCCATTCTGTAGAAGAATTGGTAGACTTTCTCCTCCTTGGGTGCATGATATTTAATGTAATTATTTCATAGGGCTGTAATTGGATTATCAGTAATCTCACAGGGTACAAAGATCGAATGACTCCTGAACAAAGTGGAATGATTAAACAACAGGTCTTTACCATCAGTGAGAAGCATTGGAGTCTTCTGGTGACTCCAGCCTCTGGGCCCTGGTGTTTGGCACAGACTGGATCATCTACAGTCCCTCTTTCCTTAATTTCTAGCTTTCAGTTTCTTTCATTGAAGGTTTTTTAAAAAAAAGAGACTCTGGCTCTAGAAAGAAGTCCAGAAATGGATCATCTATGCGGTGTTTCCACTATCCACTCTTAGAACAAAAACAAAGAACAGTGTGCATTGTGTGCAGTTCTGGTCACCTCACTACAAGAAGGATGTGGAGACACTGGAAAGAGTGCAAAGGAGATTTACCAGGATGCTGCCTGGTTTGGAGGGTAGGTCTTATGAGGAAAGGTTGAGGGAACTTGGGCTTTTCTCTTTGGAGCGGAGGAGTTGAGAGGAGACTTGATAGAGGTTTATAAGATGATGAGGGGGATAGATAGAGTGAACGTTCAAAGACTATTTCCTTGGATGAATGGAGCGGTAACTCGGGGGCATAACTATAGGGTTCATGGTGGGAGATATAGGAAGGATGTCCAAGGTGGGTTTTTTACTCCGAGAGTGATTGGGGTGTGGAATGGACTGCCTGCAGGGATAGTGGAGTCAGAAACTTTAGGAACATTTAAGAAGCTATTGGATAGGCACATGGAGTACTTCGGGATGATAGGGAGGAAATAGCTTGATCTGGGTTTCAGACAAACCTCGGCACAACATCGTGGGCCGAAGGGCCTGTTCTGTGCTGTACTGTTCTATGTTCTAACAAAGAAAGTTACAGCACAGGAACAGGCCCTTCGGCCCTCCAAGCCTGCACAGACCATGCTGCCCAACTTAACTAAAACCCCCTATGTTTCTGGGAACCATATCCCTCTATTCCCATCTCATTCATGTACTTGTCAAGACGCCCCTTAAAAGTCACTACCGTATCCGCTTCCACTACCTCCCCCGGCAACGAGTTCCAGGCACTCACCACTCTCTGTGTAAAAGATCTGCCTCGTACATCTCTTTTAAAACTTGCCCCTTGCACCTTAAACCCATGCCCCCTAGTAATTGACTCTTCCACTTTGGGAAAAGCTTCTGACTATCCACTCTGTCCATGCCTCTCATAATCTTGTAGACTTCTATCAGGTCTCCCCTCAACCTCCATCGCTTCAGTGAGAACAAACCAAGTTTCTCCAACCTCTCCGCATAGCTAATGCTCTCCATACCAGGCAACATCCTGGTAAATCTTTTCTGTACCCTCTCCAAAGCCTCCAAATCCTTCTGGTAGTGTGGCGACCAGAATTGAACACTATATTCCAAGTGCGGCCTCACTAAGGTTCTATAAAGTGTCAACATGACTTGCCAATTTTTAAACTCAATACCCCGGTCGATGAAGGCAAGCATGCCATATGCCTTCTTGACTACCTTCTCTGCCTGCATGAGATCTTTGCAAGATGATCTTTGAGAACTAGGGCGGCACGGTAGCACAGTGGTTAGCACTGCTGCTTCACAGCTCCAGGGTCCCGGGTTCGATTCCCGGCTCGGGTCACTGTCTGTGTGGAGTTTGCACATTCTCCTCGTGTCTGTGTGGGTTTCCTCCGGGTGCTCCGGTTTCCTCCCACAGTCCAAAGATGTGCGGGTTAGGTTGATTGGCCATGCTAAAATTGCCCCTTAGAGTCCTGAGATGTGTAGGTTAGAGGGATTAGCGGGTAAAATATGTGGGGGTAGGGCCTGGGTGGGATTGTGGTCGGTGCAGACTCGATGGGCCGAATGGCCTCCTTCTGCACTGTAGGGTTTCTATGATCTATGAACTACAGGTTCATTTATAATAATTGTACTTTCAGGTTTGTTTTTAACACTAATTAACCCCAAGCTTGCTTGAATTGCATTTGGTTCAGAAAAGAAAAATTCACCTGTGATTAAAAGAAGTTAAAGCATCAAGTGTAAGAAAAAAGCATTCAATTGTGCAAAGATCAGTGGCAGGTCAGGTGATTGATCAGAATACAAAGAACGGCAGAGAATAACTAAAAGGTTAATAAGGAGAAAGCTCTCTTTTCTACTCTAATTTCTAACTAGAAATATAAAAATGGGTAGCAAAAGTTTCTTCAGGTTTTTAAAAGGAAAGGAATAAGCAAAGTGAGTGCTGGTCCTCCAGTGAGTGACAATGAGGGGTTAATAGTAGATAATAAGGAAATGATAGGTGAAATGAACAAATGTTTTGTTTCTGCCTTTACTATAGAGGATCCAAAAACATTCCAGTAATAGCTGTTCAAGAGGGTGGAGGAAGAGGGAACAATCACTAGTAAACCTGTACTGAGCAAACTGATGGAACTGCAGGCTGGCAAGTCTCTGGGTCCAAAAGGACTTCACTCTCTGGTCTTAAAAGAGGTGGTTAATGAGGTAGTACATGTGTTGGTGTTTATTTTCCAAATTTCCCTAGGTTTCGGAAAGATTCCTTCAGACTGGAAAGTAACAAATATAACCCCTTTATTCAAGAAGGGAGGGAGGCAGAAAACACGAAGCTACAGGCCAATTAGCTTGATGGTTGTGGTGCAAAAAGTGATCGGTTCAATGATTAAGGAGTTGGGCACTTGTAGAAACTCGAGGTAATTTGTTGTGAAAGGGAAATCAATTGGAGCCCCTGGAAGGAGTAACATGTGCTATGGATAAAAGGGAGCCTGTAAGCTTGTGCTGTACTTGGATTTCCAGAAGGCATTTGTTGGGGTGCCACTTCAAAGGTTATTGCAGAAAATAAAAGCTCACTATCGGGGGTAACATATTAGCATGGATAGATGATTGGCTGGCAGAAAACAGTGTGTGCATAAATGGGTCTTTTTCTGATTGGCAGGATGTGATGAGTGGAGTCCCACAACGTGCTGTGCTGGGGCTTCAACTTTTTCCAATTTGTAGGAATGCCTTAGATGAGGGGAATGAAAGCATGGACGCTAAATTCGCAGGTGACACAAAGATGGGAAAGCATGTTGTGAAGAGGATGAGAGGTTGCAAACTGATGTAGATGGATTGAGTGAATGGGCAAAGATCTGGCAGATGGAGTATAATGTGGAAAAATGCGAAGTTGTTCACTTTGGCAGGAAGAATAAAAAAAGTTAAACGGTGAGCAGCTGCAGAATTCTGAGGTGCAGAGGGATTCAGGTGTTCTAGTGCTTGAGTCATAAAATGTTTCTCTGCACGTACAGCAAATAATTAAAAAGGCTAATGGAATGTTATCCTTTATTGCAACAGGAATTGAACATAAAAGTAAAGTTGTTATGCTTCAGTTATGCAGGTCATTGGTGAGATCACATCTTGAATACTGCGTGCAGTTTTGGTCCCCTTGTATAAGGAAGATGCAAGTGCATTGCAGGCAGTTAAGAAGAGGTTTACCAGATTGCTATCTGGGTAAGATTTCTCTTCAGAAAGTTGGTTCAGACTCAGTGCACTCCAGCACTGTAGGGATTCTAGGATCCTGAATGGTCTTCACCAGGTTGATGTGCAAAGGATGAGGGGGCACTCTTTTGGTAAGTCCAGAATGAGGGGGCGCTGTTTTGAATTTAGGGATTCCCTTTTAGATCAGGAGAAATTTTTCTGTGGGTTGTGTAACTTTGGAATGCCCAGCCTCAGAAGGCAGTTAGAGGTGGGTCATTGAATTTTTTTAAGACGAGGTTGATTGATTCCTTTGCCTAATGAGGATAAAAAGTTGTAGGAACTTTAAACACAAACAGATCAGCCATGATGTTTTCAAATGACTGAGCAGGCTTGAGGGGCTGAATGGGCTGCTCCGATTTCATGTGTGTATGTATTATCTGCTTTGCCATCAGATGTCCAGTTGCCTTACATTTAACACTTTAACATCCAACCCAAGTTATTTTTCTGCAAGTTATATTATGAAACTTATGAATTATGAACTATATACCTGCTATTGGAAGGGGTTGATTCTTCTTTCCAGATATTCTTCTTCTTTCTTGGTCAACTGGAATTGTAGTCACATCAAGTAGCTCATGTGATTGCATCACAATCTTTTTGGAAGTTGTTGAGCTACAGTTTAGGGATATACATTTGTAGTCTACTTCCATCTGGCAAGATGCAATTAAAAGGAAATAATCCAAATGTTGGAAGGGTGATATCAAAACAGAAATTACTGGAAATATACAGCCATCATCTGTAAAAGGAGAAGAAATCTAGAGATTTGGAGTAGAGTGAAAAACCTGAAATCAATTTATTTAAAACAAAGCTGCTCAGTATTCCTACATTTCTGGGGAACTGATCAGACTTGTGGGATTCAGTCACACCAGAACTTGTGTTTTGGTGAAACTAAACTAATGTATGAAATCAATTATTATAGCTGTTGGGATCAGTGGAGAGAGTGGTAACTTTTTCAAAGAAAGGAGTCCCCATGATGCCAACTGAAAGAAAACAGATTGACAAGATTTTGTGCTTGAAAACTTCTACTGTAACAAACCAATTAAAATCAACATGAATATAATCCAAATGTGAATAGGCAAATGATATTTGAACTAAAGATCAATTTTGCTTTAAATGGTCAACACAAAAAAAGATGCACCTCGTAGTTAACAAGCATTCTCATCACTTTCTGTTCAAATGTGGCACAATGTGCAATTTCTGTCTTTCCAACTCTACCTCTGGTACATAGGAATTCTCATTTCCCACTGAATGGAAGTTGCTTTTGCCAACAGCCATATTCAATCTGAAGTTCCTGGATGTGGTTAACACTCAAACAGCATGTTCCTGTAGAACCTCCTTAGCTAGGTTAATGACACTGAACTGCCAGAGATTCCTTGTTCTGATCCCTTTTAAACAGTCTGGCTTTGGAAAACTGCAGCAGCAGCAGCAGTGGTCTTGTCTAATTAATCCACATTCTCTGCTTTCCCTGTCTTCAGCTTTCTGTCCTTTTTAATTGTATTAAACACTGCTCCTTTTGTATGTGTCTCCTTAGCTCCCTCAGCTTACAGGTCCTGTACTACATACAGATACGTCTATGTTTCTGAGACCAGTTGTAATCCAATAATCAGTAACCTGTCTGTGCTTCAGCTTTACAACAACCTAGGTAAGCGGGCACTTCTCAGAAACTTAAGGACACATTGCCAGAATTATGTAAGTTCCACTTAACCTTAAAGGGACATTTCACAAAAGGAAACCACAGGTTTTCCCATAAACACATACAGATCAAGAAGTGAACTTTATTTTGACTTTGTTTTGGTATTGAGCCAGGCCTCCTCTGGATTTCGGCTGTATTTATACTGTAACTATAGCAAAATGAAAATCACTACCTGAAACTAATGCCTCAGTTATGATAAATGCACCTATAGTTCAGATTGTGGTTTGCTGTTTTGCTGGGAAGGGTTATGATACACAGTTGTTCTTGCGTCATGAATCTGGAGCGTACATATTTCCAAAATGTATTCACAAATCTTAGCTTTGCAAAATGTTTGGACAAATTCTTAAACTAGTTGGAAGCATTTATCTCCAATTTCCTCCCTGGATTGGTGTATAATTGTGTCATTTCTCAGAGACCTTAATTTTTCAGTACGGGAACTGGAGGAGTCCTTGGCTGAGAAGTGCTGGCATTGGAAATGGGATTCAGGAAGTTATTGTTGAATTTTATGCAGAGCAATCTGGTTTAAAGTAGCCTGGACAATGTAAGAAACATTTACAGATTTCTAAAATTGTTCTACAGTGCTTGTGGTGTTAACCGGTGTGTTAATTTGTCAAGACTGTGATTCCATTATTATTATTGACTATTTGTTGAAACCGGTTTGAAGCGTGAACTGCAGCTGTTCGAGAAGGCGGCTCGTCACCATCTTCTTGAGGCCAACTGGGGATGTACTATACATGCTGGCCTTCCAGCAATGTCCACATCCTTTGAACAAATAAAATCTGGGTAAAGAGAAACTTTTTTGAATGGCACTTTTGAGGCTGCTAAAAAAGAAAGTTGAGGTATATATATGCATGTCGTATTGTTGATTTAAAAAAAAAGGATAGATTTTTGAGGAGCTCTCAAGATGATAGTTGATGGATTTCTTGTTTGGATTTAAATGTTAACTAATTGGAGAGGAAGCTTTATTCCACTGCACAAAAAATGGTTTTAATTTGTATCTATATATGAAATTAAACAAGTAGTTTGACCTCACGTAAATCTTTTGAATGATATAGCAAAAAAAATTGTTAGAGTTTGAAAAGCAATCATATGTGTAACTCAGAAAATGGAAAGTTGAAGCATTCGGCGATTGGGGCTGGTAGCTATAATGCTCTTAATTTGATGTACCAAATTTTAATTTTATTTTCAGTTGTATCATGTGGAAACCTTATTGGCCTCAGAGGAGAATTTACTTCCAGGAAAGCTACTCGTGGGAAAGAACATTGACTATATTCAACAGTTTATTGAAGACGGAACATCAATATAAAATTACCACTACTCCAATAGTTGGCACAACAGAAATTCATATTTATTTCTTGTCTTCAGGGAAAAAGATGACTTGGTAAACAGGAGTCCATCAATGACCATTCAAGTTAATAGACAATTTGCTGCTCTACTGAACATGTGCTGTTTCTCCGAGTACAGAGGTCATCAACAATATTCCATGATTGATCATCAGACCGTGTGCAGATCCAGCCTGTGTAAAGGCAATATTTGAGTGTTGACAAACTGATGCAGTTAGTGTCAAATGTGAATGCCAATGGGGGAAAAAAAAAATACTTTGCCAATTGAGAAATTGTTACCGTTTTTCTGTCAGGCTGTGATTTCATTACATTTACTCAAAAGGATGTCCCAGTTATCCAACTGAAGTTTTCTTATACTAAGCTTTTCCTATTAATAGAATTGTGCTTTGGTATCTTTTACTTCCTTGGGATGACCTTTGACAGCCAACGAATTACCCTCAAGTGCAGTCAGTTTTGTTTAGGCAAGCATGCCAGCTGTTGTGCATCGGGAATTACTGTACAGCAAATTGAGATTTACAACTGGTTAATCTGTTTTAATTGTGTTGGTTGAGGGATGAAAGCTGACTATAACAGCAAAAACCGTTTCTTTTCAAATAGTGTCATGGGATCACCACACCTTAGACAATTCTCTTTTCCAAGAATTGGCGTAAGTTACAGGTGCAATTTTCACTTTGGTCTGGGTTTGATAGCAGACGTGAGGGACATGGAAATTAGACATTTTAAATGAGAAAGCAGTTATAGCATTGATTGTTCTCATTGAGATCTAACTGGTCTAATCCACTAAATTGCCATATGTGTAGAACAGACCACGTATGAATCTGAAGGTAGCCTTGAAAATGTGTGTGCTAGAAATAGCAAGTGTCGTGTGGACAAAGTAAAGTTTCGGCTGGTTGTAGAAAATATCTACTTTAATTCATGTCAGATATGCCAGTTTTCAAAATATCCAAATAGTATCAATGATCTTCAGTGTGCAGCTTCAAAGTGTACCTCACGATTTTAAACTTTTTCACGTTCCTTAAGAAGGATCATCTCCCTGGTGAGCATTAAATTATTGGATTGTCATTAAATTGCCTCTTGATCATTGTTTGTCTGGCCTATTTGTGACTCCAGACTCAAAGCATTGTCAGTTAATGACTTGGCTATTGCCATTGCATGAAACCACTCCAGAAAAGCTGAATAGTGTAACCGGATGCATCAAAGGCACATCCGACCCAGTCGACATTGCAAAGACCTTTAGACTGACATCTGGGGATTTGTGCCAAGACTGGAAGAGCTGCCCACAGATAAGTCAGACAAAAGCCTAGATAGTCATACTCACCAAATAATCTACAGCCAATGTCCCAGATCATAAACTAACATCCTTTGGTTATGTCCTGTCCCACAGGCAGGGCAGATCCTTCAGTGGTGGCAGCACAGTGGTATACAGACAAGAGGGAGTGTGCCGGGGAGTCCTCAACATTAACTCTGCACTCCTTGATGTCTCATGGCATCAGCTCGAACAGAGGCAAATAAGTATCCTTTGATACGCCACTTACTATACTCGTCAGCTGATGAATCAATGTTTCTTCTTGTTGAATACCAATTGGAAGAAGCATTGAGGTTAGCAAGGAGACAATGTACTCTGGGTAAGGCATTTCAATATCCATTGTTTTTAGTGTGGTTTGGTAGCACTATTGCTTGCAGAGCTGGCTGAGTCCTGTACACCTGATCACGACAGTGAACTGACGTGAGGGGGAAAAAGTGTAACTTGTACACTAAGGTGCAGCAGGAGACTGAGGACTAAGACTGGTTACTGAAATCTGGAAATTAGGTAAATGAGGGAATCCGCGTCTGAGGCGTTCAAGTCAGGTGACCCTGACTTTTACAAGAAAGCCAGGTATGATCTAAGGAGATCCATCAAAGATGCCAATAGACAGTACCAGCCCAGGCTAGCCACACAGACTCTTGCCGACTATGGCAAAGTCTGCAAGACATAACAGGCTACAAGATGAAGGCATGTAAAATTGCCGGCACCAATGCACCCTTCCCCAATGCGCTCAGTGCATTCTATGCCCGTTTTGAGCAAGAGGTCATCAAGAGCACACACTCCACTCCCGAAGCCTCGAATGAACCTCTATCTGAGGTCACCGTTGCTGACGTCAAAGCAGACTCCTTGAAGGTCAACCCACGGAAAGCGACTGGCACGGATGGGGTACCCAGACAGGTACTCTGAACTTGTGCGGACCAGTTGGTGGGGGTATTCGCCGACATCTTCAACCTCTCCTTACACCAATCTGAGGTTCCCATCTGCTTCAAGAAGACGACCATCATCCAGAACCAAAGAAAAGCCAGGCAGCGTGCCTTAATGACTATCGTCTGGTGGCTCCGACATCCATCATTATGAGGTGCTTTGAAAGGTTAGTCATGGCACGAATCAATTCCGGCCTCCCACGTTGCCTGGATCCACTACAGTTCACTGACCGCCTAAATAAGTCCACAGCAGATGCCATCTCCCTGGCCCTGCACTCAACCTTGGAACACCTAAATAACAAAGACACCTATATCAGATCCTCATTTATCGACTACAGCTCAGCCTTCAGCACCATTATTCCCACGAAACTTATCTTCCAACTCGGTGGCCTGGGGCTTGGCTTCTCTGCAACTGGATCCTGGACTTCCTACCCACAGACTGCAATCAGCAAGGATAGGCAACAACACTTCCACTATCATCTTCAACACTGGTGCCCCACAAGGCTGTGTCCTCAGTCCTTACTATGCCCCTTATGCACCAATGACTGTGGCCAAATTCCCCATCAACTTGATTTTCAAATTTGCTGATGACACCACCATGGTGGGTCGGATCTCAAACAGTGACGAGACGCAGTACAGGAATCTGGTGAATTGGTGCAGTGACAATCTTTCCCTCAATGTCAACAAAACTAAGGAGATAGCCATCGACTTCAGGAAGCATAGTGGAGGACATGTCCCTGTCTACATTAATGGGGATGAAGTAGAAATGGTTGAGAGCTTCAAGTTTTTGTGTTCAGATCACCAATGACCTGTCCTGGTCCCTTCATGCGGACACTATAATTAAGAAAACCCACAATGCCTCTAGTTTCTCAGGGGAAATTTGGCATATCCGCTACGACTCATCAACTTTTACAGATGCACCATAGAAAGCATTATTTCTGGTTGTATCACAGCTTTGGTATGGATCCTGTTCTGTCCAAGACCACAAGAAACTACAAAGTGACGTGAATGAAATCCAGTCCATCACTCAAACCTGCCTCCCATCCATTGACTCTGACTACATTTCCTGCTGCCTCGGAAAAGCAGCCAGCATAATCAAGGACCCCACTCGCCCCGGTGTTGTACCTGTTAATTCTCAGATACTTTCGACCAGTTTGCTTACTCCAAGGCTTTACCCCAGTGCCCTTATTTGCAAGATGGACAAAGGTCAAACACAAGTAAAGGTTCAACAAGTTTATTAATAATAACACTGTTAACCCTTAAATTACCCACATAAAACAAGAGGATACCCCAGATTCAAGTATACTACCAGCAAAGATGGTTTGGTTAAACTGCAGGCTCGATTTTCTGAGTCCCTCTGGTCCGTCATCACAAAGGAGAGTCTCGATGGCAGCTTCTTTCTTCCTTCCTTCCTACTCTGGTCAGTCTTCCGAATGGTCAAGGTCGCCTCCCTCGTTGAGTCTTCACTGCTGATATGTCTGAGATGTGTACCTTAATCCCCCTGCCTGCTTGCCTTTCCAGAAACTTCTCTGGCTTCTGGCCAATGAGGTCCCAGGAGGGGGTTCCAATACCCAGTGGGTTTCTTGATGTCTGCCTGACAGGACACCAGGGTCCGCCCCCAGGTGTCCAGCTCCATGCTTTTGCTTACATGTAACCTGTTGTCAGATAAGGTAACTGCAGGAACTCTTGGTGACAGAAAGTCTGGCTCGATCTGGGCTTCTAACAATAGGCCGGTGCATTTCAATGGGGTGCAATTTTCTCTTGCCGAGTATCAGTAGAGTGCAACAACCTTTGATGGGTCAGGCCCAGACATGTTTGTGTATTTGTACAACTGGCCTGCCTGGGGTTTGATTGTTTGATTTTAATATGCCCAATTCTTTAATTTAGGATGTCCAATTTAATCAACCTTAAAACTAGGCCCTGATTATATTACCACACCGGTGATGCTCTCTTCCACCTTCATTCATCGGGAAAAGATACAAAAGTCTTGAGGACATGTACCAACTGACTCAAGAATAGCTTTATTCTCTGCTGCCATCAGACTTTTGAACGAACCTACCTTGCATTAAGTTGATCTTTCTCTACACCCTAGCTATGACTGTAACACTACATTCTGCACTCTCTATGTGCGGTATGCTTTGTCTATATAGCGTGCAAGAAACAATACTTTTCACTGTAGACTAACACATGCGACAATAATAAATCAAATTTCGTGCAGTGAGAATGCAGACGCTAACCTGGGTTTGCACAATAAAGGAGTGGCCCAAGAGAGGGAGTTGGAGATGGCAGGACCCAACGCTTAAACCTGGAGGTGTTAAATGGGTGTGCAGGTAGGTAATAGGTGAGTTTTAACTTCCTGCTAAACTGGGACAGTAGTTTAAACCTGCATTGGGGATTGAGCTCCATAATATAGCTGCAGGTAATTGTTGTATGGTATTCTCAACTTGGCTGGTGATGTGTTGTAGCTGTAGCCTTGGGAGTTGGTGGATATCTGTGTGACCCATGGAAAACCTTATCTGCAGTAAATGTCTCAAGCCTGAGGAACTTGGCTTTGAGTTGGTGAGGCGGAGTCTAAGCTTTGCACATAGTGATGTATCAGGGCAGGGGAAACTTACCTCCATACTAGATAGGGTGGCAAGGTGGCACAGTGGTTAGCACTGTTGCCTCACAGCACCAGGGACCCGGATTCGATTCCCAGCTTGGGTCACTGTCCATGTGGAGTTTGCACGTTCTCCCTGTGTCTGCGTGGGTTTTCTCCGGGTGCTCCGGTTTCCTCCCACATTCTGAAAGACTTGCTGGTTAGGTGTATTGACCCGAACAGGCGCCGGAGTGTGGCGACAAGGAGAATTTCACAGTAACTTCATTGTAGTGTTTAATGTAAGCCTTACTTGTGACTAATAAATAAACTTTATTTTACTTTCACTTTGCTCCAGGAGGTAGCCACGCTTCTTCAGGAGGGTTGGCTGTAAGAGAGGTTGATATGGGGATCTAGATGATAGCAATGGAGGAGCTTCAACAGATTTGAGGTTCTTGCAGTTTCTGTGAACAAAAGCAGGAACTGAATTGAAAATGATCAAACTGACTGCAGCAGAAAGGAATACAGTTGGAGTAGGAGCAGCATAGTTAGGGGAATAGACGCTATATAGTTGAAAGCTTGAGTCCTGGTTGTGTTGCCTGTCTGGTGCCAGGGTTAAGGATATTTCAGGTCTGGTAAGAAACTTGGGAGGGGAAGGATCCACTTGGTTGTTGTCCATATGGGTACCAATGACAGGTGAGACTAAGACTTTTTGCCGAGTGAAGTATCCAGCAACTAAATTAATAAGCAAAACTACAATGGTAGTTGATGGATATTTGGAAAGTGAGTAAGAGCAAGGCAATAGTGTGAAGTAATGATGCAGGTAATAACCAGAGCGTGAAAGGAAAAAATAGCACATAGAAATGAGTGTACCATCAAATTGGGTCAGAGTAGGGAAATATGATAAAGACAGAATTCAAGCAGTATTCGTAACAAGATGAATAAATTGATAGCACAGAAGGAAATACATTTGATTTATTATTGTCACATGTATTAGTATACAGTGAAAATTATTGTTTCTTGCGCGCTATACAGATGAAACATACCGTTCATAGAGAAGGAAAGGAGAGAGTGCAAAATGTAGTGTTACAGTCATAGCTAGGGTATAGAGAAAGATCAACTTAATATGAGGTAGGTCCATTCAAAAGTCTGATGGCAGCAGGGAAGAAGCTGTTCTTGAGTTGGTTGGTACATGATCTCAAGACCTTTGTGTCTTATTCCCGATGGATGAAGGTGGAAGAGAATATGTCCGGGGTGCGTGGGGTCCTTGATTATGCTGGCTGCTTTACCGAAGCAGCGGGAAGTGTAGACATTGCCAATGGATGGGAGGCTGGTTTGAGTGATGGACTGGGCTTCAGTCGTGACCCTTTGTAGTTCCTTGCGGTCTTGGACAGAGCAGGAGCTATACCAAGCTGTGATACAACCAGAAAGAATGCTCTCCATGGTGCATCTGTAAAAGTTGGTGAGAGTTGTCGCGGACCTGCCAAATTTCCTTCGTCTTCTGATGAAGTAGAGACATTGGTGGGCTTTTTTAACAATAGCGTCCACATGGAGGGACCAGGACAGGTTGTTGGTGACCTGGACACCTAAAAAAAAAGACATTCTTGTCGTCACACCAGTTCACCAGATTCTCCATCTCTTTCCTGTACTGTGACTTGACATTGTTTGAGATCCGACCCATTATGGTGGTGTCATCAGCAAACTTGAAAATCAAGTTGGAGGGGCATTTGGCCACATGATCATTGGTGTATAAGGAGTATGGTAAGGGGCTGAGAACACAGACCTTGTGGGGCACCAGTATTGAAGATGATAGTGGCGGTGTTGTTGCCTATCCTTGCTGATTGCGGTAGGAAGTCCAGGAGCCAGTTGCAGAGAAAGAAGCCAAGCCCAGGCCACTGAGTTGGGAAATGAGTTTCGTAGGAATAATGGTGTTGAAGGCTGAGCTGTAGTCGATAACTGGGGATCTGATATAGGTGTTACAGGGTTGAGTGCAGGGCCAGGGAGATGGCGTCTGCCGTGGACTTGTTTAGGCAGTCAGCGAACTGTAGTGGATCCAGGCAATGTGGGAGGCCGGAATTGATTCGTTCCATGACTCCCCTTTTGAAGCACCTCATAATGATGGATGTCAGAGCCACTGGATGATGGTCATTAAGACATGCTGCCTGGCTTTTGTTTGGTACCAGGATGATGGTCGTCGTCTTAAAGTAGGTAGGGACCTCAGACTGGTGTAAAGAGAGATTGAAGATGTCTGAATACCCCCGCGAGCTGGTCCGTGCAGGACCTGAGTGCTCATCTGGGTACCCCATCCATTGTCCTGTCTGGAGACAATACACCTCTTTAACTTGTGTTTAATGCTCCCTCCACTCACATTGTCTGTATATTTAAGACCTGATTGGCTGTAGAGATTTGCATTCTAATCAGTAATCTGTAACTTGATTTTGTGATTCTGTACCCTGTTTGAGAGCAGATTTCCACTCCATCTGATGAAGGAGCAGCGCTCCGAAAGCTAATGGCATTTGCTACCAAATAAACCTGTTGGACTTTAACCTGGTGTTGTTAAAACTCTTACTGTCTTTACCCCATCTGTGCCAGTTGCTTTCCGTGGATTGACTTTTGAGAAGGCTGCTCTGACGTCGGCAATGGCGATCTCGGATATAGGCTCGTCTGAATATGTGTCATAAGTGTCATATGACCATTACGGAAGTGTGGTTGCAAAGTGAGCATGGCTGGTACTGTAATATTAAAGGTTATTAACATTTTGAAAAGATCTACAGAAAGGAAAAGGGAGTGGCTCCATTTAAAGGGTGAAATCAGTATGGCAGTGAGAAATGATCTTGGTTCGTAAACTTAGTATTATTGGCAATTCCTCAGATACCGATGCAGTCGATGCCTGCCTGCAGCAAGTGCTAGATTAACATTAGGCATGGGCTGATAAATGGGAAGTAATATTATCAACTTGAATCGTAGAGAATTTAAACATCTCCCCATGACATTCTTTGCTGCTCCCACAGTCCTTGGCTTAATACAGAGTCAGCTCTTTTAACCATTAGGTTTTATTGGTGCCTTTACAACCATCACTGAATTCCCTACCATTCATGTCTCAGCACAGTCCAGAGAGTTACCAAAACCAGCCATGTAAGCATTATTGCTGCAGAGGCAGAGCAAAGGCTGAGAATTCTGTGGTGCTTGACCACCATCTGCAGTGCACAAACCAGGAGCATGTTGGAATACTCTCCACTTGCCTGAATGTTTAATCCCAACAACACTCAGTTCACATGATTAGTACCCCATCCACTGCCTTCAGCGTTCACTACTAGTGCACAGTGGCTACAGTGTAAACCATGTGCAAGATGCACTGCAGCAACTCACCAAGACGGTTTGCAACACCACATTCCAAATCCACAACCTGTCTCACCTCGAAGGACAAGGGCAACAGATGCTTTGGAATGCTGCTACCTGCAAGTCCCCATAATAGTCACATGCCATCCTGAATAGGAACTTTATTACTGCTTGTTCACTGTTGCTGGGTCAGAATTCCGTACCTTCCTTCCTAGTAGAACTATGGGTGTACTTGTGCTACGTGAACTGCAAGAATTTAAGAAGGTCACTTGAAGGTAATTAGGGATGGGCATTAAATACTGGTCTTGCCAGTGATGCTTACATCTAAAAAATGAATTGGAAAAAAAAAATTTGTTGCCTCTTCCAAATCCGGAAAATTAATGGTACATTAATATGAAAATGTAGGAGATTGAGAGATGTTGAGTTGCAAATCTCTAGAGTTTGTTGGTTTATTTTATAATGCATCATATGAATAGTCTTGCCCACGTCTGTTATTTCTAGGAATTTTCTGAACTTAGACATTTGTCTCTTAGTTAAATATAGTAATTAATTTAGCAAGTATAGCTAATCTACATCACTGCCACAGAAAATAGTTTAAACTGTGGATCTAACCAGGTCATCTTGTGGATTATTGTTGGAGATTCAATGTTTTTCTTCAATCCAATTTTTCCCCTTCTATTTATTTTTCTGTACTTAATTTGACTTGAATTCACCTTCCTCCATGTGAATTTTGCAATTCTTAAATCTCAGTGGTAAAGGATGTTTTGTTGGTCCCGCTGTTGATTGAAGTCTCAAATGACTTGATGCTCTTGTCAAGCCATTATCAGCTCACAGCTCTGGCAAGCTACATAGAAATATTGAAGATAGGAGCAGGAAGAGGCCATTCGGCCCTTCGAGCCTGCTCTGCCATTCATCACGATCATGGTTGATCGTCCAACTCCATAGCCAATCCTGCTTTCTCCCCATAACCTTTGATCCCGTTCGCCCCAAGTGCTACATCTAGCTGCCTCTTGAATACATTCAATGTTTTGGCATCAGCTACTTCCTGTGGTAATGAATTCCACAGGCTCATCACTCTTTGGGGAAGAAATGTCTCCTCATCCCCATCCTAAATGGTCTACCCTGTATTCTCAGACTGACTCTTGGTTTTGGACTCCACCACCATCGGGAACATCCTCTCTCTATCTACCCTATCTCGTCCTGTTAGAATTTTAGAAGTCCCTGAGACCCCCCCCCCCCCCCCCCCCCCCCATTCGTCTGAACTCCAACAAAAACAATCCTAACCTCGTCAATCTCTCCCCATACATCAGTTCTGCTATCCCTGGAATCAGCCTGGTAAACTATCGCTGAACTCCCTCGAGAGCAAGAACATCCTTCCTCAGAAAAGGAGACCAAAACTGCATATAATATTCTAGGTGTGGCCTCACCAAGGCCCCGTATAATTGCAGCAACACATCCCTGCTCCTGTACTTGAAACCTCTTGCAATGAAGGCCAATGTACCATTTGCTGCCTTTACCACGTGCTGCACCTGCATGCTTGCCTTCAATGACTAGTGCACAAGGACACCCAGGTCCTGCTGCACACTCTCCTGTACCAATTTACAGCCATTCAGCTAGTAATCTGCCGCCTTGTTTTTGCTTCTAAAGTGAATAACCTTACACTTGTCCAAATTATACTGCATCTGCCATTGATTTGCCCACTCACCCAACCTGTCCAGATCATTCTGAAGGATCGCTGCATCCTCGTCACAGTTCACCCTCCCACCCAACTTGGTATCATCTGCAAACTTCGAGATGTTATATTTTGTTTCTTCATCCAAATCATTAATATAGATTGTGGATAGCTGGGGTCCCAGCACCGATCCCTGTGGCAACCCACTAGTTACTGCCTGCCAATTTGAAAAGGACCCATTAATTCCCACTCTTTGTTTCCTCTCTGCCGACCAGTTTTCTTTGTTTCCTCAAACTGCCTAAGTTGGGGTGCAAACATTTTTTTAAGTTGAAGAGTTTAGCAAAGTGTCTAACTAATTGAGGAGAGGGGTATTCAGTTGAAGTAGATATTAGAAAGATCAAAAAAAGTGCTACAGAGGAACTGTCTCATTTTCACCTCATCAACATTGATGTTGAATCTGTATCCCCTTCTAATGTTCAGAGGTTGAACAGGTAACCCTTGTCATTGCCAGCTTAGTGGAAAGTACCATTGTAGGTCTGTTAGATTCTCCTTGTGTTTGACTGATGGAATGATGTGTGCTCTCAGACCAAGACTTGAATTATGAGGCAACTTATTTAACACAGAATAGGCAAATAAAGCATTTTCATTTCAAAACAAAGATTACAGTAATCTATGAATTAAACAATATTTTTAAATAAATGTACCACTTGTGCTATCTCCCAACAGAAATTGAATATTGTGCTAACTTCAGGCAGATTGATGAACCAAGTGTGGATAGCTAATACATCTATAATTGGAAACCTTTGCACTTCTTTTGATGGGAAATTGTGGTTAGTGTGACTTTGGTTCCACCCTACTAAAATCTGACCTATGCCATCATATTAGATAGCTGTAATCAAGCAGTCACTACTCAACTCATCATGATGCTTTTGATCTTTGCCAGGTGATGTGATACCCTGCTAGTTCAAGAGCCTGCGACATGTTAATAAACTGGTACTTTTAATCTCACCTGACATTTGTTCTCATGCCAAGGAAGTGGAAGTGTCAAAAACGCACATTGGTGTGCACCTACACCTACTTTATTAGAATTCCATTAACAAAATATTCAAAGCACCTTTTGCTTAAAGGCACAGATGTTATATTAACAGAAATGAAATGTTTTACGTAACTTGCAACAGTTGCCTGAAATTTTCATTAATTCTATTTACTGTTTGTAAGAAATTTAAGCCAATAGTCGAATTGGACAATTTTAAAAATCACAGTGGAATTGAGCTGACTTTTTTTGTTTATGAATCCCATGAAACTGAGTTGATAGTCACTGCATGAATCCAGTGGTAGGATGTTGAAGAGTACGATTCATCCAAATAAAAAGTTTTGTAGGCTTTAGATTAGAGGCGATTGAAAAAACCTTTGTACCCTGAAGGGAATCCTGGGGTGGTATTAAACCTCTGTTTGGTTGACAAGGATCTTTATAAGCATATCTTTGTAACCATGTGATTATGAAGGGCTGCTTAGTTTTGCTGACTTCTGAGGATTGTGAAATGTGTTGTCTTAAATGACAGTGCTAAGATGTGCTCTTCTTGATCGTGAGGGTAACTTGCTTCTTTCTCATTGCACCTTGTTTGTGAGATGCTAAGTGTTTGGAGCCTTAATGGGAAATGCCAAAGTAATTATCTGATGTTGTGCAGCTTTGCTTAATAATGAAATTTAAAATTAAGTAAGGTGTAATTTAATGGGATAAAGTGTACCTGTTGAAGAGAATCAAAGTAAGTTCAGTACATGTATATTTATGTGAACTAAATTAGAAATTTATTGAAAGCTGATTTGGATTTTAAAAAAAGCTTGATCGAGAACAGAGTTTTCTGATCATGTTGTAATTTTTTATTCTGGGGATGTGGATGTTGCTGGCCAGGCCAGCATTTCTTGCGCCTCTTTAATTGCTTTTGTAGTTCATGTAGTGCAGATAAACCCACAGTGCTGTAAGAAATGTAGTTCCTGCATTTTGATTGAGCGATAATGAAGGAACAATGATGCAGTTCCAAGCCAGAATGGTGTGTTGTTTGGATGGGAACTAAGTGCCCATGTCCTCAGTGGTAGAGATTGTGGATTTGGTAGGTGCTGTCAAAGGAGCCCTGGTGAGTCATTGCAGTGTATCTTGTAGGTGGTACACATTGCTGCCACTCATCAGTGATGAAGTGAATGTTGAATGTGGTCAGCGGCATGCCAATCAAGCAGGTTGTTTTGTCCTGAATGATGATGAGCTTCTTGAGTGTTTTTGGAGCTACATTCATTCAGCAAGTGGAGATATTCCATCACACTCTTGATTTATGCCTTGTAGGTGGTGAACAGACTTTGGAGAGCCTCTGACCTGCTCTTGCAGTATCGATATGGCCAGTCCAGTTTGGTTTCTGGTCAATGGTAACTATCTGGATAGTGAGAGATGGTTGGATTCTCTCTTGTTGGGGCTGGCCATTGGCTGGCACTTGCATGCTGTAGATATTACTTGCCACTTGTCAACTCAAGCCTGAACGTTGTCCAGGTCTTGCTGCCTGTGGACAGCAGTTATATTGTTGATTGTAAATTGTATGTGTTTTTGTGAAATCTTTATTTTGAGAATAATTTTGTATCTAACTATTTGTTCAAAACATGTTTACAAAATATTTGTGCTTGCATATGTTTTTGGGAGGAAGACTGCTAGTTTGTCCATTTTTATTCTGCTGTTGCGTTTTTTCCCCCCCCCCCCCCGTGACCATGGGATGAGATTGAAGATAGAAACCCTACAGTACAGAAAGAGGCCATTCGGCCCATCGAGTCTGCACCGACCACAATCCCAACCCGGCCCTCCCCCCATATTCCTACATAGTGTCCTGAGATGCGTAGGTTAGAGGGATTAGTGGGTAAATAAGGGGCAATTTTAGCATGGCCAATCAACCTAACCCGCACATCTTTGAACTGTGGGAGGAAACCGGAGCACCCGGAGGAAACCCACGCAGACACGAGGAGAATGTGCAAACTCCACACAGACAGTGACCCAAGCCGGGAATTGAACCCAGGTCCCTGGAGCTGTGAAGCAGCAGTGCTAACCACTGTGCTACCGTGCCGCCCCCAAGATCCTTGTTGTCTTATTTTTATTCATTCATGGGTGTCACTGGTTGGCCAGCATTTTATTGCCCATCCCTAGTTACCCTAGAGAAGGCGTTGGTGAGTTGCTGCCTTGAAATGCTGCAGTCCACATGCTGTGGGTTGACCCACAATACCATTAGGGAGGGAATTCCAGGATATTGACCCATGACTGCGAAGGAACCTGTTGGACTTTAACCTGGTGTTGTAAGACTTCTTACTGTATTTGAGCATTTGCCATGGCTGATCCACCTACCCTACATACCCCTATGTGTCTTGTGCGTACTGGTGCTGTGAGGCAGCAGTGCTATCCACTGTGCCACCATGCTGCCCTGTGGTATGTTCGCATTTATTACAAAGGGATTGGAGTAAATGAGCAAATAAATCTCATACAGCTACAGTAGTACTGTTGTACACTTTTGGTAACTCTACCTAAGGCAGAGGATATACTTGGAGGGTGTTCATTGGACTGATTACAGGGATGAAGACTTTGTCCTATGGCAGGGAGATTGAGCAGATGAAGCTTTGTTTTCCTGCCACTTCAGATATAATTGAAGTAAAAACCCTTGAGTGCTTGACCAGGTGGATGCTGGGAAGATGTTTGTTCAACTGGGGAGTCTAGAACTAGGAATCTCAATCTCAGAATAAAGGTTGACCACTTAAGATGACCATTGAGATGAAAAATCTCTTCACTTGACTCTTGAGAATTTTGTACCAAAGAGATCTGTGGAAGCTCAGCTGCTGAGTGTATTTAAGAACAATTAATAGATTTTTAATACAAAGGGAAAGTGAAGTTGAGGGAGAAGATAAGCCACAATCTTAGTGAATGGCAGAACAGGCTCAAAGGACCAAATGGCCAAATCTTGAACTTGTTTCTGTCATGTGTTGTGGGCTTAGTTAACTTAAAATTCAATCAAATTTCATTAGTTTTGCTGAGATCTTTGTGAGCAGGTAAGTGACATCTTCAAGATTTTTATAAAGCCTTGATTACAGGTAGACTGGCTGCTACACTAGAATGCTGCCCAAACACGGCAACAATTGGAATTAAAAACATACATTGACCACTGGCATATTTTAATCTAATCACTGAATTGTACAGGCATTAATGTGACCTTTGTATTTTTAAAAATGTAATAATTTGTACTTTTGTGCATTGAAAACCAACTTTCAATGGTTTGAAAGTTAAAAGTTGTTTGCTCGATCATCTATTTTTAAATGGTGCTTTTGTACAAATTGTCCAAAACACCATGTAAAAGTTGTGCTTTTATAATATTATGAAAGCAGCAATAACTTATCAGGGAGTGTGTGTACATATTGTGGGTTCATTTATTTAAACTAGGCACATTAAGAATATATAGTAGAAAACTTGATATCAACAGCAAGGCTTTGTGTGATGTATTCTGTTCGCAGATCAAAGGGTAAATGAGGCTGGATCACATGACACTTTCCTTACAGTGATGGCATGCTGCTATCCCCTAAAGCAGTGGTTCCCAAAGGGTGCGGCGCGCCACACTGGTGCGGCAAGAGAGGATGGCAAGTGTGGCGGGAAGATTCAAGGACAATCAAAGAAACATTTAAACATGGATTAGATATTTTTCCAAAGTGATTGTTTTATACTTTCCGGATGTCCCATGATCATATTATAATGTAGTTGTGTTCTATGTTATGAATCAAGCACTGCTAGGAGTTTTTTTTTGTTTTTGAATGTATTTCTTATCAAATTCGGTGTGGCGCGAAAGTGCGGCCCAGTGAAAAAAGTTTGGGAACCACTGCCCTAAAGGCACATTACAACATTCCCATTTTCTTTTAAAGATAGTTTCCACACCCCCCCTCCCCCCACCTTCTAAAGAAACATAAATATTGCAGTACATGTTCATGTACATAAATTATGAATCTGAGTCTCTAAAGCTGTAGAGATAATCTGGTAGCACATACAGATGATGTAATGGTAACCTTGTCTGAGGATTTCTTTAATTGCTCACCATGATTTGCTAAATTTGCAGACAACACAAAAATAGGTAGAAAGACAAGTTGTATGGGATGCCAAATATTTCTGAAGCGATTTATCAGTAGTCAAACCGATGGTAAGTGGACTATAATGAGGGAAAATGTGAAGTTGTTTGTTCCCAATTGAGACAATTTTTGCTTGCTTGTCTGTTTCCGACACACTTCTGAATCAAGCAATCAAAGCTCTGTATGCTGCTTCAAACTTTTTAAGTTATGATAGTCGGTCAGCTGAACCCAATTTAAACTGGACATTTTAGCGTTTGCACAGCAGTGGTTAGCACTTAGTAAGACATGACCTGCCCAGCGCAAAGCTATGCTGACTTGCCCCTAATTAGGCCATGTATTTCCAAACACGTGTAAATCCTATCCCCAAGAATCCTCTCCAGTTGCTTCCCAACCAACGATGTGTGACTCGCCGTTCTATAATTTCCCGGATTTTCCCTTCTTCCTTTCTTGGAACATTATTCTTTTTTTATTCATTCGTGAGACATGGGCATCACTGGCTGACCAGCATTTATTGCCCATCCCTAGTTGCCCTTGGAGGGCAGTTGAGAGTCAACCACATTGCTGTGGCTCTGGAGTAGGCCAGACTGGGTAAGGATGGCAGATTTCCATCCCTAAAGGACATTAGTGAACCAGATGGGTTTTTCCGACAGTTGACAATGGTTTCACGGTCATCATTAGATTCTTAATTCTAGATATTTTTAATTGAATTCAAATTCCACCGTCTGCTGTGGTGGGATTTGAACCCAGGTCCCCAGACATTAGCTGAGTTTCTGGATTAATAGTCTAGCGATAATATCACTAGGCCATCATCTCCCCAAGTCACATGTCAGTCCTCTGGGACCTCTCCAGTGGCTAATGAGAATACAAAAATCTTTGTCAGGGCCCCAGCAATCTCCACTCTTGCCTTTCTCAATAACCTGGGGTAGATCCCATCGGGCACTGGGGACTTATCCATCTCTTCAAGAGACCCAAAACCACTTCTTTCTTGATCTTAAAATGTCCTTGCCTATTAGCATGCTCCACACTAATCTCAATATCTTCCGTATCTTTCTCCTTGTTGATTAACAATGAGACTGCGTGTCTTGGGCTGCAAAAAGATGTAGATGGAATGGTCAAATGGGCAGATAAGTGGCAGATGGAATTTAACCCTGAAAAGTGGGAGGTGATACACTTTGGAAGGAGTAATTTGACAAGGAAGTACTCAGTGAATGGTGGGACACCAGGAAGTTCTGTGGAACAAAGGGACCTTGGCGTGTTTGTCCACAGATCTCTGCAGGTGGAAGGACATGTTGGTAGGGTGGTGCGAAAGGCATATGGGTCACTTGCCTTTATCAACCGAGGCATAGACTACAAAAACAAGGATGTCATGTTGGAGTTGTATAGAACTTTGAGGCCACAGCTAGAGTACTGTGTGCAGTTCTGGTCGCCACATTATCGGAAGGATGTGATTGCACTGGAGGGGGTGCAGAAGAGATTCACCGGGATGCTGCCTAGGATGGGATATTTAAGTTATAAAGAGAGGTTGGGTAGGCTTGGGTTGTTTTCATTGGAGTAGAGAACACCGAGGGGCAACCTGTGTTCCCCTTAGTTGAAGGGTCAGTCATGAAGGGACATAAGTTTACGGAGGATGTGAGAAAAACTTTTTCACCAGAGGGTGGTGACAGTCTGTAATAAGCTGTCTGGAAGGGTGGTGGAGGCAGGTTGCCTCATATCCTTTTAAAAAGTATCTGGACGACACGATAACATTCAGGGCTTTGGACCAAGTGCTGGCAGATGAGAATTAGGTGGGAGTTTGGATGTTTCTGATGTGTTGGTGCAGACTCGATGGGCTGAAGGGGCTCTTCTGCACTGTGATTCTATGATTTTTATAAATACTGATGCAGAGTACTCATTGGATCTCGCCCACATCCTCTGCTCCAAGCACAAGTTCCTTCGTTTATCCTTGAGTGGTCTACCCTCTCTTTAGTTATCCCTTTGTTTTTAATGCATGTATAAAATGCCTTGGGATTCTCTCTAACCCTACTTGCTAAGGTCATTTCATGGCCCCTCCTTGCTTTCCTAATCTCCTGCTTGAGTTTTTTCCTGATTTCTTTATATTCCTCATGAACCCTGTCTGATTTTAGCTTCCTAAACCTTAGATGTGTTGCTTTTTTGACTAAATTCACACCCTCCCTCATTATCCAAGGGTCCCATACCTTACCATCCTTATCCTTCCTCCTTACTGGAGCATGCCGGTCCTGAACTCTGATCGTAGGGCTTTAAACAGCTCCCACATGTCAAATGGGGACTTGCCTAATATGGACATCCCTTCCAGTGATGGCTTGCTGCTATCCTTTAAAGGCATATTACAACAAAAGAGGCTGCCAAAATATTTCAATATATGAAAAGTTCAAGTGTTCTTTTTCTCTTACAGTAAACTGTGGTCCAACATAGCGTGGAACTTGGTATAACATCGGGTCTGTGTTGGACACCAAGATTTTCATCCAAGTTTGTCATTTGAGAACATATTTCAGAACATTTGAAATATAAACATTCCTGAAATGATTTATAAACAGCTAATGACATTGTAGCCTTTTGGCAAATTAAGCTGCCATTTTTTTTTGGCTGCATCAATATGGATTAAACTTGATGCTATGTAACGATCAACGCTAAACCATGTGTACTGGATCATGAATCTTAGACTGTCACAGATCAAGGAGGGTGCTGCATAATCCATTTTGCAGGAAATGGGGGTCATTAAATCAACACTTCATGGAGTGGCTTAAAGATGAAGTGAAGTTGATGGAGGTGGATGAATGTGGCCACATAAAGAAAGACAAGTTGACAATGCACGATGCACCTTTTGACAAGGCTATGTACGTATATTTCATCCAGCAGAGAACCGAGAATCACCCCGTATCCAGCCCTGTTGTTCAAACTCGACAGGTTTTGCCACCGAAAGAACAGCTACTCAGTAGAGTTTGGAGCTGGCAAAGGAAGGTTAGCAAAATTCAACAACTGGTATGATATTTTGCTCATTACTGTAAGAGGAGAGTGACAGTTCTCTCTCTCTCTCTCTCCCTCTCTTGAGTTTCCTGCTGAATTATAGAAAAAAGTATGCGGAGGACAATACACCAAATCATCTTCAGAAAAATTGTCAAACCATGCTGGTTTTGTTCCCTAAAATCAGTGCAGTACCAAGGCAATACTAGCATAGCATGAAAGCCTGAATTGTTTCGATCATTTTTAAACACTGGTTCAGCCATAAATTCATACTGATTCTCAGCTAACTACCAATGAAAGCCATCCTGCTGCTCAAACCACTTTGCCCATCCATTCCCTAGAAACCTGGTAATATAATTTAACTCTAACAAAAACACCTGGAAGCATGCCAAGTACTGCATTTGAGGTGGAAATCAACAGCAGTGACGAGCAGCATTTCAAAGACTTCCCTAAAGAAGGAATACTTGCAAGCGAGTTGTGGATGACAATGGATTCACTGCCCGTGATCTAAACAAATCCAGGTTCGTACGTGGTGACAATTTTGATGCTGACATCAATGCATGGTTTTCTATTGTCATCCAAGAAGTCTAAAATGATGATGGGGAACAACCACTGAGATAGTTGGAAATCAACTGCCAAGTGTTATGTAACTTCTGAACACCTAATAGAAGCAACGAGTAAAAGTAAACATCTAAAAACTTCTGCTTGCTTGTGGGCCTGAGGCCTGCAGCCACGAATTTTTGCAATTTCATATTTTGGATTTTATTTCAGTTCTGTTTTGATTTTTAACATACAAGGTCATTTTGTATTTTCCCCACTTGATAGACACTGATCTTAACCCAGCTATGATTATGGCTTGGTTAATTAGTTAATAATGATCTGAGCGACCGGTTTTCTTAGTTTTCTCTCCATACTGACCAGCACAGTAGTTGTTTAAGCTAGGTTTTTGTTTTTCACTTTCTTGAGTTAAAATCACCGTTTCAATATATATTCAGAACTACTGTTCAATGGCATTCTGTGATCCTTGGACTGCAGACCAAATCGCTGAACAATGTTGTGCGGTTACCCAAAGCATCAGAAGATGAAGTTTAATTGATGGACCTGACACACCTGATTGGTAAATGAGAAGGCACCATCAAGGGTTGCGTAAACAATCTGAGTATTGCAAAGTCTGCTTGACCTGTCACCCCTGAGAAGAATTGATAAAGAGCTGAGACTTGTTTTGGGAAAGACTGTATAACAGGCTTCCAGAGACTGGAATGAGGCCAAAAATTCCGTTTATAGGGTTGTTGCTTTGGAGACTCGGGGTTGCAGCATGGCAGAATAGTCAACTGCGCATGATGGGACAATGGGCCAGAAACTGAGTGACTAGTGCCCACCCATTGGGGTTATTGGTGTGCATCAAGGAGACGGTAGCGTCTACCAATTTGGGGGAGCTGTTGTGGAACAGACCAAATTGGGCGACCTTATTGGTGTTTAAATAAACATCTGTCTGTCTATTGTTCAGACATATACAAAGTGCTTTCTCCTTTTAAAGTTATCCATCTTTTTTGTAAATATTTTTCTTATCAATTTTAATCCTCATACTATTATTATCATTCAATAAGATGGTTGTTTTAACAAATCATGGTCACAGGACATAACTGGAATCAGTGACTCTGTCCAGAGTGCGACTTCGAACCCAAGTGGCTCTGAAAGAGACTCTTTTGCATGCTTCAACACTCATCCATCTATCTGTTCAATAAATATGTTCTATTGTTTTTAATAATCCAATTGTTCTGGTAACAAAAATGTTAATATATATGACAAAATTTGAATTATTTGAGTTGGTCATCTTTGTTTTGTTTCATTATTTTGCTTGTATGACAGCTCAGAAGTTTAAGTCCAATTTTGACAACCAAGTCTCAATCCTGTGCTAATGGGTGAATTGCTTTGAGTCCTGTGGCAAATTTGCATACGCCACGTAAATTCACACTACGGTGACCATGATCATATGGGACTGTTCTTGAAATTCCATTTGTGAAGGTGGTGTGATGTCTTTCAATAGAGAGTGCAGAGGCTGTTTCGTGTAAACCACTGATTTTGAGAGACTACTGTTGGATCGTCTTCACCAGATTTTTTTTGTGATATTGGTGTCTGCCCAGTGGTTGTGTATGTAATTTTTGCAACGCACAAAGCGTTCTTGGAACTCCAGAAAGTTTGTGATTTGAGTCACCTCACCTGTTGGTTCTGAAGAAGTTAATGGATTGGAAATCCTTGATTGGCTTCACCACCATCAGCACTTTCAGAGTTTGTGCCTTTTGCCCCATGTCTAAAGTTGGGGATATCAGACAAGACTGAGCCATTGTACAGGTGAGGATTTCTGTGTTCCACTGATTATTCACATTGATGTGTTGAGGGCAGTGTCCAAGCCCTTTATGTGGCTGCTCCCTCCCACACAAGGAAAGCAGTATCCTGCTGACGTGCACATGAGTAAGGCTAGCAATATGAAGAGTGCATGCGCTGGATACTCAGCACTGGTATTTGTTAGTTTCTGGATATTGTTTGCTCTGGTTGTCGTCTTTTCTTGGCCATATTCAAATGTTCTCCCATGCCTTGACTGCCTTTGACATTACACTCACCAGGATCCTGGAATTCATTTCTTTTGTTGGTTTGGACCAAGACTGTAATGATGCCAGGAGCCCAATGGCCCTGGCTGAGTCCAAACTCCAAGTCTGTGTGCAGGCTGTTGCTGTGCAAGTGTTGCTTATAGCACTGTAGGCGACACCTTCCATCACTTTGCTAATGATTGAGTAGACTGTTGGCGATGATTGGCAGAGTTGGTTTTGACCCCCGTTTAGTAGGCAAAATGTAACTGGGCAATTTTCCGTATTTCTGGTTGGATGCCAGTGTTGCACTGGAACAGCTTGATTTGGCTAATTCTGAGGCATGGGTCTTGAGTACTATTGCCAGAATATCATCAGGGTCCATAACCTTGGTAGTATCCAGTGCCTTCAGTTGTTCCTTGATATCGCATGGAATTAATCAAATTGGTTAAAGACTGGCATGGTGATGCTTGGGATCTCAAAGAGGCCAAAATGGATGATCATCTTGGCACTTCTGATTAAAGATGTTATAAAAAAGCATTTGCACCGATGTGCTGGACTCCCACATCATTGAGGATGGGTAAATTTGTGGAGTCTCCTTGGTTTGGACAGTGTTACATTGGGATCCCAGTGTAGCAATGTTGATAAACCATATTGGTATACTTGTTATTGAGGGTGTATGATTGCATTTGTATTTTTGAAAATCAGTAGGAAAACAGTTTCACTCATTGGGCCAGTTCACTGCAACCGTATTTTTATTTGGTATTCTGGTTAAAATCTGATGGTTGTTTTGTCTTGATTTATATTTGTCACATGTATTGGTACACAGTGAAAAGTATTTTCTTGCAAGCTATACAGACAAAGCACACTGTAGAGAAGGAAAGGAGAGGTGCAGAATGTAGTGTTACAGTCACAGCTAGGGTGTAGAGTTTTAAAAGCATAGAACGAGAATAAAAGATAGAATTAGAGGGTATTGCTGGGCACAGCTCGCAAGAAGTCACCATGCTCTGCCAAAGTCTGATCTTTGAGTGCAATCCAGTATCCAAGGGAGGCATGTGCACTTCATATCAGACTGAAATTGCATTTCAGCTGTGATTGTTGCCTGTGGTACTTTAGACTTGAAATTCTATAAGTGTTGGCATTCAGCTCCAGCACTGTAGAACAAAACAGTTACCCACTTTTGGGAAATGTGTTGTGGTTTATTGGAGTGGCTCTTTTGGGATTTTATTAAGAATGAGTATTTGCTCTTAATGTGAATATCCTGAATAAAATCCTTCTACTGAAAAAATCATCAATATTAGTTGTTCTTGGTTGTTATAGTGGATACTAAAAGAATGCACACCATAAGAATGAAATTTCCTTATTAAAATAGGAGATGTTCGTACTTTTTATCCATGGACCACTTGGGTGGGGATGAAGATTTTGTCGAACACCTACTGTCCTACCCCACCTGCTTTCATTTACAATTGCAAAAAAACTTCTTTGGAATTGAGGGGAAGAATAATTTTGATGATGAATCGTTGAGATGCTTGTTGGTTCAGAGCTGGAGAACTTCAACCTCATGGAATCATAGAAAATGCAGTACAGAAGGAGGCCATTCAGTCCATCAAGCCTGCACCGACAACAATCCTACCCGGGCCTTATCCCAATAACTCCACATATATACCCTGCTAATCCCCCTGACACTAAGGGGAAATATAGCATAGCCAATTAACTTAACTTGCACCTCTTTGGACTATGTGTGGAAACCAGAGCACCCTTGAGGAAATTTGCGCAAACATGGGGAGAACATGCAAACTCCATACAGTCATCTGAGGCCAGAATTGAACCTGGGTCCCTGATGCTGAGGCAGCAATTCTCACTGCTGTGCCACCATGCTACCCATGCCTTGCTTCATGTTCTGTCAGATCCTCCCCTTTTGATTTCAGTCTTACAAGTATTGAAATATGATCTTGCATTACCTACTTCGATTATGGAGCCAAATACTAATTTCAGTGATCTGTATTTTGAGCCAACTTGTGGACCGCTGGAAGGTACTTCCCGGATCACAGCTTGAGAACCACTGTTTCACGTCAGTATGATTACTTGGGCCATTTTTATAGCTGAGAAGAGAATTGTTCCTCAACAATTTAATTTCTAATTGTATCAGTGCTATTTGCCATTTTTGTCAGTTGATTGTGACAGTTTAGCTCTCAAATTATTACTCTTGGTCAGCCATGATCAAAATGAACAGCGGAGCAGGCTTTGGGGGGGGGGGGCGGCAAATGGCCCACTCTTCTATTTTCTGTCTATGAAAAACCTCAAACCTGTTGGCCAATTGCACGGGCCAAAGTTCCTGTATTCCTGCCTCGCCTGCAATCACACCTTCCTGTCCATGACCACTGACCAAATCAGAAGACCCTATCCTAAAGTGTATGACTGCTTGCTGGAATAAAATGTCCAGGGAACATTCTCTTCCCTAATGTGTCGCAGTGTCTGCAGCTCAGCCTCCAGCTCGTTAACTCAGTTCCTGTAGCCGTTTACTACAGATATATACAGACCGATATCCAGAAGCTCCCACATCTGCAATTGTCAGCACCTCACCTGACTAGTCATCATCAATAAATGTTAATTAATGATTGCTAATTAATTTGGAACAAGTAAAGCCTACCAATAGATTTTGACACTACCAGTAAGCTTTGCAATATTGATAAAACACTAATGTACTACACTGATTTCAGTTATTTTATTTGTAATGTGTATGCATATGTATTTGAACCTTTGTGTGCATTTTGATAAAATGGTCTGACTTGAAGCTGTGTGCATTGTGTTACTTTATTGCATACTGAATGATGCGTTAGGGACCAGATCAGAAATTTCAAGCTTTATTAAGGAGTTAATCTAGACCCCCAACTTTGATATTCGTGCAAGTATAAATTGTGTCACTCCAGGTGTGATTCTATTAATCTGCAAGGAATCTTTTAGTAAAACAAACTTTATTTAATGACACAGTTAAAATATAACAAAAAGAATAACTTTTACCAATTGAAATATTTAAATATGACAAGGTATAATTCTTAACAGCTAACTATCTCTCTAGTTCCAAGTTAAGCAATATCCCCACAGACATGCATCCTTGTTCCGAATCAGTTAGCACAATAAAACACAAGCTCATGCGGATGTTACATTTCCAGCCGTTTAATCCCTCTGGACAGAGATACAGAAAGACACTTGTTTTTTGACTCCCATGCAGCAGCAGCCTCCAGAGAAAGATCTATCTTCAAACAACAGAACTTCAGAGAAGTAGACCTATTTTCTGGCAGGTCCCAATCTTCAGTCTCCAGAGAGCGAAAGAAAGAGACAGAGAGCTACTCTCTAAAGATCCCGAGCAGCAACGCAGCTTGTATTTCTGTGAACCTAGTCCTACCCAATCACGTGATTTCCCTGTCAATCAACCTAATGAAACCCTACTCTGAAAAACACACAAATAAAAACACTGCATTGACCCAGATCAAAATAAACATTCCAGCAATAAGGATCAATTATGCTTCTGCAGCATCGACATGTAGGTTGCTGGTTATAGACAAAGTGGCACAGAGTGACTAGAACAGACTGCTAAAAGCATCCGATATAAGAAGCATGACCCAAATACATTTTTTAAAAAGATACAGTATAGTCACAGATGGTAGATGTTAAGTGAATGCAAACATTGCGATGCAAGTTTAGATATGTTCTGTGAATGTATGCACGATATTTCTACTAAAATTAGCGTATGTGATTAAAACTGTTAGACTTAGCAACACTTTTCCAATCAGCAATTTCTATTGGACAATGGTAGAAGAAATGTAGAAGATATTGGATAGAATACGATATGCTTTGCCATTACTTTCAGAATAAATACAATTATTCCATTTATTGTCAACGTTACTTGCCAGCTAGACACAAAACATGCTAAGGTTTTAATAATTATTTTAATAGTTAAAAACTGGATATGTTTGGAAGGCGCAGCTTCCCTTTTTAGAATGTAGTCTTGTTTCATTGACCTTGATTATATTGGTAATCAATAGCACATCAATATGGATGTGCAAATTTTATTTTACTTGCTAAATGCTTTCATTTTGCAGCCATTTGTAAGTGAATCCATTTCCTTTGCACATTACAGATTGGTGCCTCACTACACTTAAAATGCATTACATTTTAATTTTGGCTGGGATCCCATGTTGTGATGTGTCAACATAGGTTTAGGCAGACTGAAATTATTGCTGAGTGAAATGGCCTTTAAAGCATGACTCAGTTTGCAGTTAGAGACACATGATGGTCGAAACAGCCCCAAATTAGCCTGTGTGGCAGCACACAAAAATGTTGGAAAGGTGATGACCCTTTTCAGAGAGATTATTATTTTTTCTTCCAAGAAGGAGTCTTCCAATGAAATGATAATTCAGCTTTTCTGCGAGTGCGTTCTTCCTAGCTTTAGTACAGGTTTATTTTTAAGAAAAAGTGTAGAGAATAAAACAAAGGCAGTACTTGGATATAGCATTTTCAGAGAACAGTGCTGTTAATGTTCATATGTTTAGCAGCGCATTGCACAGAACCATATGAAACATTCAACATCTGTCCTGTATTGGGACATTTCCTGCGTGTGTTTTTCTTTTGGAAATTTATATTTCACTTTGGCTGTTTTTCAGCTTTGATTCATTTACACCAACCTCAATGTTACATTATTCCAATATGTTTTGAGAACTATATCTTCATGCGTATGTATACATATATATGTACAAAACACATTCCTGTATTACAGTCAGGGTGCTGAGCAACAATATATCAGTCCGTAGAACATGGTGAGTGAGATCTGCAGAATACTTTCGAAGAAAAGCTCTGGAATTTGTCTAAAAATGGTGATTATTTGAAACTTCTGGAAGCCACAAAACATAATATTCACATTTAATCTCTGTAGAATTACATGCATGTTTTTCCTAATGGAAGCTCGTGGAAAATGATATGTGAAATTTGTTTCAATGCAAGGCCAAATGAAGGAATTGACTAACTATTTTTTGTGAAGAATTATTTTGTGTATATGAAATTGAACGTGTTTTCTTTCCAATGGGCGGTACGATGGCACAATGGTTAGCACTGCTGCCTCACGGCGCCAGAGACCAGGGTTCAATTCTGGCCTTGGGTGACTGTGTGCAGTTTGCACGTTGTCCCCACATCTGGGTGGGTTTCCTCTGGGTGCTCTGGTTTCCTCCCACAGTCCTAAGGTGAACTGGCCATGCTAAATTGCCCCTTAATGTTAGGGGGAAGTAGCAGGGTAAGGTAAGTGAGTTTATGGGGGTAGAGCCTGAATGGGATCGTTGGTACAGGCTCAATGGGCCGAATGGCACAGTAGGGATTCCATGAATGTACACTTGTTAAATCAATAGTCTAATATTGGCATAAATAAATGTTTTTAATCCAAATTTAAAAAGTTCTCCTTTGTCCTTTAACAAGCTGTCTTCAAGAAAAACATTTCTTTTGATCCCTGGTTGATATTCGATGCCAAATAAATCTATATTTTTTAATAACCATGTCTAAACAGGAATTAATTTCTGCATCATTTGGGGATCCAATGTACAGAGAGAAGTAATAAATGATTGCATGCTTGGATTCGACAACCTGTGCCAATATATTTAATTGCACTGTACTTGTGCCAATTGTTATTGTATTGATTTTATTTTATTTTTGTGCTACATATGTTTAATGAATGCATTCCCTTGATCTTCTGGTGTGCTGATAAAAATCCATGGGGCATGTTCACATTGCTATTGTGAAGGAATGATTAATAATCACTTGGTATGTCCGGCCTGACTGCAAAAAGTATAGCACAGTTTGGGGGGGGAGTCACAATGATAGTCTCCAAACATTTGAGAATCATAGACATGGAAATCCTCAACAGATACGGTTTATTACCCACACTGGTGTGCCCTCCTGCCATAGACTCATCCATGCACTCCCATCTCACATCACTCGTGCTTCTCTCTTCCACCCCCAAATCCCAGCAATTCAACCACACTCATTGCTTCCCATCTCCGACTCCACTCACGTTCCCCTGCTGTTCCCACCTGGAGTTTTCTACCTTGCCTGGATGTGGAAGAGCTGGAGTGGATTGAAGTGGTTATGGAGACTCTGCACTCAACCTCCACTACACCTCACCCTGGTCTTCACCCCAGTCCGGTGACATTGTTTTCCACAGCTGAGGTGGCATCATGCAGACAGTCTAGCACAAGAAGGCAGGTTGCACACGGGAGCCTGGAGGAGTGGCCTTTGCATCACCCAATCAAAGAAACGCAGCTGAATCAGTCAGGTTAGAATTGTACTGCTGGATGCTGCGGCTCTAGGCATCGAGCCGGGGTTTTAGCTAATTCTTCAGAATGATCGAGATTAATCTCCCTCCCTTAACCACCCCACTTTATTTTTTGGAAGAACTGTAGGTGGCATATAATCACAGCTGGGCACCCTTGCTATGGAACATGATACGCAATATATGTGTCCTTTATACATAAGCTTGTACTGAAACAGGGTTAATGAAGCATTGATTAGGCCTTGAGAAGCCAACAAAGTACCTTCAGCTCTTTCTACGAACTCAGTGAGGACCAGGATCACATTTTTAATACTTTTGCTCTTGACAGCTGTCTTCAGCTATGCAGTTCTGTTGCTAATATTAAGACATGCTCTTTGATCAAAACAGCAAAAAGTGGTCAATGCAGCTAAATGGTTCAAATTATGTTCAGCTGAGAAGAGTCCAGGGATCTTGAGTTCCACTGAAATGGCCTCTTTCTATTTGGCATCACTGCAGAGAGAGAAAAGTCAAGCAATGAAGTCGAAGTTTGGATTTAAACTGTCGCTGTAATTCCCACGGCAGATTGGAAGGAGTGCTCTCGCTCTTGTGCTCTCTCACTGTGGATGCAAGTATATAGATTTGGCTCTTTCGAATTCTCCTGGACATTGTTGAGGTACTTTTTATATTTGACCATTCTGTGGTGGAAACATGAAAGAGTAGACCATTCGGCCCATTGAGCCTGCACTGCCATTTGATAAGATTTTGGCTAAATTATTTGTGGTCTCAATTCCAATTGGATGTATGGTTGCAGGTTTGAGAACCATACATTTTATTTCTTTGTCCAATTCATTAATATAGATTGTAAATAGTTGAAGCCCCTCCAATGATTTCTGCTTGCCAATCAGAAAAAGACCCATTTATGTCTACTCTCTGCTTTCTGTTGGCTTAGCAATTCTTTATTTTGTATAGTAACCTTTGGTGTGGTACATTGTCAAATGCCTTTTGGAAATTCAAGTACACTATACTTAGAGACTTCCCTTTATTCATCTTCCCTGTTACATCTTCAAAGAAAATTCTCATATAGTTAAACATGATTTCTCTTTCACAAAGCTATGTTGAATTTGCCTGATCCTATTATGATTTTCTAAAATACTCTGCTATAACTTCCTTAAGAATGGTTTCCAGCGATGATAGATGTGAGGTGAACTGGCCAACTTTCCTGCTTTCTCTCTTTCTATCCTTGACTAAAGCTATTTTCCAATCTGCTGGGACTCTTCCAGAATTGAAGGAATTTTGGAAGATTCTAATGAATCCCTCTACCATCTCCGCAGCCACTTTTTAAAAGAACAAAGTTTGAAGGCCATCAGAGAAAATAACATGCCCTAATATTCTTAATGACCAGAGCTACCCCACCAATATTTCCTAATTTCCTGCCATTTCATAGTGTTGGTAGGAAGGTTGGTGTGTATGAAATTGAACTGATGCCTGATAAAAACAAAGGTAGTTCGTGGTATTGTAACTGGACTAATAATTCAGAGTATAATGCCCTACCTATGTTAGGGGTTGAGTTGTAAAGAAAAAGATGTGGTTTGCATATGTAAATTCAAACCAACGACAACTGATTTATTGAAGGAGCTGTTGCCTCTACAAAATAGAAAATTAAACTAAACAGGATCTTGTGAAATGCCTCAATGACATCACCATCAAATCATGTAACTGACATTAAAGCAGTTGTGCAACCCAGGGCAATGCTTTGGGGACCCTGTTTTGAATCCTGCCACTGCAGTTTGTGAAATTTGAATTAATTAAATTCAAATGATGACTGTGAAACTATTGCTGATTTTTGTAAAAACCCACCTGGTTTTAGGGAAGAAAAACCCACCTTTTAGGGGACGAAATCTGCCAGTCTTGCCTGGTCTGGCCTAAAATTGACTCCAGATCCAGAGCAATGTGGCAGAGTCTTTACTGCCACCTCAAAGACAAGTAGCAATGGGCAATAAATGCTGGCCCAGCCAGTGACATCATGTCCCATGCAAAAAATTTAAAAAATGGTAAACATCAGAAATGTGGGTTTCATTGAATGTTACTGTGCCTGAAAGGGTAAAACCAATAGTTGGATTCATGCTGGACAAAAGTGTTTGCGTGGGGTTGGTTTCAATTCCAAGTATGATTCTATTGTGCTGAGAGTGGGCTTCGGAACAAAGAGTAAATAAGCCAGCAATGGTTGCTTGGCAACTCAGGCCATGAAAGGTAGAGAAGTTTTTTTAGGTTTTAGTTGAATTTGTTGGGAGTTCGAGACAGGACATGGGGAATGAGAGAAGCTGGGCTGGACATGGGAATTTCAAAGATGCCAGCTTCCTAAAGAACAAGTTACAGCCCAGATATCCAGGGAATTGGGATAGAGAGAATGTTTTGAGATGATTCAAGTTAACTGAACAGAGCCCAAGGTACTGTTCAGAAGAATTCAAGGAAAAGTAAACAGTGTCCTGAGTTAGAGACAGTTGCAGTAACTAGATGTAAAGTGGGACAATTGACTTCAGATGTAAATGAAGCGTTTCATGCCATTTTAATACTGTCTGAGATTCAAGAGTTAAAGCAATTTGTACAGCAGTCAAGAAAATAAATTCTAAAATGGATTGGTGTGAAATCCTGGATTGGATTCACTGTTAAAGTGGAGCAGACGTTCTGTTTAAGTGTAATTTCGAAAATGTGACTGGATTTTGGAATGCAAACTGCTAATGGAAAGCATTATTGTGAGCAAAGGTTTTAGTGTGTTTTGGGAGTGGAGTTTAGAAATTCTCATGACAATCATCTAGGGGAATAGGGATGTTAAGTTACTGAGACTGTGTTTTACCTTCGATACTTAGTAATCTATTAATCTTGAAATCCATGTGGATTTGTTAAGTTAAGATGAAGATTAAAGGAGTACTGTATCTGTGGTAATGGTCCTTATAAAGGGGAGATCCCATGTGATAAGGCTAGATCCTGTGGTGAGGCAATGCAGGAAATAAGCCAATTGAGTGCAAGGGCATGCATCCAGATCCAGAGGCACCTCCATTGGAGCCAGAGAGCAGAAGATAATAGATGGGCATTGCAATTCTGATCTTTGCTTGTGCATATATAAATATTGTTGGCAACAGCACTTCTTAACTTGAAGCCATAAGTTGTCTTTGAAATTGTTACAGTATCATAATTCAAGTTTTTCATGTTAAATACTTTTTTTTGGTGTTAGAACTAATAAGCAGCCTGTGGCCCCTGTGACCCTGTTCCTCCACGTTTTTTTTTACCAAGTAAAAGTTATGGTCTTTCGAACCAGAGTTATATTCTTTGTTATAACACCAACTAGGATCGTAACACATTCGTCAGAAAACAGTGCTGGATGTGGACTTGCTGAGCTTTTTTTCTTGAATAATTTGGATTTATGCTGGTGAATAGATTATTTTTACTTTTAAGTTGCTTTTGAAATAAATGGGCACTAACTCTGGTCCTTGTGTATGATTTATCAAGTGTATGCTGGTATTGTGGCTAAGGCTCTTATCCAAAAAAGAAATAGCAAAATAAGATAAATTGGTGAATCTTGGCAAAGTTTCGAGCTTGGTTTTTGTGATGGTCAGTGCAAGTGACAGCAATGTATATTGCTCTGAAGTAAGTAAACAGAACGATGGGATGAGTTCTATTGCCAAAATGTGGAATAAGATTTTTGAGCTCTAGTTTTTCCAGGAATAAAATATTTAATATAAAATGTTGTGAACATAGTTTAGTTCAACTGTAGAACTCTGGATTAATTAAGGGGTACATGTAGAAAACTGACAGCACGTTGCTCTGACTCCAGACTAGTAACCAAGTTGTTACGAATCTCAATTTGGAGGTTGAACCTTGACACATTGATTGCTGGAAGGATACATTATAATAAAAGCAAAATAGCGGATGTACTAGAAATCAAATAGCAAATTGTAGGCAATACTTAGCAAGATGTCTTCATGCTTTACAGCTGATAAAGTATTGTGAAGTGTCATTACTGATAGAAAGTATGGAACATGCCAGTGAATTTGTGCACAGCAAGCTCCCACAAATGTTAATGAAGTAAATTACCAGATCATCCGCATTAGGTATTGCCTGTGAGAACTCCCTTTCTCTTCAATTAATGTTGTGGAGACTTTGTTTGCCTGAGAGTACGGTGCCTTAGTTTAACACCTTATCTGAAAACGGTAGCTCCTGTTACTGCAGCACTCTTTAGCTACTGGAGTGTCAGCCTGAATTATGTGCTTAAGTCTCAGGACTGGGACTAGAAACCACACCATCTGAGCACTGAGCCAAGGAACAGAATATTTAGTAGTGCATCAGTGAAATACGTTTGTGTCTAGCCTGAGGGGTCAACAATTATGCTAGAATGAAAGTACGTGATCTAGTGATTGTTTTAATGAGCATTTAATCACAACCATGTTCTGTTGCTTTTTCAGATTGAAGTTGTCTCTTGCTTTAAAACAGTTTTCTTTGAGGTTCATCCTGGTTTTTGACACACATCACCCATGTAAATTTGCAACTACTAGATAGTGAATATCCTTGAAGTATGAAAATATTGTTGCTTCCATCTTGATGCATGTTAGTTCTTGCAATTAACATTAAATTTTGCAATCTTGAGATTTAAAATGATATTTTAATATGATTTGTCTAAACTGACTGCCCCTGATGTTTTTGCTTGGTGCTAAAGTATACATATCATTGAAATTCTTCGGGTCGCTATCATCAGGGAAGGTGAATTATTTTGCACAGTAATATTTTGTGGGAAGCAAATATAAATTTCTGGCCAAATTGAACCATTGTTTATTAATTAGTAACACAAATAGACTTACATTAATACTGTGACTGATTATTTCATGAATGTCTCTTGGTTCCCAGGAACTGTTTATCTTGCTTATGTCTGTTTGTCACTGGGCTCATAGAAACTAGAAGCAGGAGTAGGCCATTCAACCCTTCGAGTCTGCTCGACTATTCATTTTGACCATGGCTGATCACCAAATTCAATATCCTGATTTTCCCCACCACCACTATCCCTTGATGCCTTCAGCTCCTTGTTTATTCATAGATATGTAGAGGTTAATTTAGTTGATGGATAGATATGTAGGTGCAAATATGCAGGTAAAATCAAAAGTTTTCTTTTGCGTGTTACTCTTAATTCACCATTTAAAAATTTTTGCTACTGCTACCACCTGTAACCATCAGAACCTTAAACCAGCTGAAAATTGGTCAATATAGACCGAGCCCAAGTTTTGAACATGCAAATAATGTTATTATGCTCTTGCACCTTTACATTGAAATGCACGTTTTAGGAGAGCAGTTTTATAACAGCCTCTTGGTACCATCCATTTATCTTTCAACCAGGCACCATTCCTCATAAGAACTTGGGTAGGTGGATCTGGCAGGAGATCAAAATATTTGTGAAAACCCAAAATTTATAGCTAGAACTCCCTCTGATTCCTTGTGTAGAGCAGGGTTTGAATCTTTCTCCAAGGTGCCCCAAGGTGAAAAGGGTTGATCTATGCTATTAACACTTGGGCATGCAAATTAGGTGCAGGATTAATCCTTTGTCAAAGCAAAAGTGTGTGCACTAGAAAGCTGAAATAATAGCAAATTGTAGGCAATACTTAGGATGTCTTCATGTCTTACAGCTGATTAAGGTATTGTGAAATGTCATTACTGAAAGTAAGTATGGAACATGCCAGTGAATTTGTGCGCAGCAAGCTCATCTGGGTCATCTGGACTCAACTTGAAGTTGACCACATTTGGTAATGTGAACCTACAATATTCTGCAGAAAGGTCCATTGAAAACTGAGTTGTTGAGGAATAGGCTGAAAGTGAATGAAAACTTTAAAAATTAGATTTTAATGTTCTATTTTGGAGGATTTTGGGTTGATTGTGTTTGCTTTATGGTGAATTTCTCAGTCAGCAGTGCTGTAATTTGCATGAAAGAAAATTAATGTTATGATGCTGTTTTTAGGTTTATAAACTGGCAAAATAATGTGAAAATGGGATAAGTATTTATTTCTGATCCAGGGATGCACGATATCAACAATTCCTTCATATTTTTGTTTAATTCCTACTGGCCACTGAAGCGGACTCTTCTTCCCTGCTTTCAGCTCTGATGTGACTGCTGTCATTTGCGTTAAGCTCAGCCCTTCGAATCTTGATGGCTTGTTACTTTGTTTCAAAAATGGTTTCAAACATACTCATGATTTAAGGGCTTTGTTATTTGTCTTTGTTGAAATTTTTGTTTGTTGAAATGTTGAGTTATAGTAAATCCAGGTTTCTCTTGCACACTTCGCTAACTACTTACCCAGGTAGCCAATGTCATATTCACTACCCTCCACATGAAGTAGTCGAATCAAAAGTTTTGGTGCATTTTCCCTCCTAGCTTGAGCTGGTTTTCTAAAGTTCCATAGTTTGTGGTGAATTCCAACATGAGTTGTGTTTTTCTGTTTATCTGTTACCTCAACAATTGACCTTTTTATTTTAATGGCTTTTAATTATTAACTGATATTTTCACTTGTTTGTGCGTCTTAACATGGTGCAGCATTTTGATGCCGCTCAGCTGTAATTTCAAACTCTGATCCAGTGTTCATGGGGTTAATTTTTTACATTGCTTTCCTCTAATATGCCAAAATTCTAAGCAGTCATTTCTGGAACAAGCTTTAGTCTCTTTTATGCTCTTTGCTTAGCATGCTGTGCCTGGTGGCTCTGTTATGATCCTGGACTTGACCCCAAATTTTTGGTACCATCTGGTTGGGGATCATTTTAAGTAGACAAAAGTTTAAGATCCCAGGTACTTAAAGAAGAAAACCACAAGATTCCAAGGTTTTGGAACAAACAAAATAAATTTTACTATACAAAGGCAGAAAATTAAAACAATTTACAGTGCCTATCTTAACTTCAACATTCGCAACTAACGTAAGATAGATGTGAATTAACGAACAAACGGCACAATAAATGACAAATGCGCCAAGTCAGGTCCCAGGGACTCCTCAGCAACCCACCCAGTACCCAATGAAATACAGTCTCATTAAAACCTTTGTCTCTCTTGCAAGGGATTTCAAACTTTTCACTTTTGAAGATCAAGTCTCTGAATTTTCTTAAAGTCAATACAACAATTGCTCCCTCCCAGAGTTTCAATCTCACCTTCCACTATGTTCCTCTAGAGTCTGAAGTCCGTACTCCAGCACCAACTCACAGGCACAGCTGCAGCTCTTCAACTATGCTGAGCAGAGCACCATTACTCCAAAGGGTTATCTTTGACCTAGTGGCCTACAACACCGAGTCACCAACCTTCCTCAGCCTTTTCGGACCTCCAGGGTTCCTTCTAAGCCCTTGCTACATGGAGCCTGTAGGGGTTTGTTCAGATGTTAAGGATTGAGCTTAACTTTAGTTAATACAAAGATTTGTGGCCACAGTATCCTGGTGAAAGACATTCTTCATTGACCGATGTACGCTGGGAGAGAAAGGATTGGGTGGTCCAACACTTCTCTGAAGTTACATCACAGTGGCAATACAACTATACATCTTTTACCCACCCTCTGACTCATCCCAGTCGTAAATGAACCAATCATCATTAGTACAGGCCTGTTGTGCTCGGCACAACATCGTGGGCCGAAGGGCCTGTTCTGTGCTGTACTGTTCTAGTACAGGTCAATCATTATTAATAAATGTCATATACCTTGATCAATTACAGATATTCTCTGACAGCATGGGGACAATAAATTCTAGTGCTTTGTGCCTGACTTTCCCATGGCCACCTGTTGCCAGGTCCAGACACTCTTATCTGGTTGAAGGCTCTGCCTATTCATGGAGCTGTCTGGAACCACTAGCTCGTCCTTGCTAAATGAATGTCTCTTTCACTGAGCTGCCTGGTACCCATGCTGATGAGAGCTATGCTTCTATGGGTGTATTGTTATAAGGAATGTGGTTCACTTTACTGGCTTATTTCCCATGATGCATGTCTTTTCAGTAATACACTTTCTCAAATACATTCCTCTAACTGTGGTTATATATGTTTCTCTGCAGACAGTACCTCTAAAATATTTATAAGGCAGTCTGTGATTCTTATCCTAAATTAATCCACTCTGTTTTAATAGTTTTTGTTAGTGTTTTGATCCCAGGATATTTCAAATTCCTCCAACAGAGCCTGTCAACCGCAGTACCTTTACTGCTTGGAGCTTCTTTCAGAAGGTTCTTCCTTGTGAACATCTAATCGTGGTTCTTTTCCCAGCTCTCGCTCTCAATTATGGTGCCCCACTCTTGGGTCCTGTGATCAGTTTTCACACCTTTTCTTTTAATATTCTGTCCCCCATGGCATTTGTAAGGTCTTTGGGCCGGCGACCACACTGAACTGTGCAAGCACAGCCGGCTTCCTATTTGGGTATGTGCAGAAACTCATGGACGTGTCAGAACTTCACCTGACCTCCGCTCGGAAATCAGACAAGTTACTATTTCTTGACAGTTCATTGAATTATTCAGTTTGCCAAATTGCCTTTTGCAGTGGCTTATGATGAGCTGTGTCACTGTATATTGCTGAATTACTATTCACCATCTGGAATAATAAAAATGTTTTCAAGGAAGAATTTTTATTGCATGAACTTATCTACTGATCCTTAGCCTTGCTTTGTTTTGATTCATTGTAGCAACTTTAACTGAATGCTGTTGTTATGACGTAATAACATATATATCACTTTTTATTAAAATGTGCAGATACCACTTGTACAGGAAATTGCTTAAGCCTGTACTATTTTTGTTGTGGGAAGCCCAAACTGATTCATTTCAACCATAGTACATGAAGCATCTTTTACTTTAAAACTTAAATTGCAAATGGCCATAATGTTTTTCTTCTTGACGTGAGCATTTTATTCATCTGTAGAATGTGAAGTTTTTGCTGGAGTTGAAATGAAGGCGCTCCTTCTTCCCACAAACTAAGTTGTTTCTCTCCTGTGTGCGAGGGCCATTGACCCCTTAAGTATTAGTGCCAGCAATCTTGTAGCTTTAGTTGTTTTCTATGAAATGTGAAAAACAGCCAATAGTAGGGAACTCTAAGAGCTGCAATGCTCATTATCTCCCTCTCCAAGGAAAAAAAGTCCAGAGTCACGCAAAGCCGCAGACATTTAACTTCCTGTCTTCATTTTTCTCATTCTTTCCACTTTGTATTTTGGTGGTGGTTAATATTTACTCTTTTTATGAATGTATTGTAAATCAAGTTCTGTGATGGCAAGACTTGCATTTAAACCAGTTATAATTATTGTATTGTTTCACTTTAGTTTACTTAACTATTAAGACTTGTGACGTCATTGATTAAGCAAACATACTTCCATCGGTTATTTTCTTGCCTTATCTTGGATCTATTAACCAAGATTGCCACAGGAGTGGAGAAGACTCCTCAGCCTTTTTATCGACTACAACTCAGCCTTCAACACCATTATCCTGTGTCTCGTCTCTTTCCTCTGCAAATAAATCCTAGGCTTCCCAACACACCGACCTCAATCTGTAAGAATAGGTAATGACCTCTCCTCCACGATTATCCTCAACATTGGTGCCCTGCAAGGCTGTGTCCTCGGCCTCTTGCTATACTCCTTATACACTGATGACTACGTGGCCAAATTCCGCTCCAACGCCATTTTCAATTTTGCCCATGACATCACTGTTTGAGATCCGTCCCACTACAATGATGAGCCGGAGTACAGGAAGCATACAAGAGAATCTGGTGAAATGGTGCGATGGCAATCCCTCCCTCAATGTCAGTAAAACAAAGGAGCTCATCATCTACTTCAGGAAATGTAGTGGAAGACATGCCCCTGTCTATATCAAAGGTGATGAAGTGGAGATGGTCGAGAGCTTCAAGTTTCTAGGTGTTCAGATCTACAATCGATCTTCGTCCCTCAACATCAATTCTGTAGTTAAGAAAGCCCACTAACACCACCTACTTTGTCAGACGACTAAGGAAATTCGGCATTTTCACCAAGACTCCCCAATTTTACAGATGCACCATAGAAAGCATGGTAAGACTCCTGCTCTGACCAAGACCGCAAGAAACTAAACAAGCTGTGAACGCAGCCCAGTCCATCACGCAAACCAGCCTCCCATCATTGACTCCATCAACACTTTCCACAGCCTTGAGCAAGCAGCCAGCATAGCAAAGGACCCCACGCGCCCTGGAGATACTCGCTTCCACCACCTTCCGTTGGGAAAAAGATACAAAAGTCTGAGCACACATACCAACTGACTCAAGAACAGCTTCTTCTCTGCTGCCACCAGACTTTTGAATGGGCCTATCATACATTAAGCTGATCTTTCTCTTCACCCTATTTATAACTGCAATACTATACTGTGCACCCTATCCTTTACTTCGCCTCTATGTACTCCATAAATACTATGTTTTGTCTGTATAGCTTGTAGGAAACAGTAATTTTCATTGTATCCCCATACATGTGACAATAATAAATCAATGCAATTCGAGACTGACAAATTTTTATTTGCAAAGTTAGTACAAAGCATTCCCTGATGGTGTACATTTTTGTACACAGCCCCGAGAAGTGTTGACAAAATTTGAACGGTTTCTCAATGCAATTTAGGAAGCTATTGCTGCAAACTAGTTTGGATGAAATCAGATGCGACGAGCTTTTCCCATGACCACCTTAATTAATATAAATTAGATGTCCACAAGCTAACTAGCTGAGTGCTAAGAGTTTAAAAATAATCTTGCCTGTCATTTTGGTTTCAGCAAGAGAGAAATATGCTCTATTTCATGAAATTTTCATTTGGAAGATAATTAATCTCAGTTTGCACAGTTAATAAGGGGTTGAATATTATATTTTTTTTGCAGAATTCTACAACGGGCATTGCATGTGGCTGGAGTTGTCTAATTAATAAGTCTAAGGCAGTAAGTCAATATTTTGGTCCTGGTGATTGTTGTGGAGGACTAATAAGACCTTGGCACAATGTTATACATGATGTAAAATTAGCTTACTCATTGTGTTAAAGTTAGTCTGGTGGTTTGCGCTCATGCGGACGGAAGGTTTGGGACAGATAGAAGCTCCTTAGGAAAGAATTTGCACATTATGCTGACTGAAGGTGGGTTATTTATTAACTTGATTAATTAGTAGATGAAAATGTGTTTCAAAACAAATTTTATGACGTAGAGCTTTCAAGTTTTAAAAAAAAATCCCCAAAGGTAATGCACCAGAATTGGAATGTATTTAGAGATATGGAAGATGGTAATATTCTGATAATCTGTGTATAAATGGATAATAATGCAGATCCTATACGACCATAAGATATAGGAGCAGAATTAGACCACTCGGCCCATCGAGTCTGCTCCGCCATTCAATCATGGCTGATTTTTCTTTTCCATCCCCATTCTCCTGCCTTTTCCCCACAACCCCTGATCCCCTTATTAATCAAGAACCAATCTACCTCTGTCTTAAAGACACTCAATGACCTGGCCTCCACAGCCTTCTGCGGCAGAGTTCCACAGATTCACGACTCTCTGGCTGAAGAAATTCCTCCTCATCTCTGTTTTAAAGGATCGTTCCTTTAGCCTGAGGTTGTGCCCTCTGGTTCTAGTTTTTCCTACTAGTGGAAACATCCTCTCCCACGTCCACTCTATCCAGGCTTCGCAGTATCCTGTAAGTTTCAATAAGATCCCCCTCATCGTTCTGAACTCGGAGTACAGACCTAGAGTCCTCAACCTTTCCTCATACGACAAGCTCTTCATTCCAGGGATCATTCTTGTGAACCTCTTCTGGACCCTTTCCAAGGTCAGCACGTCCTTCCTTAGGTACGGAGCCCAAAACTGCTCTCACTCCAAATGGGGTCTGACCACAGCCTTATGCAGCCTCAGAAGTACATCCCTGCTCTTTTATTCTAGCCCTCGTGACATGAATGGAATTGCATTTGCCTTCCTATCTGTTGGCTGAGCCTGCACATTAACCTTAAGAGAATCTTGAACAAAGACTCCCAAATCCCTTTGTGTTTCTGATTTTCTGAGCATTTTCCCATTTAGAAAATAGTCTATGCATCCATTCCTCCTTCCAAAGTGCATAACCTCACATTTTTCCACATTATATTCCATCTGCCACTTCTTTGCCCACTCTCCTAACTTGTCTGAGTCCTTCTGCTTCCTCAATGCCACCTGTCCCTCCATATATCTTTGTATCATCTGCAAACTTAGCAACAGTGCCTTCAGTTCCTCCTTCCAAATCATCAACGTATACTGTGAAAAGTTGTGGTCCCAGCACCAACCCCTGAGGCACGCCACTAGTCACCGCCTGCCATCCTGAGAAAGACTCCTTTATCCCCACTCTCTGCCTTCTGCCAGTCAGCCAATCCTCTATCCACGCCAGGATCTTACCCTTAACACCATGGGCTCTTATTTAACAGTCTCCTATGCGGCACCTTGTCAAAGGTGGAAATCTAAATAAATCACGTCCACTGATTCTCCTTTATCTAACTACCTTGTTAGCTCCTCAAAGAACTCTAACAGATTTGTCAGACATGACCTTCCCTTGACGACGACTATAAATGCCTGAATTCAATCAAAATTTGAATGGTGAACTTAATGCCTTATTGGCTGTCTCCTTGGATTGTTTCATAAGCACAATGCGCTTTCTCACTTTTTAAAAATAAAAGAATTAAGGTCATTTCAAGAATATGCTATGCGTTATTTGTACTCTTGAGAATTTTTAAAACAAATTTCAAGTCCTGAATTTTTACTTTGGTTTGCAGTGGAGCATATTTGAAGGACCTGTTTCTAGAAAGCTATGAGCCTGCACAGTAGCTGTTATTCCAGGAATACAATTCATGTTGAATTTAGTTGTGATTCTTCAATTTTTTTGGATCCTTTTAATACAACTTTGAGTGAAGTAACTTTTTGTTTTAATCAAATGGGCACTACCAAAACAATTGGATCCTAACCTATTCACCTTCCAAACAGAGAAAAATTGAGTTTTTAGAGGTTTGGAAGGTGCTGTTGAAGAAACCTTGGTGAGTTCTGGCAATGCATCTTGTAGATGATACACACGGTTGCCACTGTTTGTCATTGGAGGGAGTGAATGTTTTTGGAAGAGGTAACAATCATGCGGGCTGCTTTGTCTTGGATGGTGTTGAGCTTCTTGAGTGTTGTTGGAGCTGCATTTTTCCAGGCACATGAAGAGTATTCAACTACATTCCTGACTTATGTTTTTTAGATGGTGGACAGGCTTTGGGGAGTGCAGCAGCCACAGTATTTATATGGCTAGTCTAATTCAGTTTCTGGTCAATGGTAACCTCTAGGATGATATTGGGGAATTCAGCGATAATGCCATTGAATGTCAAAGGGAGGTTAGATCCGTTCTTGTTGGAGATGGTCATTGCTTGACACTTGTGGTGTGAACGTTGTTTGCCATTTGTCAGCCAAGTCCAGGTCTTGCTGCATTTGGACATCGACTGCTTCAGTGATGCATAACCCACTGACTTGTAGATATTTTTGTTAATCTCCTTATTACATATAGCCTCAACAAATTTGTGGTTCTCTGAACTTTCTGCTTTCAACAGTTCGGCCTTTTTTTCCCCTGCTCCACCCGTGTTTGAAAGCAATTATTTGATTTAAAGGTCCGCACCTGAAATATAACTTGCCTTTTCTCTTTGCAGGTACTGATTGAACAGCCTTGTAGCTTGTAATTCTACTTTTTATCCTTTCGTCTTAACGTTGTTTCAGCAGCTTGTTTGTGCTGGCTCCTGCCTTTGACACCTTCCTCAAACTTGCATACTATATCTTCACACTCAAAGCATCTCAATAATTTGATCTTTAAAAGGAAATTGAAGTGATATGAAAAGTTGCTTTCCAGCTGAGAGCAGTTGGCTGTTTTGTTTTTCACAACTTTTGGTTTTGGATTGTATAATGGAGAAAAATCATCTTTTTTTGTTTGAACAAATCTATCTAACTGGTACCAATGTATATTGCCCAAAAGAGCCAATTTGTTTTCAGAAGTTTTACAATCTGAAGAAGCACTTAAAATACAGATTTCATAACATACAACGTTTTCATTTCTACTATCTTTTCCTCTTAGGTGTAGCAGGAAAATTTACATATTCAGAAATTGACTTATTTTTAAATTGAAGTTGTCTTTCTGGAGAGCTTGACAATCCAGAGAAGAGATGGTTACATTTTAATGGGTATGTAATATTTTGATGGCACAAACTTTTGATTTGGCAAAGGATCTAATGCCAAACTGTTATCATTTGGCAATCATGTTAAGCAAAATACAGAGGCACCTATGTCCAAAAAAAAGAAAATCGTTCTTGGTGTCATGCTGAGTTATCATAATATTGTCCCATTTAGGTGTGAGCAAAAAATTAATGGTAGCATTGGGAATCACTGACTGGAGCATACTGTTGATAAGTTAATGAGCATACTGTTCTTGTTAATTAGATAAACCTTTAGTCCCACATAGTGCTTACATTGTTATTACATTCAGAATATGTATAAATTGGAGATGTGGATGATGGAAGGATGTAATGTAGGATGACTTTCCTGTCACTTCCTAACTCTCCTATCTGACTTAGAATTGTATAATTCATACCATGTACTGTTGATCAGTCAGAGCTCTGCAAAGTTTGCACAGCTGCACTTGGAACTTAATTTCTTCTCTGGAGGAACAAGTGCGGTGATGTCAGCAAATTGATATCCTATTTTGAGACAAACCCTAAGGTGCCATGCAAGTTGGGAGATTATTCTATTCATTCTACAGTTGGAGTGAGCGTTGAGAAATTTTTAAAAATCTGATAGATCAGCTGCAAGAAATCATTAATACCATCTGTCAAAATGCTTTATGAAAAATCAGACGGAAATCATTTGGAACTACCTCAATTGGCCAGAAAAACTTGACTCTGGTTGAATTATTTAGTGAATGTGTGCCAGGCTAACTAATGTCTCTGTAGTAATATAGCCAACAGGAGAACTTTTTAAAGGCAAACTGTGAAAGTGCTTCATGACAATTCCTGAGGTGTGCATGCTAACTTGCTCTTGCTGGCAGGTTATTCCTTTGGGGAGTGCGCAATAGTATTTATGAGACTATTAATAAATGCTTATGGCTGAAGATTTTTTTAACTTGTCCATTTTCTCAACTTGTAGCTCCAGCTGACAAGTGGACTTTATGGGATACATGGAATCACAATCTCTCAATGCCTAAACTGAGAGATGCCTTGGGGACAGCAGAATCTATTAAGAAAAGATCATGGCCTCTTCTGAAAAAGAGGGGGGACTGGTAGCAAATAGATAGATGGATAAGGTACTAACTTGGGGCAGAATTTTGTGCTCCCCATCAGGCAGATTTGTAGCTGGGAGGTGAGCATAAAATTCCTCAGATAGACCTTTGCTGGGTTCTTGCCCTCCTTGACTTCCTCACGGTTTCACACTGGTATGGGCTAGCCTACCCTTTCCCAAGTTGAGGCCCTTAGATAACCCATTATTGACCACTCGAGGGCCATTTCCCGCTCGGGCTCAGATTTCAGGCTGGTTGGAGAAATCCCGGGGTATGGGAGAAGCCCAAAAAAAAACTGGGTTCAGGTCTCGGGTGGGAAAGGGAGGGGCCTTCATCGGAAGCCCCCCTCTTAACATTGGCATCTGTCCAACCCCGTGAGTTACATCCTCAAAAAACTCCAGTAGGTTTGTCAAATGTGAATCCATATTAACTTTGTCTGATCCTGTTGATATTTTCTAAGTAATGCTGGGGACCTCCGGAGGAGACCGAGATGGATTGTCCACTCGGCGGTTTTGGCTGCAAGTTGTCAGCTTTATATTTTGCACTGATGAGCTGAGCTTCTAGCCTTCATAGAATCCTACAGTGCAGAAGGAGGCCATTCAACCCATTGAGTCTGCACTGACCACAATTGCACCCAGGCTCTAATCCCCATAACCCCATGCATTTACCTTAGCTAGTCCCCCGACACTAAAGTGCAATTTAGCATGGCAATCCACCTAACCCGCACACCTTTGCACAGTGGGAGGAAACTGGAGCCCAATCTGGAGGAAACACACACAGACATGAGAACGTACAACTTCCACACAGACAGTGACCCAAGCTGGGAATCAAACCTGGGTCCCTGGCGCTGTGAGGCAGCAGTACTAACCACTGTGCTGCCCCATCATTGAAGGTGGGTATATTTGTGGCGCCTCCTTCAGTGTGTTGTTTAATTGTCCACCACCCATTCACGACTGGATGTGGCAGACGGCAGAGCTTAGATCTGATCCGTTGGTTGTGCAATCGCTTAACTCGTCTATCACTTGCTGTTTGGCACGCATGTAGTTCTGTGTTATAACTTCACCAGGTTGGCACCTCATTTTTAGGTGTGCATGGTGCTGCTTTCTGCACTCTTCATTGAACCAGGCTTAATCCCTTGGCTTAGTGGTGATGGTGGAGTGGGGGATATGCTGGGCCATGAGGTTACAGTTTGGGGTTGAATACAATTCTGCTGCTGCTGATGGCCAACAGCGCCCCATGGATGCCCAGTCTTGAGTTGCCAGATCTTTTCCAAGTCTATCCCATTTAGCACGGCGATAATGCCAAACAATGTGGTCATTTCTTCTACCGATAATGTCTTAGACAGATACAACAGGCAGGTTGGTGAGGATGAGGCAGGTATGTGTTCCCTTTGTTGATTCCCTCACCACCTGCCGCAGATCAGTCTAGCAGCTATGTCCTTTAGGACCATGGCAGCTAGGTCTGAGCCACTCTTAGTGATGGACATTGAAGAAGTCCCCCACCCAGAGTACATTCAGCACCCTTGCTATTCTCAGTGCTGCCTCCAAGTGATGTTCAACATGGAGGAGTCCTGATTCATTAGGTGTAATGGGATGGTACGAGATAACAAGAGGTTTCATGTTTGATCTGATGCCATGAAACTTCATGGCGGGCCTAAATTGATGATGAGGATTCTCAGGGCAGTCCTTCCTGACTGTATATCACTCTGCTGCCACCTCTGCTGGATGGTGCTGGTGGGGTCTGGAGCATGATCAGTAAGGTATAATTCCGTAAGACTGTCAGGCTCTTGCTTGATTAGTCTGTGAGATAGCTCTCGTAATTTGGCATAAGCTCCCAGATGTTACTGAGATGGGCTTTGCAGGGTCGGTAGGGATTGATTTTGCCATTGTTGTTTCCGATGTCTAGGTCGATGCTGTGTGGTCTTTCCAGTTTGATTCTTTTTTGTCTTTTTAATGGTTTGATACAACTGAGCAACTTGCTTTGGCATTTAAGAGTTGGCCATATTGCTGAGAGTCTGGAGTCACATGTAGGCCAGATCAGCTGAGGATGGAAGACTTCCTTCCCAAAAGGACATTAGAATCAGATGTATATTTATGACAATTGACCATGGTTTCATGATCATCATTATATTTTTCAGATTTTTATTGAATTCAAATTTTTCCATTGGCAGTGGTAGGGTTCAGATCGAGGTCCCCAGAGCATTGTTACCCTGAGGCTCTGGATTACTGGTCCAGTGATAATACACCACCACTTTTCCCAATAAATAGAAAGGAAAGGTAAACATATGGAGTCATTCTGGGTTCAAGCAATTTGGGTTGTGAGTTGAAGAACAACCTGGCTGCCGATACAAATAAACTCTCTCCAACAATTCAATTCAAATTTTGTGGGTTGGCTAAAAGAGTTTATTAAAATCATGTCAAATGAATGATTGCTAATAGTACTGAAATTTGAATTCGGTCCTTCTGTTCACGGTATTAAAATCGGTGACTACACTTGCATGCATTATTCCAATGGATCTGATGAATGCCTTGTTTCCCCCCTCCCATAACGCAAGCCACTGTCTTTTTTATTATATCTGTTATCTATTGCACTTTCTATCTGAATTCTTGTGGATCTCCATTATTCCTTATTATTTGCCATGCTTCCTAACTTAGTAAAATTTGCAAACTATATAAATTTTCCTTCAACACCTCCCCACACATTGTGTTTTTTTTTATATATACATAATAATTCACTCAACCTGGAAGATTCCAATTGTGGCTTTTAACATTTTTTTTATCCAGTAGCATATGTTGTCTTTTTTCTTTGCTACAGTTAATTGCCACTTACGTTAGTTTTCTGGAGGTCTAATTTTAATGGGATAGGGTGTTGCTGGCAAGGCCAGCATTTGTTGCCCATCCCTAATTGCTCTTGAATTGAGTGGCACGCTTGGCTGTTGAGGATCAACTATGTTGCTATGGGACGGGACAAAAGGAGGCAATTTGGCCTGTCCAGACCACACTGGCTCTCCGTAAAAAGCAATTTTGCACTTCAGTGCCCCCCCACCTGCCCTTTCCCCATAAAATTAAAATTTCTGAGCTTCACTGCTTATCCAATGTCCTTTTGAAGGCCACTTAAAATTTCCTCCATTAGCCTCACTGACAATGCATTCCAGATCCTAATTTCTTGCTGCCTTTTTTAAAAAAAGTGTTTTTCCTTGGGTTGCTGATTCTTTTTCCAGTCACCTTAAATTTGTGTTCTTTGGGTCTCGATCCTTCCACCAAAGAGAACAGTTTTCCTTATTTACTCTATTTAAGACCTCATGATTTCAAACACCTATATCAAATTTCCTCTGAACCTTCTTTAAGGAGAACACCCCAGCTTCTACAATCCATCCTTGTGACTGACGTTTCTCATCCCTGGAATGGTTAACATATATCTCTTCTGCACCCTCCCTAAAGCCTTCTATGCTTCCTAATGTGTTGTCTGCAATTGGAGAAAACAGTCCAGTTAAGGTTACACTAGTGTTTTATAAAGGTTGGTTGTAACTTCTTGCCTTCATTACTCCATTTCCTTATTTAAAAAGCCTGAGATCCTGTACGTGTTTTTAATGCCCTTTTCGAACTGTACTACGCCGTCAACAATTTTTATACGTTTACCCCCACTTGTACCCCCATCCCCTATAGAAATTTGTATTTCAATTTTTTAATTGCGTTATCCTGTTCTTGTGTTTAAATTTGATCTGCTACATGTCCAGCCATTTCATTATGATCTATTGATGTCAATCACTATTCTCCTCACGGTTCATAATACCTGCAAGCCTTGTCATCTGCAAATTTTGAAATTGTGCCTGTTGACTAAGTATTGATACTAACTCCGAGAGACACCAGTGTATACCTTTTTCATCCTGAGGTCAACTATTCACTACCACTGTCTCGTGTCACTCGGCCACTTTTGTATTCATGCCAAAACTGTTCCTTTTAATCCATTGGCTTCCATTTTGCTGACAAGCCTATTATATGGCACTTTATCAAATGACTTTTGAAAACTGCATTGCCCTCATCAACCCTTTCTGATATTCATCAAAAACTCATTCTACTTTGCTCAATGTGATTTGCCTTTAACAAAACTGTGCTAGCTTTCCTTAATTAATTCATGGGTCAAAGCAATGGTTAATTTTGCCCTGGATTGTTTCTAAAAGCTTTGTCACCTTGGATGTTAAACTGTTGGCAAGTAGTTGCTGGGTTTGTCCCTGCACCCTTCTTCAAATTTGCAATTTTCCAGCCCTCTGGCAGTCGAAAGAGGATTGGAAGATTATGCTGTAATTTCTGCCTTTATTTCCATCAGAATCCTTGTATTGTATGCATTTGTTCCGGTTCTGGTGATTTGATCAACTTTTGGGTTCTGATACCTCTTATCAATTTTTAGCCCATTTACTGGCTCAACCACCTTCTCATTTAGTACTTTATCTGTGTCTGCCTTTTAGTCCCTAAGTGACCCTAACCCTGTGCTTTTCACCTTTTTACTTTTATATGCCTGCAGTAAGCTTTTGGATAACCTTGTAGGTTGGCTGCTAGTTCCTTATCATGGTGCCTTTGCTACTGTTATTTCCTTGTTTACTCCTCCTCTGAATCTTCTATACTGCTTCCTACATGTATTATCTATCTGTCTTATGCACCTTTCTATCTGCTCCATCTTACTTTCCATCTGTTTTGTCATCCGGGAAGGTCTGGTTTTGTTTGACCTGCTTTTCCCTCTGGGAATTTATTTCAATTATATCCGAACTGTCTCCTCTTTAAAGGCAGTCCATTGACCAATTACACTTTATCCTGCAATTCTTGGATTCCAGTTTATCTGGGCTAGATTTGTTCTCACCCATTGAAACTAGCCCACTCCAACTTAATTATCCTTGCTCAAGATTGCCCTATGTACTTTTCCGTAGGTAACCTAAACCTTATACCATGATCAGCTTCCCTTAAATGTTTTCCTATTAACATTTGATTCACTTAATTAGCGTGTGCATAGTTAGGAGCAAAGCAGTAGCCTCGTCCCTGGCTAGATGGAATTCTTTCATCAGGCCTTCAAGTTTAGTAGCAAATACTCTCAGACAATGAGTCATTGATTGGATTGCACCACAGCTGCAGCTTCAATGGTCTTGGTGACCCCATTGATGTTGGGTGGCTGTACAGAGGCCTTGGCCATTTCGGAAATGGTTTTAATGGGCCCACTGTCACCATGGGAGGTCAAAGCTAGGTGGACAAGCAACAGGGCCTACGATGAAAAAGTGGTTTCTATTAGATGTTTTCTGAAATAACACACAAGGCTGGTGTCCCTTTACTAAATCCAGATTTATTTACAAGTGTTAGTAATGCTCTGGCAGGTACTTCATGGTACAGAGTATAACCTGGAGTGCCAGTAACCCTGACACTCCATCTTGTACACCACTGCAGGGCTCCTGGACTTGAGAATTATAGCTGCCTCAATGAGGGAGCTCGTATTCTAACAGGTCCACCTTGTGGACCTCGTTAAAGTCATTACATTTTGCCCCCGCCAATCCTCTTGCCAAAGGTCTTCAGCCGTTACTCCTTGGTTTAACCATAAGGGGTGGTGTGAGGGAAGGAATACTACTCATTGATTGAGGCGGTCATTGAATAAGGGCAGACTTTCGCCAGGGCTTATTCGCCAGAACCAGATCCAGTAATGCTTCCTTTGGGCTGGAAATATACTGATCCAGGAAAATCTCCTGAACACTTTCGAGAAACTGGTTGCCCTCTCTGCCCTTTACAGCCTGTATTAGGATAATTAACGTTCCATATTATAAATGCTCTATACACTTTGCACCTCTCTCATTTCCTTGCAAACTTGGCCCTTTATATCTTTCCAGCTAGTTTGTGGCCTATAGCAGACAGCCAGTAGTATAATGATATCCCTATTTTGCAAGACTTTTGCTTATTACACTCAACTGATACTATCTTCCAAAAGCAGGCGGTTGCGGGAAGGGCGGGGGTGGAATCCAGGAAGATGACATCTACTGGTTTCCTTTTATCTACTCTAGTTACATCCACAAAAAGCTGGAAATAATTTGTCAGACGGGATTTCCCTTTCAAACAAGTCAACATGGTTTTACTAATCATGTTATGCTTTTCTAAGTTTATTGTTAAGACTTCCTTTATAGATTCCAGCAATTTCCCAACAACTGATGTTAGGCTACCTGGCTTGTAGTTTCCTGATTGTGATCTCTTTCTTTCCTTTGTCAATTTCCAATCTTATGGGACTATTCCTGAATCTAAGCATTTTTTGAAAACCATAGCCAGCATAACAAATATCTCTGTAACTATATCTTTTGGAATGCTAGGGTGTAGCCCTTCAGATCGTGGGGATTAGTTAGATTTTAGTCCCTTAAGTTTCTCCAGTAATGGTCCTCTGTTGATATTAATCCCTCTTTTTTTAGCCCTGAGGTTAGCATCTTATTTCTGGTATGAAATTTTTGCCTTCTGTGAAGACAGACCCAAAATATTGTTCAATTCCTTTCCTTATTCTCATTTTGAGAATAATTTATTTTGTCTCTGCTTATAGGACCAATGTTTACATTTGCTATTGTTACTTTTTAATATATTTATTTTAATATACTTATTTTAATATACTGGTGAAAGCTGGTGAGGCCGCAGCTGGAATACTGTGTGCAGTATTGGTCCCCTTATATGAGGAAGGATATATTGGCATTGGAGGGAGTGCAGAGAAGGTTCACCAGGTTGATACCGGAGATGAGGGGTTTGGATTATGAGGAGAGGCTGAGGAGATTGGGTTTGTACTCGTTGGAGTTTAGAAGGATGAGGGGGGATCTTATGGAGACTTATAAGATAATGCGGGGGCTGGATAGGGTGGAGGCGGAGAGATTCTTTCCACTTAGTAAGGAAGTTAAAACTAGAGGACACAGCCTCAAAATAAAGGGGGGTCGGTTTAAGACAGAGTTGAGGAGGAACTTCTTCTCCCAGAGGGTGGTGAATCTCTGGAATTCTCTGCCCACTGAGGTGGTGGAGGCTACCTCGCTGAATATGTTTAAAGCGCGGATGGATGGATTCCTGATCGGTAAGGGAATTAAGGGTTATGGGGATCAGGCGGGTAAGTGATACTGATCCACGTCAGATCAGCCATGATCTTATTGAATGGCGGGGCAGGCTCGAGGGGCTAGATGGCCTACTCCTGCTCCTATTTCTTATGTTCTTATGTTCTTACAGTCTGTTCTTATTCTGGCTAATTTATTCTAATTTGTTTTATCCCTCTTTTTACATCAACTTTTTGGTGGTCCTCTGCTGGTTGCTAAAACACTCCTACTCCTCAGGCTAGCTACTTTTTTGTGCAGCATAACAACTCTTCTTTAGTTTAACACTTTTATTTTCTGAGTAAGCCATGGTTTGGTCTTCTATTACTGAGTTTTGCTTTTTAATGGAATGTATTTTTGTTGAAGATTTTGAATTGTTTCTTTGAATATTTCCTCTGTTCATTTACCTCCCAGTTTTTAGTCTATTTACCCAATTAACCATAGCCAGTTCTTCCCTCCTACTTGTGTAACTAACTTTGTCTAAGTTTGCTATTGGAATATGTCACTTTTAAACTTAATGTGGAATTCAAGGGTATTATGATCACTGTTTCCTAGAGGACCTTTTACTACGGCATTGCTAATTAACCTTGCTTCATTATACAATAATAGATCTTATATTAGCTTTATCCCTAGTCGGTTGCACAATGTATTACTCCAGGAAACTATAAAAAATATTCTACAAACTCATCTTCTGGACCACTCTGGCTAATTTGATTGTCCCAGTCTATGAGGATCAAAATTCCCCAAAAATGTTACATTTACTTTGCAAGCAACAATTTCTTGTTTAATACTCTTTCCAACCACTCCCGCCATTGTTTTCTGATTCTTGCAATTGTGAGGAAAATTAGACTTCTGAATATTTCATGTGTTAACTTGTCTGTGTAAGTAAGGGTATGACTGGTTTAGTTGGACTGCAGGGGTCAAAACATCCATATAAGAGGTGTGAAGGCAAGTGATTGAAATAGTAACGAACAGTGGGGCTGGGGACGCAGCTTGATCTGGAATTTACATTAGGCAGATAAGAGAAGGGATTTTAAAATTGATTGTTGAATTTCAAAGGAAATCTATATAATTAGGAGATCGTGAAAGTGCGAGTCAAAATAGTAAGGTTACTTGATAAATATAGCAGGCATAAAGTAATAGAAGAAACGTTGGTCAAGAGGGCCTTCAAAAGGACTGTAGAAACAATCAAGTAGAAGATCAAAGGGTAAATTTTAAAATAAAATTACATGATAATGGGCATTGTTGGTTAGGCCAGCATTTATCATCTATTTTGAGTTTTCCTTGAGACCGTGGTGGTGATTTGCCACCTTTTGAACTGCTGCGTTGAGATTGAGAGCTGTTGCATTTGGCTGTGAGATCCTGAACTCGATGGTATGTCGAAGCCAGACCTGTGAACACCAGTTTTGCTGCCATCCTCGGAGAGGAAACCTGAATAAGATTTCTCCTAGAGCAGCAGGGTAGCGTGTGGTAATATTACTGGAATTCTCTATATTCAAATGAGGACTGTGGCCATCAAAAGGGGACTTAGCTCTGAGTTTATTGGGAAATGTTTGTAGGAGTACTGTGAACTGTGTTTTAAGTGTTATTTTTGTTTTCCGTTATTTTTGTTTTCCATTATTTTAATAAATGTTTAACTTTATTTAAAACCATCACAAGTGGTCTGATAGTTACTTATCTTGACTTCAAATATCTCCTCATAATATACAAATTGCAAACGATTGTGGCAGCTTGTTTCAAGTTTTCGTTTGGGAATTAGGCAGCCTGCCCACTTGCCTTTGTAAGAAGTACAGGTAATTTTCCGTAACTTGAGTTTGTATTGTTGGATTTTAGAAATAAGGCATAGAATTACCTCGATCATTTGGTCAATGCTAGTGCTTTAAATCAAAGTTGTCTCACAATAGCTTTGAGAAAGCAGCGGTTTTATTTGGTGGCACGATGGCATAGTGATTAGCACTGTTGCCTAACAGTGCCAGGAGCCTGGGTTTGAATCTGGCCTTGGGTGACTACCTGTGGAGTTTGCATTTCTCCCTGAGTCTGCATGGGTTTCCTCTGGTTTCCTCTTGGTCTCAGTAGGTTAGGTGGATTAGCCATGGTAAATGCATGGGTTTACAGGGGTAGGGTGGGGGGTAGGCCTGGGTACAATGCTCTTTTCAGAGAGTCGGTGCAGATTTGATGGATTGAATGGTGTCTTGCATTGTAGGGATTCGATGATTCTGATTCTAAGATTTAAGTGGGTTTCAGTTGGTGTTTCTGTGTAGGAAAAGGTCCAAATCTCGTTAGATTCATGTTAAAGGTGTTTGCATGTGTGGGGGTTTTATTTTCCATTCAAACTGTATTGTGCTTTCTAGAGTTTGACGTGTAAAGTACATAAATTATAGAATAAGCTGTTGCTCAGCAGCCTTTTGGGTAGGAAGGCTTTGTGAGGTTAGTTTTAGGTGAATTCTAAGCAAATCGAACCAGGAAGCTTAATAGAGAACAGCCAGTTCTCTAAGTTCTGCCAGAAGCAAGGCAAGAGAGCCAGAAAAACGGACTTCCCAAAAAGAACATCAGAAACTAAAAAACAGCTAGTTAGAGAAACCAGAGAATGAAAATAGATGTCCCAGAAGTTTTAACTCAAAGGAGCAAACAGAAACTGGATTTGGAGTTAAAGATAGAGCTGAAAAGTGAAGCAATTGATTAAATTGGCTCGTGAAAAGCCAATGCTATTTGAAGTGATCTTATGGTTTGTGATATCTAACTACAGTCTGTTGAGCAATAGTTGAAGCAATTGCTGGCTGGATCTCAAAGTTTGTGTAAAAGCTTGAAAGCATACAAGACAGGAATACTGAAAGAAGAGTTGTAAAATCTGGAAGTAGATCCTTGATGAGAATAGGTGAGAGAACATTGTTTGAAAGAAATTTCGAAAGAATGATTCAGAGAGTGGAGTTGGAATCACTCGTATGGAAGCCGCAGCCCAGTGAGATAAGTTAGCTCACTGATGTGAGAACCATCTGGTGGGATTTGAGGAGAAACCCATAGAAGTTCGATTGGGTGGCATCTGCCACTTAGTTTCAGAATGGAGTGTGTTTGAACACAGCAGATAGGATTTTCCGGCCTCGCTCGCCCCAAGGCCGGAAATCCTGCCCGAGGTCACCGGACCGCTGCATGGTCCGTGTTCGTCCGCTACGATTCCCAGGCGGGATGGGAAAATTCCGCCCAGCCTGTGGACTTAAAGGGACTGTGTGTTTACTGTGGTTGTAGCTCAAGATATAGGCAAAATACTGCGGATGCTGAAATCTGAAACAAACACAGAAAATGCTGGGAAATCTCAGCAGCTCTGACAGCATCTGTGGAGAGAGAATAGAGCCAATGTTTCGAGTCAGGATGATCCTTTGTCAGAACACACGATATATTTTGTGTAACCTGAGTTATCCTTAAAACCTGTTTACATTTGTAAAGGGAGCAAAGCAGTATTGCATTATAGTCACATTTTTCATGCTTAATAAATGTTTTTTGTTGTTAAAAGCTAATTGGCAGCCCTGTAACCCTGTTCATCCATATTTTCCAGAAGAAAGTAAAAATTAGTCTTTTGAGACAGGTTTTATTCTGGGATTTGGAGAGTGGGCAAAGTAGTGGCAGGTGGAATACAATGTGGAAAAGCGTGAAGTTACACACTTTGGAATGAGAAATGAAGGCATAGACTATTTTCTATATGGGGAAATGCTTAGGGAATCAGAAGCACAAAGGGACTTGGGAGTCATTGTTCAAGATCCTCTTAAGGTTAACGTGCAGGTTCAATCGGCAGTGAGGAAGGCAAATGCAATGTTTGCATTCATATCGAGAGGGCTAGAATACAAGAGCAGGGATGTACTGCTGAGGCTGTGTAAGGCTCTGGCCAGACCCCATTTGGGGTATTGTGAGCAGTTTTGGGCTCCGTATCAAAGGAAGGATGTGCTGGACTTGGAAAGGGTCCAGAGGAGCTTCACAAGAATGACCCCTGGAATGAAGACCTTGTCGAATGAAGAACGGATGTGGACTCTGGGTCTGTACTCGTTGGAGTTTAGAAGGATGAGGGGAGATCTTACTGAAACTTACAGGACACTGCGAGGTCTGGATAGAGTGGATGTGGAGAGGATGTTTCCGCTAGTAGGAAACTAGAACCAGAGGGCACAACCTCAGGCTAATGGGACGATCCTTTAAAACAGAGTCATAGTCATAGAGGGTTACAGCATGGAAACAGGCTCTTCAGCCCAACTTGTCCATGCTGCCCTTTTTTTAAAAACCCCTAAGCTAATCCCAGTTGCCCGCATTTGGCCCATATCCCTCTATACCCATCTTATCCATGTAACTGTCTAAATGCTTTTTAAAAGATAAAATTGTACCCGCCTCTACTACTACCTCTGGCAGCTTGTTCCAGACACTCACCACCCTGTATGTGAAAAAGTTGCCCCTTTGGACACTTTTGTATCTCTCCCCTCTCACCTTACACCTATGCCCTCTAGTTTTAGACTCCCCTACCTTTGGGAAAAGATATTGACTATCTACCTTGTCTATGCCCCTCATTATTTTATAGATCTCTCTAAGGTCACCCCTCAGCCTCCTATGCTCCAGAGAAAAAAGTCCCAGTCTATCCAGCCTCTCCTTATAACTCAATCCATCAAGTCCTGGTAGCATCCTAGTAAATCTTTTCTGCACTCTTTCTAGTTTAATAATATCCTTTTTATAATACAGTGACCAGAATTGCACACAGTATTCCAAGTGTGGCCTTACCAATGTCTTGTACAACTTCAACAAGACGTCCCAACTCCTGTATTCAATGTTTTGACTGATGAAACCAAGCATGCTGAATGCCTTCTTCACCACTCTGTCCACGTGTGACTCCACTTTCAAGGAGCTATGAACATGTACCCTTAGATCTCTTCGTTCTGTAACTCTCCCCAACGCCCTACCATTAACTGAATAAGTCCTGCCCTGGTTCAGTCGACCAAAATGCATCACCTCGCATTTGTCTAAATTAAACTCCACCTGCCATTCGTCAGCCCACTGGCCCAATTCAAGATCCCGTTGCAATCAGAGATAATCTTCTTCACTGTCCACTATGCTACCAATCTTGGTGTCATCTGCAAACTTACTAACCATGCCCCCTATATTCTCATCCAAATCATTAATATAAATGACAAATAACAGTGGGCCCAGCACTGATCCCTGAGGCACACTGCTGGTGTCAGGCCTCCAGTTTGAAAAACAACTCTCTACAACCCTCTTTATCCATTTAGATACCTCACCCTGGATCCCATGAGATTTAACTTTATACAACAACCTACCATTCAGTACCTTGTCAAAAGCCTTGCAAAAGTCCATGTAGACAACATGAACTGTACTGCCCTCATCTACCTTTTTGGTTACCCCTTCAAAAAATTCAATTAAATTTGTGAGACATGATTTTCCACTCACAAAGCCATGCTGACTGTCCCTAATCAGTCCTTGCATCTCTAAATGCCTGTAGACCCTGTCTCTCAAAATACCTTCCAACAGTTTACCCACCACAGATGTGAGGTTTACTGGCCTGTAGTTCCCAGGCCTTTCCCTGCAGCCCTTTTTAAACAAAGGCACAACATTTGCCACTCTCCAACCTTCAGGCACCTCACCTGTGATTATCAATGATTCAAATATCTCGGCTAGGGGACCCGCAACTTCCTCCCTAGCCTCCCACAATATCCTGGGATATACTTCATCAGGTCCCGGGGATTTGTCTACCTTGATGTGCTTTAAGACTTCCTGCACCACCTCCTCTGTAATGTGTACACTCCTCAAGACATCACTATTTATTTCCCCAAGTTCCCTAACATCCATGCTTTTCTCAACAGTAAATACTGATGAGAAATATTCATTTATGATCTCACCTATCTCTTGTGGATCTGCACATAGATGACCTTGTTGATCCTTAAGAGGCCCTACTCTCTCCCTTGTTACTCTTTTTTGCCCTTAATGTATTTGTAGAAGCTCTTTGGATTCTCCTTTGCCTTATATGCCAAAACAACTTTGTGTCCCCTTTTTGCCCTCCTGATTTCTCTCTGAACTTACTCCTATGGCAAGATGCTTAAGTCAATAATCAAAAAGGAAACAGCTAATCATTTCGGAAAGCTGAATATAATCAAAGTGGTAACATCAACTTGGATCGTAACACCAATGAAGTATTTTTGAAGTGTGGCATTGCCATAGGGTGGGAATTGCTGCATTCCCTTGCAAACAGCAAAGTAATAACCGTAAGAAAAATGACATACGAATAAGGAGTAGGCCATTCGGCCCTTTGAGTCTGCTTGCCATTTAATAAAATCATGACTGATCTTACAGTAACCATAAATTTGCATTCTACTCTTCGCTTGATCACTTATCACCTCCTTGTTTACCAAGAATCTCTCCACTTTGGACTCTGCTTTCATTGCCTTTTGAGGAAGAGAGTTCCAGAAGCTCACGTCCCTCAGAGAATTTTTGCCGTACTTCCATTTTAACTGGGTGACTGCTTATTTTTAAAAAGTAACTCCTAGTGCTAGATTCTCCCAGAGGAGGAAACACCCTCTCTACACCTACCCTCTTAAACCTCTTGGGATCTTGTATGATTTAACTAAGTTGCCTCTTACTTTTTTAATCTACAACGGAGACGAGCCAAGCCTGTGCAATCTTTCCTCATCAAACAACCCATCCATTCCGGGTAATAGACCATAAGACATAGGTGTGGAAATAGGCTATTCGCCCCATCAAGTCTGCTCCACTATTCAATGAGTTCATGACTAATCTGAATTAATATTCCACAGCTCCACTTTTCTGCTTTATCCCCAGGACCCTTGATTTCCTTACTGATTTAAAATCTGTCTATCTCCACCTTAAACGTGCTTAACGACCCTGCCTCTACAGCCCTCTGCGGTAAGGTCTGGTAAACCGCCTCCAAACTGCTACTAATGCACTTACATCTTTAAATAAGGTGAGCAATCCTGTACAGACTACTCCAGATGTTATCTCAAAATTGCTCTGTATAATTTTGTATTGAATACCCCTTGCAATAAAGGATAACATTCTATTAGATTTCCCTTTTTTGCTGTATTTGCATGCTGGACCAGCCATTTCTAATTTGTGCACGAAGACACCCAGATGTTTATATCTCAGAACTCTCGCCATTTCGATATACTTTTCTTTTATTTTTTCTGCCAAAGTGGACAATTTCACATTTTCCAACACGATATTCCAATATATTTTTAGTGTGCTTTCCTCAAAACTTTTGACCTCTTCTATCTGCCATTCTTGACTGGCCACCATTTGATGATGTGGAGATGCCGGCGTTGGACTGGGATAAACACAGTAAGAAGTCTCACAACACCAGGTTAAAGTCCAACAGGTTTATTTGGTAGCAAAAGCCACTAGCTTTCGGAGCGCTTGCTGCTCCTTTGTCAGGTAAATGGGAGTTCTGTTCACAAACAGGGCATATAAAGACACAAACTCAATTTACAAAATAATGGTTGGAATGCGAGTCTTTCCATTCCAATCATTATTTTGTACATTGAGTTTGTGTCTTTATATGCCCTGTTTGTGAACAGAACTCCCACTTACCTGACGAAGGAGCAGCGTTCCGAAAGCTGGTGGCTTTTGCTACCAAATAAACCTGTTTGACTTTAACCTGGTGTTGTGAGACTTCTTACTGTGTTCACCATTTGATGACCAGAGTTGTCCAGAAGCTGGAGAAGAGAAGTTTAACAGTAGATTTGCTAGAGTTTTTCAAAATTATGACGGGTCCAGACAGTAGATCGAAGTGAAACTGTTCCCATTAACAGAGGCTTGAGGACCTGAGGGCATCAATTTAAGGTGATTGGCAACATGATGTTTTTAATGCAGCTTCTGCTTAGTATCTGGAATGCACTGCCTGGTCATGTGAGAGAAGCAAATTCAATTGTGGCTTTCAAATTGAAATTGGATAAGCGCCTGAAGAAAAATAATTTGCGGAGTTACTGGGAAAAGGCAGAGAGTGCGTTTAACTGAGTTGCTCTTGGCGAAGCAGCATGGACAAGGTGGGCTGAACAGACCCTTTCCTGCTGTAACCCTTCTGTCACTCTGATTTGCTGTAAGTATTCGCATTCCAACCATTATTCACGTAAATTGAGTCTGTGTCTTTATATGCCCTGTTTGTGAACAGAATTCCCACTCACCTGAAGAAGGGGCTTGGAGCTCCGAAAGCTTGTGTGGCTTTTGCTACCAAATAAACCTGTTGGACTTTAACCTGGTGTTGTTAAACTTCTTACTGTGTTTACCCCAGTCCAACGCCGGCATCTCCATATCATGACTCTGCAATTGGACAGCTTTCAAAATGCTAGTGCAAGCATGATGAACTAAGTAAAATTTAATAATTTCAACCTTTAACTATTTAATATTGCTGTTGAACTAATTTCTTTGCATTCATCAGTCCTTTCTTACTCTGCTATTTCTTTAATAGTTTTAATTTGCAGCGTATTTGGATCTATGTTTCATTTTTCTTTCGAAGTAACTTTCTGATGTGTGGACTAATTGAAAAGCCTTTTCGAAGAGCTGGCAAATTTGGGTGAATGACCTCCTGTGTTGTAAAGCCACTTGTTTATAATTGACCAGTTTGAATTAAGTTTTAATCTTCATTGTCAGGAAAATGTGAGGGGACAATTGATGAAGCTATTTCTGTTTAAATTTTAAAAATCCTAAGTTTTAGAAACAGGCATGTGGAGTAGTATTGTACAATACAGTCCAAAAGATGTGCGGGTTAGGTTGATTGGCCAGGTTAAAAATTGCCCCTTAGAGTCCTGAGATGCGTAGGTTGGAGGGATTAGTGGGTAAAATATGTGGGGTAGGGCCTGGGTGGGATTGTGGTCGGTGCAGACTCGATGGGCCGAATGGCCTCCTTCTGCACTGTAGGGATTCTATGATTCTATGATAATACTGGCTCAAATGTGCCAAGCCAAATATGCTGTAAATTTCTGATGCTACACAAGGAAATTGCAAATGTCAAACATGGCAATTTTGCTTTTTAGAATTTCTTTTTGAAGGAATGGGAACAGGAATCAAATATTTCGGGTTCAGTGTAATCTAATCGTATTTTGGTGGAAAGATTGAGGACCAGAGCGTACACATTTAAGTAATAAAATGAGCAATGCAGACATGAAAACCTTTTTTCTTGCAGCAAATGATTAAGATCTGGAATGCACTGCCTACGTGTGTATTGGAGGCAGGCTCAACTGATGCTTCCAGAATGGAATTCAATCGTTATCAGGGAAAGGGAGAGGAGGGGGGGAGATGTAGTGAAATGTAGGGCTGAGGAGAAAAGGTAGAGGAGTGACAAGAGGAAAATTGATCCATCAGAGGCCAGCGTGGTCATGATGGGCTGAATGGTATCTTTCTGGAGACTGTAACTATTTTATAATTCTAATTGCATAGCCAATGGATAACTGAAACTTCAAAGAAACATGGGTGCTTTTTTTTTTAAAAAAGGAACATGTTGCTTTTTTTCATTATTTATGTACAGTAAAATATTCTAGTTTTGTCTTCATTTTGTGTATATAACCTGGAAATAAAACACTGCGCTTGGTGAAAGTCACCATAATGCTGTCGGACTGTCATTTAAAAAAGACAAAATGGTTCACTAATGACCACTTTAGGGAAGGAAACCTGACACCTTTACTTTCAATTCCAAACCATTGTGATTAATTCGCTAGCTATCCGCTGAAATAGGTAAATAAGTCACTTGGTTTTATCAAAATGCAGCTGTTCAAGTGGAAGTTCCAACATTACCTTCGGACAAGCAGCACTGGCTAATAGTTGCTGTCCGTATTTGCAGAAATTTTTAATTTACAATTATAGTGAATGTTATCCTGTTGAGAACTTAAACATTTTAAGACCGAATTAATAGTCTAATTAGTACTCTGCCTCCACCCGCATTGAAATAAAACAAATGAACATTGTGCCCTATAACATCACCGAAACATTTGTCATATTAGTTTTTAATGGAGCAATGTGCACTGTATTGCATACATGTGCATGACACTAAACATAATTCACTTCTGAGCTGTCAGGATAGCTTGCCTGCAGGTCATTACAGCACATCCCACAGGTCTTCGCAACACACAATTTATATCTTAAATTTAAGAACAGTACCACAGATTTGTATTCATAACTTTATCACTTCATTGGACAGTAATTAAATTTTAGTTTTAAATTGGTGTTGTACTTTACAATGTTTCTTTTGATCTAGTAATTGGTAATTATTAAACATCGAGTAATTATTAAACTGGGGTGGTGGGGGGTTTACTTGCATGTTGTGGAGCTATTTATGGCAACTGAAGTGAAGAATTCAAATTGAAATAAATACAGAAAGCAAAATTCTGCTGATGTGGAAATCCAAATCAAAGATGGAAAACTCTGGAAACTCCACACATGGCAGAGCGCTAATACTTCAGATGATGACCCCGAGTCAAGCCATGCATCGAAGTGGAGTGATATGAAACATTAAGACATTAAAGAGGCAAAGGATAAATAAATGAAGTAGAAAGCATGGACCAATGAGTGATTTTTGGCAAATCTGGAGGTCAGGTGTGGATTTAAATCAACTTGTTCATTTTGCAAACATTGCACAGTTAACACATGGTGTCCTCGTGCATCAGTTGCTGAAAGTAAGCACACAGGTACAGCAGGCAGTAAAGAAGGCAAATTATTATGTTGGCCCTCATAACGAGAGGATTTGAGTATAGGAATAGGGATGTTTTACTGCAATTGGTGTTGGTGAGGCCACACCTGGAGTATTGTGTGCAGTTTTGGTGTCTATTTGAGGAAGGATGTCCTTGTTATGGAGGGAGTATGTAAAGGTTTACCAGGCTAATTCCTGGGATGGCAGATCTGTCATGGGAGGAGAGATTAAGTCGGTTAGGATTATAGTAATTGGAATTTAGAAAAGTGAGAGGGGGTCTCGGAGAAACTTAAAATTCTAAAATTCCAGAAGATAGGGAAATTCAGAACTAGGGGTCATAGTTTGAGGATAAGGGGGAAGCCTTTAAGGACTTGAGGTGAGGAGAAATTTCTTCATCCAAAGAGTGGTGAATCTGTGGAATTCACTACTACAGAAAGCAGTGGAGGCTAAAACTTTGTGTGATTTCAAGAAGAAATTAGGTATGTTTCTTGGGGCTAAAGAGATCAAGGGACATGGGGTGGAGGGGAAGGATGGATCAGGATATTGAATTTGATGATCAGCCATGATAATGAATGGCGGAGCAGGCTCGAAGAGCCGATTGGCCTATTCCTGATTCTATTTTCTATGTTTCCATGTAACATCATAAAATGTTCCAAGGTACTCTGCAGGAGTGTAACAAGACAAAACTGGTACCTAGCTAAAGTAGGACATGTTAGGACAAATATCCAAAAGTTTAGTTGAATTAAGCTTAACAAGGAGAGAGACATTGAGTTTGAGGAGATAATTACAATGTTTAGGTTTAGGCACCAGAACATTATCCCTGATGAAGGCAAACGGACTGAGGGATGCACAACAACAGAACAGTTTTTGAAATAGAACATAGAACATAGAACAGTACAGCACAGAACAGGCCCTTTGGTCCACGATGTTGTGCCGAGCTTTATCTGAAACCAAGATCAAGCTATCCCACTCCCTATCATCCTGGTGTGCTCCATGTGCCTATCCAATAACCGCTTAAATGTTCCTAAAGTGTCTGACTCCACTATCACTGCAGGCAGTCCATTCCACACCCCAACCACTCTCTGCATAAAGAACCTACCTCTGATATCCTTCCTGTATCTCCCATCACGAACCCTATAGTTATACCCCCTTGTAATAGCTCCATCCACCCGAGGAAATAGTCTTTGAACGTTCACTCTATCTATCCCCTTCATCATTTTATAAACCTCTATTAAGTCTCCCCTCAGCCTCCTCCGCTCCAGAGAGAACAGCCCTAGCTCCCTCAACCTTTCCTCATAAGACCTACCCTCCAAACCAGGCAGCATCCTGGTAAATCTCCTCTGCACTCTTTCCAGCGCTTCCACATCCTTCTTATAGTGAGGTGACCAGAACTGCACACAATATTCCAAATGTGGTCTCACCAAGGTCCTGTACAGTTGCAGCATAACCCCACGGCTCTTAAACTCCAACCCCCGTTAATAAAAGCTAACACACTATAGGCCTTCTTCACAGCTCTATCCACTTGAGTGGCAACCTTTAGAGATCTGTGGATATGGACCCCAAGATCTCTCTGTTCCTCCACAGTCTTCAGAACCCTACCTTTGACCCTGTAATCCACATTTAAATTTGTCCTACCAAAATGAATCACCTCACATTTATCAGGGTTAAACTCCATTTGCCATTTTTCAGCCCAGCTTTGCATCCTATCTATGTCTCTTTGCAGCCTACAACAGCCCTCCACCTCATCCACTACTCCACCAATCTTGGTGTCATCAGCAAATTTACTGATCCACTCTTCAGCTCCCTCCTCTAAGTCATTAATAAAAATCACAAAGAGCAGAGGACCAAGCACCGATCCCTGCGGCACTCCGCTAGCAACCTGCCTCCAATCCGAAAATTTTCCATCGACCACCATCCTCTGTCTTCGATCAGACAGCCAGTTACCTATCCAATCGGCCAACTTTCCCTCTACCCCACACCTCCTTACTTTCATCATAAGCCGACCATGGGGGACCTTATCAAACGCCTTACTAAAATCCATGTATATGACATCAACTGCCCTACCTTCATCAACACACTTAGTTACCTCCTCAAAAAATTCTATCAAATTTGTGAGGCACGACTTGCCCTTCACGAATCCGTGCTGACTATCCCGGATTAATCCGCATCTTTCTAAATGGTCGTAAATCCCATCTCTAAGGACCTTTTCCATCAATTTACCAACCACCGAAGTAAGACTAACCGGTCTATAATTACCAGGGTCATTTCTATTCCCTTTCTTAAACAGAGGAACAACATTCGCCACTCTCCAGTCCTCTGGCACCATCCCCGTGGACAGCGAGGACCCAAAGATCAAAGCCAAAGGCTCTGCAATCTCATCCCTTGCCTCCCAAAGAATCCTAGGATACATTTAATCAGGCCCAGGGGACTTATCGACCTTCAGTTTATTCAAAACTGCCAGGACATCCTCCCTCCGAACATCTATTTCCTCCAGCCTATTAGCCTGTAACACCTTCTCTTCCTCAAAAACATGGCCCCTCTCCTTGGTGAACACTGAAGAAAAGTATTCATTCATCACCTCGCCTATCTCTACTGACTCCATACACAAGTTCCCACTACTGTCCTTGACCGGCCCTAACCTCACCCTGGTCATTCTTTTATTCCTCACATAAGAGTAAAATGCCTTGGGGTTTTCCTTGATCCGACCCGCCAAGGACTTCTCGTGTCCCCTCCTAGCTCTCCTAAGCCCCTTTTTCAGCTCATTCCTTGCGAACTTGTAACCCTCAATCGAGCCATCTGAACCTTGTTTCCTCATCCCTACATAAGCTTCCCTCTTCCTTTTCACAAGAAATTCCACCTCTTTTGTGAACCATGGTTCCCTCACTCGGCCATTTCTTCCCTGCCTGACAGGGACATGCCTATCAAGGACACCCAGTATTTGTTCCTTGAAAAAGTTCCACTTTTCATTAGTTCCTTTCCCTGACAGTTTCTGTTCCCAACTTATGCCCCCTAATTCTTGCCTAATCGCATCATCATTACCTCTCCCCCAATTGTAAACCTTGCCCTGCCATACGGCCCTATCCCTCTCCATTGCAATAACAAAAGACACCGAATTGTGGTCACTATCTCCAAAGTGCTCTCCCACAACCAAATCTAACACTTGGCCCGGTTCATTTCCCAGTACCAAATCCAATGTGGCCTCACCTCTTGTCGGCCTATCCACATATTGTGTCAGGAAACCCTCCTGCACACACTGCACAAAAACTGCCCCATCCGAACTATTGGACCTACAAAGGTTCCAATCAATATTTGGAAAGTTAAAGTCCCCCATGACAACTACCCTGTGACCCCCACACATATCCATAATCTGCTTAGCAATTTCTTCCTCCACATCTCTATTACTATTTGGGGGCCTATAGTAAACTCCTAACAACGTGACCGCTCCTTTCCTATTTCTAACCTCAGCCCATATTACCTCAGTGTGCAGATCCCCCTCGAAGTGCCTTTCTGCAGTCGTTAAACTATCCTTGATTAACAATGCCACTCCTCCACCTCTTTTACCAGCTTCCCTACACTTAGTGAAACATCTATACCCCGGAACGTCCAACAACCATTCCTGTCCTTGTTCTACCCACGTCTCCGTAATGGCCACAACATCGTAGTCCCAAGTACCAATCCACGCCCCAAGTTCATCCACCTTGTTCCGGATGCTCCTTGCATTGAAGTAGACACACTTCAACCCACCTTCCTGTCTACCGGTACCCACCCTTGACCCTGATACCTTCCCCAATACCTCACCACCCTCACTGACTTCTGGACTACAACTCCTTTTCCCACTCCCCTGACAAATTAGTTTAAACCCCCCTGAAGAGCCGTAACAAATTTCCCTCCTAGGATATTGGTGCCCCTCTGGTTCAGGTGCACCCCGTCCTGTTTGTACAGGTCCCACCTTCCCCAGAATGTGTTCCAATTATCCACGTATCTGAAACCCTCCCTCCTACACCATCCCCGCAACCACATCTTTAACTGCACTCTCTCCCTGTTCCTCAACTCGCTATCACGTGGCACCGGCAACGTACCAGAGATGACCACATGTTTTGTCTTGGCAATAATGCAACAGTTTTCCTCCAGAAATCAAATGACTATGTTTCTGTTTCATAGATCAGGTGCACAATGGCTATATGCTCTACTCTGCTCAATGCATTTTTTAAATTCTTAAAAGAATAAAGAATTTAGTTTAAGATTAATATCTTTGGTATTAAGCTTTGATACTCCCATACCTAACATTTAATTGCTTTGCAGTGGAGTGTATATGTCAATGGGGAAAGATTTTCTTACAGGAAAGTCACTTTTAAAGAGTCATTAATAATCCACAAAGTGGTTCAGGAGAACTGTGAAGAACATTGAACACTTAGCCACGGGGTGTAATTGAGAATGAGGCCATTGCATCCTTTAAGAAAATAATAAACATGAGAAGAAAATGAGATTTTGGATTGCTCTAGCAAAAGAACCAGCACAGATTGATGGTGTTCTTTGTTGCAAATTTCCTTGGCTCAAAAACAATGTGCCTTCTATGAAGGAAGATATGGCAAGATATGCTGGTGAATGATCTTCAGGATGACTTTGGGGATAAATTTACGTAGCTGCAAATGGTGAAGAGAGTAGGGATGGGGTGGAGGGATGATCTGATTGGTGGGGATGAGAGTGACGGGAGCAGGCAATGGGTGGGGAAGAGTTCTTTAGTGGGTAGTTTTGGGCCTGGAGAAAACTCTTCTCACTGCTGGCTCATGAGCAGTGCTGGTAGTGGAGTTACCTTTTATAGATTTAGACTTTATTGCCTCTGTTCACCTGCCAAAGTTATTTAAGGCTAAGCAAACAGTTTCTTGTGGCCAAAAATAGAATCACTTAAAATGAAAGCATTCGGCCTCATTAAAATATGTAAATAACCAGCCTGTCTCCAACAAGTAGATTGATTGGCCCTTTTGCTGCCTATATTTCTGACCTCCCATGATGACACAGTTGTAAATACTGCTGCCTCACAGCACCAGAGACCCAGCTTCAATTCTGGCTTCGGGTCACTGCCTGTGTGGAGTTTGCACTTTCTCCATGTCTGCATGTGTTTCCTCTGGGTGCTCTGGTTTCCTCCCACAGCCTAAAGATGTACGGGTTAGGCTGATTGGTCCTGCTAAATTGACCCTAGTGTCAGGGGAATTAGCAGGATGGATGTGTGGGGCCTGGGTGAGATTGTGGTTGGTGCAGACTTGATGGGCCGAATGGCCTCCTGTACTGAGTAGGGATTCTGTGAAACCAAACACCTGTTCTTAGGGATTAAAATTCCTACCCTCCCTGCCTCTGTGTCTGATTTATTCTGTTTCACTGATTAGAACAGTGTCTTTTGAATATTGTCTTTCTTATACTATTTCAGATGCTACTTTCTCTTGACCTGTGGAGACCAGTTGGCGAGATGGCTAAAACGGTGCCTATGCTGTGGGTTCAATTGCCTTACCAGCTGTGGTAGAGTTTAAGTTTAAAGCATATTTATTTATGTCACAAGTTGGCTTACATTAACATTACAACGAAGTTACTGCAAAAGTTTTCCAAAGTGGTGCCCTTTCAGCTTGCACCTCTCTGATGGACCCTCATGGAGTATGTGTAATTGCTCTACCTAGGTTTAGCTTTGTTTAGTTTGCATAACTGAAATTGCAAGAGAGAATGCGTGATTTAAGATTATCAGAACGTTCAGTTATTTTTCATTGAGTATTTTTGTGTGAGGCTGTGGAAGTAATTTTGCCAAAGATTTTTGTATATACCTTATTACTAATTGCCATTCTTCGGTTTAAGTTATTTACGTTGTCTTTTTTTAGCACTCCACCTTCTGTAAAACTCCCAGAATATCATTTGCCAGGCAGATTGACATCAGCCTGTTTTTCCAGTGTGTTTTGTGCCAGAGCACAAATATGCTGTGTCACCAAAAAGCATTAACTGACAGTGTTATGATTTGGGGAGATATCACTAACTTTGTAAAACTAAGTTCAAACTCCCAGTTATCGATTGAAACAAAGCCACACAATTTCTTATTTCAAAGGAAAGAAACTTTATGGTGAAAGAGTTAAAACAGGCACTCATAACTTAGTTGTTGGGATAGGAAATGATTAATAGCCAACAAGTGATTAAATAAGTAATTAGAGCTTATTAGGTTAAATACATCACTGGATGCCTATAAAGGGGAAACAGTTAATAACCTAAAGTTCTTGATTTTTTTCCCTTGCTTATCAACTAGGCACTAAAGTTTGAACATTGGTAGCAGAGCATGGTTGCTGCCTGTAATTAAAAGTTTTCTTCAGACAAAATACTGAATTTAAAGTGAACTTCAAGAAAAGAGTGGTTTGGAGTCACTTTGGAAAATGGCAGAGTATCAGGGTGTAATTACTACCAATGATTTTTGAGTATCCAATGAGCAGTGGAAGACTGAAGTAACCATGTGGGTTATGTCCTTGTGGAAGGAAAAACAAAGAATGGCCTTGGCACTTTTGCCACCAGACGGAAGCAAATATGATGCAAAGTATTTTCGGAGTTTAACTTTTTTTGAATTAAAATATATCAAAAGGATGACTTCAGTGCTTGAGGCCAGTTGAGGTGGTCAGATTTTGACAGGTTTAGAAAGTCGGAGGATAGTTGCATTGAAGATTGCATTATGGAATTCAGTAGACTATATGCAAGATTGAAATTCTACCAATTAGTGCTGGCATTTAAGTTATTAGCCTGTGCTAAATTATCGAATGTAGACAAACTTCTAGTTCTGACAGGATTAAATTTGCAGTTAGATGCATGCTGTTGGAACAGATGGCTCTTAAAAAATTCCTTGTGAAACATTCCTTTCCAGCAGCATTCAGGCGCAAATGGGCCACTTGGCAATAGGGCGGAAAAATTGCGGATACAATGTTAGCACCGTGACGAAGCCATTGAGATGCGGGACACTGAGTGTTAGTATGAAAGGAGAATCATAACTAGAAAAACTGGGGACAAAATAACCTTTTGGCTATTACAGGCAAAAGGAATTGGGGCTTGGAACAAAAGAATGAGCCCCAGAATTGTGCAGGTTGTGATCAATCAGTGTTTCAGATGCAATTTGAAATACCATTACCCAATGAGCTGTTCTGGACTGTATAACAAGATGTGTGGGATTAAACACAAATAAGAAGATGGGGGTATTGACCAAAGAGAGATTAGTTGCAAGAAGTTTCAGCCAAGTGATGAAGGTGTTGATTTCAGAGTCCTTCAATTGCGTGGTGTTAGATAGCCGATGCCCATCTACAGCGTGTGGAATAGACATCAAAGTACTTCCAGAATCCTTAAGTAACAAGGATCGAAACATGGTGAACGAATTTTGAGTGTTCTACCAGTTTCACATCTGAGGATGGTAACACTGAAATCTTTAAGAAGGGTAGTGATTCCCCGTAAGATAGTCATTTTATCATTACGATCAAGCAGGACATTAATTTTTTTAAAAGTGCAAATGAAGCTGGATATGGAAATCTGCAAGACCATTGTAGTTGGCAAAGCCTGTGGATTTACAATTTATGCAATCTTGACGCTAATGTGTTCCTTCAATGAAACATTTCTATGAAGGAAATTGAAATGTTATTAGCATCAGGGCACAGGAATTTAGAGGACAAAAAGGTAATGGTGTTGAAGTTGGGTTTGCCCACCCCCCTTCCTAAAGGTTAAAAACTTTGCTATAGGATGCAGGAGTAAGGGCTGGAGAGTAGATTAGACTGATGGAGGAATAGATGTGATTTATGTAAGAAGTACAGAAGGATGCCATTGAGTCTGTGTGAATACCCTTAGTGAGGGACTTCAATGAGGTCATCACAATCGATTTAAAGGTGTGAGATAACAAAAAAAAAATTCATTATACGTTTTGTAGATTTGACCACCAGTTTAGCTGGTTGATAATACATAAAGAATAGAAAATTATTGTGGATAAAGTAACAGAAAAGTGGATGGGGACCAGACTGGAGCCGCTGGTACAATTCCTCTTTGTTAATGAAGGTGGGGTGAATTTGTTCATGTATTTAGGGATAGGTGCAAAAATATGAATATAGTAGTTACAAATATGACAGCAGAAAACCCTTTCAGCAATGGGGTGTCTGAAAGCAATCACACAATGATAGATCAGATGCTTCGTAAAATTTTGGCAGATCGACCAAGCTGCAAATTAACATCTGCCTTAGCATGGGCTGTCCAAGAATTCACTGCAGGTGGTTGTGGGCTATAGTCCATATAAGTTGGTTTTGGTAGGAATCCAAAAATGTCTTCACTTATGAGTGACTATCCCTCAACTTAGTACAATTAGCTTCACTTTTAACTCCAGAGAGACATGGTGTATTATAAAAGCGAAATACTTGGTTGGTGGAAAGGCTGGGGAAAAGTTATTGATTGACAAAGATTGTTATTAGGTTTGATATTGTTAGATTGATATTGTGGCACAATGGTTAGCTGCCTCACAGCTCCAGGGACCCACAAGTTCAATCCTGGCCTTGGGTGACTGTGTGGAGTTTGTACATTCTCCGTGTCTGTGTGGGTTTCCTCTGGGTGTTTCGGTTTCCTCCCACAGTCCGAAGATGTGCAGGTTAGGTGAACTGACTACTGTAAATTGCCCCTTAGTGTCCCAAAATGTATAGGTTAGATTGATTAGCCATGGGACATGTATGGGGTTATGGAAATAGGGTGGGAGAGAGGGCCTGGGTAAGATACTGAGTCAGTGCAGACACGATGGGCTGAATGGCCTCTTCTGCATTGTAGAGATTCTATGATTCTGTGAAGGTAGTAAAGCAGTCATGTTACAGCTTGGGAACCATGCTATTGGTACATTCATAGAGGGCAGTTGGCAGGTAGGGCAGGGAAGACCACTGGGGGAAAAAACAAAAAGTATAAGTATGAGATGAGGGACAAAGGTTAGGCCATGGATTGGAAGCATGAAAGTAAAAAAAAAGAAACTAGGAAACATAGTGCAAGTTCAGACAGGAGGTCTGGGAGTAAACCTGCCCCACAGGCAGAGATTCTGAACTGTTAAAAGAAAATCTGTTAATAGGAGGGTCAGATCATGCAGTTTAACGAGGAATTTTTAAATTAATTCTTGGGATGTGGGTGTCACTGATTAGTCCAGCATTTATTGCCCATTCCTAATTGCCCTTTAGAAGGTGATGGTGAGCTGCCATCTTAAACTGCTGCAATTCATGTGGTGTCGGTACACCACAGTGCTGTTAGGGAGCAACTCCCAGGATTTTGTCCCTGTAACATTGAAGGAACAGCATTATTATTCCTAGCCAGGATGGTGTGTGGGTTGAAGGGGCACATGTAGGTGGTGGTGTTCCCATGTGTCTGCTGCCCCTATCCTTCTAGATGGAGTGGTTATAGGTTTGGAAGGTGCTGTCTAAAGAGCCTTGATGCATTCCTGCTGTGCATGTAGATGATATGCACTGCTGCTACCGTGTGTCTGTGGTGCAGGGAATGAATTTGGCTGGATGGAGTGCCAATTAAGTGTGCTGTATGGTGTCACCTCCTGAGTGTTGTTGAAGCTGCACTCATCCAGGCAAGTGGACAATATTGCATCACACCCTGACTTGTGCCTCGACTTGGACAGGCTTGGGGAGTCGGGAGGTGAAATACTCAGTACAGGATTCTTAACCTCTGACCTCCTGTAGCAACAGTATTCATATGGTTACACTAGTACAGTTTCTGGTCAATGGTAACATAGAACATAGAAAGCCACAGCACAAACAGGCCCTTCGGCCCACAAGTTGCGCCGATCATATCCCTACCTCTAGGCCTATCTATAGCCCTCAATCCCATTAAATCCCATGTACTCATCCAGAAGTCTCTTAAAAGACCCCAACGAGTTTGCCTCCACCACCACCGACGTCAGCCGATTCCACTCACCCACCACCCTCTGAGTGAAAAACTTACCCCTGACATCTCCTCTGTACCTACCCCCCAGCACCTTAAACCTGTGTCCTCTCGTAGCAACCATTTCAGCCCTTGGAAATAGCCTCTGAGAGTCTACCCTATCCAGACCTCTCAACATCTTGTAAACCTCTATCAGGTCACCTCTCATCCTTCGTCTCTCCAGGGAGAAGAGACCAAGCTCCCTCAACCTATCCTCATAAGGCATGCCCCCCAATCCAGGCAACATCCTTGTAAATCTCCTCTGCACCCTTTCAATGGCTTCAACATCTTTCCTGTAATGAGGTGACCAGAACTGCGCGCAGTACTCCAAGTGGGGTCTAACCAGGGTCCTATAAAGCTGCAGCATTATCTCCTGACTCCTAAACTCAATCCCTCGATTAATGAAGGCTAGTACGCCGTACGCCTTCTTGACCGCATCCTCCACCTGCGAGGCCGATTTAAGAGTTCTATGGACCCGGACCCCAAGGTCCTTCTGATCCTCTACACTGCTAAGAATGGTACCCTTCATATTATACTGCTGCTTCATCCCATTGGATCTGCCAAAATGGATCACTACACACTTATCCGGGTTGAAGTCCATCTGCCACTTCTCCGCCCAGTCTTGCATTCTATCTATGTCTCGCTGCAACTTCTGACATCCCTCCAAACTATCCACAACACCACCTACCTTGGTGTCGTCAGCAAACTTACCAACCCATCCCTCCACTTCCTCATCCAGGTCATTTATGAAAATGACAAAAAGCAAGGGTCCCAGAACAGATCCCTGGGGCACTTCACTGGTCACTGACCTCCATGCAGAGAAAGACCCCTCCACAGCCACTCTCTGCCTTCTGCAGGCAAGCCAGTTCTGGATCCACAAGGCAACAGCCCCTTGGATCCCATGCCCTCTCACTTTCTCAAGAAGTCTTGCATGGGGGACCTTATCGAACGCCTTGCTGAAGTCCATATAGACCACATCCACCGCTCTTCCTTCGTCAATGTGTTTGGTCACATTTTCAAAGAACTCAACCAGGCTCGTAAGGCACGACCTGCCCTTGACAAAGCCGTGCTGACTACTTTTTGATCATACTAAACTTCTCTAGATGATCATAAATCCTGTCTCTCAGGATCCTCTCCATCAACTTACCAACCACTGAGGTTAGACTCACCGGTCGGTAATTTCCCGGGCTGTCCCTGTTCCCTTTCTTGAATAGTAACCCCTGGCATGTAGATAGTAAAGTCAAGGGATAGACCAGGAATGTTTCCAAGAGCAGAAGCCCATGTGATCAAGAAGTCTTAGTGGCTATGATCAAATGAGAAGACAAATTGATAAAAGATGCCAAACATCAAGCATTAAACAGCTAAGGAGAATTTGCAGGACAGCCAGCCCTGTCATATAGATGGATGTGCTTGGAAAAGGTACTCCCTAAGGGGACTTATAAAACCAAAGCCAGGTGAGTAGCACAAGGTTTTGAAGAAAAATTGGTTGACCAAGATGAGAGTAGATTCACCTTGGAGGGAAAGGTAATTTTTTTGATCATCTTTGCCTGTTAGCTACAAATTCTTTGGAATGCAAATCATTTGCATTTAACTGCTGCTTTGCATGGAGACCAGCTTTGAAGGGACTTTTTCTCTGTTCTCCAAAGGAGGTATCAAATGCAAGAGAGACACTCTGGAAGCAAAGCTTCCAGAGTCTGGTACTTATCAGTGAGATCCGTCTTACTAAAATTGTCTCCAGTTGGTAGCAGATCCTGCATTGTTTTCTTGGCGGGGGGAAACTTTCAGGCATTTTCATGATGTATGTAATGACTTTTTGTGGGAAGGGAGTAGTGAATTTGAAAAGGAATTTGAAGAACTTGGAAGTCAGGTTTCTGGGGCCTTTAAATACATTAGATTGGAAATGGGCGGAGTTGACTGAATGTCACTCTGCACCAGCAAATCTGATTCAGCGAATATTAATCCCATCACAGTTAATTGTGGTAGAGCCTCCTAGGAAGATACAACGGCTTCCAAAATTGGAATGGAGGAACTGAGAAGTCTAATTGACAACTGAATTGGATGGGCACACAGAGGGGGCTAGATACTAGTTTTTATGTTTTAGAATTAGATCATAAAAATCTGGACCTGCTACTGATAGAAGACTTCCCCCTCCCAGCAAACACCTTGTTGCAAGGCAGCCAATCTGGGCCAATCTGCCTGAGCCAGACAGTTCTGTTGCGGACCTGTGGAAGGATCTGTGACACAACATGAACAGCATCGCCCAGAATCAGCACCTGGTTGATGATTCCACATCGGAAATCCAAGGCTCCCACTTTCTGCGCGGTGATTTGGTAGACTTGTTTCGCACTGGGGTCTGACTCTGCTGCAACAACGTCTTCCATTTGGGACACATGATCTAGCCCTGTGCAACAGTGGCAAAGTGCAAACCAAGTGTCCCAACCTGTGCTTCAGTGGTGTTCTCATTACCCTATACCGGGCTGATGAGGTTGCCATTGAGCTGGAGAATTTCAAACTTGGCATTTAGCTGTTTATCAATGCATACAATAGTAGTAGAACAATTGAGTATAATGAATAATCCTAAGGTTGCGGATGTTATTTGGGCAACAGAATACTGAGAAAATTAAAAATGGAGCATTGTGTCAAGAAATTCCCATCTTTGCCTGATGCTGTGAATATGAAATTGTTTTTACTGACAGTTTTGTGATGGACTTTTTTGATGGATTTTCAAGTGCAGGAGGATTTATATTTCTTATGAGGCTAGAGGTAAATGTCTCCCTTTGGTGTGGAAAGCTAAAAAGGTGGAGTAGTAAGGAGTACTTTAGCAGCAGAAACTCTAATCCTTGTTGAGGGGATAGACATGGCATTTTGCATAACGAAGATAATGGAAGAAATTCTAGATGAAAAAGAGGATTCAGAAACAGTATCTATTAAATGGTGTGTAAATCACTTTGGGATGTGCATTGTACAAAGTGCATTTCTGAAAAAGATTATGGATTGATACTGAGAGTTTAAAACACACGTTCGAGAACAAGAACATTTCCAAGCTTAAATGGGTTGATTCTAGCCATCAATTGTCTGATTGTTACACAAGAAGAGGTGTGAGCTCCAAGAAATTGTTCATCTCCTGTTGATAAGAGGAGCTATAATTTTTTTTACATTTTTATACTTTAAGGGAGAACAGGAAAGGTTGATTGTTAAAAATGTAACTATTTGATTGCGTGATGTAATTTTTTTGATTGCATTATGTAGAATGGAAAAAAAACATTTTTTATTTCATTTATTTTCATTTTAAGAAAGGGGAATCTGTTCAGATAGGAAATCATTAACAGTCAGTAGTGATTAAGTTAGTAAATAGAGGTTAATAGGTTAAGCATCCCATTGGGTGCACATAAAGGCAAAACAGGTGATTATCAAAAGATGGAGTTTTATATGAGTTGGAATAAAGCTGTATATGGAATAAGTAAGGACTTGGTTTTGTCATTTATTACCAACCTGCCACTGGAATTTTAACACTGGTATATTTCATTCATACTTATTCTGCCTCAACAGGACACTACCCATTTTACTTTAATTTCCACCTTGAGTGCTCCTATATTTTACAGGATTTTAAGGGTTCCTTGACTGGCTGCACCTTTAGGTGAACGTGGATTATCCTTTGCATTCACAGAATTGTTACAGTGCAGAAAGAGGCCTTTCAAACCATTGTGTCTGCATCAACTGAGAATGAACGTTTCACCGTGTGCCGTTCTCCTGCCTTCTTCCTGTAATCATGCGGATTGGTTATTTTAAAATAATAACCCCATTTCCTCTTGAATGCCTCCACTGCACCTGCCTCCACTGCACTCGGACATTCCATCCAGACCCTAACCTCTGTCTGTACAAATTTTTTCTCGCGTTCCTTTTGGTTCTTTTGACAATTACTGTGCCTTCTGTACTGGGACCTCTGCTATTTGTGATATATATAAATGATTTGGAAGAAGGTGTAACTGGTGTAATCAGCAAGTTTGCGGATGACACAAAGATGGCTGGAATTGCGGATAGCGAAGAGCATTGTCGGGCAATACAGCAGGATATAGATAGGCTGGAAAATTGGGCGGAGAGGTGGCAGATGGAATTTAATCCGGATAAATGCGAAGTGATGCATTTTGGAAGAAATAATGTAGGGAGGAGTTATACAATAAATGGCAGAGTCATCAGGAGTATAGAAACACAGAGGGACCTAGGTGTGCAAGTCCACAAATCCTTGAAGGTGGCAACACAGGTGGAGAAGGTGGTGAAGAAGGCATATGGTATGCTTGCCTTTATAGGACGGGGTATAGAGTATAAAAGCTGGAGTCTGATGATGCAGCTGTATAGAACGCTGGTTAGGCCGCATTTGGAGTACTGCGTCCAGTTCTGGTCGCCGCACTACCAGAAGGACGTGGAGGCATTGGAGAGAGTGCAGAGAAGGTTTACCAGGATGTTGCCTGGTATGGAGGGTCTTAGCTATGAGGAGAGATTGGGTAGACTGGGGTTGTTCTCCTTGGAAAGACGGAGAATGAGGGGAGATCTAATAGAGGTGTACAAGATTATGAAGGGTATAGATAGGGTGAACAGTGGGAAGCTTTTTCCCAGGTCGGAGGTGACGATCACGAGGGGTCACGGGCTCAAGCTGAGAGGGGCGAAGTATAACTCAGACATCAGAGGGACGTTTTTTACACAGAGGGTGGTGGGGGCCTGGAATGCGCTGCCAAGTAGGGTGGTGGAGGCAGGCACGCTGACATAGTTTAAGACTTACCTGGATAGTCACATGAGCAGCCTGGGAATGGAGGGATACAAACGATTGGTCTAGTTGGACCAAGGAGCGGCACAGGCTTGGAGGGCCGAAGGGCCTGTTTCCTGTGCTGTACTGTTCTTTGTTCTTTGTTTGTTCTTTGTTCTCGTTCTCGATCTCAATCCCTTCAACAATGAGAACAGTTTCTCCCTATCTACTCTGTCCAGACCCCTCATGATTTTAAAATCCTCTATCAAATCTACCCTCTGCAGTCTCCAATTCTCAATGTATTTAATAATCTAAGGTCCTCACCCCTGGAATTATGTAAATTTATTCTGCGCACTCCAATGCATTCGCTTCCTTCCTAAAATGCAGCACCCAGAACTATGCGTAATACTCCAGCAGAGGTCTAACTTGTCTTATACAGGTTTAACATATAATCTCCTTACTCTTGTACTCCATGTTCCTACTAATAAGGCCTAAGATGCTGTATACTTTATTAACAGCTCTTTCAATCTGTCTTACCACTTTCAATGACTTCTGCACATAAACACTTGGATCCCTCTGCTCTTGTATCACCTTACATGTAGTACCCTTTTATATCATCGCAGAAAGTCAGTATGCAGGTACAGCATGTAATAAAAATGTTAGCATTTATTGCAAAAGGACTGGAATGTAAAAGTAGAGAAGTGTTGTTGCAATTGTATAGGGTGTTGGTGAGACCACATCTGGAGTATTATGACCAGTTTTGGTCATCTTATTTGAGGAAGGATTTGGTGGCATTGGAGGCAGTTCAGAGGAGGTTCACCAGATTGATTCAAGGGATGAAAGGGTTCATGTATGAGCAGAGATTAAATGGTTTGGGCTTGTCCTTGCTGGAGTAGAGAAGGATGAGAGGGGATTGGATTGAGCTATATAAAATACTAAAAGGGATTGATAGAGTAAAAGTAGACCAAATGTTTCCCCTTTTGGGCAACCTAGAACAATAGGTTACAGGTATATTCAGTTACTAGGGGGCATAGGTTTAAGGTGCGAGGGGCAAGGTTTTTTTATGTTTACTGAAAAGTTTCTTATTTTACTTGGCAAACGAACACAGATACAAACGGACTAGGCACAGGGCTCCCCATGGCCAGGGGACAAGCCCCTGGTACCCCTGGCACCCACCCATCTTCACCGCATTGATACGGCCTGCTAACGATAATGGGAGGATGGGCCAGCGTTTGAGGTTCTGTTTTCCCCATGAGTGGAGCAAACTTAGCTCCAAAGAGTCCACTAAATTTGCTCGTCACTTACATTCCCAATTAAGTAAATTGCCTAATGACATTGAAAGGCAGGCGTGGAGTGGACGGCTATGAGTTGCTGCATTCAAAAGAAAGAGCTCACTCTTATTCAAGATACGTTTGTACCCCGAAATACGACCAAACCCCCCTCTTATGGGTAAGACTTCGGCAATCGAGTTGAACAGGTCGCCGACATGCAATAGTAGGTCTTCCCCATACAGCGATACTCTCCGCTCGATTCCCTCCCGACCAATCCCCCCACTTGTTTGCTGTTGCGAAAAGCCGCAGCAAGAGGTTCAATAGCAATGGCAAATAACGGGGGCGAGGAGCCATCCTTGCCTTCCCGGGACAAAGGGAAAAAAGCTGAATGCACATCATTTGTCCAGACCGAGGCTAGGGGGTGGAGTACAGTATTTTGATCCAGGAGATGAGCTTTGGGCCGAACCTCCCGAGAGCATAAAATAAATGATCCCATTCCACCCGATTAAATGCTTTTTCAGCATCCAGCAAGATTAACATCTTTGGTAGCTTGGAGGTGATAGGTGCATACATAATATTAAACAGCTGCCAAATGTTCGAGTACATGTCTATTTTTAATGAACCCAGTCTGGTCAGGCAAGATGAAAGAGGTCGAATGTCCTCCAAGCGAATGGCCAGAAGCTTGGAGATCAGTTTGAGATCCACATTCAGGAATGAGGTCGGTCTGTAAGAGCTGCAGATTAGAGTCAGAGGTTTTGCAGGTCCTTATTCTTTTTGAGAATAATCAAAATTGTCGCTTGCCTCAAAGTCTTTGGGAGTGAGCGGTTCTCTATGATTCATTGATCATGTGCAGTAGCAGGGGAGCCAACCTATCCATACATTTTTTGTAGAATTCGATGGGGTACCCAGCTGGTCCCGGACATTTCCCACTCTGCATAGTTGTGGATGCCTTAATAATTGCTTCAATGTCGATTGGTTTCTCCAGTGCCGCAGCCTCTCCCCTGACACCACAGAGATTCAGTGCCCCAAAGAACTCCTGAAAGTCAGTCTCATTGGCGGTAGTCTTTGAGCTATAGAGGGTTGAGTAGAAGTTCCTAAACAGTTCATTTATTCACTGGATCAGTAGAGTTCCATTCGGAGTCTGCATTTATGCTATTAGACTTTTGGTGGAGAATTGGCACACCTGATGAGCTAGTAGCATGCTTGCCTTGTCCCCATGCTCATAGTGTATATACTTAGATTTGAACAGCATCTCTTCTGCTTGACGTGAAGACAAGGTCTCAAACTCCGCCTGTAGTAGTAAACATTCCTTATATACCTCTGGGGATGGGCCCATAGCATCCGCGGCATCAACTTGGGTGATACGTCCCAGCAATTCCGATAACCTCCTGCCTCTCTGCTTTGCCTCGTGTGCTGAATAAGATATGATCTGGCTCCTTAAATAAGCCTTCAATGTCTCCCATAAGGTAGCTGCAGAGACTCCCGGAGCATCATTAAACTCAAAGAAATCATCGACCTGGGTTAACAGAAATCTAACAAAATCATCATCAGAGAGCAGACGTATTAAATTGCCAAGGTGTACGGGGGGCCCACCTCTCCACTACCAAGTCCATTGTCAAGGGAGCATGGTCCGAGATTACAATGGTTTCGTGGGAGCATGAGCGCACAGCCGGGTGCAGCTTATTATCTACCAAAAAGTAATGTATACATGAATACGTTCGGTGGATAGGTGGAAAAAAAAAAGAATATTCGCTGCTAGTGGGGCTAAGAAACGTCCATGGGTCCGACACGGTGTATTCCGTGAGAAATGATTTAATAATTTCTGCTGACTTGGAAGATACAGCGGTCCTGGGGGAGGAGCGGTCCAGGGCAGGATTCATCAACAGTTGAAATCTACGCCCAGTGTCAACCAATGTGAGTTCAAATCTGGAAGTAGCCCGAAAAACGACCGGAAAAAGTTTTCACAGTCCCAGTTTGGGACGTGCACATTGGCTAACACCAGGGTCGTCCCATGTAATTTAACTTACCCGTGACAATGATGTATCGGCCATTTGAGTCAGAAATGACATGAGCTACTACCAAAGGTAAGGATTGGTGGATGAGGATTGCCGCTCCCGTGCCTTGGTGTGAAAAGTTGCTTCCCCCCTCTCCACCCCCGCCCCCCCCCCCCTCCAAAATCCTCTACGGAGCCTAAAATAGTCCACTGGCTTGAGGTGGGTCCCTTGGAGGAATGCAATTTGGGTACCCAGTTGTCGAAGATGTTGAAATATCTTACCATGCTTAACCGGATGATTTAATCCCCTGACATTCCAGCTAGCGAGCTTGATCGCTCCGAGGTCGGAGCGTAAGGGCCTCCGAGCCAGCACCCCACATTCCTAACAACCTGGTATCCCTCCTCACTGGGGAGCCTCTCCCCAACCACTGACATCGGCAGATGCCACACCCCAGGGCCCCACCCTCCCCACCGGCCTCGGGGAACCAACCACGAGAAAGAGAGGATGGGCTTGAAAGAGGCCAAATCTCACTCATAGGGAAAAAAAGATGTAGCAAAGACACAAAAACACCCACACAGACCAAACCCGCAAATGCAGCGTGTCCCCCCCCCGGCATGTGCCCTCCCAAACAGAGTGCCTGTGCCTCCAACACCTCCTTATTGCGGTGCCTTCACAGCACTCCGCATGGGACACAATCTCCACCTGCATTCCCATCGCGGTTCGAGAAACCAGGGAATGGAAAAGAAGCTCCAGGAATATTGATGTAAAAAGGAACAAAGAGGAATTGTCTTTAGAGCAGGATACTGTTCATGGAAGTTAGTTAGACCTGGGAAGGTGTGGATGACAAAGGGTCATCCAGATGTGAAACATTAGCTCTATTCTCTCTCCACCTGTCAGACCTGCTGAGATTTTCCAGTATTTTCTGTTTTTGTTTTTGTTTCAGACCTGCAGTAATTTGCTTTTATCTAAGAGCTGATGAGATTGGCTGCAGACAAGCCACATATTTGAAGCAATTGTGAGGTTTAGTTTCCTTGTTTTCAAATTTTGAAGCAATAGTGCCCTGTTGGGGTCTGAGTTTGTGTAGAATTCATGTTGCAATTAGAGGTGAAGGAAACCTGAGAGGTGGAAAATCTGGTGCTGGATCCCTTGTTAAGTCTCCCAACACCAGGTTAAAGTCCAACAGGTTTATTTGAAATCACCTGATGAAGGAGCAGCACTCTGAAAGCTCGTGATTCCAAATAAACCTGTTGGACTTTAACCTGGCGTTGAGACTTCTTGCTGTGCCCACCCCAGTCCAACGCCGGCATCTCCACATCATGGATCCCTTGTTAAAAGTGGAGTGGAAGCTTTGTTTCAAACTATAGTTGGGAAACCTGGAGTGGATTTTTCATGCAAACAGCTGATGGAAACATTGTTCGAAAGAAGGTTTTGAAGAGTCTCTTTTTGGGAGTGTAGTTTGGAAAACCTTGTGTGACAATCATCTTGGTGAGGCGGAGGGGTGATTGTGAGAGAAATCAACAGAAGATCAGTTGAGTGACGTGAGCAATTTGCTTCTGAGTGGGGGGTGTTATTTTTGAAAACAATGTATTTGTGAAGCTTGATCGCTCCTTTGAGTAAAAGAGTAATGTATTGTAATCAAATTTTTCATGTTTAATGAATGGTTTTACTTGTTATAACTAATTCGCAGTCCTATGACTCTCTTTCTCCATGTTTTCTAGAAAATGGTAAAAGTTTGGTATTTTGAGCCAGTGTTCCATTCTGGAATCTTCCTGTCCAGTAGTAACACCAACTGGGATTGTAACTTTCCCAGAAAGAGGTGGGATTATCTATCATTGCTCAGAAAAAAGCCATAGAAGATAAGATCTTCATTTCCTCCTGCGTGTTGGTGATCTTGCCAATATTAATTGGCTTTTAAAAATGTTTTATTGCAGTGGAATCCTTATTATGATGAGATTCTTTCCTCAGTGGGCAAATGAAATGAAAATAAGATGTCGCCTTAAATCTTACACCCACATTGTATCATTACAGTCGGCATGGGAATTAAGGCAGCCATCAGATTTTATTTTCCTTAGTTTTGTGGTGTACTTATAACTAGCCAAAGATGAGCCAGATGAAGTGAACCTTATTTCTAAGTTCAATATTTTTGTATGTAATGATTCTCGTTTTTCATAAATATTGGCATATTACTAGTGATTTGCATTTTGTCAGTTTCAAGTTTAAATGCAACTGTGGTGCAGTCATACTTCATTTTTTTCAGAACCTTCTATTGGGCATCCTGAAGTAGGCAGGAGTCGCATTAATCTTGGCAAATTAGAAACAAGGATTTGCATTTATATTGTATCTGCCATGACTGCAGGATGTCGCAAAGTGGAAGTCTTTGAAGTAATTGAGATGTTGTCACTGTTATTGACATACTAAAAGCAGCGCTCATCTTGCACAGTGCAAATTCCCACAGATAGCAATGTGATGATGACCAGATAATCTTGATAAATATTGACCACAATATGGGAATAACTTCCACGTTTGCCTTCAAATATTGGGAATATTGTAAGTTCACGTGAGAGGCGAAGAGACCTTGGTTTAATGTCTCAGCTGAAAATGTAGATTTTTGTAAAGTCTATAGAGGGAAAATTGAACCCACCAGCAACGAGCTGAGCCATTGCTGAAGCCCAGCATATTGGATCTTGATATAAACTTAACTGCTTTTGGGAAGGAGTATGCACTGTTGTTCTTCCCCTGTCGTGCCAGGTTTTACTGAGAACGTTCCAAGGAGATAAATATTGAAAGTAATTATGTTGGGTTGTACTTGGTAATCATGTATGAACAAGAGAGTTTCTTTGTACTCTGTAAGAATAATGTGGTTTGCTGTCAATGTAGCTCCACCCCAAATTAATCTTGTGTGTAGGCCAGGTCTGAGCCCCAGGAGTGGGTTGGCGATTCTATGTTGTTAAAGCCCTGCCTACTAAATGGATTGGCCTTCATGCTGCCATGATCAGAGGGGGCAGCTGCTCCAATAATTGGCCACCTATTGCATGTCTAAATAAATGAAGAGATCAAAATGCATCCATATAAGCCCTATCTTAAACTGACTACTTTTGCAGCCATTTCAAGACTGCCTTTAATCCTTCCTTAACAACCGGACCATTGACTAATGTTAAATTTTAACATAGAAGGTTAGGGGAGCAGTAGTACACGTTTAAGAATTGGATTTTTTTGCCCCTCCGGGAATGTCTGAGGGCAAAACTTTGGAAGATACTTGATCTAAGTTTTGCACTTCTTAGAGAATTTAGTTTGTCAAAACTTGTGGTGCAGATCTAAAAAGATATACAGTCCTGTATTTCATTTAGACAGCAACCTCCTTTTAAAAGGGATGAAATGTTGGCTCCCCCACCCCTGTCTACCACCATCTTAATGAAAAATGTGTGGATTTGGCAGCTATCTTTGATATTCTGTGCACAGTTGAAGTAACGACTGAGCTGTATGAAATTTTCCCTTCTTGATAATGACAACTACATGATGAGATCAACAAGTACCATCCCACCATTCTCAGACTCACCATGGACTACTCTCCAGAATCAGTTGCATTCTTGGACACACGCATCTCCATCTAGGATGGTCACCTCAGCATTTCACTGTACCGCAAGCCCACGGATAACTTCACGATGCTCCACTTCTCCAACTTCCACCCTAAACATGTTAAAGAAGCCATCCCCTATGGACAAGCCTTCCTTACACACAGGATCTGCTCAGATGAGGAGGAACGCTACAGACGCTGAAAGATGCCCTCATAAGAACAGAATATGGCACTTGACTCATGGATCGACTGTTCCGACGCGCCACAATGAAAAACCGCACCGACCTCCTCAGAAGATAAACACGGGACACGGCGGACAGAGTATCCTTCGTCGTCCAATCCTTCGTCGTCCAATACTTTTCCAGAGCGGAGAAGCTACGACATCATCTTCGGAGCCTTCAACATGTCATCGATGAAGACTAACATCTTGCCAAGGCCATCCCCACACCTCCACTACTTGCCTTCAAACAACCGTGCAACCTCAAACAGACCAGTATTCGCAGCAAACTACCCAGCCTTCAGGAAAACAGTGACCACGACACCACAGCAACCTCTGCAAGATGTGCCGGATCATCAACACGGATGCCATGATCTCACATGAGAACACCATCCACCAGGTACACGGTACATACTCTTACGACCCGGCCAACGTTGTCTACCTGATACGCTGCAGGAAAGGATGTCCCGAGGCATGGTACATTGGGGAGACCATGCAGACACTACGACAACAGATGAATGGACACCGCGCAACAATCACCAGACAGGAGTTTTTCCTTCGGGGAACACTTCAGCAGTCAAGGGCATTCAGCCTCTGATATTCGGGTAAGCGTCCTTCAAGACACAGGACAACGGAGAATCACCAAGCAGAAACTGATAGCCAAGTTCCGCACGCAACCTCAACCGGGATCTTGGGTTCATGTCATACTACCTGTAACCATTTGGCCTGGGCTTGCAAAATCTTACGAACTATCCTGGCTGGAGACAATTCACACCTCTTTAACCAGTGCTTAGCCCTCATTTCACTCGCGTTATCTGTAACTGTAAAGACTTGATTACCTGTTAAGACTCTCATTCCAACCGTAATCTTGTAATTGAGTCTGTCTGTATATGCCCTGTTTGTGAACCCAACTCTCCACTCACCTGATGAAGGGGCAGCGCTTCGAAAGCTCGTGCAACCAAATAAACCTGTTGGACTTTAACCTGGTGTTGAGTCTTCTTACTGTGCCTACCCTAGTCCAACCGGTCGGCATCTCCACATCATGAAAAATACAATATACAGCAGTGTAAACCAAACTCGCCTAGTTTCAGATTGATTGGACTCCATCTAGTGGCAGCAGTTGGTTGGTGCAAATAGCTTCTGAATGAATTCCAGGACTTCAGTGTGAGCTGAGAGTGGGAATGAAGGGAAGAGAAGCAACTGAAGAAGTCTCTAGAGGTAACAATGGACATTGATGTTTTTAAAAGTAAGAATGGAAGGTAGGAACAGTAGTAGGGTGAAGAGGGACTTCAGGACTGAGGGTAAGTGAGGGAACAAGGGGAAAAATCATAGAAACCCTACAGTGCAGAAACAGACCATTTGGCCCATCAAGTCTGCACTGACCACAATCCCACCCAGGCCCTACCCCCATATCCCTACACATTTACCCGCTAATCCCTCTAACCTACACATCTCAGGACACTAAGGGGCAATTTTTTAGCATGGCCAATCGACCTAACCTGGACATCTTTGGGAAGAGGAGCATCTGAAGAGTCCATGGAGGTGGGAATAGACACTGGGGACTTTAAAAGTAAGAATAGAAGTTGGTGGCAGAGGTGGGTGGGGAATGGAGGGTGCGAACAGGGTTGGGTGGGTGGGTAGAAAGGGATTTCAGGATGGGAGAAAACGTCGTGTGCAGGATCTCTGTTGAAAATGTTCGTGAACTTCAAAACATTAAACACATATTGTCCCTCTTTTGTTTAGGAAGTTAAACCAAAATGATAACTAAAGTTACTATATTCTTTGCTGAAGAGAGACATGCTGCGGAAGCTTTCCATTTTCAGAAAAAACTTTGGCAATGTGTATCTCTTTCGAGCAAAATTAAAATTCTATTTCCAAATGATATTCTATGCATTTTCAAAACCGTCAGCAGTCTAGTTGGGAATACAGCTTGATGACAACCTGATTGTGTCTTAACAAAGAGTAATCGGTTGTTAGTTGTATTTTAATTGTATGCAAATTGTGGGCATTTGCTGAAGATTCACTTGAACTTGTATAGATATAGACTGAAACTGGTCATTAGGTGATCCATGCTTGTAATGCATAATTCAGTAACGGAATGCTGCTAAAAGTGTGTAAAGATTGGTTCCAGTTCTATTCTTACCAACTGGCATTTTGGGATATGGTAACGGTGCCATGTAAATTAGAGTTTGGGCTCAATTCTTTCTCTTCAGCCTGCACTGAAACTATAAATTTTAAAAGTATAATGTACGATAAAGAGAATCTGAGTTGGTTGTGTTACAAGTTTGTAATGCTAAAGGAATAATGCAGATGTATATTTCCATGTTACTTGGCAAGAGTCTAGAGGAAACAACAGGGTATAAGTCAGATATTTAATAGCGAGTTGGTTGTCAGAGGAAAAGAAGGTTATGTCCACTCGCAACTATTGATTAGGCTTACATGCATGAAATACAAAAGTTAAAACCAATCACAATCGTTGTACACCTGCTTAATTATAATATCGATCAGCACGTGGTTTGATTATATTGGCTGACCATTGTTACAAGTTATCCCAGACATCCCAGCTCGTGTCTAGCTTTGTGGATTTCAGTCAACTCTTCCATGTCCAGATGCCTGATTTAATAACTTCTCCTCGGCTGAGCCATGGGTCGATCCATAAACTTAGATTCCATGGAACCTCCCTCCCTATTCGTAGTAACAAGTGTTCGTTGTTTGCCTTGCCTGTGAATTAACAGCCTAGGGCCTGGTGTACTGTCTTCCAGTTAAACTGCGTGCATGCTTTCGCTGCTTGGCTGCATTTTTTTAACCCTTTTGCATGAATATGTTTATTAGTTTGGCTACTAATCCTGTGCAGAATAAGGTGGAAAATTTGCTTTTCATAAGCTCTGGCAGCGCTCAGGATGTGTGCGTAAGGTTCTAGGAAGGTGGAGAGGTTCGTGGAGTGGACTGTAAAATGTCAGAAGTGCAGAGTTGTGTGAAGTATGTATTTTGATGCATCTTGGTGGGGGCAAGGAAGGAGGGTAGAGAGGTTGTATCCGGCCCATTCCATTTTTGACATGTGAATATTTGATGTTAATAGTGGCTATCTAAACTTTAGCTGTTTCATTTCTGACCACTGATGATTCTTACTTTGAGTAAAAATAAGGAAGAAGTAAAGTGAAAAATAGCTAAATGGTAAAATGATGGTGTGAAAGAACAGAAAATTAGGATGTGAAAACATGGCACAGAAGCAAAACATTGCAGATGCAAAAAATCTGAAACAAAAATACAAAATGCTGGAAATATTCTGCAGGCCTGGCAGCATCTGTTGAGAGAGGTCAGTGACTATTGAGTGACTTGCTGGGTCATTTCAGTCAACCACTTCGCTGAGTCACATATCGGCAAACCAGCTAAAGATGGCAGATTACCTTTCCCAAAGGACATTAGTGAACTAGATGGGTTTTTACAACAATTGACAATGGTTTAATGGTCGTCATTAGATTTATTGAATTCAAATTTCACCACCTGCCTTGATGGGCAGTTTCTATCTTCCACCCTGACTATTCTGTCCCCTATCGCAACGACATTCCTTGCCACCACGTCCACCTTCCCCATTTGAATGACATTCAACACCATGCTGCAATAGTCAGTTTGCTCATCCGCCCTGCATTCCTTGTTATCATTCACATAAGCAGCTACTACCTCTTACTTATTGGTCAGAGTGGAAGGCTGGTCTCCTCCATCACTACGTGCTTTTTCTTTTCATAGAAGCCCTACAGTACAGAAAGAGGCCATTTGGCCCATCGAGTCTGCACCGACCACAATCCCACCCAGGCCCTACCCCCATATATTTTACCCGCTAATCCCTCTAATCTACGCATCCCAGGACACTAAGGGGCAATTTTAGCATGGCCAATCAACCTAATCCGCACATCTTTGGACTGTGGGAGGAAACCGGAGCACCCAATGGAAACCCACGCAGACACGAGGAGAATGTGCAAACTCCACACAGACAGTGACCCAAGTCGGGAATCGAACCCAGGTCCCTGGAGCTGTGAAGCAGCAGTGCTAACCACTGTGCTACCGTGTCGCCATTCTTTCCTGACTGAGTCACACCCTCCCAATTCCTGACCATTGACCTTCTCTAAAGTTCTACTCAACCTTAAGGGGTATGACTGCCTCCCTGAAGTATAAATATAACAGTGCAGTTCAGACTGCAGTTTAGGAAGTGAATTTAATGAAGCTGCAAATACCTGCCGCAGATATGGTTGTCAGGGGCAGAAGATGCAAACTTACATATGTTTCAGTCGTGGCTATCTGCCCTGCCATGTGTCTCGCTCTATTTATTTATTTGATCACTTTGCTAAAGTCATTTGCATCTCCTAGCTTGAAGGCAGAAGAACACTTGAGTTACTGGAGGTAAAGCAGAAGAACAAAGAGCAGCACCTTTTCTTTCTTCTTGCACCATATTGCCATCCTGTCACTAAGTACTCTATTCCCAGATCACTCTGCTTCCTCACTCGTATGGCATTTAAGAGGGTGGTAATGTTTTGGTTATAAGATTGGACTGTGATAGGTCAGAAGAGATGGTAAGCAAACCATCTGACTGTGGGATGAAACTTGTGGTTGGAGAATATTACTCATGTGGCAGGTATATATTCATTTGAAAATGCGTACAGATTTGGTATTCAGTTCTCAGTGAAAAAAGTGCTGAATGGGAGTGGGCCCATATCATGGAATTGTACAGAAAAAGGCACCACACTATCATAATTGCCAGAAATGCCCTGATGGTGCAGTAGGGTACATGAGAGGGTTAAGGGACATTGTTTGGAGTCGGGCCAGTTTTGTCCGGCCCATTCCATTTTTGACATGTGAATATTTGATGTTAATAGTGGCGATCTAAACTTTAGCTGTTTCATTTCTGACCACTGATGATTCTTTCTTTGAGTAAAAATAATTCCTCCAAAAATTTAGGCACATAGCTTTTTGAAGATAGTTGATGTAAACAAGTGTTCATTATATTGCACTTGGTAAATTCCAGTTTGCACTCAAATAATTTACTGCTCCTGCTCGCTTCTCTATTTAAATGACATGAAAATAAATTCTGCCACCTCAGATTTCCAAATACTTTTACATTTGAAAGTAGCGATCACTGTTAATTCCATGAGATAAAAACTGTGTGTGCATTTTTGCAGTATTTCAAGAGTATTATTGCGGATGTGTTAGTAGCAAAGTTTTACTGATAGCTGACAATGAACCACAAATGAATGAATGTAGTTTATTTCAGCATTCCCGTGCAAGCCCGACCATTCAGATGGGTGATATTTTATTTGACATTTTGTAGATATTGTTTTACATTAATTGTGTTGCATTTCTGTTTTTCAGATTAACTGAACCATCAGGATATTTAACAGATGGACCAATAAATTATAAATATAAAACTAAATGCACCTGGTTAATTGAAGGATAGTAAGTATGCCTCCTTTCCGGAATTGATTTTTTAAAATCCAATGATTTTAAATCATTAAAGTTTGAGGATGCACTAATCTTGATTTTGATGTAATGGGTTTAATTAGCTTAGTGAAAATATTGTTGCAAACTTTTCAATAGCAACTTGTGGATAATTTAACATAATAGTTGTTTTTGGTCTCTCTTTCAAATAGTTTTGCTCCTGTACATATAAAAAAAATTCTGTCATTGAGTAAGAGTAAACTTCAGTGATGGCCTTGTAAGCAAAGGAATTTATGCTGAAGGTAATAAATTAATTGGATTTGAAATTGTACAATGAATATAGTCAAATGCACTGACTTTTCATTCTCTTCACAGCTTTTTGTTGGATCCTTCTTAAGTTTGCAAAAATTGAAAGGGATTAAAGAATACAATTTTCTCTCAACTAGGAAATGGATGCCATAACCTAACGAGAGTCCAGATATTTGAATTAGAATTGAACTTGGTTTAGGAAGAGGCATATGGTAAATAAAAGAAAAATGAGAGAGAAAATTGAGAAATATGCAGAAGCAAAACAGAGTTTCTGAGAGAAGATTGTCAATCAACACAACACAGATGTCATAGATTAGTGGGTATATGTGCAAAAGTAAACTATTAAACTTTAATACCTCCAGATGTGTAAAAAAAGCTGGATTCAGGAGGTTTTGGGGATTAATTAGTAGAGGTAGCAACTGTAATTGTTAATTTTGCAGCAGGCATTGTGAAGGAGTAAAACTTTTGCTTTTAAAATGAATAATTTATTTTTCTTTTATAGTCCAAATGCTGTTTTAAGGTTGAGATTTAACCACTTTGCCACAGAATGTAGCTGGGACCATATGTATGTATATGATGGCGATTCAATATATGCACCATTGATAGCTGTGTTCAGGTAAGCTTGAAGATATTTATTTTAGAGCTAAGAAGGCTCGCTTGATCTTGTGAAATGCTGTAAATTTTGTGCCTTTTCCACTTTAAAACATCTAATGGTGTCATAGAAGAGTTAATTTTTAAACCTAGATTTTTTGAAGCGTTAATGTAAAAACATTTAATAAGGTTGACATTCCTGTGTTGTTTCAAATGGGTTAACAGCCTGAATCTTTGCCTGATGAGAGAGAAGATTGTGGGTTCAGCCCACACTTCAGAGACTTGAGCAATTAATCTCTGCTGACATTTCAGTTTTATTAGAGATGTTGTAAATTGGATGAGATGGTATACCGAGGGCTCAGAGCCCCTCTCTCCTTGGGTGAATGCAAAATAATCTGTAAGCACTATTTGAAGATTAGAGATTGAGCTTGTCTCTTGTTTATCTCACTGGAATATCAGATGCAATCTAATGTATTTTTATTGAAACCTCTCAATTATTTTATAATGGAGGAGGAAACACTGCCAATGGATGTCCGAGAATTTGACACTTGCAAAATATGCATTTCCTTTTGTATGTTTCATAGAATAGCTAAAGCAGGATTTTTTTCGACAATGTTACTGAAGTTATGCTTTAGTACTTGGAAGTGGATCTTGGTGCCATTCAATTCTCAACAGAAAACTAAATGCTACAATTACAATTTCTTGTTTTAATTAGTCGGACAGTTAAGGGATTTCATAACTGTTTCTGCTTCTACTCAACTCACATTGTGATGTCCGTGGAGAGTGTTTGATGTTTGCATGTGAATGTTAAAATGCCTCTTCCCAGAAATAAAATTGTGCAGTGGCTTCACAAAGTATTGTTTTTAAAAAAAGAATTGCCATGGTTTCAGAAATTATTGCAAAACACTGTCACGGTCTCAGGAACTAATTTTGAGCTAACAAAACTGTACAAACAGAAGCCTATATAATTATCTCTCCCTTCAAATCTGAGCATTGTTGGCATACACACTCTTCTCCCTCTCTCTCTCTCTCCTCCTCCTCCACCCCCCCCCCCCCCCCCATTTTAAAGTGCGTCCTTATTGTGTGTTTTTTGTGTGGTTTGTAGATAACGGGACTTACTGAACAGTTCTGCCTGAATTTCTGTTTTAGCATGGTTACTATGCATGATCAATCTGATTTTTCAACCCACTCCTGAGCTAAACCCGGGCAGCATCAAGCTTAGAGGGAGGGAAGGGATCAGAGAGGAAAGTGGTGAGTAGATAAGATAGTAAGGGTCGTAAATTGAGAGAAGATTTTTAGGCCCGTTAGGTTTAGAATGCAAAAAATGCAGATCTGGAGTCGAGCCAAACCTTTCTTTATAGTTCAATTTAGGAAAGTGATTTTCATTTTTTTCCTTTATAATGCTAAATGAAGGATAGCTGTATTAATATTTCATACACCCAACAGCAGGCTCTATTGGGTTTTTAATGTTTATCAAAGATTCCTTCTGGATTTGGAGAAATTGTCTCCACATGAAAACCAAATGGTTGAGGATAAATGGTCAACATCAAGGCTATTTGTTTCATTTTAAGTAGGACTTATTCTTATTTTATCATTTCAATCGGCATGAAATGTGTTTGTTCTGCACTGTTAAAGTTCAGAAAGTAGTGCATTGTCTGATTGGTAGTTGCTGAAGATTGAAGTTGGTAGTGTTGAGAATAGTGTCATCTAGGATCAGAGGGTGAAATGCAAAGTTGCATTGATCGTTGAAATGCAAAACAAGTTCATGACTGTTTCTTCACCATTTCTGTTTTGGCTTGATTATTACTGTGAATTATTTTTTGTACTTTTCGCTTCTCCCTGTTAAATGCAGGTTTCATTGTTTACTTTCTCTCTTGTTCCATGTTGACTTTTTCAGCAATTTCCCAATAGGTTTTCTTTTCCTACTGAGCTGTAAGCTGTTTCTTTTCAAGAATATGCTGGCTGTTTTATGCTGGTATTGAATTTGCAGTGTTGTGCCAAAATTGCAGATCACTACCATCTTTTGTCCACCAGAGATGTGTTGTAAGTGATGTTGTGATAATGGTGGGCATGCTTTCATCTCGTGTAAATGTGCTGAACTGGAGTAGAAACAAACAAAAATCAGCAGAATTATCTGGTAAAAAGAAGTGACTTTTATTTTCCGAATGAAACTCAACTGCCTCCACAATCTGAGATGTTTTGGGCAGGATTTTCTTCCTGGAGCGGAATTTGAAAGTTGGGAGATAGCCCGACATTGTGATCCTGCCTCCTGACCAGTCGACACTATTTTCATGTTGGGGACGTGCAGCAGGCCTGAAACAGATTTAGGGCGGGCAAGTGTGATGGCCTGTTCGTCATGATATTAGAGTGATTGGTGGTAGTGTTGTCCACTATTAGATATAATATGAAACACTCTGTACTTCATTGGACCACCTGACCTGGGAATTCGGGGTCAGATAGCACATGTAAATATAAGTTGTCAGCAAGTTGTGGGCCTGCAATTGTGTATATATTCTGTTCTTAATAAAGGTAGTATACAGTAATGATATTGGTCATCCAGCAACATAAGAACAACACTTGGTGTTAGAAGTGAACTAAGCACACTTTGAGGCCTAGTGTGATGGCCTAATGGTATTATCACTAGACTATTAATCCAGAAACTCAGCTATTGTTCCGGGGACCTGGGTTTGAATCCTGCCACGGCAGATGGTGGAATTTGATTTCAATAAAAAATATCTGGAATTAAGAATCTACCGATGACCATGAAACCATTGTCAATTGTCAGAAAAACCCACCTGGTTCATTAATATCCTTTTAGGGAAGGAAATCTGCCATCCTTACCCGGTCTGGCCTACATGTGACTCCAGAGCCACAGCAACGTGGTTGACTCTCAACTGCCCTCCAAGGGCAACTAGGGATGGGTAATAAATGCTTGCTAGCCAGCGACACACAGGTCCCAAGAATGAATAAAAAAATACAAGTAGAGATTCTGAAACCACCAGCAAAACTCAGTTTGGAGGGCAATCTTATTGAGACAACAAAATGCCAGATTAAAGAGGTGCCAAACTGGTTACGCCACACACAGTCAACCAACTAGATACAATTGAACAGAAAAAAAGCACTTGAGGGGGAAAAACAAATCAACAGCCTGAAAGTAAAAAAAGAATAAAACAGCTACTAAAACATTTAAATACAGTCAATGAGGAACAGAGCATCTACCATGTTGTTGCCTACCTTATGGAAAGCTTGATAACTGAGGTTGCAGATGATGGATGCAGTCACAGAACCTGAATTTTTAATTGGTGAAGTAACAGCAAATTCAAAAGAAGGCGAAATGGAAGGTTGGTTTAAAAATTGCCAACATGTTGATGAATTTCAAGTCTGACACAGATGCACAAGCAAATGTCATTTCCATATTGTAAGTTAAAAACAGCTAACTAAAACAGAAGTGAAACTGTCTACTTTGGTGAAAAAATTGCTGTAGATGGCCAATGCACTCTTAGTGGACTACAAAAAAAGTCTCAAGTACTTCCATTTAGAGTGGTGAAAAATGATGCAACACCCATTCTTGGATTCAAAGCTTGTGTAAATCTGAAATTAATCAAGAGAATATTGATTTAACCTCCGACGACATCCTGAGTGAGTACAAAGATCTTTTCGAGAGGATTGGTTGCCAACAGGAGGACACACCATCAAGATTGATGAAATTTTGACACCCAAAATACGCCAGTAATGCTGAGAGATCGACTGAAAACGCAGAGTTGGGCAGAATGAGAGAACTTCATATCATTAAAAAAATTGATGATCCGACAAGTCAGTTAATCCAATTGTAATTGTAGAAAAATCAGATGGGAATCTGCAAGTCTGTCTGGATCCCAGAGACCTAAACCAAGCAGTAAAAAGGGTATTATCAGTTGCCCACAGTAGAAGAGATCATTTGTAAGCTAGCTGATGCTAAATACCATTCAGTCATAGATGCAAGTTCTGATTTCTGGCAGGTCCAGCTTGATGAATTTTGTGCCTGTTTCTGGACCTTGAACACACAATTTGGACACTGCAAGTTTTTACATTTACCTTTTGGTATTAATTCAGCTCCTGAGGTGCTCTGCAGAATAGTGAAGCAGCTGTTTGAAGTGTTAAAGGCGTGGAAAGCTATATTGACAATGTGCTGGTCTAGGGAGCCACAGGAGAAGAACCCGACCACAGACTGAGGAACGTGCTGGCAAGAGCTAGTGAATGGAACTTCCAGTTGAAGAAGGAAAAGTGCAAAATGGGTCTTAATCAAATACTTGGGGCATGCGCTAACAAGTAAGGGACTGAAGCTGGACCAGAATAAAATTGAAACTGTCCACCCCCCGAATGTAAGAAGACTTGGAGAGGTTTTTGGGCATGGTGACCTACTTTCGGAAATCATTCAGCACATATCAGATCAGTAGCACCTTGGAGAACTTCTACTACAAAATGCTGTGGACTGGCACTGGAAGCAAAGTCACCAAGAAGCTTTAACCAGTTCAAAGAGAACACTGACTAGATACCAGTGTGAAAGTATTACAATGTCAGTCAACCAATCAAGATATCAGTGGAACTGGCATCTTGTTCTCTATTCTTGTTTAGAGTCTGCACTATAAAAGACCTCGGTTCTCCGGCAATTCCTGTGACAACAGCAGGATTCCAGATCCCTTCTTGCGAAATCCTCATTGTCTCTCCCATGTTCAGTTCAAATAGAGATTGAAAATACTGTTTCTGCTTCTTCTGTCTGAGCAGATCCTGCATGTTGTAGCTCATTGGCAGTTGGGGTGAAGTTGGAAGCTTCCCTTCATCAGGAGCTGTGCTGGAGATGAACCAATGCCCTCTAATGATTCATAAATCTGTCAAAATAACTAAGCTCTCATTCCCTTAACAACTGTGTTAACAACCCCTGCTGAACAGAATTCATTATTGGGTTTGAAAGTCAGCAGAACATTCATAATGAGATTCTATTGAACAACTGAAAATAAATCCTCCTGAGCTGAATTGGCTAAAGCCTTTGATGACGGCCAAAAGTTCAACCATCTTTCAAAGCTTTGAAACAGAGAGAGCAGGCTGACTTTTTCAAACAAAACTTTGCCATCTCTCAATAAAAGCATGTGTAACTTATGATATAACCGTTCATTATGACGTGAAGTTGGCAATGCATTTTGAACCAGCCTTTTGTTCAGCCACTGACTCCAAATCATGGTTTCCCCATGGTTCTTGACACCGTGCTGGTGTGAATCATGTTGTCTTTCAAAATTGGCTTGACTGCATGAAAATTGTAGGAGGTCTGAAATATCCACTTCCACGATGGTGCCAACAACGTCGGAACATTGAAGTGTTGGCATCCGACCTTTAGCCCATCTCCTTGAAATTTGATGGGAACGAGGTCATAAATCCTGGATTTGGGCCTTACCTGCCATTTGAAAGCCCGCCCATCAAACTTTGGTCGCACAGGAAAATTTATCTTTGTGTGTTTGGTTGGAAGATTTATCCTGGTGATATCAATTACCATTGTGAACTAGATGTGAGAATGGTCTACTTGTATCAATGTTTCCAATATGTATTTAATTATGAAGTGAGACAAATGGAGTGTGTTTCTGTGTGAGAGCATCTGAGAAACTGTGATCACCATTATTAAGTTTAAAGTAGTCTTTGAAAGGAGCACAGAACAATCAAAGGTGAGTTATATGAGCATTGTGAGAGCTTCAAGGAAGGAGATAGTTCAGGCTAAACAATCCCATAAGGGGGCAAGAAAATGTGCCCAATGGTGGGTTAAAATTAAAAGGAAACTTAAAAAGGCAGTTTAAGATAAATGCCATGTTCAAAGTAGAGTAGAGAATTAAGCAGAGAAGATGTAAAATACGAGGGATATGTAGAATATAAAAGGGTCCATGCTAAAACACTTCCTCCGGTCCCATGGAATTTTACTTTATGTACCAGCCTCTTATTTGGCACCTTGTCGAATGCCTTTTGGAAATCTAAAAAGACTACATCGACAGGTTCCCCTCTTTCTACTCTCCCTGTTACATCCTCAAAGAATTCAAGCAAATTTGTCAAACATAATTAATCTTTCATAAAACCATGTTGATTAGGTTTGATTATGTTCAGCTTCCCTAAATGATTAGTTATTTCCTTGTTGATTATTGACTTAAGTGTCTTGCCAATAATAGATGTTAAACTAACTGGCCTATAGTTCCATGCTTTCTGCCTTTCTCTGTTTTTGAACAAGGCATCACATTGGCTGTTTTCCAATCTTCTGGTACCCTCCTGGAACTTAGTGAGTTACGAAAAATTTCAACCAATGTGTTCAGTCTGCAGTCACTTCCATTAAGAACGTGCAGTTTGTCGAGTCCTGGTGACTTGTATTAGACAGGAACTTTCAAAAGTTGATTGGGGGAGTCTGTTGCAGGCAAAGGGATGGCTGGTAAGTGGGAGACTTTCAAAAGTATGTTAACCAGGGTTCAGGGTAAGCACGTTCTTTTGAGTGAAGGGCAAAGGTGGTGGAAGTAGGGAACCCTGGATGACTCGGGATATTGAGGCCCTGATCAAGACGAAGAAGGAAGCATATGACATGCATAGGCAGCTGGGATCAAGTGGATTCCTTGAAGAGTGTAGAGGGTGTAGGAGTAGAGTTGAGAAAGAAATCAGGGGGACAAAAAAGGACACGAGACTGCTTCGGCAGATAAGGCAAAGGAGAATCCAAAGAACTTCTACAAATACATAAAGGGTAAAAGAGTAACTAGGGAGAGGATAGGGCCTCTTAAGGATCAGCAAGGTCATCTATGGGTGAGATCGTAAATTAATATTTCTCATCAGTATTTACTGTTGAGAAAGGCATGGATGTTAGGGAACTTGGGGAAATAAATAGTGATGGCTTGAGGAGTGAACATATTACAGAGAAGGAGGTGCTTGAAGTCTTAAAGCGCATCAAGATAGATAAATCCCCGGGACCTCATGAAATATATCCCACGGCATTGTGGGAGGCGAGGGAGAAATTGCAGGTCCCCTAGCAGAGATATTTGAATCATTGACAGCCGCAGGTGAGGTGCCTGAAGATTGGAGTGTGGCAAATGTTGTGCCTTTGTTTAAGAAGGGCTGCAGGGAAAAGCCTGGGAACTACAGGCCGGTGAGCCTAACATCTATGGTGGGTAATTTGTTAGAAGGTATTCTGAGAGACAGGATCTATAGGCATTTGGAGAGGCAAGGACTGATCAGGGACAGTGAGCATGGCTTTGAGAGTGGAAAATCATGTGTTTTAAATTTGATTGAGATTTTTAAGGGGTAACCAAGAAGGTAGATGAGGGCAGTGCAGTTGATGTTGTCTACATGGACAGCAAGGCCTTTGACAAGTTATTGCATGGTAGGTTGTTGCATAAAGTTAAATCTCACGGGATCCAGGGTGAGGTACCCAATTGGATACAAAATTGGCTTGATGACAGAAGACAAAGGGTGGTTTTAGAGGGTTGTTTTTCAAACTGGAGGCTTGTGACCAGCAGTGTGTCTCAGGGATCGGTGCTGGGTCCACTGTCATTTGTCATTTATATTAATGATTTGGATGAGAATTTAGGAGGCATGTTTAGTTGCTTGCAGATGACACCAAGATTGGTGGCATAGTGGACAGTGAAGAAGGTTATCTCAGATTGTAACGGGATCTTGAATTGGGCCAGTGGGCTGACGAATGGCAGATGGACTTTAATTTAGATAAATGCGAGGTGATGCATTTTGGTAGATCGAACCAGGGCAGGACTTACTCAGTTAATGGTAGGGCATTGGGGAGAGTGAGACAACAGAGATCTCTGGGTACAGGTTCATCGCTCCTTGAAAGTGGAGTCACAGGTGGACAGGGTGGTGAAGAAGGCATTCGGTGTGCTTGGTTTCATTGGTCAGAACATTGAATACAGGTTATGGGACATCTTGTTGAAGTTGTATAAGACATTAGTAAGGCCTCACTTAGAATACTGTGCACAGTTCTGGTCGCCCTATTGTAGAAAGGATATTAAACTAGAAAGAGTGTAGAAAAGATTTACTGGGATGCTACCGGGATTTGATGGTTTGAGTTTGAGGAGAGGCTGGATAGATTGGGACTTTTTTCCTGCAGCGTAGGAGGATTAGGGGTGAACTTATAGAGGTCTATAAAATAATGAGGGACGTGGGTCAGCAAGATAGTCAACATCTTTTCCCAAAGGTAGGGAAGTCTAAAACTAGAGGGCGTAGGTTTAAGGTGAGAGGGGAGAGATACAAAAGGGTCCAGAGGGGCAATTTATTCACACAGAGGGTGGTGAGTATCTGGAACGAGCTGCCAGAGGTCGTAGTAGAGGCGGGTATAATTTTGTCGTTTAAAAAGCATTTAGACAGTTACATGGTAAGATGGTTATCGAGGGATATGGGCCAAATGCGGGCAATTGGGACTAGCTTGGTGGTTTTAAAAAAGGGCGGCATGGACAAGTTGGGCCGAAGGGCTTGTTTACATGTGTAAACCTCTTATGACTTGTCCGCCTTTAGCACCTTGGGTTTCTTTAATATTCTATCCCTTGTGATTGTGATTTTTGTCAGTTCTACCATGTTATTTGAAACTAGTCCATCTGATATCTTAGGAATATTTGCAGTGTCTTCCATGGTGAAGACTGATGCAAAATATTTATTTGGTACATCTGCCATTTCCTTGTTTTCTTTAATGAATTCACCAGCCTCATTCAGTAGAGGTCCCACATTTACCTTAACCTCCCGTTTCCTATTTATACATTCTTGGAACTCTGACTTTTTTATGCAGCATGCAAGTTTTCTTTCCAAACTCATTTTCTCCCTTATGAGCTTTTTTTTAGCCTTTGCTGCTTGATCCTAAAAACTTCCCAGTTTACTGGTCTACCACTATCTCTTGCCATTTTGTATATCCTGCTTTTCGATTTAACATTATCTTTGACCTCCTGGGTTAATCATGGATTTTGTTTCTTTCTCGTGGAATCTCTCTTTTTGATTGGGATAAGCTCTGAGCTGAGCATTTTGGACCAGCTGTTTGAATATCTGCCACTGCTCATCGACTGACCTGTGTCTTAGCTTCTTTACCCAGTTGATCTTAGACCCTCCTCCCTCATACCAGGATTTCATCAAGCAACTTGTGTCCAATTTTGCCTAACTCCCCAAACTGCCTACACAGAACCTCCTTTTATTCTACCTATGTTGTTGATGAGAAAGAAATACTGGATGCAGAGACATAGATTGCAAAAGCAAAGAAAATGGAAAGCACTGTTTGGATTTCATTAAGCAATTTGTATCCACTTCTGGACTTCACACTTTAGGAGAGGAAGATCACCTCTGCACCCTGTCCAAGGTTATTTACCAAATTTATTCGAGGGAGCAGGGACTTCCCTTATGCTTAAAGACTAGAGAAGCTGATATTGTTGTCTTTGGAGCAAGGAAAATTTAATAGAGGTGCTCAGCATTAAAGGTATTGATGAATAAATGGGGAGAAATTTTTTCCAATAATAGGGTTGTTGTCCAAAGAGAAGAGACACAAGTTTTTGTGATAGAGCGGTGGAAACCAATTCAGTGGTAATGAATTGCAAAGTAAAAAGTTACAGGATAACTGAGATCAGGTAAACTAATTAGATAACTCTTTTTGAAAAGGCTGACAGAAGCCAAATGGTCTCCTGCTGCTGTATGACGCTTGAACATATGCAGCAGGTCAATTGATATGTGACAAAAATGTTTTGCAATGTTATTTTTTTAATAGCTGTCCAACTTCGATTGTTGTACATGAGCAATTTATTAAAAAATTGGTCAGTGTTCAGATTTTTGTACTCAGATTATTTTGGTATGTTGCAGGTTTTGTTGTAAGAGGCAGGGAGAAATAATTAAAATGTATTACGGTTTTGTTCAGAAAATGTAAAATATAATAAATATTACAGCTGTGTAGTAACATTATCTGACCTTCATGTATATCTTTGTGTATAATAGTGAGACTAGAGTAGTTATGTATTGTCTTTCGGCTGGCAGCGATGGTGCATGGTTCATTTGACAGAATTTGTTTTTCTTTATGGGCTTCCATTTTGAAATGTTAATGGAACGTGGGCATGTTTTTGACAGGGGAAAAGGACATCAGTATGCAAAGGGTTAAAGGACATGCATCTTGAACATTTTTTTCATGAAGTGCTAAGATTTTACAAGAACCCAATCTTAAAGGTCTTCATGGCACATGCCTAAGATTTTTTAAGCCAGTCTGTTTGCACTCTTGGTGTTGCATTTGATCCTGAGATGAGCTTCAGACCTCATATTTCTGCCACTACTAAGACTGTTTATTTCTGCCCCTTGAATATTGCTCGATTTGCCCAGTCTCAGCTCATCTGCTGAAACCGTCATTCATTCCTTCATTATCACTAGACTTGACTATTTCAATGCACTTCTGGGTGATCTCCTACATTCTATTCATAAAATTGAGGTCATCCAAAACTCTGCTGTTCATAAGAACTAAGAGCAGGAGTAGGCCCTTGAGCCTGCTCCACCATTCAATAAGATCATGGCTGATCTTTTCATAGACTCAGCTCTACTTACCCGCCCACTCACCATAATCCTTAATTCCTTTACTGTTCAAATCTTTGCCTTAAAAACATTCAATGAGGTAGCCTCAACTGCTTCACTGGGCAGGGAATTCCACAGATTCACAACCCTGTGTGTGAAGAATTTCCTCCTCAACTCAGTCCTAAATCTGCTCCCCCTTATTTTGGGGCCATGCCCCCTAGTTCTGGTTTCATCTGTCTGTGGAAACAACTTCCCTGCTTCTATCTTATCTATTCCCTTCATAATCTTAGATGTTTCAATAAGATCTCCCTTCATTCTTCTGAATTCCAATGAGTATAGCCCCAGTCTACTCGGTGTCTCCTCATACGCCAACCCTCTCAACTCCGGAATCAATCGAGTGAATCTCCTCTGTACCCCCTCCAGTGCCAGTATATCCTTTCTCAAGTAAGGAGGCCAAAACTGTACACAATACTCCAGGTGTGGCCTCACCAGCACCCTTATACAGCTGCAACATAACCTCGCTGTTTTTAAACTCCATCCCTCTAGCAATGAAGGACAAAATTCCATTTGCCGCCTTAATTACCTGTTGCAGCTGCAAACCAACTTTTTGTGATTCGTGCACAAGGACATCCAAGTCCCTTTGCACAGCAGCATGTTGCAACTTTTTACCATTTAAATAATAGTCCATTTTGCTGCTATTCCTACCAAAATGGATTACCTCACATTTACCAACATTGTACTCCATCTACCAGACCCTTGCCCACTCACTTAGACTATCTGTATCCCTTTGCAGACTTTCAGCATTCTCTGCATACTTCGCTTTGCCACTCATCTTAGTGTCTTTTGCGAATTTTGACACACTACACTTGGTCCCAATTCCAAATCATCTATGTAAATCGTAAATAATTGCGGTCCCAACACTGATCCCTGAGGCACACCACTAGTCACTGATTGTCAACCAGAAAAACACCCATTTACCCCCACTCTTTGCTTTCTGTAAGTTAACCAATCCTCTATCCATGCTAATACATTACCCGTAACACCGTGCATGTTCATGTTTTAACTCTCAAAATCCTGGTCCCCCCATCTTCCCTGATCTACGTTGGCTCTTGTCGAGAAACATCTTTAGGCTAAAGTTCTCATGCTTGTTTTCAAATCCCGCCATGACCTTGCCATCCAACCAACTCCCCGCAACATCCCTTGTCATGTCATTCAACCTCCTAACTCTCCAAGATATCTGCACTTATTTTGGCATCTTGCGCACTCCCATTTATAATTGCTTCATCATTGATGGTCTTCAGTTGCAAAGGATTTTCACTCCCTCTCCGCTTTGCGTTCTTCCTTTAAGACGTGCCTTAAAACTTAGCTTTTTGAACACTTTAGGTTGTCTGACCTAATATTTCCTTGAGTAGCTTGGTGTCAGAAGTTTCTTTTATAATGCTCCTGTGAAGTGCCTTGGGATGTTTTGTTGAGTTAAAAGTGCAATATAAATATACATTGTCTTTGTTGTTGTACATGAATAAATCTTTCAATTATCATTAATTCAATAATGCTGAAATATGATTTTGTGATTGAAATTATGCGTTGCTTTATTACATTTTGTTACTGATCTTGAAGATCACTGTTCCAGTATTGAGCCTTTACCACGCTTCAGTGTGTGAATATGTTGTTAAATTGCAGTGCTATTCTTTCATGTTGATCTTGATGTGCTGCTTTTTCTTCTTCCCACAGTGGTCTAATAGTACCAGAGGTACATGGAAATGAGACTGTACCTGAAGTAGTAACCACATCTGGCTATGCATTGCTGCATTTTTTTAGTGATGCTGCATATAACTTAACTGGATTCAATATATTTTATTCGTAAGTACAATTAACATACTGCATTTATACTTGAGCATTGTTTATTTTACATAGGACATGGGCGTAGGCCGTTCTGCTCTTTGAGCCTGCTCCACCATTTGATAATGTCATGGTTGATCAGGTCATGGTCTTGTCATCTATTTCTGTAAGATCACCTCGGCTTTTTCTCAACTTTTAACAAGTATAGGCTCAATCTGTTCAACCTTTGTTCATAAGATAAGCCCTTCATCCCAGGAATGAGTCAAGTGAACACTCTCTAACACAACAAAATATTTTTTTCATACAAGGGTACAAAATTGAACATTTTCCAGATGTTTTTCTTTAAATTCTTTCGTGGGATGTGGGCATTGCTGGCTAGGCTGGCATTTATTGCCCATCCCTAAATGACTTTGCGAGCATGGTGGTGTGCTGCCATCTTGAACCTCTGCAGTCCATGTCTTGTGGGAACACTCAGCTGTTAGGAAGGAGGTTGCAGGTTTTTGACTCAAAATGATATCAACCAATGGGGAGTTTTCCCCCTGATTCCCATTGACTCTAGTTTTGCTCCGGCTCCTCGATGTCACACTAGGCCAAATGCTGCCTATATGTCAGGGGCAGTCACTCTCACCTCACCCCTGGAGTTCAACCTTTTGTTTGGGCCAAGGTTGTGTTGAGGTCAGAAGGTGAGCGACGTTCCTGGTGGAATCCAAACTGAGTGTCAGTGAGCAGGTTATTGTTAAGCATGTGCCGCCTGATCAATGTCAACAACACCTTTGACAGGTTTGGATTTTTCCTTTTTGTGGGCAGGACATGCCTGGGCAATTTTCCACATTACTGGGTGTAGCTGCACTGGAGCAGCTTAACTAGGGGTGTGGGTCATTCTGGAGCACAAGGCTTCAGTACTATTGTCAGAATGTTGTCAGGGCCCATAGCCTTTGCAGTATCCTTTGCCTTCAGCTTGATGCCACGTGGAGTGAATCAAATTGGCTATGTGGTCTCACCATTGCCCTGTACAGCTGTAGTAATACTGGCCTATTTTTGTGTTCCATTCCCCTTGCAATAAATGCCAACATTACATTTGCCTTCCTCATCACTTGCTGTACCTGCATACTAACTTTTTGTGATTCATATACCTGGGTACCCATCTCCCTCTAAGAAGGTGAGGCCCTAGCACTCTACTGGTTACATCTTATTAATCGGAAGACCCATTTATGTCTACTCTCTGCTTCCTGTTAGCTAACTATTCCTTTATTCATGCTCTATTACCATCTACACCATGTTCTCTTACATTCTCTGCATTTTCTGAGTTCAGATAAACCGAGACACTAATTTAAAAAAAGTTGGCTTCTGTCTATTGTACCTCTAAGCATTATGCTGTTGTCCAACAATGAAAATTAATGCATATAACAGTGCTATCAAATTTTGGCAGTTCGCAATATCTGTCCCAGGTACCATGTCCTGAATTGAATTGAGTTAAATGTGGCTTGGCGGTTGGAAAGAACTATGTGAAGTTCTGTTAATGTAAGTTGACTAGTAAGACTGGGAAATAAAGAAAGTAAATTAATCTCTTGAACCATTTAAAAATTGTCTTCAGAAGACTGATACCTAAACATGAACACTCCAGGTGTTATGTGGCCCAATCACCAACACTCCATGTGTTTCCTGGCTCTATTGTCTAAATCTGAGATGAATGTCTATTCTGATATTGGAAAATTAAACTATAACCTTTGAATTTCAATTGTCAACAGTAAATAAAACTCTGAATGCTGTCACCGGTAGCAGACTTCTTGATCATGAAGATGAAATCTTCATTCTCATTGTCCCCAATTGCAGAACAAAGCTGACCATTCATGACAATATCATTTTGGTTAGAGGCAGGAGGAAATGGGTGCAAATGCAAATGCCCAATATTTAAGGTCATGAAGAAAATGTGCTCCCCTCTCCTTGCAAACTGAGAGGAATTGGGGCCATCACATAAAAACACACATTTATTGTATGTAGTAGTGTGAGTGTTTGTGCGCGCGCTTCTAGGCGATAGGCAATGGTAGGGGACTCAACCTATGCATAATATATATATATATATAGGGGTGGACTGAAACTGTTAGTTGGGTTGGGGGATATATGGTATAGACTGAGATTTTCCGTTTAAAAAAAAAGCTTGTAAGTGTATAAAGATTTTAATCCAGTGTTCTACTCTGCAATGTCAGGCTATCTGACTTCTAATGTATCGCAGTGATTTTTAATTTCAGGTAGTAACTTCAGTCAGTAGGAATCTAAAAGAACCTGATTTAAGAAAAGTAGGGTAGATGCTGACATGAAATTTCTGGAACTTTTTTGAATATAGTGTAATGAACAGGAGGAAACTTTGCTGAATGGTCAGGTTTGTTCTGCAATTGGGGACAATGAGATTGAAGATTTCATCTTCATGATCAAGAAGTCTGCTACTGGTGACAGCATTCAGAGTTTTATTTACTGTTGACAGTTGAAATTCGAAGGTTATATTGGAAAATTAAACTATCTGAATAGACATTCATGTCAGATTTAGACAATGGAGCCAGGAGACATTTCAAAATGTCCCAAATTGCTGATTGTTTTTTTTAAGTTTAAGTGCAAACACTGTGTTGATAGATGGTTATATACACACGGTATGAAGATGGAAGTTCTTTGGTTTTTGATAAGTCCAGTAAATCCTATTAGTTTTGAGGCATTCTCTGAGTGGTTAAATGTTAATGGTATCTTAAATGACATCACTATTATCTGCTAAAAACAGCCATTTACCATAGGGATGGGTTAATTATGCATTGATGTATGGAGTGCAGATCATAGTTGAAAGTCTAAAGCTATATTTATTTACAAGTTTAGTTTGATCAGAGTTGGTTTAACCCACTGTTCATTTTTGTAAAAGTACATTCAGAACATGTCCAAAATATTTAGCATTGTATAAAAAAATGTCCAGCAATATTGTCGGTAAACATAAGTTTTGTAAAATCCTCAAGTATTGCTCAAGAAAATGTCAATCAATCTCGCTGTAATGCAGGCTACAAAGAAAGGGACCTGCCGGGGCCAATGAGGAACAATTTTATAACATTCTAAGTGTGCATGTTGTGCTTCAGCAAGAGTGAAATCTGTATTTTAAAAGATCAGATATTGTTTGTTGTGCACCACGTTTTGTGATCAAGTAACTTTTGCTTATTTCAGTTATTTTGGGGGAAACATTTTGCAAACAAATTGGTGTCAAGCTGAGTTAAGAGAAATTTAGCTTGTAACATTTTAGAAAAAACTGAGTTGAAGTTCTAGTGAATGAGCTTTTGAAAACTTTTGAACAAAAATTATTGTTATGAATTTGCATCTACTAAAGAAACGTGCATGGAATCAGAGGTGTTACTTGTCTATTACAGAAATTCATTCCCAGAGTTCTATATCCACTCAGCTGTGGAAACCCATGATTATAATTAAACTTGTGTCTTCTGCACATGTACCCAACCAACTGAACATTGGACAGATTCATAAGCTGCTTTTTTTTCTACAATAGGTAAACCAAAAGTCATGTTTATACCCCCTGATGCATTCAGTACAAATTCTGTTTGCATGCAATCACAAAAACAGTGTTAGTCATGGTTCTGTGGGCAGCACCTTTTAATTATAAATTAGAAGGTTGTGGATTCCCACTTCAATGTCTACTTACCTTGACCCTTCAGTGCAGTACTGAGTGAGTGTTTTACTGTTGAACATAACTTATTTCAGGTGAAAAGTTTAAATTCTAAACTGAGGTCCTATCCATCTTCTCAGATGTTCATAAGAGCTCCGACTTATTTGGAATGGGAGCAGGGTTTTCGTGTTCTGGACAATATTAATCCCTCAACCAACATTACCAAAATGGTATCTGGTCATTACTACATTATTGTTTGTGGGACCTTGCTAAATGCAAAGCTACCGCATCTTATATATTCTTCTTCACAACCTTTCTGCTACCTGTCTGTTTCCTCATCTTTAGCAGCCTTTCTTTATGGACTGATGGAGATCAAAATAGTTTGTCAATGCCAAGATGCTAATTATGTGTCATGCAATTGTTTTGCATGGATTACAAATAATGTCAATGCCAAGTTGGATTCTATGCAAAATAAACTACCCATTCCCTCATAAACATTTATCAGATTGAAATCAGATGAGCTATTTAAGGTTGCTTTTGCTCAGAAGCTGTGAAATCGCTTATGTTCAAGTCCTTTTATGAGGAATTGTGTAAGTATTCCAATCAGTTGCATTGATTGAAACCACACTGAAATTTTGCTACACTGGGAATTTTAATGAAGGCAAAACAATATTGTTAATGTCTTATTTCTAAAGTAAACTTAATCAAATAATTTAATATCACCAATACAAAGTTTGATTTTGATATTTTTGTTGTTTTTGGAGTAGGAGAGTAATGTCATTTGTGTGTAGCAGTGTCGAAAACTATCCATGTTCTCAACAACTTAGATTTGAAACTGACCCTTGCCTACTTTGTTTGACCTTACCTGCTTCGTTTAAAATCCTCTGTGGAGTCAATGCTGGAATTAAATATTGTCCATGAGGCATATATCTCACTCTGTTTACCCTATTCACACTAACCTGCTGACCGTCCAACTTCTCTTCCTCATTCCCATCTTAACTAATATTGTTAACAGTTCTCTATTTTCAGGCATTGTCCCCCTCTCCTTCAAAGCAGCTGCTATCCCTCAAAAGTCAGTGCTTGACTCCTTCATCCTTGTCCCATTTCTAACCTCCCTTTCCTCTCCAAATTCCTTGAATGCATTGTCTCTTCCCAAATCCATGTTCATTTTGTTGCAACTTCATGCTTGAATTCCTGTAATCACATTTCTGTCAGTCACATTACCGAAGCAACTCTGATCAAAGTCACAAATGACACCCTGCATGATTGTGACAAAGTAAAATTTTCCTTCTCATCCTCCTTGAACTGTCTGCAGCCTTTGACACAGTTGACTGCACCATCATCCTCCAACACCAATCCAGTTTCATCCATCTGGGTGGGACTAACATCATCCAAAAACAAAGCATTAATTTCCATATGTACGCTGACAACACATGGCACTATCTCTTTCAACTCCCCTACTGTTGCTAAATTATCACAGTAAGAAGTTTAACAACACCAGGTTAAAGTCCAACAGGTTTATTTGGTAGCAAAAGCCACACAAGCTTTCGGAGCTCCAAGCCCCTTCTTCAGGTGAGTGGGAATTCTGTTCACAAACAGAGCATATAAAGACACAAACTCAATTTACATGAATAATGGTTGGAATCCGAATACTTACAACTAATCAAGTCTTTAAGAAACAAAACAACGTGAGTGGAGAGAGCATCAAGACAGGCTAAAAAGATGTGTATTGTCTCCAGACAAGACAGCCAGTGAAACTCTGCAGGTCCAGGCAACTGTGGGGGTTACAAATAGTGTGACATGAACTCAATATCCCGGTTGAGGTGAGTGGAGAGAGCATCAAGACAGGCTAAAAAGATGTGTATTGTCTCCAGACAAGACAGCCAGTGAAACTCTGCAGGTCCAGGCAACTGTGGGGGTTACAAATAGTGTGACAAATATGCTACCAAATAAACCTGTTGGACTTTAACCTGGTGTTGTTAAACTTCTTACTGAGCTAAATTATCAGACAGCTTATTAGATGTTGGGTGAACAGAAATTTTCTCCTCATAAATGGGATAAAATAAAGTTTTGAAGAACGGGATTAAAGAGGAATTGATTAGAGTGCAACTGTTATGATCTGCAAATTGGCTTGGAAGTAAGGTAACTACAAATGTACTTAAGTGAAGGGGGGAGCATGTATAGAATTTTAGGTGTAGAAACTGCAGAAGAAAAGTTCAAAGTGGAGACATGAGAATACATGTATATGCTGTTATGATTCAGGTCAGAAACTCGAAAGTGTTTTATGAAGCCCACCTGAATGATAAGTTTTGCATTTTAAATTTGGCTAGGATAAGGGTGATGTTTCACTTCAGGTATAATTCAAGTGACCCTCTCGGGAGCTTTTATCAAACAAAGTTTATTTAAGAATGTAGTTAACATGTAGAGAAATAAAATTAGCAAGAACTTTTATCAATTGCAAAAAAGAAACAAAACGAGCACTATAATGTATAAATCTTAATGAATATCTGTGTTTCAATTAAAACTAAAACCCATAGACAACAAAAAACCCTTTTTCACAGGTTTGACACAGCACAAACCAATGCTCACACAATACTGGAATCCAGTTCCCGGGGTTGAATGCTGATTTGAAAAGATCTTGAAAACTCAGAGCAGCCTGCAGTCGTATCAGCTCCCCAAAACACAGATTAATTACTGCAGCATGGCAACAAGCCTTTCTTTCAGCTAACTGGTAAAATTTTTAAAGCGCAACAGAGAGAAAGAGACTTATTTTCCAGCTTGCTTCGAAGACTGCCTCTAACACTGCAGCCAAAACAAAACTGAAAGCTGAAAAACTTCAGTCACCTGACCTCCCTACAGTTTTTTTTCTCCTTCCCAACAATGGCATCACCTAAGGCTGTGAGCATGAAACCACTGAAGCTGTGAGCTGCATAAATCAGGTTTTTAAAAAAAAAACTTTCTTCACGGGATACTAACGTCAAATGCTAATAGCCTTTTAGATTGGAGAAATCAGAAGGGAAATATGGTATCTCAGTGTCCGGTAGCTCTGTACTGACAGGAGAGATGGAAAGCAGAAAGAGTAGCAGTTGCAAGCAAAGCCATGCCCACCTAGAAAGTGGAGCTCTCCCAGGAAGCAGAACGCGAGGCTATTGGAGCTGCTGATCGAGACAAACTACGCGGAACTGTAGAAGGATTACTAAACTTAAAGATAACTTGCGGATGTTTTGGAACAAGGGACATTTGAGTTCAGGGATGTAGGTAGGTAGATGGGAATGTGGTTTAATTCCAAAATATAGTTTATGTGCATGCATGTCTGTGTCCATTAGTTAAGTGTACCTTTGTATTGTGGCTTTTGTTGAGTGTTTTAACGTGTTAAACTTTTTTTGGGTGCTTACAAGACTGGATCTTTCTCTCTCTAGTGTGCATATCCATCCTCTCATTATACCAAATTGAAAAAAAAGCACTAAGAACTGGTGTTCCAAGTTGCCCTTCCAGGTTTTGGGACATTCTCGCGTCTAACATTAATGGTGTTCTTAACAGTAAACCTTGTGTCAGATTTGAGCTTCTGACTACATATCTGATCATTATAAAAAACCACCTATTTCCACTTCCACGGAAGTGCAATTAAAGCTGAGCATTGGAAGACGCAAACTCCAAAGTGTTTGCGGGAGGGGGGGGCGAAGTGCAGATGGGAATTGTAAAGCTGGAGGAGGTTACAGAAATACGGAGCAGTGAAACCGTGAAGGCATTTGAACATGATGTGTGGAGACAGCATAGCAGAAATTTCTTTATACAATAATTTTGGTGTATGGGATACTTTACATCCTTTAAGTTAAAGTTGTATAATTAAAGCAGAGCAGGGTACTTGATTATGGAAAGGGAGCAGCGGATTAGTTTAAAGAAAAATTGGATTGCTCTAACACAAATTTGATTTATTATTGTCACATGTATTGGGATACAGTGAAAAGTATTGTTTCTTGTGCTCTATACAGACAAAACATACCGTTCATAGAGTACATCGGGGAGAAGGAATGGAAAGGGTGCAGAATATGGTGTTGCAGTTGCAGATAGGGTGAAGAGAAAGATCAGCTTAATATATGATAGGTCCATTCAAAAGTCTGATGGCAGCAGGGGAGATGCTGTTATTGAGTCAGTTGGTACGTGTCCTCAGACTTTTGTATGTTTTTCTTGATGGAATAAGGCGGAAGAGAGCAGAAGGTGGATGTGAAAGGCCAAATGGTTCCCCGGTATGATAAACTTTTTTTGTTCTTCTATGGGATGTGGGAATCACTGTACCCATCCCTAATTGCCCTTGAGAAGGTGATAGTGAGGTACCTTCTTGAATCACTGCAATACATGTCATGTAGGTACACCTACAGTGCTGTTTGGGAGGGAGTTCCAGGATTAGAAACTTCTCCCGTTCTAATATTCATTGTAGTTCAAGTCATATGCCATATTTCTTGAGATGGCACAGGTTAAAAGGTGATTCATCCTAAAATGAGATGTATATAAAGCTTAAAAGTATTTTTTTACGCTTTCTTCTTCAAAAATCCTTTTGCATAATTAATGCAGCATTCGACAGTATTCGGTGATGGCAATAGTTTGACCTAAGCTCCACACTGGAGCACTTTATTTTTTGCTCTTCTTTGAGCAGAGGTTGCAATGCAGCATGAGTAAGTAATGTGTAAACTGTGATTTGAATCAGTATTTTGATCATTTTGTCGTTTATTTGTACCTTATCAAGAAAAATACTTCTAAGAATTTGTTGTTTGTAATATAATTATAAGACCTGCAATGTTCATATAACTGAGTTGGTGCCAAACACTAGGTGTAAATTTTCAAAGGCTTTCATCTTTTTTCTTTAAGGATTAATTCCTGCCCAAACAATTGCTCAGGCCATGGAAAGTGCGTGACTGGAAGTAGCGGCAGGGTGTTCTGTGAATGCGATAAATATTGGAAGGGGGAAGCTTGTGACATTCCATATTGTAAAGACAACTGTGGGAGCCCAGATCATGGCTACTGTGACTTAACTGGAGAAAAGCTCTGTGTCTGTAATGATAGCTGGCAAGGTGAGTTCGTTGATTTTTGCTACAACATCAGTATGCCAGATAGAAAAGAAATACTGGTCCAGTCATTCGAGCTCAAGTTCCAAATACAATATTTGTGGATTTGCAGCTGATGAACGCACAATGCTTTACTTTTGAGAACTGGCACTTGTTAGAATCAGACCCCGCAAATTCAAGTTGAGGCTGAATGGTATATTGGAATATTTTTCTTTCTTTCTCCCCTTTGTTCAAGGTTGATCCAATAATTTATTTGTGTGTGTGTGTTGCCTAATAAAGTACTCCAAAACACCAGCACTATGCATGTTCTAACCAGTGTTCAAAGGCACTGTAAAAATTCTATGTTCTAAAGTTTTCTATAAAACATGAAGTACTGAAACTAGTTGAAACCTAGAGATTGTGGACATATGGTTGGTTTGTCTCGTATCTTGTCCATCATTATCAAATATTAACTTCATAAACATGCACTTAGGCTATGCAAAAGTAAATTTACAATATATCCCCATTTGATCAACAAAACTAATTTTGAGACACAAAGATAGGTAGGAAAATTGTGAAGAGGACAAAAGGAGGCTACAAAAATAATTAGGTTAAGTGAGTGGGCAAAGATTTAGCAATTGGAGTATAATGTGGGAAAATGTGAAATTGTTAATTTTGGCAGAAAGAATAAAAAAGAAGCATATGATAGATTGCAGAGTTCTGAGATGCAGACTTATCTGGGTGTCTTGGTGCATAAATCTCAAAAGGCTAATATGCAGGTACAGCAAGTAATTAGGAAAGCTAATAGAATGTTATCATTTATTGCAGAGGTAATTTAGTAAAAAAGTAGGGAGGTAATGCTTCAGTCATACAGAGCATAGTGAGCCCACATCTGGAGTACTACATACAGTATTGGTCACCTTATTTAAGGAAGGCTGTAAATGCTTTAGAAGCATTTTAGAGAGCGTTTACCAGACTAGTACCTGGAATGGGCAGGCTGTCTTGTGAAGAAAGGTTGGACAGACTCGGCTTGTATCTGCTGGGCTTTAGAAAAGTAAGGGGTGACTTGATTGAAACATACACCCTGTCCAGATCCATTAGGATCTTGTATGTTGAGGGGACGTTTCCTCTTGTGGGAGAATCTAAAACTCGGGGGTACTCTTTAAGGGGTTGCCCATTTAAAATGGAGATGAGGTGCAATTTTATCTGAGAGTTGTGAGTCTTTGGAACGCTTCCTCAAAAGGTGGTGGAAGCAGAGTTTTAAAATATTTTTAAGGCAGTGGTGGTTAGATTCTGGGTGAGCAAGGGGGGGTGGGGCAGTAATAGGTTATAGGGGGGTAGATGGGATGCAGATTTGAGGTTACTGTCAGATCAGTCATAATCTTACAAAATGGCAGAACAGGCTTGAGGGGCTGAATGGCCTACTCCTCCTTGTTCGTATGCGGCATACAAATGGAATGCACCTGCAGCGACAGATTTATTTGTGATTCCTGGTCTCCTTATGGAGAATAAAAGGCTTGGGAGAGCACATGAGCTTAAAATCGATCATTAGAAAGTATGGTCTGTTTGTCCTTTTCTTTATTTGCAGTGTGTGGTCTTGAAAAAAGTTGAGATGCAAGAGCTTTTTGGTTAAATGCAGAGGCTGGGAAAGGGGACAGGAGAAAAAAAATATTGGGAATTTCTGGGATTGGGTGGAAGACAGGAAAGATCATATGACAAAAGGAATGATGGTGCAAGACAAAAGGAAATGATAATGGGACAAGTAAAGAAACCAGATGGGGCTGAGTGTGTAAATGGCAATAGTCAGATCATTACCAACAGCTGCTTGTCTGGAAAATGGCAATGGTGAATACAATTAGCAGATAAATGACACCACATTATGGGACCCATCATCAGACTCTCAGCTATAAAGTTTTTTCAAAATTCAATGTAAAATTTAAGAATCTATGTTTACTGCTGTGGCTCCAGCTACTTGGTTTTACTAATAACCACTATAATTTTGAGATAGAAATAAAATAGATTACATGGGACTAGTTGTGATCTTGCTTTCAGTAAAGAATACCTTGATTATATGACTTTGATCAGTGACCACTGTCTTCAGGCAGCTGTTGGTATGTAACTACCAGTGCATTGACTTAACTAGGAATTAAAGATGAACTATTAATGCAGTGTAAGGAATATGATCCATACAATATTTATCTAAAGATATCCAGATTCCTAAGTTTTGAAATAAAGGTAGATGTTGCTTTAAATTTAAACATGCTGCTTTTTTTTTTCTTGCTGTCAACTTTTTTTTGTCTTTATTAATCCAATCATTCCTTCTCTCTTCTCTCACTTCAGCTGATTTAACTACGATTCACTCTCCTCTGTCCTTTCCGTATCTTTCTCAATCCTTAAATCTCATTGACACCGATGATCCATCTCTGTTATTCATTGTTCAGGATCCCAAATGTCTCATTATCCTTGCTGTGCAGTTATCAGCTTGCACTTTGTAACGTGCAAATTTATATCATGCAGTTAAAAGGTGCATGAGGATGCCCAATTTAGGGGGGGGGCACATTACGAGACGTTCTGCTCCAGAAATATTTGTGCAATTAATCTTTGCTAAATTTTAAAAGTCATATGAAGAGGGAAAAATATTCAAGAAAGCCGAATCTTTCCTCACACCAGTAAAATATTAATAATAGCTATTAATTATAACTCACCTACTCCGAGTTTATTTTCATTGTGTTTTTATATAATGTGTCTGCGTCTCTATTCTAGCCTCTAGTAATGAGATTTGAATAACTGCAAGGTCTAGTTGCACCATCATGTGGATGTCGATGTCAATAGCAGAATGATTCTTGCGTAGAAGTTGGCTTTATTTACTTCCTGCACATATCAATAATCTAAGTATTTGACTTCACATGACCAACTGCTAGAAATTCCACAAACAGGGCTGTCCTGGTCGACCCACTTTTTCAGCCTGTTCCTGCCTCACTGAACATATTTTTTCCTATCTTGACTCTGTTTTCTCTCTCCTTGCCCAGTCTCTTTCTTACATTGGCATCAGGAGAATCACAAATGTAATTTCAATAATTGAGTTTCCTGGCTATTACTGCCACCTCTTTGCTTTGGATGTCCATTTCCTCTACTTTCATCTTCTACCGGAACAGTCTGAGGACCTTTGCTGCTTCTTTGAATGAAGGCCTGAACAAGCCCCATCCACCATCACCCTTGTCCACCTAGCTGAATTTATTCTGTGATTAAACAATTTCTCCTTTAACTTGTCTCACTTTCTCCAAATAAAAGGTTTGGCAATAGGTACCTACATGGGTCCGTTATGCCTGTCGTCTCGTGGGATATGTGGATCATTCTTTGTTCTATGGGGTCCCTCCCACAGCCCTTTCTTGAGTAAATCAATGTTTATATCGGTGCTATTGTGCTCTCATCCAGAACTGGAAAAATTAATCCATTCTGCTTCCAAATACTCAGCTCTCACTTTCACAAGGTCCATCACTGACACTTCCCTTCCTTGACTTCTCTGTCTCCATTTCTGATAGACTGTCTACCAAAATTCATTATAGGCCCACTGATTCCCACAATTATCTGGATGACATCTCCCCATCCCCTGCTTTTTGTAAGGATCCTTTCCATTCTCCCAGTATCTCCAACTTGGTTGCATCTGTTCTGATGATGTGACCTTCCATAAGGGCATTTCTGACATGTCTTCCTTTTCCTCAGCTGAGGATTCCCCTCCACTGTGGTTGACAGAGCACTCAACCATGTTTGACCCATTTTCTATGCCTCTGCCCTTCCCTTTTCCCCCAGAACCCTGATACATGTATGTTAACTTTTTGCACACCTTGCACAAGCACATCAACATCTCCTTGAGCATCCACAAGTTTCTCTTCTTTAAAAAAAAATTAATCTCCTATTCTTCTGGTCAAAGTAAAAAACTTCACACTTGCGTTATAACCTATTTGTCATCTTGCTCTCAACTCACTTTATCTATCTCTTTGCCTCTTGTGTCCTCCACACAGCTTACCTTTCCACTTAGATTTGTATCATACATTACTCACTGTCTCTTCATCTAAATCATTAATATAGATTATAAATAGCTGAGGCCCCAGCGCTGCCCCTTGTGATATTCCACAATTCACTACTTGCCAATTTGAAAAAGTCCCATTTCTGCCCACTTTCTGCTTCCTATCTATTAACCAAATCTCTATCCATGCTAATGTATTACCTCCAGCTCTTGCACATTTACTTTGCCTATTAAGCTTGATGTGTCAGCCTATTGAACGCCTTTTGGAAATCCAGGTACACTACATCTACTCATTCCCCTTTATCTATCTTACTAGTTACATCCTCAAAAACTCCCAATAAATTTGTTAAACAAAATTTATAAGACCATAAGATGTAGGAGCAGAGGTAGGCCTTTTAGTCCATTGAGTCTACTGCACCATTCAGTGAGATCACAACTGATTTCATATAATCCTCAATTCCACTTTCCCGCCTTATCCCCATTTAACCCATGATTCCTTTACTGATTAAAAATCTGTCTATCTCAGCCTTGAATATACTTAATGACCCAGCCTCTACAGCACTCTGCAGTAAAGAATTCCACAGATTCACTACCCAACAAGAGAGGAAATTCCTCCTCATCTCTATCTTAACTCTGAGATTACTCTGAGATTATGCCCTCTGGTCCTAGATACTCCCACAAGGGAAACTACCTCTCAGCATCACTCCTTTCAAGCCCTTTGAAATGGGTGGCATTGTGGCACAGTGGGTAGCACTGCTGCATCACAGTGCCAAGGACGTGGGTTCTGTTTCTGGTTTGGTTCACTGTCTGTGCGGGGTTTACACGTTCTCCCTCTGCCTGCATGGGTTTCTTCCGGGTGCTCAGGTTTTCTCCCACAGTCTGAAAGATGTGCTGGTTAGGTGCATTGACCAAGCTAAATTCTCTGTGTACCTGAACAGGCGCCAGAGTGTGACGACTAGGAGATTTTCAGTTACTTCATTGCAGCTCCTGGACTATTATCCTGTTGTTATGGGTTGAATTTTACCTGCTCAAACTAGCTCAATTGATATTTTTTCTGTGAAATTAGAAAATAGTATAATTGTGATACTGATAAATGAACTTGAACTTAAAACTTAATCCTATATGTCTCCATAAGATCGGCTCTTATTCTTCTAAATTCCAATGAGTGCTCGCCAACCTCCTCCGTGTTTCCTCCGAAGAAAATCCCTCCATGCTCGCGATTTTAGTAAAGCCCCATTAGTTAAACCAAGTACTATGCTTTTCTAGGTATTATTAAGATTTCCTTAATTCCACCATTTTCTCAATAACTGATAAGCCAACTAGTTCCCTGTTTTCTCTTCACCTCAAAAAAGTCGCACCGTTCTGATGGAAAGTCATATTCATCTCGAAATGCTTTGTGATAACTTTGTTGCTCTCTCCACGGATGCTGATACACCTGTTGAGCTTCTGCAGGATTTTCTGTTTTGATGCCAGAAAATACAGTCGCTCAATTAAAAGTTATCAAACTGAAATTCTGAAAAAAGCCATTGCTAATTTGATTCTGTATTTCACAGTAGAATACTGCTTTTAAAATATATCTTTGTTTGGTTTCAAATGATGAAGCATGTCAACACAATATTAACTTGAGGGTGCATTGGCAAAACCTTGCCAAAAGGAGGAGTGCCTCTAGAAAAGATAAACCTAACAAATACTTTGATTGGAACTTTGGTGTCTGGTGTTGGAAGCAATGATGCAAAAGCAGATTTAAATTACAGATGGTTGAACATTACTTATAAAACAAACGAGAAATCTTTAGGTTTGAGCAATGGAAAATGTTCCACTAAAAATACAGATAATTAAATAGAAGTTGTTGAGTTACAGCAAAAGTTTAAAATATCTTCAGAGCTGAGATTTCTCATTTATTTTATAACTAATGTTCAACCATCTGTAAGATAAACTATTAACTTGAGTCAACTTTTTGAACTCAGTGGAATGCTGCCTCTTTCTTCCCGTTTCTAGTCGTTTGATATGCACCTTGGATGTACCTTAATTTTAATTTTAAAATGATAAAAGATTGCGAATGCACTCACGAGTGAAACCTTTGTCTGCTATGGATGTTGATGCCATGATATTCAAAGAGCAGCATTAATTTTAATTCGTATGCTTGGAGATTTCCCCTCCCCTGTATGCATAGTTGAAATTCTCCACAACTGCTTTGTCTATCCTTTCTATGAGCAAATTGATGCTAGTTTGGTTCATGTGCATTTTATTTCATTATACCAGAACTTATTACAACATCCCAAGAATCTGAAATCTCTTTTCCACGTGATCTGTCTCACTACATGTTGAAATATCTAAGCTGTTTTTCACAGACTCATCCACTGCATTGTACTAGATGCAATCCTGAGGTGACTGTATTAGAGGTCTGGCACTTTAGGATCGAGCTCATAAAGTTCATTATCTTATTCTTGTGTGCTTGTTCTCTTCATGATCTGCATTTTGTTTGGTTTCTTGCCTTATGTGAAGCTTTTTCCACCAAGTCTGTTAAGCTCCTTTAACCTGTGATGTAGTACGGAATCTTGTGACTGCTTACCTTAATTCAGAATCAGCTGTTTAGCTTCCTATGGGTAGCATCTGTGTTTTGAGATCTGATTTTAGTACACACGTACAGCATGGTGCATAGGTGTTGCTCTCGATTACCCTTCCCTGTGGCTCCCACCTTATCCTGGCAAACTGTGGTCATTTTGCATAAGTCCGGTGGTTTTCCTGTTCTAAGATCAGTTTTTCCTCCTTATTCCCATATTAGGCAGATCCCACTTCCACTCTTGGTTCAGTAGTCCATATACTATATATATATATGATATGATATGTTCCAGGATACTTTCCCCTCTGCTTATATTTTCCCATGAAGCTAATTGTTACTTGGGTTCAGGAAAGCTTTGCTTATGAGCAACACAAATTTCTCTCAATATATGTTTTTACTCATGAATACGCAAGCTGACTGTCACTTCCGATAATATGAATGTGCATTCTCCATGGTGAATTGTATCTGATCTCCAAGTAATGAAATATGTTTGATAATTGGCTATGGTTATCTTGTGTCATCAGAATAATGTTTTTAAGCATGTTTGTATATGTATTTAAAAAAAAACTTCTAATCTTTTTTCAGAATCTAGTTTTGTCGGACAAATAAATGCTTCTGAAACTAAACTGACAGTGTCAATTATATATTTGTAATTTACTATTGTCAAAATAATTTAAATGATCAGTAACTTGATTATCAAAGTATAATTATGTAAAATGAATCATATTTTGGACATGATTTGGGGTGACTCAATATGCTCGAATCTCATGTACTTGAGAGTTCTAGCTTGTTCAGCCGTGCCAGTCACAAAACAACTGAAATTACTGTCGACCTTAGTTTACCATTGTTGGTATGACTAGCTTCGCTCACTGGAATCATAGAATCCCTACAGTGCAGGAGGCGGCCATTTGGCCTATTGAGCCTGCACCGAAAACAATCTCGCCTATCCCTGTAACCCCACTTATTTACTCTGCTAATCCCCCTGACACTAAGGGGCAATTTACCATGGCCAATCAACCTAACCTGCACATCTTTGGACTGTGGGAGTAAACTGGAGGTGTCAACATCGAGCAATAACAAGTGTGCAAGTGACGTAATTGCAGTTGATCCTGGAAGGGGAGAGTGCAGTAAGTGTGAGGAAATGATGAAGGGAGTTTGATAAAGGGGGAGGAAGGGAGCAGTTAAGAGAATGACGGGCAGGCGGGAGTGAGAATGGTGTTTCCTTTTCTGTATTTGCTGTCAATGACATAGCACCGACATTGCATGTGTGGGGAGTGCTCCCTCTGCAGTTGCAACATCAGCAAACGCAGCCTGATCCTTTGTGATCCACTTATTTTCATAGATAAAGCATAAACAAAAGTCTTTCAGAGGGAGGTAGTGGTGGTAAAGAATGGAAATGTGTGAATAATTATCATTATTCATAGTTTTTGCAAAGCTATCTATAAAACTGGGATACCTAGCACAAAGGAAGATAGTTGTTGTTGGAGGTCACTCATCTCAGTCTCAAGCCACTGCTGCATATGTCCCTCAGAATGGTGTCTGGGCTCAACCATCATCAGCTACTTCATCAATTATCTTGCCTCCATTATTAGATCAGAAGCGTCCAATCAGTGAACATCCCTGATGTTCAACACCGTTCGCAACTCCTCAGATATAGAAGCAGCCATAGAATCACAGAATTGTTATGATGTGGAAGGAGGCCATTTGGCCCATCGTGTGTGTACTGGCTGTCCAATTGGGCATTGTGGCTTAGTGTTATTCCCTTGCCTTTCTCCGTACCCCTACATATCGTTTCTACTCGAGTAATCATCTAATGCCCTCATGAATGCCTCAAATGAAACTGCCTCGACCACAATTTCAGGCAGTGCGTTCCAAACCCGAACCACTCATTGTATGCAAAGGTTTTTCCGCACATCACATTTGCTTCTTTTGCAGATCACCTTCAATCAGAGCCCTCTTTGTTCTTGATGTTTTTGTGAGGGGGAATAGTTTCTCCATATCTACCCTGTCCAACCCCCTCATGATTTTGTGGAGGAAGTGGGAATATGGCATTGAGATAGAGGATTAGCCATGGTCATATTGAATGGTGGAGTGTGCTCAAAAGTCCAATGGCCTACTCCTGTTCCTTGCTTCTATCTCTATCAAGTCTTCTCTCCTCTGCTTTCTCTCCGAGAAGAACGGTCCCAACCCCTCCACTCTATCAATCCTGAAGTATCTCATCCCTGGAACCATTCTTATGAACTTCTCCTGCACTCTCTCAATGTGTTCGCACCCTCGCTTATAGTGTGGTGTACACTATTCCAACTGAGTTCTAATGAATGTTTAGTATAAGTTTAGCATAACCTAATAGAGGCTGTTGTACTCTATGCCCCTATTAATAAAGCCCATAATACTATATGCCTTATTAACTGCTCTCTCTGCCTGCCCTGCTACCTTCACTGATTTGTGCACATATAGATCCAGGTACCTCTGCTCCTGCATCTCTTTTAGAATTTTACCCCTTATTTTGTACTGTCTCTCCATGTTCTTCCTACCAAAATGCATTACCTCACTTTTGCACATTGAACAACTTCTGCTACCTATCTACACATTCCATCAACTTTTATATGCCCTTTTGAAGTTCTGACTGGCCTCTTCACTGTTTACAATACTTCTAAGTTTTGTATCATCCGCAAATTTTGAAACGATCTCCTGTACACCGAGATCTAGGTCATTATTATACATCAGAAAAACAAGGGTCCCAATAGTTGCTTTCACGACTCCCCAGATACCATATGCAGCAAAGACCTGAACAGCTGTCGGGCCTGGGCTGATGAGCGATAAGTAACATTTAAGCCATGGAAGTATCAGGCAATAACCATCTCCAACAAGAGAGAATCTAACGGGTGGCATGGTGACAAAGTGGTTAGCACTGCTGCCTCACAGTGCCAGGGACCCGGGTTCGATTCCCAGCTTGGGTCAAGGTCTGTGTGGAGTCTGCATGTCCTCCCCATGTCTGCGTGAGTTTCCTCCCACACTCCAAAGATATGCGGGCTAGGTTGATTGGCCATGATAAATTGACCCTTAATTTCAGGGGGACTAGGAGGGTAAATGTGGGGTTACAGGGATAAAACCTGAGTGGGATTGTTGTCGGTGCAGGCTTGATGGGCCAAATGACCGCCTCCTGCACTGTGGATTCTCTGATGACCATCTCCCCATGACGTTTGCCATGCTGAATCTGCCACTATCAACATCCTGAGGGTTACCATTGATTATAAACTGAATTGCACCTGCCTTATAAATATTGTGGCCGCAAGAGCAGATCAGAGACTGGGAATTCTGAGGCAAGTAACTCATGCCTGACTTCCCCAAAGCCTGTCCAAGGCACAAGTCAAGAATATTAACAGATAATCCCCACTTGGTTGAGTGAGTCCGGCTTCAAAAACATTCAAAGCTCAAATTCATCCAGACAAGCAGCCTGCTTGATCGGCACCCCTTCCGTCAACCTATGACATTGCTCAAATCACTGATGCACAGTGGCAGCAGTGTAGTATGTATAATTTCAAGAAATTATGTATGATTTCAACAAACCACCAAGGGTCCTTTGGCAGCATCTTTCAAACATGTTGATCTTCTAGGTGTAGAGATGACAAGGGCAGTAGGCGCATGGGGAACACCACCACCTGCAGGTACCCTTCTGAGCCATGCAACACCCTGACTTGGAGCTATATCGCTGTTGCTGATCAAAATTCTGGAACTTCCTAACAGTGCTTTTGGGTGTACCTGCACCAGATGGACTGCAACAGTTCTAGAAAGTGGCTCATCACCACCATCTTGAGCAATTAGAGATAGACAACAAATGTTAACCTTGCCACCAATGCCCACATCCTAATTGTGAGGATGATACTAAATGACTACAACAGGACTTGGATTGGCAGACTACTGGTAGATGGAATTTAGTACTGCCAAATAAAAATTGATGCATTTTGATGGAAGGGATAGGGAAGCAATATAGACATAAGTGGCACAGTCTTAAATACTGTGCAGGAGCAGAGGGACCTGAAGGTGCATGTGCATAGATCATCAAAGATCTTTGAAGGTGGCAGGACATACCAAGAGTGGTTAGCAAAGCATATGGAATCTTGGACTTCATAAGGCATTGGGTAATAAAGCATGGAAGTTATGCTGAATCTTTATAAATCCTTGGTTCAGCCACAGCTGGAGTGTTGCATCCCTTTCTAATCATCATACATTAGGAAAGATGGGGGAGTCTTTTCAGAGGGTGCAGCAGGGATTTACTTGAATGGTTCTGGGGATGGGGGAATTTTAGCTGCAAGGTTAGGTTGGAAAAGCTAGGATTGTTTTTCAACATTACAGTACAATTTTGTACATTCTGAATAAATTTAAAGTTTGGATATGTAGACAAGGAAAACTGTTCCCATTCATAGAATATACTAGGGCTAGAGAAATGGATTTAAGGTGTTGAGTAAGAGTTGAAGGGGGAATGTGAGAAAGAACTTGTTTCTGCAGCAATTGGTAATTACCTGAAACATTCTGTCCCTGAAGCTGGTGGAAGCAAGACATGTAATTATTTCAAAAGAAAATAAACCTGCAGAGTTATGGGAGTGGAACCGGGGAATAGAGCTGTGACTAGATGGCTCCAAGGTGAACGGGCATGGATTCGATGGGCTGAATGGCAGTCTCCTGTCCTATCTCCATGTCTCTAAATTACAATCAAATTTAATACTTTTGTTTCACTCATGCAATCTATTTTGAAACAATACATTTGAACAATATTTGCTTTTATACAAAAGATTTAAATTCTCAAATGTGCTTTGCACATCTGAATTCTGAGGTGTTTATTATGCTGATCTTTCATTCTGTAGCAGATGTAATTTTGCGTTGATCAGCATCATTTGTACATCTGACCATTGCATGATCATTAACTTGACAATGAAAATTTTTAAAATGAAGCATGTTCAAACATGATTTGGGATGATTAATATGATTGGATACTTTTGAGTTGCTGCTTTCAGTCTCCAGGTTGTGTGGAAATGCATATCACAAAATGAAATATTTCACCCTGTGTTCTAGGACCAGATTGTTCTTTGACTGTTCCATCAATGGAATCCTACTGGGTACTGCCAAATATTAAACCCTTTAGCCCCAGTGTGAGCCGTGCATCACACAAGGCTGTTGTATATGGAAAATTTATGTGGGTGATTGGTGGATATACCTTCAATTATAGTTCATCACAGATGGTCCTTAAGTAAGTATGTCTGTAATTTAGTCTTTGCTGTCTTTGTTTTTTGCATGAAAATGTGCATGCTTGCTTTAAATAATACAATGACCTCTTAGCTCTATTTTTCTTGCTTTGATCTTAACCAAATAACTTTGGAATTTGGAAAGAATTTCAAATCTCAATAAAATTAATCTCAGTTAAAATTTCCAGAGTTTGTAACAAGGCTTACTACTAATGTTAGTATTAAATTTTCTGCATGTAAGCCTTTAAGTCTGGCATATTTGAAAGACTGGATAATTCAGAGATGTTACGTTAGGAACATCCAAAATATAAAACTGTGATCCAAATAATGCTGTTGCTATTTTTCTTTCATGCTGATATTTGGAAAAAATTAGGCTGGAAGGAGCTGAGTTGTCTCTCATTGCTACAGTTTTTAAACAGTTTTTTCATGGACATTTATCTCTATTGCATACAAACTATTTGGTAAATTATTTGACAAGTGTAAGTTTTGTCTGAAATTAGAAAAGCTTTATTGATCGGCACTCTCCAGGCCCTTTCTGCAACCAAACTAAGTCTTAATAGCTTGAATTAACTTTGGCAAACATCTTTGACCTGTAATAGGGAATGCTGCAGTTCGTTCATTTTGTCAGGCTGCGACGAGCAGATTCTCCACACGGTGCTGAAATTTCTGGTGTCTGAAGTACTTAGATTTATTCCAGGCATTTTATGAATTTCAATCACTTCCCCCCCATTTCTGTCAGTTTTCTTAAGGTTGTCGTTCATTGCTCCATCTCAGCTGAAGATATTGACATGTGAAATGGTATAATTCCTTGGATGCCCATTGCCCTCCAGCACAGTAAAGAAATAATGAGTATTGGCACACTGTTAGATAGCTGGGTGCCTCACCAACAAGCCTCTTGTTGCTCAAATCCAATGTCCACGTGTGTATTTTTCAGATACCTGTGGATAATTTAAGAATGCAAGTTCAAGTTGAGTTGTCTCTCCCTCAACCTCTCCCTCAACCTCATCCAAGTCTCCTGACATTTGCAGCTACTACGACTGAGATCAAGTAGCTTGGCACAGATAACTAATCCTGGGACCTTCTGCGCAGTTGCACAGTGGTTTTTACCAGCCAAGTACTCTTTGAGGACACTCCAGCATGCATATCTAATTTGATTCTCTACACAAAATGGTGTGGATGCTCATTTGTTAAGACCATAAGTTGTAGGAACACATGTAGACCATTCAGCCCATCAAGTCTGCTCCACCATTCAGTAAGATTATAACTGATCTGATATGATCTTCAACTCCACTTTCCTGGCTTAACCCAACCCTTGATTCCCTTCCTGATTACAAATCTGTCTATCTCAGCCATGATGTGGAGATGCTGGCGCTGGACTGGGGTAAACACAGTAAGAAGTCTAACAACACCAGGTAGATCTCCTCAGAAGACAAACACGGGACACGGTGAACAGAGTACCCTTCGTCATCCAGTACTTCCCCAGAGCAGAGAAGCTACGACATCTCCTCCGGAGCCTTCAACATGTCATTGATGAAGACGAACATCTCGCCAAGGTCATCCCCACATCCCCACTTCTTGCCTTCAAACAACCACACAACCTCAAAAAGACCATTGTCCGCAGCGAACTATCCAGCCTTCAGGAGAACAGTGAGCACGGCACCACACAACCCTGCCACAGCAACCTCTGCAAGACGTGCCGGATCATTGACACGGATGCCATCATCTCACGCGAGAACACCATCCACCAGGTACACGGTACATACTCTTGCAACTCGGCCAACGTTGTCTACCTGATACGCTGCAGGAAAGGATGTCCCGAGGCATGGTACATTGGGGGAACCATGCAGACGCTGCGACAATGGATGAATGAACATCGCTCAACAATTACCAGGCAAGACTGTTCTCTTCCTGTTGGGGAGCACTTCAGCGGTCACGGGCATTCAGCCTCTGATCTTCAGGTAAGCATTCTCCAAGGCGGCCTTCACGACACACGACAACGCAGAGTTGCTGAGCAGAGACTGATAGCCAGGTTCCGCACACATGAGGACGGCCTCAACTGGGATCTTGGGTTCATGTCACACTATCTGTAACCCCCACAACCTGCCTGGATGTGCAAAATCTCACTGGCTGTCCTGTCTGGAGACAATACACATCTCTTTAACCTGTGCTTAATGCTCCCTCCACTCACATTGTCTGTACCTTTAAGACTTGATTATCTCAGCCATGAACATACTTAAGTATATTGAGCATTTTCAAGGCTGAGACAGATAATAGGACACTTAAGGGAATCAACGCATATGATGTTTAGGCAGCAAAGTTGAATTGAAGTCGATGCTCAGCCATGATCTTATTGAATGTCAGGTTTGAGAGGTCCTATGGCCTAATGCTATTTTGTATGAATGTTTGGGCTTGATGTGTTTGAGCACCATCTGGCAAGAAGAAATATGCACTGTCTGTCTTTCATCCTCTGTATAAATATTAAATGTATTACAGAAACAAGGACAGCTGTCTGCTGCAGATCACATGACAAGCTTAGAACTGTGCTGTCTGCAGCAGGTGCAGCATCGTCACACAGTTTTATAAAACAAAGGTTAATTCTGTCTGTGATTAGGACAAGGTGTCGTAGTGAATTGAGACAACGCACATTGGAAGCAGTGAAAAATGCTGACATCCTCCAACAGAGTAAGAAGTCTCACAACACCAGGTTAAAGTCCAACTGGCTTATTTGTAGCAAACGCCACTAGCTTTTGGAACTGGCTATTCCTTCGTCAGGTGGGTGGGAGTTATGATCACGAAGGAACAGCCAGTTCCGAAAGCTAGTGGCGTTTGCTACAAGTAAACCTGTTGGACTTTAAGAAGTCTTACAACACCAGGTTAAAGTCCAACAGGCTTATTTGTAGCAAACGCCACTAGCTTTCGGAACTGGCTGTTCCTTCGTGATCATAATTCCCACCCACCTGACGAAGGAACAGCCAGTTCCGAAAGCTAGTGGCGTTTGCTACAAATAAGCCTGTTGGACTTTAACCTGGTGTTGTTAGACTACTTACTGTGTTTACCCCAGTCCAACGTCGGCATCTCCACATCATGACGATCCTCCAACAGACCAGATGTAGTTCATATGATAATATAAAAGAAAATTCAGACTTGTGATGCTTTAGATCAAGGGTTTAAATGAGTGGTAAAAAATGAAAAAGGAGAGTCAGATGAAGCAACAATCATCCTTTATCAATATACTTTAATCATAGAAACCCTACAGTGCAGAAAGAGGCCATTTGGCCCATTGAGTCGGCACCGACCACAATCCCACCCAAGCCCTACCCCCATATCCCGACATATTTCACCCACTAATCCCACTAATCTATGCATCTCAGGACACTAAGGGGCAATTTTAGCATGGCTAATCAACCTAACCCGCACATCTTTGGACAGTGGGAGGAAACCGGAGCACCCGGAGGAAACCCATGCAGACACGAGGAGAATGTGCAAACTCCACACAGACAGTGACCCAAGGCGGGTATCGAACCCAGGTCCCTGGAGCTGTGAAGCAGCAGTGCTAACCACTGTGCTACCGTGCCGCCCTTTATGCATTGGAACAACCGCTGGTAGTTCCAAGTGTGATGATAATAGGCAGTTGCTTTGATATTATACATGATATTTTTATGTTCAAAAATTTTAGCTTTATTCTACAGGCAGCCGGTATATCCGAAAAAACATTTAGCTCAAGGGTTGTAAAAGTAAGCTAATTATTCATTTCCGCGAGGAATTTGTTACTTTTATAGAGTTAGTGGGCACTTGTTTACCCAGAAGATTCCCTGCGAAGTTGATTGACAGGGCCATGTGATAATGTGGTTAATGTGCAGAGCTGGGTCTTTCGCAGAGAGAGCGAAGTTTTTACCATTTGAAGTTGGAGTTTTAGCTGGAAATTGTTTGAAGAGAGAAGCTTGTGCAAGTTACTGAAACTCCGATCTCTCTCAAAGCTCCAAGGCTGTCTATGCTTATTATCGCAAGTATATTTGTGATTAACTCTATTTAAAGTGGTCTTTTAAGTCTGTAAGAGAAATGATGCGTATTTGGAATGGGAACAGTGATAAGTTAGAAATTAAAATTGTTTATTATTCGACTGTTAATGATTGAGCTGTTTCCTTTGTTGGAGTTGTATTTAAACTGTGTTGTGAATAAAGATTGTTTTAATATAAAGATCCCTGTTTTATCAGTGGAATCTTTAAATAAAGTTTTTTGTTAGTGGAATCAATCCTGGAGTGAAGGAGGGATCCTGGAGGGAATCCTGGAGTGTTTCCTCACTTTTTTATGAAAAGAAAATTGTTGGATCTAGTCTGGCTTCCTAATATACTTTGGGGTTCTGGCCCTAACATGAGGAAGGAGTCCATGAAGCTTTGATTCTAATCAGCTTGTGCACAATCTGAACTACAAAAGTTAAAGGTTTCAGCATCTTCATGCAAAGCAACAGAAAATTGGTGAAGGTGCAATTGCTAACGAGTGGTACCAAAGGACATATGTTGTATAGCCAAATTTAAATCAAAATTCTGGACATAACTATGAAAAATATATATATTTGGAGAGTAAATTCCCTCAGCTCAGGATATGTTTTAGTTTTATCTCCTGTCAGTTATAAGTTTATTTCATAAACTGTGGTAAATTGTTAATTTGTACCAACAAAAAATTGGAATTCTTGTATCTAAATGTGCATAAAAAGCTAATAACTGCATTTCTCTGTTCATGGTATATTTCACTATCGTTCATTGGTGTATTTGATTTGACTTTCAGGTATGATTTGGAGAGCAGTGTTTGGACGGGTGTACCCATAACAAGTGTTGCAAGGCCACCTTCAAGATATGGACATTCTCTAACATTATATCAGGTAAGAATTAAACTGACTTCAATTCTATTTTCAAATTTGTTACTAATTTGGCTTCATAGTAACATTCAGAACAGAAACTTTTGGTACTTTTAAAGTATTTTTCAATTTTTTTTATGGCCAGTCAAATTGCAGGAGTATGCCATGGTTGACTGTGAAGAAATTTGTGAAAAATAGATCCCGTTAAGATGTTCTCTGATATGAGGGGCATTATCACTGTAATCTTTCCCTCCCTCATCGCCTGATGGTGTGTCTTCAACTTCTCTCAGTCACAATTTTTTAAGATGTGTGCTGTAATCATCAGAAGGTTGCTGGCAAGATAATTATGAATGAGCAAGGCCACTTGTCCCATGTTGGTTCATTCATTCAGAATGACTTCAAAATTTTTGCACGTCAACATCCAGTTAGTTCTTGAAGGGTTACGATGTATTTACCTCAGCTAGACTATATTTGGCATTTAATTTACAGATTTACCTCTAGTATACCAGTTAAAATATTATATCTCTACAAGGCCACTATTTTTGCCTTTAACCTGGACTTTTCAGCCATCCTTCTCTCTTCAATTCTGACTATGGTTCCACTTTGAGGGCCTTTTTTGTACTGCCTTGAGGGTTCAAATGTCCTTCAAGTGACATGACAGGGCCTGGAAGAAGAGGGTGCACAGAGCATCAATCATTGGGGGACCTGGGTAGCACCACCCCTCTCTCAAGTGGCTGACTGTTGGCCTCAATGTGTTTGCAGACAAGTGCAAGTTAAATGCTTTGCTCCAGGCCAAAGTTCTGGAGTGAAAGTGGCAGTTTGTTTTGTTCTATGGTCATGGTGCATTCATGATGATGTAGTCCACCCGAGGCTGCATGCTCGCCCTCCTATGCAGGCACCAGCCGACTAACGGATGACAAATGTCAGTGGCTAAAAAGGCCAGGGAGACCATGAGAAGTGGTAGTTGTAGAATAGTAGGGCCTGTGGCTTCTGGAGGGTTAGACTGGGCTGAGAGGAAGTGCGTTTTAACAACTTTTCGTCATCCTGAACTCAGCCTCAGCGAGAAACTATCCAAACTGCCTGGGCCTGAAGGTGAGAAAATGCTGGTTGTGAAATATCGTAGTGAGCATATATTGTGTAGTTTTGAGCACCCTCAAATAAAAAGGATATCAAAGTAATAGAAAAGGGGCATTTTATAGGCTCGCTAAGATATTTTTAAAAAATGAGGAGGCAGAGTTAGGAGGAGAAATGTTAAAAATTTGGGCTCTTCCCAAAAGCTGCAAAGAGTGAGTGAGGGTGAGAGGAGGGTGGGAACAAGCGTGGGTGAGATCATGTGTGTGACGTGCACAGTGTGACTGACTCATTCCTCCTCCTCTGGCGACCAGGACTTGGGGTCTTGTCTGTGTCTCTCTAACTATGCTTCTTATGCATAAAGGCAAAAAATGTTTTATGATTTTGCTTTTATGACATTTTTGTTCATTTTTTCTTTTGAAGATCAATTTAAATGCTTCAACATTTTCTTCATAGCTTAGCCTTTTTGAAATTCACGTTGAACATTGTGCCAAAGTAGATTTCTGGCAGCTGCTGCTGGGTTCTTTGCTGAAGGGGAATGAGACACTCCCAAGAAGTCTTATAAGGGTTATTTTTTCTCAAGTAGAAATGAGAAGTGTTGGAAATGCTCAGCATGTCTGATGGTCAGTGACACTTGGTCAGAACTAGTGCAGATCATGGACCTGCTGAAGTGTTTTCTCTGTTTCTCTCACCACAGATGTTCCCTGACCTCCTGAGTATTTCCAGCATTATCTGTTAACATTTCAGATTTCCAGTCTCTGCAGTACTTTCCTCTCCTGTTATATTCTCCATGCAGGACTTTTATGAATGGTTAGTTTCAATTTAAAATGAAAAAAATATTTATTGCACAATGTGAAACATGATTTTTCTATTAACAAAACCCACTTGTGTGGATTGGGATAGTGGTGCTAATTTACTGGAAAGTTTTGCCACTTTTAATCTTGGCACTAAAATCAGAGTCATGTGCTAATAGAATATGTCACTGTCCATTCAAGGCATTCTCATTTGTACATTAGATTGTTGCTCGAGGTGCTTGAAGCTCCAGTTTTTTGGATGTTGCTGTCTGAACATTGCACAGGGTCAGGTTCAAAGGAATAGATCTGGTTGCACAATATGAATGACTAAGTTATGTGTTAATGTTTGACAAAGTCGTGGTTGTAAAGTGTATCATAACAAAGCCTGAGCTTTTGATGGACTTCATAAATAGAGGCATAGAGTACAAAAAGCTTTGCTAAACCTATGTAAAACAATTCAATCCCACTGTAACGATATTTCCCAATTCTGGGACATGAAGGATGTGAGCGGGAGAATTAAAGGGAGTGTGGAGTGAGGTCAGAGGCCCAGGGTCCATGATTTCTCTCCCTGGTCCTGTGTCTTGGTGACCAGAACTGGACAAAATAATAAAGTATTGGTTTGCATGGAGTATTAGACTTTTCAATGTAACTTTCTCTGAATTACATTCTTCTGTTTTGGCTGTTTACTCATTTTGTTTGATTTATTAATTTCTGTCCTTCATTGCTTGGACATTTTGAACATACCAAGTCTTCTAAGACTTTGAACTCCTCAATGTCATCCTTTGCCATTTTTCATACTATTCATGAAATAGCTGTGCTGCCTATTTTCCTTTTTAAAGTTGCAGCACTTCAATTTTAATGCAGACTAATCTGTCATTTTATTTTGTCCTTTATATTTAATTCATTCGGTAATTTCTTAGCTGCCTCCAATTCCACTGCCATTCCTCGCCTGGCATCATGCAAATTTGAGCAATTTACATTATGTTTCTTACTGATATAAGCTAGAAACTATTGTCCCAACGTTTCCTGGAACACTGCATTTTACTATTTCCACAACCCTGATATAACTATTGTTTTCTACCCTTCGGCCAATATCTTATTGATCTCCAAGAGTTGCCTTGAATCTGTACAATTTTCAGTTTACCTAATAGGTTTTCAGCTGGAACTTTGCAAATCTGTCTCCTGGATGCCTAGATATAATCCACTGCCCACTGCACTTGTGGTGCCACGTTCTCCAAAACGGTCAAGGCATTGAACAGTTAGGAATGAATTGTGAGAATCCAAGTTGACAATTTATTATTCAGATAATGAAACTTACATCTATTAAGTGATTCCATTATTTTATGTCGAATTGAAGTAAGAATAATGGATCTGTTGTTGCCTCTATACTACTTGTGACTTCCTTTGAATATGAGTACCATGTTGACTTGTCCCCAGTCTCCCTCTCCCTTGTCAGTGGTACTTTGTTTCAGTCAATGTACTAAGCATCTGCTGCTCCTCAACATCAATGGTTGTTACTGAAAATGCCCCTTTCATGCATTTTTTTTAACATCCCTCCCTACTTGCTTCAGAATCTTGTTTCCGAGTAACTGAAATCCCTACAAACAAGGGGAGCTATCTTTTAAGCTAGGATATGTAATGGAAGTAAAACCAAGGAAATTCTGTCCATCAGTACTCATACTAACTGTGAACAATTTAGTAATATTGCTGGCACCAAGCAAACTTCACAAATCTTAATATATGAATTATGTGGGATGGTTTGCCTTCTAATTGTTAACCAGTATTAGCTTTTATTTCATGACACTGATATTGTTGTTCAGGACACAGCAACCCACCTGTTGGTGCTATATTATCAGATGACCAACTGGGGATTGCGTGCATTTTGAATAGTTTGTAGTGCAATATTGTAGACTTTGCAGCTGTAGGTTAGTGTCAAAAAGAAACTGTATATGCATCAGTGCTGAGTGTCAAATAATACTCGATTTCCACATCAGCAGGATATCAGTTATTTTGATAGCCTTTTTGGAACCTTCTTTTAAGGCTAAGGTCTGTAGAATGGGAACTGTCAGAAACTTGAGAACTTGCCGTGAAATGAACAAAGGATGAAGCATTAGATTAGCAGGTTGTATATTAAATCAAGGATAGCTTGGGTAATTAATGCAATTGGGATGATATTACAAGTAGACTGATTTGGAATCGATAACTGACCAAGGAATAGATCCATCATGTTAAAATACCAATTAAACAAATAACTTTGCCACATTTGCTAACTTGGCTGAAATCCAAGAGCATGGTGATTTTGTTTACATAATGTTGAATTGAAAGTGTTGCCGACTAACAACTGGTTTGCTGCTTTCCTTAAGGAAAAAACATGTTCCAAACTTTCTGAAACCTTTGAGGAAAAAGAGGCAGACAAACAGAGAAAAACGAGAGACATTTGTCTGATGAACAATGAGAAAGAAAGGGGATTCCCAATAAATGTAAGGGAATCACAAAAATAAATGTAAGACCCAGGCTCTCAGTGACTTTTAGGAGGTTGCAAGTATTTAGAGAAAGTGTTATGCAGATTTGATGAGGGAAGATTAAATCAAAAACATCTTAAAACACTGAGTCCTTGTGATTTTTCTCCTTTTGACCTGGATTCACTTGAACATATTTGATAACATTGCTTCCATTCCAAAAATAAAGATCTGATGATGTAGGTTTCCCAATGAACTGCTAGGCTTTTGAATCTTGCAAATTAGTATCTTCAGTGTATTCGCTGGGTTTAAGAACAACAGTAGGTTCCTGCTTAAGAGAAACATATGAGTGGGGTACATTTAGGAAGGTTAGATTATCTTTTTACCGAGGACCATAGAATCCATGCAAGTGCAGAAAGAGGCCATTTGCCCTATCAAGTCTGCACTGACGCTCTGAAAGAGCATCCCACCCAGGCCCTCACCTTCACCCCATCCCGATAACCCCACAAGTTTACCATGACGAATCTTCCTAACCTAGTGTAATAACCCTTTTGGATGTTTGAAAAGGAACATGTGTAAGATAAGTTTGGGAAATCTCAGTCCAATTCCAGCGGATGGAGGATGGTAGATGAAATTACTCAAGCCAGAAGAATCATATATATATATATATATATATATAGTACATTTTTCTGAGATTGGGGTTAAGGTGTGTGCAGGTAATACCCCCCCAGTAAATTTACATTTTAGCATGGTTTGTAAATTAGGGATGTTCCTTGAATGGCACTTCCACCATTTCTGTGTTAGTGCAGTTCCTGCACACGCTCAGTCTTTTAAAAACAAACCACTGCTTTTCTCCCCGACCCTCCCGCTTGTCATTTTCCTCTCCTAAACCCTTGCTGCGTCCCCTTGCTGCCCTTTTCCTGAGTCTTTTCTCACGAGGGCCGGGAGAAGGAGGGAGGGAGCAAGCTGCATTACAGTAAGCAGGATGATGGGGAGAGAGTGGCAGGCAGGAGGAGTGGCAAATAGAAAGGTCAGGGGAGCAGTGAGCTTGTGGGTAAATGTTAAGTGTTTTTGGATACAAGTTCAAAGCAACCAATCTTAAAAAAAAATTATAGGTAAGAAACATAACCCCCTTTATTGCATGTTTTCTTGTGGGAAAGTGACTTTTGTTTAGCATGCTATATTGGAAAAAGTGATAGGAACTTTATTTTGTTTGTGTTGCTTTGGAAGCAACTAATGATATGGAAGTGTTTGAAATGAGAATAGTACAGCGTTGCCGAGTATTAATATCTATTGCAAGATGCATGCAAGGATTTAAACAAAAATTGAGAGACCTGCATCGAGAGAACCACGTTTTCAATGGATTAAGAACTGCCAATAGCTTAAAATTCCAATTTGAGTGATTCCACATTCTAATGTTATTGTTTGAAAATCTGTTTCAATAAATCTACCACATGCGCGAGGATTTGCTTCAAAATGCTTGACAGACAGTACCACCAGGAGGCAGTAAAGTGCTATGTATGCAAGATTTTGCAGAGCAGCAATCTGAAGATCCTATAACTTCAAAAAAAAGTTGATTTGTGAGGTTTTTGATAGCCTTACATAAAATGAGCAGAAAACATTACAGTTTGAGCAAAATAATCAACAGTCTAATACTTTATAATTTTATTCTTGATAAATTAAGATTTGGAACTCCCGGTGGCTTGTGCACTGAATTAGTACATGGGCTAACAAATTCAGCTTTGATGAAATTTAATTATTTCCTTTGTTCACATTTACTGTGGAGGAAAATACTCGTATGGTTTTAAACAAATTGGAAACTAAACAAAAACATATTCTTCCTATTTTTAACCTTCTGGAACATAGGACATATTATGTTGCACTATTATTTGTTGCTCTCTATGGTGATCCAATTTTTGCTGCTTTATAGTAAAGCTAATTGTCAAATAGCTTACATGTGTTTCCACTTGTAACAAAATCCCACCGCCACCTTTCGTGAGGTATTTGCCTTTCCACCAATCTGCAATGGCTGCTTTGTTTTCTTTTTACATCCTTCCTCCTGATCCAGTGAAATGGGGATAAAGTGGGCAGCACCCTCTACTCCCAGCTGAAAGCTAACTAAAATTTAAAGTAAAGTTTATTTATTGATCACAAGTAGGCTTACATTGAAAATCCCCTAGTCGCCACACTCCGGTGCCTATCAGCTCGGCATGTAATCTGGATAAATGAATGTAATTTATTTCCCCCAATATCCTGATAAGTGTTGACCAATGTTCCAATTTTACCATGTTTAACAAAATACTAGGGCAGCACAGTGGCTAGCACTGCTGCTTCACAGCTCCAGGGTCCCGAGGTTCGATTACCGGCTCGGGTTCACTGTCTGTGTGGAGTTTGCACATTCTCCTCGTGTCTGCGTGGGTTTCCTCCGGGTGCTCCGGTTTCCTCCCACAGTCCAAATATGTGCGGGTTAGGTTGATTGGCCAGGTTAAAAAATTGCCCCTTAGAGTCCTGGGATGTGTAGGTTAGAGGGATTAGTGGGTAAAATATGTGGGGGTAGGGCCTGGATGGGATTGTGGTCGGTGCAGACTCGATGGGCCGAATGGCCTCCTTCTGCACTGTAGGGTTTCTATGACTTCTATGTTTCTATGACTTTTTTTTTGCAATCAATTTGCTATTTTAAGATTAAATGGAATCTTGGCAAAGCTTTGTTATTAACTAAAATGATCTGATAAACCATTCAAATCTTTACCACTGAAATCCGAGGTGTCATTACAGAAATAAGGAAACAATATTTTTATGTCTATATCACAGAAATAGGCTAATTGATACAAATAGTCCATGTCATGTGCAAGACTGGTGGGTTAATACCTGGAATGACATGGTGGTGACGAATCCAATATAAGGTGTTGCATATTTTTAGGAAGGGTTTTGATGTGTAAACCTCGGTCCCAAAAGCATACTGATAGGTTTGTGTTGAAGTTGACATCCTAAACTGAATGAAAACACTTGCCCTTTTTTGTTTTAATTGTTTCCTCCTTGATTGTTCCAATGAGGAACTAAACAAATTGCTGTAACCATATTAGCACATTTGCAGTGTGACTCCCAATCGTTATTTGTTTTCCTCTCCTGCCTCATGTTAGGGACCAGATCAGAAACTCCAAAGTATATTGTGAAGTTAGCCTAGACCCCCGTTGTTTTAGATTTTGGCATTGGTGCAAGCAGAAGGTGTTTTGCACCAGGTGTGATTCCACTGACCCACTAGGAAGTTTTTAATAAAACAAAACTTTATTTAACAATGTAATTTAACCATAACAAAAAGAATTGGCATAACCTTTGGAATCATTGAGTCCCTACAGTACAGAAGAGACCATTTGGCCTATTGAATCTGCACCAACTCTGTGACAGAGTATCTTAGTAAGAAGTCTCACAACACTAGGTTAAAGTCCAACAGGTTTATTTGGTAGCAAAAACCACTAGCTTTTGGAGCGCTCGTTGCTCCTTCGTCAGGTGAATGGGAGTTCCGTTCACAAACAGTGCATATAAAGACACAAACTCAATTTACAAAAAAAAAATGGTTGGAATGCGAGTCTTTACAGGTCAGTAAGTCTTAAAGGTACAGACAACGTGTGTGGAGAGAGCGTTAAGCACAGGTTAAAGAGATGTGTATTGTCTCCAGGCAGGACAGTTGGTGAGATTTTGCAAGCCCAGGCAAGTCGTGGGGGTTACAGATAGTGTGACATGAACCCAAGATCCCGGTTGAGGCTGTCCTCATGTGTACGGAACTTGGCTATCAGTCTTTGCTCAGCGACTCTGTGTTGTCATGTGTCGTGAAGGCCGCCTTGGAGAACGTTTACCCGAAGATCAGAGGCCGAATGCCCGTGACTGCTGAAGTGTTCCCCAACAGGAAGAGAACACTCTTGCCTGGTGATTGTCGAGTGGTGTTCATTCATCCGTTGTCGTAGCCGTTGGGGAGACCATGCAGACGCTACGACAACGGATGAATGAACACTGCTCGACAATCACCAGGCAAGACTGTTCTCTTCCTGTTGGGGAACACTTCAGCGGTCACGGGCACTCGGCCTCTGATCTTCGGGTAAGGCGGCCTTCACGACACACGACAACGCAGAGTCGCTGAGCAGAGACCGATAGCCAAGTTCCGCACACATGAGGACGGCCTCAACCGGGATCTTGGGTTCACGTCACACTATCTGTAACCCCCATGACTTGCCTGGGCTTGCAAAATCTCTCTAACTTTCCTGTCTGGAGACAATACACATCTCTTTAACCTGTGCTTAACGCTCTCTCCACTCACATTGTCTGTACCTTTAAGACTTGATTACCTGTAAAGACTCGCATTCCAACCATTATTTTGTAAATTGAGTTTGTGTCTTTATATGCCCTGTTTGTGAACAGAACTCCCATTCACCTGACGAAAGAACAACGAGCGCTCCGAAAGCTAGTGGCTTTTGCTACCAAATAAACCTGTTGGACTTTAACCTGGTGTTGTGAGACTTCTTACTGTGTTCACCCCAGTCCAACGCCGGCATCTCCACATCAGAGTATCTTACCCAGGCTCTCTCCCTACCCTACCCCCTGTAACCGCACACATTTCCCATGGCTAATCCATCTAACCTACACATCTTGGGAAATTAAGGGGCAATTGAGTATGGCCAATCCACCAAAATTGCATATCTTTGCACTGTGGGAGGAAACCGGAGCACCCAAAGGAAACCCATGCAGACTTAGGAAGTATGTGCAAACTCCAAACAGTCACAAGGCCAGAATTGAACCTGTAGCTCTGAGGCAGCACTGTGCCATCAATTGAAATACTTAAACATGACAATGTATAATTCTTAACTGCTCTAGCTATCTCTGTTAGTTCCAATTTAAGCTATATTCATAAGACCGTAAGATCTAGGAGCAGAATTAGGCCATTTGGCTCATTGAATGGTGGAGCAGACTCAATCATGGCTGATCAGATTCTCTTCCCCATTCTCCTGCCTTCTCCCCGTAACCCCTGATCCCCTTATTGATCAAGAACCTAGCTATCTCTGTCTTAAAGACACTCAATGACCTGGCCTCCAAAGCTCTCTGTGACAATGAGTTCCACAGATCATCACCCTCTGGCTGAAGAAATTCCTCCTCATCTCAGTTTTAAAGGAGCGTCCCTTCACTCTGAGGTTGTGCCATCGAGTTCTAGTCTCTCCAACTAATGGAAGCGTCCTCTCCACATCCACTCTATCTCGGCCTGTCAGTATTCTGTAAGTTTCAATTAGATTCCCTCTCATCCTTCAAAATGCCATCGAGTATAGACCCAGACTCCTCAAATGACAAACCCTTTATTCCTGGGATCATTCTTATGAATCTCCTCTGGACCTCCTCCAAGGCAGCACATCCTTCCTCCGGTATGGGGCCCAAAACTGCTCACAATATTCCAACTGGAGTCTGACCAGAGCCCATATACAGCCTCCGCAGTACATCCCTGCTCTTGTATTCTAGCCCCGAAGAAATGAATGCTGACATTGAATTTGCCTTCCTAACTGCCAACTCAACCTGCATGTTAACTGTAAGAGAATCCTGAACCAGGACTCCCAAGTCCCTTTGTGCTTCAGCTTTCCGAAGCCTTTCCCCATTTAGAAAATAGTCTATGCCCTTATTCTTCCTACCAAAGTGCATAACCTCGTACTTTCCCACATTGTATTCCATCTGCTGCTACTTTGCCCGCTCTCCTAGCCTGTCCAAGTCATTCTGCAGCCTCCCCACTTCCTGTCCCTCTACATATCTTTATCGTCCACAAATTTAGCAACTATACCCTCAGTTCCATCTTTCAGGTCATTAATGTATAGAGGAAAAGTTGTGGTTCCAACAGTGAACCCTGTGCAACACCACAAGTCACCGATTGCCATCCTGAAAAGGACCCCCTTATCCCCACTCTCTGATTGACAGACAGAAGGCAATCTTCTATCCATGCCACTACCTTGCCTCTAACACCATTGGCTCTTGGCTTATTTAGCAGCCTCTTGTAAGGCACTTTGTTAAAGGCTTTCTGGAAATCCAAATAAATCATTTCCACTGGCTCTCCTTTGTCTAACTTCATTACCTCCTCAAATAATTCTAACAGATTTGTCAGCCATGACCTCCCTTTGATGAAGCAGTGCTGACTCGGCCTCTTTTACCAAGCGTTTCCAAATACTCCGTAATTTCATCCTTAATGGACTCCAAGATCTTGCCTTTGGCCGAGATCAGGCTAACTGGCCTATAATTTCCCATCTTCTACCTCCCTCCTTTCTTAAACAGGGGTGTTACATTGGCTTTTTTCCAGTCCTCTGGGACCTTCCCTGACTCCAGTGATTTCTGAAAGATCACCATCAATGCTTCCACAATCACCTCCGCTATCTCCTTCAGAAACCTGAAGTGTAGTCCATCTGATCCGGGTTATTTCTCCACCCTCAGACCTTTCAGCTTCCCTAGCACCTTCTCCTTAGTGATGGCCACTACATTTACCTCTGCCCCGACCTCTTGAAGTTCTGGCATGTTAACGGTGTCTTCCATCATGAAGACTGATGCAAAGTACCCATTCAGTTCCTCTGCCATCCCCATAGACACAAACTCACCAAAACCCACGGGTTAGTTCTCCAGCCATTTAACACCTTTGAACAGAGATACTGAGAGACACCTGTCTTCTGACTCTCAGACAGCAACCTCCAGAGATTTGTCTTCACACAGCAGAACTCCAGAGAAAGAGAGAGAGAAAACACATCTTTCGTTTTGCAGACCTCTGGAGAAAGCTACCTATTTTCTTGCAGGTCAGAAACTTAAATTTCTAAAGGAAGAGAGAAAGAGCATCTTTTCAAATTCAAACAGCAACTGTCTGCTTGTCTCTCTATAAACCTAGTTCCTCCCATTCACATGACTTTCTCGTCTTGCCAAGCAGCCTTATTAAACTCTGAAGCCCCAGGGGACAACCCTAAAAACATCAAAACTGCATTAACTCAGATTAAAACAAGCACCCCATTAATTAGAAGCAATTACTCTTCTGCATGTCAGCTGCTGGTTGCAGACAAATTGGCTCCATTTAAACAGAGTTGAATCTTAATGTCTCCTTCACAAGAAACTGGACACAAATACATTTCTTAAAGGCATTGTATTGTCACCCTCATCATAACTCATAAGAGGCTATGTTTGATAGGAGCTCGTAATTGCATGTTGTGGGAATCATCAATTAATACAAGGTATCATCATTAAAAGGTTTGTTGACCAGAATTCCTCATTTCTCTTGCCACTGCCTCATTTGCACTCTTGGGGTCCAGCTAATTTGTACTTAATTTCCCCTCGAGACCAAACAAAATTTTCAGAATTTTAAATAGGCCTTTATTCAAGCTATAGCAGGGAAGTCTGCCTGTACTGGTGCTGGATCTTCAATTGTAGGTATCTACATTTTTTATTAACTTTGTCATTTTTAAAACATCAAGAAAATGATGACTACACAGGGCTGTCAAAAACATGTGGTCTATAGTGTCAAATTATTGAAATTTTAGATATAATACGAAGGACTATAGAAAACAAATCTCAAGTATCTTGCTATATTGAAAACAGTGCCTAATAAGAAAAACTCATCGATCCCTAAAGATGGTGAGGTGTCATCAGAAAATATATGCTGACACGGGTCAAACATTGGTCTAGGCAAATGCACCATCATCGTCTTTGGTAAGTGATTAGATGTCCTGTGTTTTTCTTTTAAAAACAAATATACTGATATCCTTTTTTCATAGCTGCTACATATAGCATACACGCTCATGCTCTTTGGCAGTATTTGGAAATCTGAATGTCTAATGCTTTTTGCCTGTAATTGTTTATGAATGAAGTGAAAGAACAGTTTGTCTCAGAGAGATGAGTTGCCAATGATTTTACATTGGGGAAAAAAGTACTTAAAGATTCTTTTTATTTGTATTTCCATAGATGATTAATCCATAGACATGTTAGCAATTTCAGATGACGAGGTGACTTTTTTTGCAGTAATTGGAGGATGGCATGATTTGTACATACTGAGACTGCTGCTGGAGGGCGTTTGGTCTTTTTTTGGCATGTTCCTTCTCTGTACCACGTAGGAATTACCCCAAATGAACCAGAAAAGTTAGTGATGTCAGTCACAATGGATTTGTGCTGACCGTTGTCATCTCAACTGTACATACAATACCCATGAGCTGTAGAAAGTAATTTACAGTTCCACTGAGCTCTTTAAAGACGAGTTCTTGTAGCAAAATTCTATTTTTGTACACTTGATCAGCACTTTTCAAAGTGTGCCCGATGGGTTGGGAAAAAGTCATATAAAATATACTTCATCCTTAAAAACTTTTGTCATTTTTTTACATTAATTCATATTGTGCTTAACTGTTAATAAATTACATTTCTTAAAGTCCTGTTGTTTATTTGACATTTTGCATTTGCTTTAATTTAAAAAAAATAATTAACTGCACTTTACCTTGATGCCTTTTGAAATATAGGCATTTTTGAACGTGACTATATTTCCAGATTCCTTCTCCTTGTAAGTGATGGTTTTAATTTAAGTGATAATTATTTAGAGCGGTGTGTTTACACTATGATCAAAAAATGCAAATCAAGCACAATGTTACTAAAAGCATCCTTGCTGTTTAGTGTTATTTTCCAATAGGTATTAAGTTGGCTGCTTAATTACTTAAGAATATAAATGTCCCTCTATAATTTCAGGCCCTAGTCCATCACCCTACTGAGCAGTAATAGACCCAAGAAAATATCAGTAATGTGCTCCATAAAGTAGCAGTATAGATTATTTTGAGGCGATTGTGCATGTCACAACATAAAACAGTGTACGACCAGGATGTTTCAAAGCTTGGAGCGAATCCTTAAAGCAAGCTCGATTCTTTGCAATAGGACTTTTAACACCATATACGTGAGGCCATTTCAGAGGGCAGTTGAGAGTCAAACACATTGCTGTGGCTCTGGAGTCGCATGTAGGCCAGACCAGGTAAGGACAGCAGATTTCCTTCCCTAAGGGACACTAGTGAACCAGATGGGTTTTTCTGACAATCAACAATGGTTTCACGGTCATCAGTAGATTTTTAATTCCAGATATTTTTTATTGAATTCAAATTCCACCATCTGCTATGGCAGGGATTTGAACCTGGGTCCCCAGAGCATTAGCTGAGTTTCTGGATTAATAGTCTAGCGATAATACCACGAGGTGGTGTTGGTGGATCACCTTGAACTCCTGCCTACTGAATTCTGTACACAAAACCCCCCCCAGAACTGAAGAAAATTCTATGAATTATTTTCAAATCTGTACAAAGTGAAAACTTAAACTATACAGTTTGAACATATTTCTTGAAGATGTACTTGTCCTTTTTCGCCTTCATTTGTTCCATTGACTGTATTTTTTGATTATTTGATGGATAATTAAATGGTGTACAATGGTATCATGAACTGTGCGATAATAATTGAAATTATTTCAAATGTTGCTTACTAAAATTTAATTAACAAGTGAGATGTGGTCTAAAATGTTTGTATCATAGCTACCTGGATATCATTATTAGGAACTGGTTAATCAAGTTATCTTCAAATTTTCCAATTACCATGATTTACATATCATACCTGCTTATAAAACTTGCAAGTATTAGGCCACAGTCAGTCTTCGAAAGAGTCACAAGGACATTGGTGTAACATTTGACACTCTAATTAGGTGTATTAAAAATAATAGGATGTTGAGTTGTATCTGAAATTTGTCGTAATTATTTCTTGGTCAACGTAGCAGAACATACCCCCGTTTGGGCTCAGTGAGGGCTGAAGGCCCAAATAATTTTCTCGTGTGAGAACTGATATTGCATTTCACTCTTAAGCCCATAAGTAGGTTTTCTTTAAGATCAAAATGCTGCAGATGCTGGAAGACTGAAATAAAATTGCACCTCTAATTTGCGCAATTACTTCCTGGTTAAAAAATACCCCCATTTGGGCCGAGTGAGAGCCTGAGGCCAAAATAATAAATTTCTAGTGTGCGTCTGTGATACTGCACATTGCTGTTTAATCACATTCACAACTATATTTTCTATATTTGAAAAATACTGTGGATACTGTAAAACTGAAATAAAAGAACAAAATGCTGGAAACACCTGGATTTGGGGGAATTTGTGCAGCGAGAAATAGTCAGTGTTTCATTTCAGTTACCTTTTATTTTGACTTAAGTTTAGACAAATGTTAAATTACAGAATATTTTTACCATTGATGTCAGTCATAAGCTTTGAACCGTATAATTGGTGAATATTTTTAATAACTGAAGAACTTCTGTCTGCAAACTAAAACATTCCTTAGATTGTTTAATTCAGCGTTTAAACCTCATTGAACTGATTGGGCTATTGTGAATGGTGGATAAGGTAGAAAATAAATGCAATGAATAGAAAGAAAACTTTGACTTGTCCACTCAAGGAAAAGAAATGCAGCATGATGCACATAAACACGAGTCATTGTTCCACTTTATTTAGTGACATTTCTTCCTTTGCAGGATGATATTTACATGTATGGAGGAAAGGTTGATACTGACAATGGAAATATCACAAATGAGCTATGGATCTTCAACATCCCCACTCTATCATGGACGAGGAAAATTCCAACAGTTCTAATCCCTGGCCAACAGTATGATGTGGAAGGACACTCGGCACACATCATTGAAATGGACAGTGGAGATGTAATCATGATCATCATTTTTGGATATTCTGCACTTTATGGTTACATAAACAGTGTTCAGGAATACAGTATAAGTAAGTAATTTGCATAAATGTTTTGAATTCCTAAAATGTATTGCAAAATCAGTTAATCAGAAAAGCTTAATCGAAAATTAAAATGAACCTAAACCTTTAAACAAAAAGATAATACAGAATGTCAGGTTTTGTGGTAGTAATGGCGACCAAACTGTCAGTGTTTACTGTCATTATTGCACTGGAACTGAGCAACTTCTTGAGTTAGCACTTGTGCAGTGAAGTATAGAACTTTAGAAGCTGCCAGTGATTCTGTGCTTTACAAGGCAGTGTGCTGTTGAGATCCCCCAGACTGAAATCAATCAGAAATCTTTTAAGCTGATGAAATTTTCCACGCTGATGAAATTTTCCACTTGTATGTTCATATAGTCTTTACAGTTTAAAAAAAAAACCCTTGAAAAATTTGCACTTTGCTGAATGAGTTAGCTGGAGTAGTTCAGTGGTTGCTCTCTGTCCTTTCAGCAGGAAGGCCATGGGTTCAGATCCCACTCTAGGACTAGTTGGAGGCAGGCCAGCATGTATCAGTGCCGGTCCCCAGCCTGGATAAATGGGGAGTATTGGTGGCAGGAAGGACATAAGGCTGTTAAACTACCCATTAAATCCTGAAAAATTGATGGTTGATGTGGAGGTGATCAACCAACATTGCGGTGACCTGATGTGACAAGGGATAAGTGCATGAGGAAGGAAGGAGATGGAATGAGTTGTAACTGGGTTTTAACAGCAGACTAAGTTCAGTGCTGCTGTTAAGCAGTTGCACTGGAGTTCTTTTCATGTTTGTGTCGCATTCCTTCATTGTAATAATTTTTTAATTTATGCCATTTTGGATTCTACCTTTTGATCTCAAGCATACTCTAATCATTTATTTTACCATTTATAAAACTTAAATTACAAATGAAGGACTTTAGTGGTTTCTCCTTCCTGAGTTTCTGCCTGTGAGAATACATCAGTGTGATTGGCCACTTGTCCTGATGATGACACTGTTGCTGGAGATTGACTTAATTTGGTGCCAGAACAAAACTGCTATTTGGAAAGGGAAAACTTGTGTCTCAGGCATTGCAAATCTTTGTGGACAGCTTTACTGAGATTGGCTGAGTGCTGATGCTTTGTTGCTGGCCACAAGATCCAATCCAATATAGTAATAGAGAATCTTATAACAATTGTTAGTGACATCTTTAATTTATTTACAGCAAATATCAAAAACTGTATAAAATCCCTCTAATTCTGGGCAGTAGAAATAAGTCTGACAAGAAGATCCTCCCATCATATGGAAATCAAATTCCCTGTATAACCTGTTTGATAAATTCTTAATCACTGGCTGCAAAACTATTAATTGATTATGCCTTTACTTTTTTTTAAAAAAAGGCTGGGATTGTCTATTTTTAAAATATTTTAAAGAACCATTTGCAGCTAATTTTGTGGGCTATATAAGGGGTGAAATTTTCTCAAAAATTTTAACTGCCCCATTTTCTCATGTTTTTCCAGTGAGGTAAGTGATGGTAACTTATGGCACACTGTGCAATACAGAGGCCGTAATTTGATTCCCACCAGCAGGGTGAGTGAGGGGAGCTATTCACGCTGAGAAGCTGGCTGCAGACTGCTAGGGTCGCCATTGTGCATACCTCCCCACCCCCTGATGCTGGCCCGATGATAGCTGCACCCCCACTGACCAGCCCCTACTCCCCCGATGCCAAGTTTATCACTTCCCTCCCCTTCTACATGCCTCTCTCCCCTGCCCTGCCCCTTAGGCATTGCCCAGTGGCAATGCCAGGCAGGCCATGTGGGCACTGCATGGTCCTGCCCCGACCACCTAGGGGCTTCGGTGGCCCATGGTCCCATTGGTGACGCCATCATATCTAGTTCCCGTTGGTGAGGACTATCTGTGATCCGCGTTGGTGAGGACCTCGACCAGCGAGGTAGAAAAGGTAAGTGAACCCAGGCTGATAAAATGAGCCTCGCCCCAGTCCTGGGCACTAGGTTGATTTCCACCTGCAGAATGTGGCCAGCAATATCAGGAGAGTATTGTTCGAGGGTAAATCCACATCTGGCATGTGGGAGTCTTTTAAGGAGCAGTTGATAGGAGAGCAGGACAGGCATGTGCCTGTAAAAAGGAAGGACAGGAAAGGTAGGATTCGAGAGCCGTGGATAACCAGAGAAATTGTGGGTCTAATCAAAAAGAAAAAAGAGGCATACGTAAGATCCAGGCAGCTAAAAACAGATGAAGCATTGGAAGAATACAGAGAAAGTAGAAATGAACTCAAACAGGGAGTTAGAAGGGCAAAAAGGGGTCACGAAATGTCCTTGGCAGACAGGATTAAGGAGAATCCCAAGGCATTATACATATGTTCGGAACAAGACGGTTGTCAGAGAAAGAGTCGGACTTCTCAAGAACAAAGGAGGGGAATTATGCTTAGAACCCAAGGAAGTAGGTGAGATCCTAAATGAATACTTTGCATAAGTATTCATAAAGGAGAGGGACACGTTGATTGATAGTGTCTCAGAGGATAGGCCTGTTAGAACAAATCTCAATTACAAGGGAGGAAGTGTTAGGTGTTTTAGGAAGCATTAAGGTAGACAAATCCCCAGGGCCAGATGGCATCTGTCCTAGATTACTGAGAGAGACAAGAGATGAAATTGCTGGGCCTCTAACAGAAATCTTTGTTTCTTCATTGGACACAGGTGAGGTCCCAGAGGATTAGAGGATAGCAAATGTGGTCCCGTTATTTAAGAAGGGTAGCAAGGATAACCCGGGTAATTATAGGCCAGCGAGCTTGACGTCCATGGTAGGGAAATTGTTGGAGAAGATTATTAGAGATCGGACCTATACACATTTAGAGCTGAATAATCTCATTAGCGATAGACAACATGGTTTTGTATGAGGGAGGTCATGCCTCACAAATTTGGTTGAGTTTTTTGAGGAGGTGACAAAAATGATTGACAAGGGAAGGGCCATGGATGTCGTCTACATGGACTTTAGTAAAGCATTTGACAAGGTCCCTCATGGCAGGCTGGTGCAAAAGGTTAAATCTCACGGGATCAAAGGTGAACTAGCTAGATGGGTACAGAACTGGCTTGGCCATAGAAGACAGAGGTTGGCAGTGGCGGGGTCTTTTTCTGATTGGAGGTCTGTGACTAGTGGTGTTCCGCAGGGCTCTGTACTGGGACCTCTGCTGTTTGTGATATATATAAATGATTTGGAAGAAGGTGTAACTGGTCTGATTAGTAAGTTTGCGGACGACACAAAGATTGCTGGAGTTGCAGATAGTGATGAACGTTGTCAGAGAATACAGCAGGGTATAGATAGGCTGGAAAATTGGGCGGAGAATTGGGAGATGGAATTTAATCCAGATAAATGTGAAGTGCTGCATTTTGGTAGATCTAATGCAGGGGGGAGCTATACAATAAATGGCAGAACCATCAGGAGTATAGACACACAGAGGGATTTGGGTGTGCAAGTCCACAGATCCTTAAAGGTGGCAGCACAGGTGGAAAAGGTGGTGAAGAAGGCATATGGCATGCTTGCCTTTATTGGGTGGGGCATAGAGTATAAAAGTTGGCATATGATGTTGCAGTTATATAGAACGTTGGTTAGGCCACATTTGGAATACTGCGTCCAGTTCTGGGTCACCACACTACCAGAAGGACGTGGAGGCTTTGGAGAGAGTGCAGAAAAGGTTTACCAGGATGTTGCCTGGTATGGAGGGTATTAGCTATGAGGAGAGATTGAGTAAACTAGGGTTGTTCTCCCTGGAAAGACAAAGGTTGATGGGCGACCTAATAGAGGTTTATAAAATTATGAAGGGCATTGATAGGGTGAACAGTTGGAAGCTTTTTCCCAGGTCAGAAATGACAAACACAAGGGGTCACAAGTTCAAGGTAAGGGGGGCAAGGTTCAATCCAGATATGCGGGGGACGTATTTTACACAGAGGGCGGTGGGGGCCTGGAATGCACTACCAAGCAAGGTGGTTGAGGCAGTCACGTTAGGATCATTTAAGACTTATCTAGATAGCCACATGAACAGACTGGGAATAGAGAGATACAAACAGATGGTCTAGTTAGGAACACATGATCGGTGCAGGCTTGGAGGGCCGAAGGGCCTGTTCCTGTGCTGTATTGATCTTTGTTCTTTGAGAGGTGAGAAATCAGGCGTAAACCAGATTTTCCGTCTCTTGATCGTATTTTCCACCCCGCTACGCTACTCGACCAATGCAGTGAGGTGGAAAAATCCCACACAAGGAGTCCCATGTTGGACTTCATTGACACACATTCACCTAAATGGAAATTACATTTGCTGGGCTTTGCACGTAAGCCCTGTAATTAAAGCTAACTATGAAAATGACTGCTGTAACAAACAACAATGTGGAAAATCCTGAAGATCATTCGTTAGTTGATTAGTTTTATAAAGTTCATTAATTAGTGTCACAAGTAGGCTTACATTAACAATGCACATCACTCTTCACATCAGGAGCTTTTGCCAGCAGTTCATCAGATATTTTCTACATGCTTGTACTTGTGTGTTTGGATCGATAACTCCTCAGATGATAATTCCAAATAACCCGATGGAATTCAAAAATGTGTAAGCTGCAAATGTGTTATAAAGAATAATGTGGCACTGTGTGAGGGTTAAGCATATTACCGTGGACAATCATCTAAGACTTGTGTTACATTATAGGTTCAATCATTAGACCAGTGAAACAAAACCCAGATCACTTTAAGGGAAATCAACTCTGGAAAGACAGTGAACTGTCTGCTAACATTAAATTATTCCAAATGACACCATGTTTTTAGTGTTTGTTGTATGAAGGTGAAATAACCCACGAGTATTTAGGGAAGGTATTTTGAATTATTTTACTTTAATTGTAGCACACATTGTGTGTGGACACACAGCTTTTTTTTTTACTGCTTTTGGTGATTTATTAAACATCACTGAGTCCATGCAGTTCACATACAACTTGTTGTTTGGCGCTATGGATAGTAGAGGCTCCAAGTTTCTTTCTATCACACAAGTGACCAGGAATCTTTCCTGCTCTTAATGCCTGCCATTGGCATGCATTGGAAGGATTTGCAGATTGATATCAACCTGTTTTGCTGTGTTTTGAATGCATCTTCATTACCCATTCAGTCCTCAGGCGAGCCTCAATCCCAGAGCTTTCGTCTCAGTGGCGGCAACGTTATTCACTGTTCCATAAGACCATTGGTAAACTGCTTTGCACTGATGTAAAATATGTAGTCTAACTGCTTTATTCAAATTATGACAACAACTATTTTGTTAAGTAAGCTTTTTCAGCTGTCACCAATACATTTATGTTATGGGCTTCATATCTTAAATGAAAACAGTTATCAAAGATAATAGTTGCTTTTTAGTGTATTTGTTGAAAATTAAGATAAACTGTGATTAACTTAAAGCATAAATTACAAAGGTTATCATTTGGTAGTACAGAACTGGAGTATTGCTGAAGCGAAATGCTGTCAAAGTTTTTCATCTTGCTCTCATCAAGGTATTAGAATTACACAAATGAGTAATGTGATATATGAATTTTAGTTCTGGTGTGATGCCCAGTACATAGGCCATACATCCCAATGACTGGTGGATCGTATCAAACCGAATATCCGCTTGGCTGTTTGCAATAGGCAGAGTACTGACATTCTAAACTAACGCTTGCAAAGTTCAGAACAAAATGTGTACTATTAGATGTGATTCAGTGATAGGGCAGCACTTGTTTAACAATCCCAATTGTGCTCAGAATGACACTAACAACCAATTTAAGATTATCAGGCATTCTTGCAATATGGCTCACTTACCCTTGCCAGAAGCTAAATTTATTCATATCCAATGACTTGTCCTCTGCAGATAAAAGGAATATGAACAGACATGGCATTGCTTTTGAAATAACCAAAAGCATAGGCGGTAATGCATTCGCTATGGCAACATGCCTTGGTCAGTCAGAATCCACTTGCCAACCAATCAGCACCTTTCCCTCATGCAGTATGAATTGTTGTTCCCTTTGAAATTTAACATTCTTGAGTTCGTCATAATGAGTGCAAATTCAGCAATACAAAGATTTGATAACTTGTGTTGTGCGCGCTAGAAAATATTTACTCATCTCCATTCAAGCTTAAATGTTCTGCAAACTGATGTTTGATGCAAAGAGAAAGCAACAGATTTGTTTAGTTGAACTGTTGCCTGGTTGAATTGGAATTGAGTCGGCTTTTGTCTGCAGAGGACAGGTCATTGAATATGAATAAATGTAGCTTCTAGCAAGGGTAAGTGAGCTGCATTGCAAGAATGACAATCTTAAATTGGTTGTTAGTGTAATTCTTAGTGCAATTGGGATTGTCAGTCCTACGTGCCAGGTATGAGGGAATCCTATTTGACTCATCAATGTTCACCTTTAATGTAACTCTGTCCAATCACAGCATCCAACTTTTTTGATCAAGTCAACATTTTTGACCTGCCTGGCAGAGTATTCCAAACATTTATCACTCAATTAAATATTTAAATTTATATAAGCATGAAAACATTTGAGACAATTGATTACTTTTGGAATAAGTGCAGTGACTGTACGTTAGTAGACAAATGCAAGTGCCATTCTTTGCCAGCCATTCTTTGAACTAAAATGTAATGAACTTAGTTGTAACACACACACCTCTTTCAGAAAGCTTTTGCCAGCTGTGTAATGAGATGGATGAATGGAAAATCTGTTTCTTTTTGCTGCAATTGTGTTCTTCAAGATGTTGGGAGAACATCTTTGAATAGTGTTGTGAGACCTTGCAGTGTTTACTTGTGTATAAGGGCAAGTTCTCAGTTTTATGTTGGGCCTGAGGAACAGTGTATCCCACAGTGCAGTATCCTGAAGGTACTGTGTCTCAGATTTTACACTTGGGTCTTTATATGGGATTGCAAACAAAAGCTTTCTGAAAGAGGTGCGTGTGTTACCAACTAAGTTCATTACATTTTAGTTCAATTTTGTTTCATTAATTTCCATTTTTACTTCCTAGATTTACTACTTTGACTTAATTTGAAATAAAAATCTGGGTGGGTTTACTGTGCACTACCTCAAACTTAAATGAAGCTGCTTGTCTATCCTCCCTCCACTTCCACCATTCCCCAGCCAGCTACTTTCCTTTCTGAAGCTCATCATCTTTACATAGAAATTAGAAACAGGAGTAGGCCATTCGGTCCTTCGAGCCTGCTCCAAACATTCATTTTGATCATGGCTGATCATCGAATTCAATATCCTGATTTCCCCCTTTCCCCTCCATGTCCCTCGAATCCCTTTAGCCCCAAAAATTGAATTTAAATAATTGCCATCAGCTGACTTTGGAACAGAGGATCAGCTTTGCCTTCTCCTATTTGCACTATTACTGCTGACATGAAGGAACAGCTGACCCCAGGACAGTTGAAATCGTTCCATAATTTACCTGTTGTACTGGTATAAAATGTTCCAGCATATTTGCAAAAGAGATGAGCTTCAGTAGGTTATATGCCGTACTCCTACTCCCACAGGAAATAATTTCTCCATCAAAACCTTTCATGATTTTGAACATGCCTAAACAAACCCTTTACCCTTCTCTGCTCTACCCATACAAACACAAATAGTACTAGGTGTTGGAGTAAGCCATGCGGCCCCTGAGCCTGCTCCGTCATTTCCTAAGATCACGGCAGATCTGACGGTATCCTCAAATGTGCATCCTGCCTACCCCCAACAACGTATCACCCCCTTATTTACCAAGAATCTGTCCACCTCTGCTTCCACTACCTTTTCAGGAAGAAAATTCCAAAGACTCATGACACTCAGAGGAAAAAAAAATCATCTCATCTCCACGTTAAATGGGTGATTCCGAGTTCTAAATTCTCCCACAAGCGGGATCTCCTCATCTACCCTGTCCAGGTCCCTTAGGATCTTGTGCGTTTCAATCAAGGCTCCTCTTCTGCTTAAAAACCCCAACAGATACAAGCCTAATGTTTCCAACCTTTTCTCATAAGACAACGTGCCCATTCCAGGTATTAGTCTGGGAACCCTTCTCCGAACTTCTTCCAAGCATTTGCATCCTTCCTTACATCAGGTGACTTGATACTTTACCCAGTATTCCAAGTGTGGTCTCACTCGTGCCCTGTACAATTGAAGCATAACCTGCTACTTTTGTATTCAATTCCCCTTGCAGTATATGATTACATTCTATTAGCTCTCCTAGTTACTTGCTGTACCTGCTTATTAGCCATTTGCGATTCATGCACAAGGGCACCCAGATCCCTCTTGTACCTCAGAGCTCTCCAACCTCTCAACATTTAGATAATGCGTTATCTTTTTTATTTTTCCTGCCACAATGGACAATTTCACATTTTCCCACATTATGTTCATTTGTCAGCTCTTTGTCCATTCCATAAGCTATATATATATATATTTGTTTTGTAACCTCAATCTGTCCTCTTCACAACTTGTTTTCCTACCTGTCATTGTGTCATCAAGAAATTTGGCATTCATCCCTCCATCCAAGTCATTGATATAAATTGTAAACAGCTGAGGCCCCAGCACTGAATCCTGTGGCGCATCATTCATTACATCTGGCCAACCTGAAAAAGACCCATTTATGCCTACTCTCTGCTTTGTGTTAGCTTGCCAGCCTTTTATACCTGCCAATTATATTACCCCCATACCATGAGCTTTTATTTTCTGCAATGACCTTTGATATGGCACCTTATCGAGTGCCTTCCAAAAATCTAAGTACAGTACATCCACTGGTCCCCCTTTATCCAAAGCACTTGTTATTTCCTCAAATAATTCCAATAAATTGGTTAAACATGATTTCCCTTACATTAAACTATGTTGTCTTTGCCTGATTACCTTGAACTTATCCAATCGCCCTGCTATAACTTCTTCAATAATAGCTTCCAACATTTTCCCTCTGACCAATGTTGTTTCCCATTTTCTGCCTCCCTCCCTTTTTCAGTAATGGACTTGCATTTGCTATCTTTCAATCTAATGGAACCTTATCCGAATCTGGGGAATTTTGGAAAATGAAAACCAATGTGTCAATTATCTTACTAGACTCTTCTTTTAAGACCTTATGATGAAGCCCATCAGTATCTGGGCTTTTGTCGGCCTGCAACTCCAATGATTTACTCAATGTTTCTGGTTATTGTAATTTTCCCAAGTTCTCTTTCCCTTCCGCTTCTTGGTTTATAGCTGCTTCTGGAATGTTACTTGTATCCTCTTTAGTGAAGTTTGATGCAAAATACCTGTTCAATTTATCAACCATTTCCTTCTTTTCCATTGTTAACTCTCCAGACTCTCTTTCTGTTGGACCATTGCTCACATTGTTAACTCTTTTCTTTGTTAACTATTTATAGAAACTCTTACTATCTGTTTATATGTTTCTGGTTAGCCTTTGCTTGTACTCTACTTTTTTCCCCCTCATCAATCTGCTCGTCATCCTTTGCTATTCCATATGTTCTGTCCAATTTTCTGATCTTCCACCTACCTTTGCACAATTATATGCTTTTTCTTAATATCATAGAATCCCTAAAATACAGAAGAGGGCCATTCAGCTCATTGAGCCTATCTTCAACCTTTTAGTTATACACAATAGTGGGTCCATCTGTTAGACTTGTTCTTACTCATTGGAATGCATATATTCTGTGCATTCTGAAATACCCCAAAGGTGAAAGTAACTTAAATTTCTTTGAGATACTATTATGTGGGGGACCACCCCCCACCCCCACCCATCGCACCTATACGTCTAGACACTTAATTCCATGGATACCTTTTAAAATAAAACTTCAATATTGGAATAAAAGCCTGAACTAACCTCAAGGAAACTCGCACATTAACTCATACAGCTGATTTTACTGCACTCCCTACTTTTGTGGTGCTGTTTGTTGCCTCGAGATAAATGTGCTGGTTGAGTCTCAATTTCATTACTCAGTAATTCAGCAGTTTCAGTGGACTCCTCTCATTGTGGTGTTGGCTCACATGAAGGTGCAAAAGTGTCAGTGTTTTCAACCTGTTTGTAACTCTCGGGTTCAGCTTCTAGATTTGTTGCTGTTCTTTTAGATTGGGGGACCCCATTTTTCACTTTTACATTTAAGCATGCTCAGTAATGTCTATTGAAGGTATATCATCTTGGGTGATGTTTTATTTTGAAAAATGAAAATACATTTTTTTAACATAAGAACATAAGAAATAGGAGCAGGAGTAGGCCATCTGGCCCGTTGAGCCTGCCCCGCCATTCAACAAGATCATGGCTGATCTGAAGCGAATCAGTTCCACTTACCCGCCTGCTCCCCATATCCCCTAATTCCCTTATCGATCAGAAAACTATCTACCCGTGATTTAAACATATTCAACGAGGAAGCCTCCACCACTTCAATGGGCAGAGAATTCCAGAGATTCACTACCCTCTGAGAGAAGAAGTTCCCCCTCAACTCTGTTCTGAACCGGCCCCCCCTTATTTTGAGGCTGTGCCCTCTAGTTCTGGTTTCCCTTCTAAGTGGAAAGAATCTCTCCACCTCTACCCTATCCAGCCCCTTCATTATCTTATATGTCTCTATAAGATCACCCCTCATCCTTCTAAACTCCAACGCGTACAGACCCAATCTGTTTAATCTCTCCTCATAAGCTACACCCCTCATCTCCGGTATCAACCTGGTGAACCTTCTCTGCACTCCCTCCAAGGCCTATATATCCTTTCGCAAATAAGGGGACCAAAACTGCACACAGTACTCCAGTTGCGGCCTCACCAGTGCCTTGTATAGTTGCAGCAAGACCTCCCTGCTTTTATATTCTATCCCCCTCGCAACATCCTCACAAAAAGATTCCAAACTATGAAATTTTGCTTTAAATCTTTTTCAGCAAAATATTCCCTTAACTGCTTAATTAAATAATAAGTAATTTTAGTCCTGGCTCTTGATCATCTCTCTCAGACACTTTAAAGAATTTCTCTGAATTATTTAAGTTCTAATTTTAGCGGTTGCTCTTCTCTCTTATTTCTTTCAGCTCCAAACCTTTATTTGACCTTAATGGTTTAAATTAATTATGAATTTTTTTCCCTGTCTCGCACTCTGTTAAATGCCAGTTCTTTATGGACTTTGACAAGGTACCACATAGTAGATTGTTGCATAAGGTTAAATCTCACAATATCCGGGGTGAGGTAGCCAATTGGATACAAAATTGGCTTGATGACAGAAGACAGAAGTTGTAGAGGGTTGTTTTTCAAACTGGAAGTCTATAACCAGCAGTGTGCCTCAAAGATTGGTGCTGGGTCCACTGCTATTTGTTATTTATATTAATGATTTGGATGAGAATTTATGGGGCATAGTTAGTAAGTTTGCAGATGACACCAAGATTGGTGGTATAGTGGACAGTGAAGAAAGTTATCTAGGATTGCAACGGGATCTTGATCAATTGGGTCAATGAATGGCAGATGGAGTTTAATTTAGATAAATGTGAGGTGATGCATTTTAATAGATTGAATCGGGGCAGGACCTAATCAGTTAATGGTCGGGCTTTGGGGAGAGTTACAGAACAGAGATATAGGTGTTCATAGCTCCTTGAAAGTGGAGTCACAAGTGGACAGGGTGGTGAAGAAGGCATTCGGCATGCTTGGTTCCTTGGTCAGAATATTGAATACAGGAGTTGTGACGTCTTGTTGAAGTTGTACAAGACGTTGGTAAGGCCACACTTGGAATACTGTGTACATTTCTGGTCACCCTATTTATAGAAAGGATATTATTAAACTAGAAAGAGTGCAGAAAAGATTTACTAGAATGCTATCGGGACTTGATGGTTTGAATTATAAGGAGAGGCTGGATAGACTGGGACTTTTTTCCCTGAACTGTAGGAGGCTTAGGGATAATTTTATAGAGGTCTATAAAATATTCAGGGGCAAAGAAGAGGTAGGTAGTCAACATCTTTTCCCAAAGGTAGGGGACTCTAAAACGAGATGGCATAGGTTTAAGGTGAGAGTGGAGGGATATAAAAGAGTCCAGAGGGGCAATTTTTTCACACACTTTGAGCCTGCTCCACCATTCATAATGATCATGACTGATCATAAGTTTCAATATCCTGACCCCCCCCCCAATATGCCTTGATCCCTTTATCCCCAAGAACTATATCTAAATTCTTCTTGAAATGGCCTCAATCACTTTCTGTGGTAGTGAATTCCACACATTTAGCACTCGGTGAAGAAATGCCTCCTCATCTCGGTCCTAAAAGGTTTACCTCTTAACCTCAAACTATGGCCCCTAGTTCTGGACTTCTGTACCAGTGGGAACATTATTTCTGAATCTACCCTGTCTAATCCTGTTAGAATTTTATACGTTTCTATGAGATCCCCTCTCACTTCTGAACTTCAATGAATATAATCTTAACCGACTTGGTCTCTCCTCATATGACAGACCTGCCATCCCAGGAATCATTCTGACAAACCTACTCGATAGCAAAAACGTCCTTCCTCGGATAAGGATGCCAAAACTGTACCCAACACTCCAGGTGTGGCTTCACCAGTGCACTATACAATTGCAATAAAACATCCCTATTCCTATATTCATCCTCTAGGCACGGACCAACATACCATTTGCCTTCTTCACTGCCTTAGTCATAGAATCTACAGTGCAGAAGGAGGCCATTAGGTCCATCGGGCCTGCACCAACAACAATCCCACCCAGGTCCTTCCTATCCCCGTAACCCCACATTTACTCTCCTAATCCCCTTGACAATGGGTAATTTGTCATGGCCAGTCAATCTAACCCACACACATTTGGACTGTGGGAGGAAACCAGAGCATCCGGAGGAAACCCACGCAGACACGTGGTGAATGTGCTAATTCTACACACAGTCCCCTGAGCCTAGAATTAAACCTGTGTTCCTGGCATTGTGAAACGGCAGTACTAACGACTGTGCCACCATACCTTATGTACCAGTTACTTTCAGCGACTGATGCACAAGGACACCAAGGTTTCACTGAGTATCCACCTCTCTCAATTTACACCCATTCAAATAATAATCTGCCTTCCCAATTATTGCTACCAAAGTGGATAACCTCACATTTATCCACATTATACTGCAGCTGCCATGTATATGTCCACTCACTCAGCCAGTACAAATCACGCTGAAGCATCTCTGCATCCTCCTCACAGTTCACCCTCCCACCTAACTTATGTATTATCTCCAAATTTGGAGATAATACATATAGTTCCCTCTTCCAAATCATTAATAGATCATTTGAACAGTTGGGATCTCAGTATCACTGCGGTACCCCACTAGTTACTGCCTGCCATTTGGAAACAACCCAGTTAAACCACCTCTTTCCTTTTTGCCTGCTCACCAACTTTCTGTCCATTTCAAGACACTACCTACAATCCAATGCGGTTCAACTTTACATAGTAGCCTGCTCTGTGAGAACTTGTCAAAAGCCCTTTGAAAGTCTAAATAAACCATGTCCACCAGTTTTCCTTGCTCAACTCTACTGGTTACATCCTCAGCAATGGATTCGTTAAGCATGATTTCCCCTTTGTAACTCCATGTTTACTTTGTCTGATTATACCTTTGCTTTCCAAATGCTGAGCTATGAATATCTTGATAATGGATTCTAGCAATTTCCCCTGTACTGACATTAGGCTCACTTGTCCAAAGTTCCCTGTTTTCCCTCTACCTCCCTTTTTTAAATAGCGGGCTTATATTAGCTAACCTCCAACCTGTCAAACCATTCCAGAGGCCAAAGGATTTTGGAAAATGACCACATTTGTTGAAATTTAAAAGAGTAGATTCATTCATTCTTCTCTCCCTCAAACTGAATGTAAAATTCAATCTTATGATTGTTGCTACCTACGGACACCTTCAATGTAAGATCATTAATTACTCCCATCTGATTGCACAATACTAGGCCGAGCATAGCCGGCTTTGGTTGGCTCCAGAACATGTTGTTCTAAGAAAGTATCCTGAAAATATTTCCAATCCAATCCATATGTAGATTAAAATCTCCCATGATTATTGCTGTGCTTTTCTGACAAGGTCCATATTATTTCTTTTATATTCTAACCTGTCTTCTGGTTACTGTTAAGGGCGTGTACCTGACTTCCACCAGTTACTTCTTGCCTTTAGTATTTCTCATTTCTATCAAAACCGTTTCCACATCCTGGTTTCCTGAACTTATTAAGAAGTTTAACAACACCAGGTTAAAGTCCAACAGGTTTATTTGGTAGCAAAAGCCACACAAGCTTTTGGAGCTCTAAGCCCCTTCTTCAGGTGGACTTATGCCATAGCCCTCTATTGTGCTAATTCCATCATTACCTGACAGGTAATTCTTCTACCTTTTCCTCACCACCGATCCTTCCTAACTATCTGTACCCTATGGGGGCTGCCTCATAGCACTAGGGACCCAGGTTCGATTCCCACCTTGGGTCATTGTCTGTGTGGAGTTTGCACATTCTCCCCGTGTCTGCGTGGGTTTCCTCCGGGTGCTCCAGTTTCCTCCCACAGTCCAAAGATGTGCAGGTTAGGCGAATTGGCCATGCTGAATTCTTCCTCCGTGTACCCGAACAGGTGCCGGAGTGTGGCGACTAAGGGATTTTCATAGTAACTTCATTGCTGTGTGAATGTAAACCTATTTGTGACTTATAAATAGACTTTAACTTTTACCCTTTGTTATTTGGGTCCCAATCCTTGTTCCCCAGCAGCCATACCATGGCTATCAACTTATACTTATTTATTTCTTTGTGTGCTCTCAATTCATCTGTTTTGTTTTGAATGCTATGTGCATTCAGATTCAGCACATTTAGTTTAATCATTTTATTTTTTTCATAACCTCTAGTCTCCTTTGTTGATTTACTGTTGGATTTATATTCTGTACCCCTTCCTATCACAGTCTGCTTACCATCACCTATAATAATACCTTTCTCTTTTGCCTTGTCTCTTTGACTGTGTTCCCAAATTCGATCTCTGACCCTTTATTTGAAACTCCTTTAGCTTCCCTCACGATGTAACTTGCTAAAATGCCAGTCTTAGCACACTTCCAGTGTCGCGTATTCCAGTGGTACTGTCCCACTTTCCCCAGGACTGGTGCTGGTGCCCCTCGTACTGTAACCCACTACTCCCACATCTTCGAGCCATGCATTCAAATCTTTAATCTGATTTGTCCGATGCCAATTTGAATGTGGCTCAGGTAATCTAGAGATTATGACCTTTGAGGTGCTGCTTCTTAATTTGGTGACGAGGTCCTTATACCATCTCGCTGCAGTGAACGGAGATTTGGCTGGGCGCCAAATTCCCTGACCTCGCTGCGGTGGGAGCATGACATGAACGATCAGTAAGATCACGCCCTCACTATTTGCTGCAGAGAATGGTGTCAATCCCTCTGACGATACTGTCTCTTGCTACCATTATGTTCCTTTTTGCTCCCCCCACTTCAATGGCTTCCTGTACCACGATCAACAACCATTTCTATTTATATAGTGTCTTTAAAACTGTGCAATGTGCACCGTTCTGGTCACCCTATTATAGAAAGGATATTATTAAACTAGAAAGAGTGCAGAAAAGATTTGCTAGGATGCGACCGGGACTTGATGGTTTGAGTTATAAGGAGAAGCTGGATATTCATAGAATAGAATTCATAGAAACCCTACAGTACAGAAAGAGGCCATTCGGCCCATCGAGTCTGCACCGACCACAATCCCACCCAGGCCCTACCCCCATATCCCTACATATTTTACCCGCTAATCCCTCTAATCTACGCATCCCAGGGCACGAAGGGGCAATTTTAGCATGGCCAATCAACCTAACCCGCACATCTTTGGACTGTGGGAGGAAACCGGAGCACCCGGAGGAAACCCACGCAGACACGAGGAGAATGTGAAAACTCCACACAGACAGTGACCCAAGCCGGGAATCGAACCCAGGTCCCTGGAGCTGTGAAGCAGCAGTGCTGACCACTGTGCTACCGTGCCGCCCACTGGGATAGACTGGGACTTCTTTCTCTGGAGCGTATGAGACATGGGGTGAACTTATAGAGGTCTATAAAATAATGAGGGGCATAGATCAGATAGATAGTCAATATCTTTTCCCAAAGGTAGGGGAGTTTAAAACTAGAGGGCATAGTTTTAAGGTGAGGGGGAGAGATACAAAAGGGTCCAGAGGGGCAATTTTTTCACATAAGGTGGTGAGTGTCTAGAGCAAGCTGCCAGAGGTAGTAGTAGAGGCAGGTACAATTTTGTCTTTTAAAAATTGTTTAGACAGTTTCATGGGTAAGATGGGTATAGAGGGATATGGGCCAAATGTGGGCAATTGGGACTAGCGTAGAGGTTTAAAAAAAGGGCGGCATGGGCAAGTTGGGCCAAAGGGCCTGTTTCCATGCTGCAAACCTCTGATTCTATGACTCTAAAACAACACAGATGTTCACCAGGACTGTTATAAAATGAAAAATGACACCAAATCACAAACATGAGGCCAATAACAAAAGATTGATCAAGAGGTAGATTTTAAGGCACATATTTGAAGAGGAAAGAGAAATAAAGTGGGTTGGTGAGGGAATTCTCAAACATAATCATTCTGGTAAACCTCTTGGATTTTATTTTCTATTCATAATTATTGGGAAGGATTAAGCCTTAAAACACTAGTTGCAGTGAAATACTGTTCTATGTGGTAAGGTTTAAAATTATTTCTATTTGTGGATGGGAAAACAGCAGGAAATAAAATTTGCCAATCTTAATCGACTTTTAAACCAGTTTTATTTCTTGTCCAGAGACCAACACATGGTTCGTGACAGAGACTAAAGGTGCGATTGTCCAGGGTGGATACGGGCACAGCAGCGTTTACAATGCAATGACGAAATCGATTTATGTGCATGGAGGATACAAAGCATTTACAAACAATAAGTATGGCTTGGTGGATGATCTCTACAAGTACACAGTAAATAGTCGTACTTGGTAAGTGGAACAGTCAAGCATCCATTAAATTTATTTTTGTTACAGCGTTTGATTTGAAATGTATATGATAAAATTGTGGTGGAGATCTGAATGGAGTTGAAATAGCGAATCCATTTTTATGTGTCTTAGTGATATTCAGGAACTTTGGGAAACTTATGAAAGCTTATGTATTTAAGCTTTTTTAATAAAATGTTGCATTTGGCTAGGTTTATTACTTGTTAATTTATGAATTGATTTTATTTTAGTCGTTTGAGATATTTTTCAGTTGTGTAGTAGGCAAGCAATTTGTTGCAAACCGGCAAGCAACTTTGCTGCATTCATGAAAGTAACTCTTTATTTAAAATATTGCAAATTTCATTTTATTTGCCCACCTGTCCATTCCTCTGAACACACAACATTTTGGAGCACATGGTTTTTCTCATTAGTTTAAATACATTTAGGAATAGAATGAAAGTGGGCCCATTAAACTTTCATGATTTTAGCTTGAGGCATTTTGTAAAAATCAAGGTGGAATGCTGATGATCTCGAATTCTTGTACAATATGAATATGTAATATATGCTCGGGTTTTTTTGACCATTTATTATTAGCACAATTAAAGTAACTTGTCTGCCTTCAGAAAGGAGGTGACATTTACTTATTGTATGTTATCATGATTCTCAAAGGTTGTTTATTGCTGCACAACTGATAAATTCTTTGAAGTTTAATTGTGTTGTACAAAACTTTTTAATTACTTTAATCATTTTAATAAGTTTGGAAAGTCATAATTATATTTCTGCCTAAAGGTGTATGAACAGTTGTTCTGACACTTAGATATTTCTAGTAAGATGTCCTAGTTTTTTGACACACAATGTGAGTATAGATTCTTTGAGTACCAACCTCATGAATTTCTGAGTCAGTTCCAATACTCTTTTCAAAAAAGAATTATGAACTCAATGATCCTACAAAGATCTATTCACTTCTGAATTCCCTGATAATGTCAGAGAAATGGCAGCCTTTTATGAGATTAAGAATTCCATATAGAATTGATTTTGATGTCAATTTTATGACTGAGAAACTGGAATATTGTGCTGAATCCAAATGGTACCGATCTTTGGATTAAAATGGGTTAAAGCAGTTACTTTAAATGTAGCTTATGTAAAAATAATTCTTGTGGCGTTGTTATAAATTAGATTTTAGTGAGCTGTTCATTCTCTCATTTGCATCTGATCAGTAATCTGATGTTTGATGAAATATATTTAAATATGTTACACAGGAGGTTAGCAAATTGATATTTTCTCAAAACCTAAAACAAAATAGAGACTTGGAATCTTTTGTGATGATTCATGCATTTTCACTCTTTCAAATTAAAGTCAGAGTGGGAAATGATCCCACTGGCCTGCCTTAATAGCAAGGAACCATAATGGTTGTCTTTTCAGGACTGAACTGTCTTCTTGGAGTTTGAGCTTAAAGGTGTCTCTGTGATGCCTTGGCTGGGCTGTGTGGTGGGTGTAGTTAAGTAGGAGATAAGGGGGAGGGTTGACTGAGAAATTGAGGCATATTTTGGGAGAAAAATTAAGTCCATGGAGAGAGTTGACGGTTAACGGCAAGAAACTTGAATGGACAGTTGATCAAAATAACATTTTAGTCGCCAACATGTTTCTTTTCTCTGACCTGTTAGAAGTTTTAATCATTTCCAGTCATTGCAGTTTTGGAGGCTTTATAGAATGTTATGGTAAACGTCTATCTATCTGACTGTATGTACTGATGTCTTTAGCAGGTATGAGCATGTGTGAGTGATGTCATTGGCAGCGCAGGCTTTCACGGGTTTAGTCTTACCACTTACCTGTGTAACTAGCTGCCGCACAACACCAGGTTAAAGTCCAACAGATTTATTTGGTAGCAAATACCATAAGCTTTTGGAGCACTGCTCCTTCGTCAGATGGAGTGGAAATGTGCTCTCAAACAGTGCACAGACACAGAAATCAAGTTACAGAATACTAATTAGAATGCGAATCTCTACAGCCAGCCAGGTCTTAAAGGTACAGACAATGTGGGTGGAGGGAGCATTAAACGCAGGTTAAAGAGATGTGTATTGTCTCCAGACAGAACAGCTAGTGAGATTCTGCAAGACCAGGGGCAAGCTGTGGGGGTTACTGATGATGTGACATAAATCCAACATCCCGGTTTAGGCCGTCCTCATGTGTGCGGAACTTGGCTATCAGTTTCTGCTCAGCGACTCTGCGCTGTCGTGTGTCGTGAAGGCCGCCTTGGAGAACGCTTACCTGAAGATCCAAGGCTGAATGCCCGTGACAGCTGAAGTGGTCCCCCACAGGAAGAGAACAGTCTTGCCTGGTGATTGTTGAGCGGTGTTCATTCATCCGTTGTCGTAGCGTCTGCATGGTTTCCCCAATGTACCATGCCTCGGGACATCCTTTCCTGCAGCATATCAGGTAGACAACGTTGGCTGAGTTGCAAGAGTAGGTACTGTGTACCTGGTAGATGGTGTTCTCACGTGAGATGATGGCATCCGTGTCGATGATCTGGCACGTCTTGCAGAGGTTGCTGTGGCAGGGTTGTGTGGTGTCGTGGTCACTGTTCTCCTGAAGGCTGGGTAGTTTGCTGCAGACAATGGTCTGTTTGAGGTTGCGTGGTTGTTTGAAGGCAAGAAGTGGGGGTGTGGGGATGGCCTTGGCGAGATGTTCGTCTTCATCAATGACATGTTGAAGGCTCCGGAGGAGATGCCGTAGCTTCTCCGCTCCGGGGAAGTACTGGACGACAAAGGGTACTCTGTCCACCGTGTCCCGTGTTTGTCTTCTGAGGAGGTCGGTGCGGTTTTTCGCTGTGGCGCGTCGGAACTGTTGATCGATGAGTCGAATGCCATATCTTTCAGCGTCTGGAGGTGTCTGTTGCGATCCTCCTCATCCGAGCAGATCCTGTGTATTCGGAGGGCTTGTCCGTAGGGGATGGCTTCTTTTACGTGTTTAGGGTGGAAGCTGGAGAAGTGGAGCATCATGAGGTTATCCGTGGGCTTGCGGTACAGTGAGGTGCTGAGGTGACCGTCCTTAATGGAGATGCGTGTGTCCAAGAATGCAACCGATTCCGGAGAGTAGTCCATGGTGAGTCTGATGGTGGGATGGAACTTGTTGATGTCATCATATAGTTGTTTCAGTGATTGCTCACCATGACTCCAAAGGAAGAAAATGTCATCGATGTATCTAGTGTATAGCATCGGTTGAAGGTCCTGTGCGGTGAAGAAGTCTTGTTCGAACCTTACCCCAGTCCAACGCCGGCATCTCCACATCATAACTAGCTGCCCCCAGTTCTGAGTCCATGCTGTACGGTACTTAAATATTTGTATAAGTAAAGAAGATTGAATATCAAAACGCATTCTTTGCCTTTTCATGGCCAAGCTACCACAGAGGCCATCTTCCATGAACAGCTTTTTGAAGAATACAGGCTGTGAATTTGTATTTCCAGTGTGAAGATTGATCTTTGAACTATTCAACTTGCTTATCTACTATGGGAATGATCTCTCCATAGTTGATAGTTGAAGAGTCTTCTGCACAGTGAGAATATTAGATATATCTAGAACAATTGAAGCAAGTCATTGCGTTTTTAAACTGGAACCATTGGTCTAATGACAAATGGCACTTTTGATCAAGGATGTGAATTCAAACCTGGGCTCAGCAAAGAATTGTATCTTTTGGGTGCAAGCGTGATCCAAAGTTTAATTATTGAAAAGTTTGACTCCTGTAGTGTGATGGGCAAAATGTTTGTTCACTCAAGTTTTCTTCAGTTGTGCTTGTGTGCATAAGTTTGTGTCACACATGAGCATGGCAGGCTCAAATTCCTTGCTATAAAATTGTGGCCAAGGACAACTGAATGAATAGGTGACATATCAGTTGAATTTGGTAAAAAGTAGAGTTCCAGTTTTAAAAAAGAAACTGCTAAAGATTAATATGACAACCAATCCAAAATGATTAATAAGAAAACATGCTTTTAATTTTGAAGAAGGAAAAAATTCATGAATTGACTCACAATTTTTTAAAAATTCACTTTTATTTTTGTTTCTCCACAAACTAAAAAGATGAGAAACTTAGTCCTCAAAATAAGGTTTGTAATTTATGAGAGAATTGTAAGAAAAGAATTACACAAAAAGTGATTAACTTGACTTTTTTCTATTGTGCGTTTGAAATGTGGAGAACCATGTTTTTGATTGAAGGCCTGTTTCCAGAAATTCTCAGGCTGCATTTCCAGGGCTTCCAGAACTATCACTGGCATGTGTGGTACTTGGCTACAGTTGCTTCTTAAATACAGCAGAAAATGTTAGATGCATTTGGGTGTACTTTGATTTTTAATGTCGTGGGAAGTAGTCGCTTGGTTGTACAGAACTTTGAGTATTACTGAAGAAAGATGCATGGTGGTGAAGCTATTCATCAGGATAGATGCAAGCACATTAAATTTGAAGGGGAATGGCAATTCAAACTGCATTTTTAAAAAAGGGTGCTGTTTCGTTGTCAAATGGATTCTGGTCATGGAAAATGCACCATGGAACAGTTGGTTCTCCATGCTTTTCTTCAATTAAAATTGGTGCAATTACTTTTGTTTGCGAATTGGGGCCTACAGTTATGTTGTTTCGAGCATGCGCCTTGTGTCACCTTGCGAGCTCAACTGATTATCTTAAATTGGGTGTTAGTGGAACTCTTAGTACACTCACAGAATCACATCTAATGTTGGGCACACGTTCTGAGTTTTGCAACCACGCGCTGGCTGAGTGCAGCACGTGCATATGCCACAGATCCCAGAGGGTGCTCAACTGGATCAGACACCTGATAGCAAGTTGTCACATAAAAGTCTGTGGTCAGCAGTCAGTGTGGTGAATAGCAAGCACCATTCCTTTGCTGGTGGCTGCAAAATCAGTAATTTTACAATTTTTAAATGGAAAATGGTCAGGTTCCTTGGTTAGGAAGTGTGCACAGATATTGGAATTTGAAAATGGATATCATTTAGATATTACTAGCTGTGGTGAATAAGGAAAATATATTAATTATTTAATGGAAAATAAAAAATGTCTTGTGCCTGTGCTTCAAATGCCTTTCCAGTTTGAGTGAACTCTTAATTCATGAGCAGTGCCTTTCGGTTTACACTTGTGTGCATGTCTTATGTTTTTTAAATGAACTCTCAGTATTTCTTTTTGTGCTAGTAATTATATATATTTTAGCAACAATATCTGGGAGTAACTTGAAGCAGTTCTTCAATAATCTTTTTGCTACATACCAGTAGGATGCACTCTTAACAGGACACACACGATATAATTAAATGATTATTAATACGAAAAGTACTTCATTTTGAGTAAAAATACTCCTGAAACTTTAGTTGCTTCTCGAGATAAACTCAAAAATCCTGTGAGGTGAAAAGAAAGGTTAAGATATATTCCAACTCACATTTTCCTAATTCAGTTGAATATTTGCCTTGGGCAATGTATAGTCAGTTGAAGGTTCAGCTCATTCTAAATGTTATGAAAATGTGTGTTGATTTTCAGGCAAAGCTTTCATTTTAAATGCCACTAGCTTTGTAGCAATTTGACATTGGTGACTTCGATTTGCTTGACACAACATCAATCTGTAGCTTGAAAGCTCAAGGAACACAATCCCTTAAAGTCTAAACAGCTTTGATGTACTGTACCCTTCTTTCAAGATGATCAATAAAGCTTAACTATAGCACCCATAGAAACAAGGTCTGCACTTTTACAATTGCTATGCATCGAAGTGCCAACCTGACCAGAGGAAGAGGTGGAACATAATTGGAAAAAAAGTCATAATATTGGGTATTGCTGGATTTCTGGTGATCAAAAAAACCACCATGTATGAGATTGCAGTCACCCAATGATTGTGACTTTGTTCATCCACTGCAAGAGTTTGCAACTCCTTTAAACTGAGAGCAAAGTACAAGGTGTACTTCTGAAGATTGAATGATTCCTAAAGAATTATTGGAAGGTTTCTAAGGATGTTGGTAATCTGAATCAAGGACATGCTGTCAGTTGCAGTTAAATGTATTTCATGTTTCAGTTGTTTTGAACCTATAAATTGCCAAATATTAGGCATTAATTTGTGGCCTTCTGGTTAACTTAAGTCCAGAACAGTTTGTCTTTGCCCTCCATGAATGCTCCAGGATAGTGGCTGTATGTTTTTTCAAATTTTTTTGTATACACTCTCCTCGTGGGGCTGACCTTTTCATGTAATTTTGAAAGTCCACAGGAAAATATTATTTTGTTGCTTAGCCTTTGCTTCTGGAAGGAAAATCATCCCAAGCTGCTCTCTGACATTCTAGTAGCTAGTACCAGTGCAACATGGTTGAAGATGGGGCATAGTATGGGGAGAACAGAGTTGGGAATGATGGGAAAATAACTTGTAGAGCACACTTCATACAAAGAAGACCGTTCTGGCTTATACTTTAGGGTGAAGGAGGTCACTATTCAGAATATTTTCAGTGTAGCTTGTAGATGCTCATGTGAGATATTAAGTTATGTATGACAGAACAAATCCATCATGGTATGGCTGACTACCTAAAAATACCAAAATAAGATGGATTTTGCGGTAGTTGTTTTCATTGGCCTTCTAAAATCGCAGATGTGAAGAGAGAAGCAGAGTTAAAGGGCTGAATTTCAGCAGAACGGTCCCGTTGCTGGAGTTGAAAGCAGGAAGTGACCTTGTGTAAGTGGGTACTGGGACCCATGGAGGTGTATTCCCAGCGGTGGCCAATTGAGTGGCTGCTGCTGGGGCTGTCATCCAGATTAAACGTGGAGTCCTGGGCTGCCAATCCAATCACTGGGTCATTAGCTCAGCAACCTCAGCAAAGTCACCACTAAAATTTCTATGCCATTTTGCCAGCATTCCTGCTTCCCAGCCTATTTCCAATGGCCTAGTAAAATTGCAACCAACCTTTCAGCATCTGTGACCTTTCATCAGATTTTGATCTATAATCCTTTTTTCCAAAGGTCTTGTGACTCAATGGATAGCGCCCCCGTATATGGACCAGAAGCTTCAGGTTCAGGACCCACTTCAGTACTTTTCTGCCCTGGAAGAAGTATTAATGAAATGGTTTGAACAGGGTGATAACCCACCTGCTAGTCCTTCCCACAATCCTTGACTTTTAGTTGACTTTTAGTAAAGTTTCCAGTCGATATATTAATGTGTGAGCATTTGTGAAAAAATATTAGGGAAGAATTTCAGGAATTGATCCAGTTTTACTTAAGCCAAACATGTGCTTCAGTTATCTCAGCACAGTACTGTACTGTTCAATATTTTCATTCAGTTTGGTGACAGAAAATGTGAACAACATTTGTGAAAGTAAACCTATTAACCTGTGCTGTTGTTCAGTATTCTTCCTGAATTAACAATCCAGAGAGTATAAGTTCAAATCCCACCATGGCAGTTTGAGAAGCTGGATTTGGTTTATAAAATCTAAAATGCAAAGTTAGTAGTAGTAAATATAATCATGAAGCTATCAGATATTCAGTAAAATCCAACTGAATCATCATGTCCTACAGGTCTGCTGTCCTTGCCTGGTCTGTGATTCAAGTCTAATTGTCGTCTAAAGTGGTATAGTATCAAATAGGAGAAAGTCCACCACTGCCACCTTGGAACACAGAGCAACAAATGCCAGCCCTGACAACGAAACCACCTCTCAAACTTGTTGAGGCATTTTAATTTATTTACCAGTGAAATTTACTATTGAATCTATAGATCTCTAAATAACACAATTATTTTTAAAACTTCATGGTCATATTTTGATACTTTCATTAATTTGCACATTCTGTAGTTTGCAAGTAAGCTGTCTTATTTTCCTTTCCTTAAAAAAACTTAGGACAATCCTCAAGGAAAGTGGATTTGCTCGTTATCTACATTCAGCTGTCATCATCAGTGGGGCGATGCTCATTTTTGGAGGGAACACCCATAATGACACATCTCTAAGCAATGGAGCAAAATGTTTCTCTGCTGATTTCCTAGCATATGATATTGGTATGTACGGCTATGTAAAACTATCCTTTGGAATATGATATATTTTGGTAAATCTTATTAATTCTGATCGTTCAAGCACCATTTTGCAACATTTTTTATTAACTGGCTACAGAAATAATGTTAACACTCTGCAGATTCCTCCCATGTAATGGTGCATGTTTTCAAGTTAAATGTTCAAGCAGCAATTCCCTTGTTTGTGCATCATAAGAACTTTTTATGCACCCATGTGCAGACCCACATTGCTCATTTCCTTTGCTCGTTTCCTTTCTCTTCCTAAGTATCATGCTCTTTCATTCTCCTCCTTTTGAACGTCTTATTCTGTCTGTCGTCTTCCTTCCCACCCATTTGATTGATTTCGTTCTATAAATACTGAACTGTTTATGTGACAACATACAGCAGACAACTTACCACTTACAGCATCAGTTAACTGTTGTCTGTTCCCAATCATCATCTTTCTTGCCTTGTCCCTCGTGTACCTGTTGCCCCTCGGCAGTATCTTTCAAAACAGTGTCAACTTCTGTGTGTTTTCATGACATCCAACTCGATGAGCAGAAATTTCTTGCAACTAAATATTAGAAAGGCTGAAGTCCCACTGCCTTCGATCCCTGACACATTATCTGTTCCTGTAGCCACTGATTCCATCCCTCCTCTTGTCTATTCTGAGACTGAATCAGACTGTTCACTACTTTGTTGTATTTGACCCTAAGATGGTCTGATGACCACATATCTATACCATCATTCAGACTGCTTATTTCCATCTCGGTAACATTGCCTGTCGTCACCCTTGCTCCATCTCATCTATTGAATTCTCATCCATGCCTTTGGTATCTCTAGACTTGACTATTTTATCACCAGGAATTGGCCAGCCTGCTGCACTCTACCCTCCATAAACATGAGGTCATCCAAAACTTTGCTTCACTTGTCCTAATTCCAAATTCTATTCATTTATCACCCCTGTCTTGGCGATGTATGTTGACATTCATTTGATCAACACCACAAAAATACTCAGTAAGAAGCCTCACAACGCCAGGTTAAAGTCCAACAGGTTTATTTGGAATCACGAGCTTTTGGAGGCACTCACCTGATGAAGGAGCAGCGCTCCAAAAACTCGTGATTCCAAATAAACCTGTTAGACTTTAACCTGGTGTTGAGACTTCTTACTGTGCCTACCCCAGTCCAACATCGGCATCTCAACAATCATAAGAATACTAATTCTTATTTTCAAATTCCTTCGTAGCTTTACTTGCTCCCTATCTCTATAACTTGTAGCATTACAGTCTTCAGTTCTCTTCCAATTCCTGCCTCTGGGACATACCTGATTTTAATTGTTGCACAATTGACTGCCATGCATCCAGTTGCCAAGGTCCGAGCCCGGGAATTCTCTCTCTCTCTCTCTCTCTCCCCCCCCTCTCTTTTCTTGTTTAAGCTAGCTCTTGTAAATTCCCTCTTTGACTAAGCTTTTTGTCATCTGTCCTAATACCTCCTTACACGGCTCAGTGTCAAATTTTATATTATAACGTTCCTGTAAAGAGTCTTGGGGCATTTTGTTATGTTAAAGGTGCTATATAAATTGAAATTGTTGTAGTAAGCAGTTGTACTGATCAATAATTGCCTATCTGTGGTTGACTTGCTCTGAGAAGCAAAAAGGGGAGCTGAAGGGTTCTTATGACGAACAAACAACCATGTGAAAGAGTAATTCACAATATAAAGGACGGAGTTTACCTTTTATAACAATGCTGGCTCCTTGATACTGTAAAAACTCTTCATAAATCATCTTTAATGCTATTCAGCCCTTTGCCTTCTAAGTTTTCTCATTGCCAGAAATAACAAGCATAGTTAAGAATGTTTACTTTAGCATGTATCCTTCAGTTATTTAACTGGTTTTGCTTCAGATGGATGTATATCTTTATTTAGCCTTGCAATACTTATGATTCATTTGTTGCGTGTCTATATTAAATGAACCTCTTTACTTGCCTGTATGTAACGATTTGAGCTCCTAGCCTCCTCCGGATACCACCCAGCTTCTAGTTATTAGGGTTAAGAGGTGCTTGGATGATGTACTGGTTAACTTTCCTGCAGACTGATCAAGCCTTCTACCCCTTGAGGGGGAATCTTTCACTACTACTCCATATCTCTCCTAATCAGTGACTGCCCTTTTATCACTGGTCTATGTAAATCTGCTTCCTCTATATAGCCTCAGGGAATAGTGTATATAAGGTCTATTTTATTTCCTCGCCAATTCATTATCCCCTTTGAGGGTGCTGGACTTCAGTTTTACAGGTACTAATTATCCTCTGGTGTTTCATCCAGTTGGTCATTATTCATGTTGGAATCATGATAATGTATGTTGATGATAACATGTGGGACATCACAACTGAAACCCATAATGGCCTCAGCTAGCATCCATAAACAAAAATGATTTTAAATGTACTGGACATATATGGATCAGGTGTGTAAACCATTGTGGACTCTCCCCTCTCTCAAGGCCATGGGTTAGTTATGATCCCCAGTTTCTAACCTGGCTAAAAGTAGCTAACTCAGGATAGACAGGGAATATTCAGTTATTTTTAAGGATCATTGTAGGAAAAGAATCAAAAGCAATTTTGCCTCTTAAATTTCTACTTGTTAACATTTGTTGTGATCCAGCTGATAATGCTGGACAAGTCCAATCCCAGAGTGAAACCTTGCTTGACAGATCCTAACTTTGTTTTTTTCAGAAATTGTGGAAGTCAGTTACTGAACGCATTCACAAGATTCTGCCAGTGTAGTTAACACAAAGAATAAAACTTTTATGAAGCAATGAAAATGAACTGTCTTGCACTAGACACGAAGGTTGGATAGATTTCAGTGCAAGCACCAGAAAATGCTTCAAACTCTCTGTCCTGTTTATTCCAGCAATATCCTTGTGGACTCAAAACCTCACTGAAGATTTGCCACTAACTCAACACCGAGGCCACCTGCTTGGGCTGGCTCAGTTGCAAACTGTTTTCCTTCCAGTGGATTTCTCAGTATGCACTAGATGCTTTTCCGCAGGTGGTATCTCTTCCTGAGACACCCAAAAACCACAATCCAAACTCACTATTAGTTCAACTTCGGAGCAAACACATGGGTTCTCTTAACTAAATTCTGCAGTAGTCTTGCAGGATTTCTTACTTGAGTTTAGAACTCCTGCCTTCACTGTCTCTGGCATTCACACTGACTAAACTGTCTTTTTGTCTCCATGTCATTGTGTGTCCCTGGATCTCTATCACAAAGCAACAACACAGTTTTTTCAATGTTGCTTTTCCCTGTTCAATTCACTAAACCACTAACCCCTTCTTTCCCTCAAGGGTTGCAAAGTCAGATTAAGAATGCATGTATACAAACATGGTCTCCAGACTTCCTGGCACCAAGCTTACAAAAAAACACTAAATGAAACTAGAATCATGGTTCACCTTTCATAACACACAAATACAAATATAAACTAAATATTAAAATTATACGTGGTTCCTGACACTTTCTTCCCTTTCCACCCCCACCCAGATATTTATTTAAAGCATTGTACAGTTAGTACATGTGAAGGATGTTATTGAATCTATAAGCTAGCATGTTATGGGGGAAAAATAGAAATCTGTAATCAAACCACAGCATTATTTGTATCAAAGTTTTTATGGCAATGTAGACCAGATTTGAATGAATGAAAATTGAATGTTAAAGAATAATGTTCTTAGTGTTAGGAAAGAATTAAAATAATACCTTTGAATATTCCATTTATGTTGTTTTGGGAACTTACAATGTTGTAATTCTATTTGCAAACAAGTTTGTGTTGTACTAGAGATATGTTTGGGTAACCTTAGACTTCATAGATATTTTTCAGAATAGATATTTTCTGAATTGGTTTGAGTATTTTATTTTGATTTTTGAACATTTGCAATGTGGAGAATTAATTTACAATTTACTTCAGTTATTAGCTGTTAGTGGAATTGTAAAGTTAAAATAGCTGAACCACATATTTTCAATTTTAGATAGAGATTTTCTTTGGTACTGTATGGTGTATACATTACTTTGGAGAATTGTTAGATGTTGCACACTGAAGCCAGTTCTTCAGATCGACCATTTTAAGGAACTGCTTCCTTAAATTCAAAGTACAAAAAGAAAAATAGTTCCTTTGTGTATGCATCTGGTTTTCTTATTTCTGTAGGTTTTCTAAAAATAATGCAATCAATGGATTACATTTTTTTCTGATGATTCAAATCTAAGCAATGAGAAGGAATATGTACTTTGCTCCCTGTATATTGTAATTTTTTGGCATGAAGGTAAACCTGTTCATTGAGATAATACCATTATTGAGGATTAAATCCCAATGTCATGTATTATAATCCTAATTTTGTGGCTTTGCAGGTGTAGCACATAATTTTGCAATTCTTGAGGCAGAAAGGAAGCAGTGTCAAAAGAAAGTAATTCAGCTTTTAAAAAGTAAGGAATTTCATATCTCTGGGTGAAACTCTACGGTGAAATTCTGCCCCAGCATATACTACCATCATGTAAAATGGGCACATTGTTCGGATTTAACAGATGGTGCTTTCCATTAAAGAATGTTATTCTCCTTGCCTCTCTCATTGCAAGACCACCAGGAATAATTGTTAGCTGGGCTAATCTGACGTACATCTTCCTTAATGCATATTTCTGAAACTCTATATGCATTACCCCTCCCTTCGGCAGAAGGCCAAAAAAAACTGAATTCCCTTTTGGAGGTCGCAACAGTGAACCACTGTGAACAAAGTGCATATTCCTACTCATCACTTCTTCTATTTGAATTGGCTCACTTAATTTTGTAATTCCCAGCTAAGGAAAATATAAACTGCCTTTTGTGTGCATTTTTTTTCCTATTTTCAAGGAATGTATTGAAATGGAAGGGGAAACTTGATTTCCACAATTTGATGAGGCCAGCGCTCCGGTAGAGTCGGCATGACTTTGTCTCTTCAAAAATTAAGACCTCTGTAGTCATTGACTCTGTTCGGTGTGTTATTTTGAACGGCTTAAGGAAACAATCTCCTTGTCAATTTAGGATTTAAGTTCATCACGGCCTATGTAATTATTTTTCTTAAACTGACTTTTTGAGTCCCATATTTATTGTGTTAGTCATCCCATTTTGATATACTGATGCTTTGATTATTTTGATCTTGTGTTTAGTTATCTTGAATCAAATTATTTGTTACCATTTTAAAATTATGTTTGTTGCAGCACATAAATTATGATTATGTTGTAACATAACACTTTTAGCAACTATGTGGTTATACCTATGTTTGGCATTGACTTTAGTGTGGAGAATTCTCAAATATTTAATGGTATACTTGATTTTTTTCATTTGGGGAGATTTTTTTAAGGTCTTTATTTTATCTGAAGTGCATGATTTCAATTATTAATAATACTTCCAATGTGTTTCCAACTTGACGGACGTTATTCACAGTTTCTTTGCAATGAGCCGCAAAATCTTTGCAGATATGCAGATAGTAATGTAACTTGGCCAGTTTAAAGACCTTGTGATTTTACACAACAGTGGCTGCAACAATATACTTAAATGTAGTTTTTGCGTTGTTCATGTGGCTGTTTTTTCTAGCTTACAAGCCTATTTTGCATGCACAAGTAGAGTCGATACAATACATTACAAGGGTAGACTATTTTTGAACTAAAATTCCGTAACATCGCACAATGCATAACAAATTAACCAGCTCTCCGAGTCTTGTCTTTATGGATGTAAATTGACAAGCCAGAGAAAATAGGAGGCATCGTTGTCACCTCATCAACAGCAATTAGCTACTGGTTTCAGAATAAATCAGACAACTGATTGTGACGTTGGTGTATCTTTAAGAGTTTAAAAAAAAAATCATGTTTCCTGTAGCTTTCAACCCTCATTGTGGCACCAGGTTGTCTACGATGAATCCTTCTATTGCTCCTTAAGTGGCTTAAATGGGGACCTCAGGTACTTTCTGAGATTAGTTTTTATGACCCTGCATTGTTAGGAGGAAAACTGGCAGGTCAGGTGACAGGAGCTCCCTCATTTTCAGTTGTGAGCTGCAGGTTTTTTTTTAGAAAGCTGAAAAGAAGTATTTCTCCCTGTTTTATTTGGAAATTCTGCTAGTTATCTGAAAACAACGACTTGCCTTTCTGAAGGGGAGAATCTGCTGTTGGTGGCTTGACCAGAGTCTACCTGGGGTTCTGGGAAGCTGTTCTGACTTCAAACTGTTCTGAGTCTATCAAGAGAACTCCAGAATCCAACCAAAGGACTCAATTCCAGTATCACGTGAGCATTAGACTTTGCTGTGTTAAACTTGTTTAAAGGGTTTTGCCTGTGGAAGGTTTTGGTTTGATTGGAACACCTTTGATATATTTGCTAAGGGTTATACATTATCGTGGTTGTTTTGTTTTTGTTTATAATTGATAAAAGTTATTGCTGATTTACTTTCCATACATGTTAACTATATTCTTAATTAAACTTAAAAGCTTCCGAGTGGGTCATTTGAATCATACCTGAAGTGAAACATATCATGCTTATCCTAGCCGAATTGAAGATGCAAAACTTATGATCCAGACAGGCTCCGTAAAACGCTTTGGAGTTTCTGACCAAAGTGTCATGATTTATGAACATGATTTATGTTCTTGATATTATGGCCAGATATCATGGTTTTGAAAGTAGATGCACGAACAGTGGCTCTCTGTGTCTAGACTTGAACACCAGAATTCTACCACCTCGCCTGCCATGTCTGCTGACCTCAGGCGGGGAAACATTGCATTTAAAGCACCTTTCACAACTGCCGGATGTCTTTAAAGTGCTTTACAGCCAATGATGTATTTTTGAATTGTAGTCACTGTTGTAATGTAGGAAACACCGTAGTCAGTTTGTACACAGCAAACCTTCACAGACAGCATTGTGATACTGACCAGATAATCTATTTTTGTGAAGGTGATCGAGAGATAAATATTGGCCAAGACACTAGGAATAGCTTCCTTGTTCATTAAAATAGTGCCATGGGATCTTTTACATCCAGGTGAGTGGGAAGCTGTTTTACACTTAGTTTTAATGTTTAGTTTTACATTTCATCTGAAAATAAACACACATGCAACTGTGTAGAATCCCCTCGGCACTGCACTGAAATGGCATCATAGATTTTTTATGCTTAAGCCCTGGAGTGAGACTTGCCTCTGAGTCACAAGGTTCCAGCTTCAAGAGTACTACCAACCATGAGCCATGGAAAACACAACAGCCACACAGCTATGATATAGAAATCACATACATGCCTGGCACTTGGTAGAAGAAATCCTCTTGAATATATGGCCCTTCTCATAGCTTTGGTCTCTTACTAGATGAACAAATGGAAAATCTGGCAAATGAAACAATTGATGATGCTTTGCCTGTTCCTGGAATCAATGCAATTGCAATAAATGTGGCCCAGTCCCATGTCAAATATCACACTAGATTAATGTGGCAGCGCTGCCAGTTATTTATAATATCCTGTTCAGAGCTAGTTCTTACACTTATCATAGAAATCATAGAAATCATAGAAATCATAGAAACCCTACAGTGCAGAAGGAGGCCATTCGGCCCATCGAGTCTGCACCGACCACAATCCCACCCAGGCCCTACCCTCACATATTTACCCGCTAATCCCTCTAACTTACGCATCTCAGGACTCTAAGGGGCAATTTTTAACCTGGCCAATCAACCTAACCCGCACATCTTTGGACAGTGGGAGGAAACCGGAGCACCCGGAGGAAACCCACGCAGACACGAGGAGAATGTGCAAACTCCACACAGACAGTGACCCGAGCCGGGAATCGAACCTGGGACCCTGGAGCTGTGAAGCAGCAGTGCTAACCACTGTGCTACCGTGCCGCCCATAGGTTCTGTTAATACTGACACAAATGCTTATCTTTTATAATGTCTCTTTTGACTTAAGGTAAGATTAAGAATTCTGGAAGCATTCCAACTTGAAGACATACTGATGTGGTCTGATTGTCAGGAGGTTGAAACTCAAACAGAAACTTAAAATCAAGTGACAGTAACTCACAGAAAAGGGACAGCTGCTTTTTGAGACTGAGTGAGAGAGAGAAATATCGTTGTGAAGAGCAGGGAACATGAAGGTTTTGTGTTACTAGCCAAGCAGGATGCTTGTGAGAGTTGGTTTTCTGTTCGAAATGAAGAGGACAGAACCAACGGGTCCTTTGGAAATTTGAGGAACAAGGATTTGCCAACGTGGAAGACTCCAGTTGAGTGGAATAACTTTTGGAGGACACTGGGGGTTTCGTCCAAGTGTCGAAGGGAGAAGAGGGACTCCTGGAGAGCCAAACTTTGGACTTGCTGTTGTAATGTGATGTGGTTGATGATCAGTGACTAGTGTTGTGCCTCAGGGATCAGTGTTGGGACCGCAATTGTTTACGATTTACATAGATGATTTGGAGATGGGGGACCAAGTGTAGTGTATCAAAATTTGCAGATGACACTAAGATGAATGGCAGAACAAAGTGTGCAGAGGACGCTGAAAGTCTGCAAAGGGATATAGATTAAGTGAGTGGGCGAGGGTCTGGCAGATGGAGTACAATGTTGGCAAATGTGAAGTCATCCATTTTGGTAGGAATAACAGCAAAATGGACTATTATTTAAATAGTAAAAAATTGCAGCATGCTGCTGTGCTGAGGGACCTGGGTGTCCTTGTGCAAGAATCTCAAGGAGTTGGTTTGCAGGTGCAGCAGGTAATTAAGAAAGCAAATGGAATTTTGTTCTTCATTGCTAGAGGGATGGAGTTTAAAAACAGCGAGGTTATGTTGCAGCTGGATAGGGTGCTGGTGAGGCCACACCTAGGAGTACTGTGTACAGTTTTGGTCTCATTATTTGAGAAAAGATATACTGGCACTGGAGGGGGTGCAGAGGAGATTCACTAGGTTGATTCCGGAGTTGAGAGGGTTGGCTTATGAGGAGACACCGAGTAGACTGGGGCTATACTCACTGGAATTCAGAAGAATGAGGGGAGATCTTATAGAAACATGTAATATTATGAAGGGAATAGATAAGATAGAAGCAGGGAAGTTGTTTCCACTGGCAGGTGAAACTAGAACTAGGGGGCATGGCCTCAAAATAAGGGGGAGCAGATTTAGGATTGAGTTGAGGAAGAACTACTTCACATAAAGGGTTGTGAATCTGTGGAATTCACTGTCCAGTGAAGCAGTTGAGGCTATCTCATTGAATGTTTTTAAGGCAAGGATAGATATATTTTTGAACAATAAAGGAATTAAGGATTATGATGAGAGGGCGGTTAAGTGGAGCTGAGTCCATGAAAAGATCAGCCATGATCTTATTGAAGATAAGTAGCCAGATGGCTACTCCTGCTCCTAGTTAAGTTCTTATGTTGTATGTATCTGTCAAAAATGCACAGTGAAAAGATCTAAAAGATGTATCTTGATTGCATTAGTCAATGCGGAAATACCCTGTCTTTAGTTTGTTGCATCAATTGCCAATTAAATAATGTTTGATAGAAGTTGGTTTCATTTTACTGGAGTAAAAGTCTTAAAACATTGCATCTTGTCTTTCAGTTATTTCCATCAATTGCTGGAAAATTCATCCCTTTTTAAGTTATTGGTTTCGGTAGGAATCAGAATAGCAAGAACGCCCAAACTTTCTGACTAAATCTCAGCCTCCTGGAGAATCATACAGTGCAGAAGAGGTCCATTGAGTCTGTACAGATACATCAATCCAAAGTGAAGTTTTAGTTTTGCACGCATTCTTTTGTTTTTGGAATAGCTGTAAAATGAACTACTTAGATTCCAGAAAAAGAAGTTGGGAAAATGATTTGATGAAATATGGTTAGAGATCTTATAAACAAATCAGAAATTGTATTTATGTGCAGCTGCTATGAATCTTAACTTCGATTTAAGGTACCAAAACCTTAAGTACCCTTTGTGTGCCAGAAAAATAATTAGTAGTTGTTTCCAAACTAATTAAATGGTGAAATCAATAATGAACATTTAACTTGTTTGGTAAATGCAAAGAGCATAATTGATGGAAACAGTGTTGTTTAAATTAAAACAGCAACTTAGTTTTTCCATGAATGAAAAGCATACAACTGACTGAAGCAACTTAACATTTGTAAATGCTGGACCAAACATTGATTTTGTGGTATTTTAATAATTCCAAGGGTATAAACAATGCTGTAGTTTTGGAGTGGAATGTTCTAGGATATTGAACGATAATGTTGTGGCAAGTTATGATGCATGTTAATTAGTGTGACAAAGCTGCAGTAGCAATCCATTAGCATTGTTTTTCTACAAAAACAACAAGCATTTATATAGCACCTACAACTTAAAACATTCCAAGTTCAGCTACGTGTCCAAAACCTGATCAAAGACATAAATTCGAATGAGCGTCTTCAAGGAGGAAAGAGGGAGATGGTGGAGTGTCTTAAGTGTTTAGGGGAGAATTTCCGAGCTTAGAGAGGTAACTGAAGGAATGACCACCAGTGGTGGGGCAATTAACATCAAGGATCTTGGTCAGAATTAGAGGAGCATGGATATCTTGGGTTGTGAAGTTGAATGAGATTATAGAGATGGGGGTGAGGGCACTGGGTTTGTGGGATTTGACAGCAGGGATGAGAATTTTAAAATAAAGTACTTGTTTAATTGGTAGTGTAAACATGTTTCACAGTGTAACCCAGGAGCATGTGGGTGATGAATAAATGGGGCTTGTTGTGGGTTTGGAGCGATAGAGTTACAGATGGCCTCAAATTTACTGAGGATAGAATGTGGGAGACCAGCCAGGAGTATGTTAGGGTAATTGAGTCAAATTTCAATCCTAATTTAAATTCTTATTTTGAACCTGTCAGTTATGGAAACATAAGGACAGAAGTAGCCTATTTAGCCCTTTGCTCCTGTTTAGTTATTTCATGAGATCATTGCTATTGGTGAGCTAACTCTACATACCCAACCCTGATCCAGATCCTTTGGGATCTTTTAAATCAATAGGATTTGAAATGAAAAAGGAACATATTAGAATTGTCCTTTGTGAAAAAGAATTTCAACTTGTACCACTTGGTGTGTAGAATTGCTTCCTAACTTCACTCCTGAAAGGCTTGGCTCTAATTTTTAAACTATGTCCCTCATCCTTGACTCTCCAACCAGTGGAAATAGCTTTCCTTTCTCATCCCATCAATTTCCCTTAATGTCTTAAACTTAATCCAAACCTTTGTAGCTTGAAGAAATATTTTTAAAAGATCAGATGATTTGTTGTCTAAATTCCTGTATCGGAATTCTTCTCTTCCCTGTATTAGTGGGATGCTTTTATTCTTGATATTTGTATACTTTTGATTTGGAACTACACTATTGTTTTTTGTTATCAATTAAACTTTAAGGAGGGTTATAATATTCTTGGCTGGACACTCCATAATTATAATTGATCAAAACTAAATTGTTGCATTCACACTGGAGTGGGTTTAGTTTGTGGCATAATTTGCATTCAAAATATGTTTGATGACCTGACAATCCTGATTTGTCAATTTGCCTTGTGGTTGACTGACCAGATTTACTTAAAAAGAATTTACTTGGAGGTTTTGGTTGGAATGTTCTTTGCACCTCCTGGTTAATTTAGCTTGTATAGTATTGAACTGTTGAAGGAAGGTGCAGGGGAAATCTTATTTTTATTGTTTCAGTATGACTGCATAATTATGGATAAGTCTTAGAATAATCTGAAAATCCAAATTAATCCTTTTCCTGAACATCCTTCACACACTATATACAATATATACAAACAATTAAAATCCCATGTTCTGAATAGTGTCAGTGTAGTACTTTGTTTAAGCCCAGTTCTATTTGGATTATTGTCATGATTATTTCCATCTTATGAGAGCTGTTTTATTGGATCATTAAGAATCCCATTTTATAACAAAGATTTGGAAATTGTGCATAGTTTAGACATTCACTGTTTTCCATTTGGAATTTTCAATTAGTTTTTAAGTTAATGTACTCATCTGAACTGATTTGAATGTCGAAGTTTAAGCATGAAAATTGCAGTCAGCTTGTAAAGTTGGTCAGCTGCAAGCTTTTGTTGCAGATCAGCTTTATTTGATTTTATCTAGGGTTGCCAAAACATTGTTGAGCAACTCACCCAGACATTCGTAAACAGAGTCAACCAGTCTCGTTAAAAATTCACTTTCAAAGATTAAGCCTCTGAATTTCCTGAAATCTGCTTCAACTCAGACTGTGCCAATGATGCACATCCCCCAGGGTTTCGGTCTCATTTCCTGAGACCCTGTTCGCTGGATTTCTGAATTTGCACTCCAGTCTCTATGTACGGGAGCAATTCAATCTCTTTAGTAGCTGGCTAGCTTTGCTCTTGAATTTCATCAAGCTCCAATCTCCACAACTGCACCAAGCTATATAAATGGCTCCCAGGGCTTTTTTTGAGCCCCGGCCCTTTCCAGCATGGAACCAGTGACCACCTTGGCTCCTCTGGGCTTGTCCTGCACAGGGATATTGAATGGTTCCTGGGACTCCGCCTGGCCACTTAGAGATAGCTAATAGCAAAACTTTTGCTGCCTGGAGCCTGCAAGTAGTAGTACCTTTTCGGTATGGCTTTTTTCATTGCTGTAGAATACTCCCCCAGCAAACACACACAACTTGAAACACACACAACTTTCTTTAGCTCCACCCACTTTCATGACAACGTAGCCGCCTTGGACTCTGTTTTTCAATTTATTATAGTTATAGCTCCCAAAACACCGGGCTGCAATTATTTGCAAGCAGTATAGATACCTCTTCTCCAATTCTCCAGCAAACTAAACCCACCTGTTGTTTTATGATCTTCCCTTTCTAGCTGTTAATCTCTTAAGTCAACATGACCCCAACATTCTACGTGTGCTAGTCTTCAAGCTGCGTTAGTTGCATTTTTCCCATTTTCTGCAGTTAACTTTAATCTTTGCAGAACTAAAAATTGCCTCCCTTCCCAGAACTAAAAATTATATCCAAAATATTACTATGAACCATTAACTAAGTATTTATAACACCTGGCCCCTCTGATTCTTTAGATAAAACTCGAGCTGGTTTTGATCACATAACCAATGCTGACACTCAGCCAATCAGAATGGTTTAGAAGTCGAAAACCATCACAACACAATCGGAGATAGATGATGATCTTGCATACTTGGATAACTGGTCTCATCAGCTTTCTTTTGTTGAAATGCAAACCTAGAGCTATAGAACCTAGGAGTCGATTGAGACTGTATTTTGAGTAAGTTTCAAACAGTGGCAGATGTGAATTCCACAGATAACGTTTGTATTGGCATGTACATACCAGGGGAAGGCCCCCACTCTTGGTTATTCAAGTTAGAACTTCTGGAAGTAGTTGGTTTGTGTTGGATAAGCATCGGTAACCTGACCCTCCTCAGGAGCCATCTTAATAGTTCATCGGTGTCCATTTTAACAAAAACACAGTTCCATAAGCTTTCATGCAAGTTCAGTCCATGTGCAAAGCTACAAATATGGCATGCCTTTATTGGGCATGACACTATTTACAATTTGGGAACAGTACCGACCAATATGCACTATAAGCCTGCTCTGAAAGTTAACTTTTGTACATCAATTGTATATAAATTGTTCAATTATGTTCAGGTGGAGACTATTTGTTGGGGCTTTTCCTTCAGCACATAAAGAGACACCTTCTGGAATTGTGTTGAGTTGTGTTAGGGAGCAGCCTTCTCGAAGGTCAACCCACAGAAAGAGACTGGCCAGGATGGGGTATCCAGATGAGCACTCAGATCTTGCGTGGATCAACTGGCGGGGGTGTTCACAGACATTCAACGTCTCTTTACAACAATCTGAAGTCCCTATCTGCTTCACGAAGACGGCCATCATCCCGGTACTTAAGAAAAACCAAGCAGCGTGCCTTAGTGACTATCGGCCAATGGCTCTTGACATCCATCATTATGAAGTGCCTTGAAAGGCTAGTCATGGCATGAATCAATTCCAGCCTCCTGGAGTACCTGGATCCACTACAGTTGCCTACCGCTGCAACAGGTCCACAGCAGATGCCATCTCCCTGACCCTGCACTCAACCCTGGAACACCGAGATAACAAGGACACCTATGTCAGACTCACATTTATTGACTACAGCTCAGCCTTCAACACTATTATTCCCACAAAACTCATCTCCAAACTCCGTGGCCTGAGCCTCGGCACCTCCCTCTGCCACTGGATCCTGAACTTCCTAACTCTCAGACCGCAATCAGTAAGTATAGGTAACAACAACACCTCCACGATCATTCTCAACACCGGTGCCCCACAAGGCTGTGTTCTCAGCCCCCTACTATACTCCTTATACACCTATGACTGTGTGGTCAAATTTCCTTCCAATGCAATTTTCAAGTTTGCTGACAACACCACCATAGTGGGTTGGGTCTCAAACAATGATGAGACAGAGTACAGGAATGAGAAAGAGAATCTGGTGAACTGGTGTGGCAACAATAATCTCTCCCTCAATGTCAACAAAACAAAGGAGATTGTCATCGACTTCAGGAAACGTAAAGGAGAACATGCCCCTATCTACATCAACGGGGACGAAGTAGAAAGGGTCGAGAGCTTCAAGTTCTTAGGTGTCCAGATCATCAATAACCTGTCCTGGTTCCCCCCATGCAGACACTATAGTTAAGAAAACCCACCAACGCCTCTACTTTCTCAGAAGACTTAGGAAATTTGGCATGTCAGCTACGACTCTCCAACTTTTACAGATGCACCATAGAAAGCATTCTTTCTGGTTGTATCACAGCTTGGTATGGCTCCTGCTCTGCCCAAGACCGCAAGGAACTACAAAAGGTCATGAATGCCCAATCCATCAGGCAAACCAGCCTCCTATCCATTGACTCTATCGACACTTCCTGCTGCCTTGGAAAAGCAGCCAGCGTAATCAAGGACCCCACGCACCCCGGACATATTCTCTTCTACCTTCTTCCATTGGGAATAAGATACAAAACACGTACCAACCGACTCAAGAACAGCTTCTTCCCTGTTGCTGTCAGACTTTTGAATGGACTTACCTTGCATTAAGTTGATCTTTCTCTGCACCCGAGCTATGACTGTAACACTACATTCTGCACTTCTCTATGAACAATATGTTTTGTCTGTAGCGCGCAAGAAACAATACTGTACACTATGGGCCCGATTTTTACCAACAATTTGCACCCGTTTTCGGGCGCGAAATCGTGGTAAAGTCGGGTGTGAGGCCCTTTATCGCAATCTGCACCCGTGTCCGCGCAGGTCGCCACTTTACCGAGACCCGCGAATGGCGGGGATCCATTCCGCACCCAAATCGGGCGCAACGACGATTTAAATGCATTTGCATGCATTTAAATTGAATTAATGAACTGCCCGTCCAACTCTATCAGCATTTCCCCCTTTACCACCGCGTTTACCAAACCGGAACCGTGCTTTTAGGGACCTGCTGAATAAAAGTCTGAGTCGGGTGCTCCAGCCTCTGAAGAGCGCGTTCAGTGTTTCCAACGGCTCTCTCACTCAGATCAGTGGTGGGGGTGGGAGTGGAGGCGGGTCAGATCATTCTCTGGTTGGTGGGGGGAGGAGGGGAGTGAGGTCAGATCGTTGCCTGGTTGAGGGGGGGGGGGGGAGAGAGGAGGAGGTGGGTCAGATGTATCTCTGGTGGCGGTGGGGGGGGGGGGGGGGGGGGGGGGATCGTTGCTTGGTGGTGGAGGGGAGGGCTGATCGTTGCCTGGTGGTGGAGAGGAGGGCCGATCGTTGTCTGGTTGGGGGGGGTGGAGAAGGAGGCGGGTCAGATGTATCTCTGGCGGGGGGCGATTGTTGTCTGGTGGTGGGGGAGAGGAGGCTGATCGTTGTCTGGTGGTGAGGGAGGAGGCGGGTCAGATGTTCCTCTGGAGGGGAGGGGGAGTGAGGCCTGACCATTCTCTGGGGGGGGGGGGGGGAGAAGTGAGGCAAGTTCGTTGTCGGGGGGTGGCGGGAAGAGTGAGGCCAGATCGTTGTCTTGGGGGGGAGGAGTAAGGCGGGTGAGATGTATCTCCGGGGGGGAGGGCAGATGGATCTCTGATGGAGGGGGCAGGGGTGTCTGCTGCCATTCTGCGGGCGATCGGTGGGGGGGTAAGGGAGGCCGGAGTGGCGGTCGGTCTGGGTAGTGGGGGGTGGATAAGGGGGGCAGTGATGTGTGTGCGTGTGTGTGTCCCTTATCCACCCCCCCACGACCCAGACTGATCGCCACCCCTGCCCCCCCTCTTTTCTCCCCCCCCCCAACCGATCACCCGCAGAGTGGCAGCAGACCCCCCCTGCCCCCCACCAGAGATCCATCTGCCCCCCCCCCCAAAAGATACATCTTACCCCCCCCCCAAGATACACCCTCGCTCCCGCTTTTCACTCCCGGGCCGCTTTCTCTGCCTTCTGCAGCTCGGGAGCGGTCTGACATGGGCGCGCTTTTTCCAATTTTTTTCTAACTGCGCATGCGCAGTCCAGAGCTCCGATCGTTCCAGCTGCGCTAAGCCCCACCCACAGCGCGAATGGGACTGGAGATGGCTGAGAGCATATGGGGGCACCTGAAAGCAGATTTCTAAGTCGGATCTGTACTACGCCCAGATTTGGCACTTAAGGCCTGATTTTACCATTTTCATTCTATGTTAATACGTGTGACTATAATAAATCAAATCATATGTTTGTAAGTTCCATTCTAAATAAATACAAGACTGAATAAAGGTTAACTCCAGTATGCTCTTTCACCAATTGCCTTTCTGATTATAACAACATTGTGATGACTTTTCCTTACACTCAGTATCCTGTAAGGACTGTCTTCCATTCTCCCAGTTTATTTCTGTTGCATCTGTTTTAATGTTTCTTTCCTTACTACCGATTATGTTGTCCTGTTCCCTCCATCATGGTTGACGGGGCCATAGGCTGTGCCCATATCATTTCCTGCGCTTGTCCTCTCAGCCTTTCCTCTCCCTCCCAGAAGCATGATAGGGTTCCCCCCCTCCTCACTTTGCACCCCACCAACTTTCATATTAAATAAATGGTCCTCCAATATTTCTGTCGCTTTGCATGATGCCACCTCCAAACACATTTCCTTCCCTCTCCTTGCCTTTATTATTCTGAAGGGACTCCCTCACCACACCCTGGTCCACTCTTGTCCCCAACATCTTTCCACTGTGTGGGGTCTCAAATGCTAGTTCCAGGTGAAATTTGCTTCTATTTTTCGTATACTATAATTGCCCCTCACTGTGCTATCTCTTTACATTGGGACACTGCATTTTCAATCAGCTTGTGAGATTGCAGGTATTTTGGTGGCATTTATTTCAGTATGGGATATTGGCTAGCTAGTTCCGGTTTGGCTTCAGGCCAGAATGACTTTGCACAACAGTGAGAGCTAGTGTGACATTGCTGATCTCTAATGCTACTTTATTGAGAGTTCTGAGCATGTGGTTTTTCCAGAAGCAATCAGTTGAAAAAGGAAGAAAATTCTACAATTCCATGCACGCTGACTGCCTTCTACATCTTGCCTAAATGATTATTCTGGAGATGAGTATTTCTTAGTCCAGTCAACTGCAGAAGGCCATTGCAACTGAACTTAATCCAGTCCACATCCAGTCAACTGCATTTCCTCGCAGGGGATCTGCGCATAGCAATCAGGAGTGAAAACTATGACTGATTTTCACTTCACGTTGAAAAACACCAAGACGAATTGTGCTGCAATTACTAACCCAGCTGAGACTAAACACAGCACAGATTGGAAAGCAAACATGGAAACTTCTACTTGGTATGGTTCTACTGTACACTGTCTTCACCAGCCGAGTCAGTGACGGGAGCTTCGCAGCATGGATTTCTGATTTTGCATTCTGGGAAAAGTGCATGTATGTAAATCCTGTTCTTAACCGAACAAAATTGCTAATCCAAAAACTGTTAATTGATCATCTTGCTCTATTAGTCCTTTGACATAATAATATTGGAGATTGCAGCCTCATTGCTATTTTGTGCTGTTATTCCTGTTGAACTGACTGGATAAGGATGGAATTCAACTTATTAGTTGTAACCAGTTTAATTTTAGCTAGACAATTGTTTATTTAAAAAAAAATCTGCTTGCATTCTTTATTTCTGATGAATGAGAAATTTATGATCTGTCTATTTGTTTAAAAAATCCATTCATGCCAGTTTTTTTTACATAAAGTGCAGAGGAAATGAATTGAGCCAAGATGCTGAAATGTAATTGTGTTCCAACACACACCAAGATTTTAAAGCATGAGCATTCAGTTTGGTTTAGTATTAAATAACTATCTTTGTTTTTCATCTTATTAAGGTGTTTGGGAAGCTTGTTTTGTTATAACAACTAACTTGATAGATCCTATGTGGCGAGAGGTGTTTCATAGCCTCATCTCTTTGCTGTTTCTTTATAGCATATTGTAAATTCAGAAATGCTTCTTATAACATTTTTTGAAGGAGCTACAAATCTAGTAACTTGCCACTTGCCTATGTTATCCAAAATATAGGCAACAGTAAAATTTAACATTTAATTAATCTCATTAAGATGCTTCAAGCAGGACAAATAAATTAACTCCCTGACAGAGGAAAATAAACATTTCATAAATGGCTTGCTGTCTCTGAATACTTGTCCTTTAAAATAGGTCAATGCAGATGTATAAATCTTCCATCAGTCTACTAAATAAATTGTATTCGTAATGCATTTTGAGGGTAAATAGACAAATGCATTTTGTGGCAAAGAAAATGTTATATCTTTACATTGTAGAATGCGGCTGTTCAGCCCATTGGGTCTGCCCCAACGCTGCAGGCCTTATCCCCGTAACTTCATGTAGTTACCCCGTTAAACCCCTAACCTAGCTATCTTGGGACACTAAGGGACAATTTAGCATGACCAATCAACCGAATCTGCACATCTTTGTACTGTGGGGTGAAACCGGAGCACGTGGAGTAAATCCACGTAGACAAGGGGAGAATGTGCAAACTCCACACACAGTCACCCAAGGCCAGAATTAAACCCAGGTGCTGTGAGGCAGCGGTGCTAACCACTGTGCCACCATGCCACTGTTGTAGAAACATTTTAGCTGCTATTTCTGGTACAACATAGTACTACAGTGGGAACTTCAGAAATTGTAATAACCAACTACACTATCCAAGGAACATTTTCCTATTTGGATATATGTTTAATTGTAATGTTGCTTGCAGTAACTATCGTGCTGTAATTGCATTGTAATTATATTTTGAAATCTGCCAAGTAATTGGATTTCTAAAGAAAATTTAATTGACAGTTTTACCCATTGCTACCCTAAATAGTTTTTAATTCCATCTCTAATAACATATTCCCTGAGCAGTTGTTATTAGGGTGTGCTGTGTGATTTAATATTTGTGTGCCACCAATGCAGCACTAATTTGTCCCAGTTTATATCTGTGCAGCCTCAGCAATTAAGCTATATACTAAATTTGTAAATTTTGCATTTAGACAGCATCACCTCTGCCAGAGAAAATAACAGTGATCTAAACTAGATTTCTGTGCCACAGTTTCCCTTGTCAAAATATTTTTAAATCAATTTTTAAATTGGTTCCTTAATATACACTTGTTAAAACATATATATTCCTTTTCAGCATCAGTATGCATGTTTAAAGAATTTGAAGGCCATCACCATTTGCTTTGTTTGAAATTACCTGGACTTTAAAGTTTGCTTGCATTTTTTGTCCAAAGAAAATTAGTGCAGTGAGCCTTATTTTTGTTAATCATTGTCAGGCATTGCATGCAAGGCCAGCATATATTGCTCATTCCTAATTAGTTTTGAGAAGGTGATCATGGGTGACCTCTTTGAACTATTGAAGGCCATCTGGTGAGGATAATCAAAGGAATAAAGGAAGAGGAGTAGGCCAATTAGGTCTTTGAGTCTATTCCGCCATTGCGGAAAGTTATGGCTGATCTGTCACCTTAGCCCCATGTGCCTGTTTTTGTCCCATATACTGTAATTTGTTTTTTTTAAATTCATTCATGGGACATGGGTGTCGCTGGCTGGCCAGCATTTATTGCCCATCCCTAGTTACCCTTGGAGGGCAGTTGAGAGTCAACCATATTGTTGTGGCTCTAGAGTCACAGGTAGGCCAGACAGGGTAAGGACGGCAGATTTCCTTCCCTAAAGGACATTAGTGAGCCAGATGGGTTTTTCCAACAGTCAACAATGGTTTCATGGTTATCAGTGGATTCTTAATTCCAGGTTTAAAAAAAAAATTGAATTCAAATTCCACCATCTGCCGTGGCGGGATTCGAACCCGGGTCCCCAGAACTTTAGCTCAGTTTCTGAATTAATAGTCTAGTGATAATAGTACTAGGCCATCACCTCCCCGTAATGTATCAATCTTAAATTTCAAATTAATTTTTGACTCAGCAATAACTGCTTTTTGTGGAACATCGTTCCACACTTTGACCACTCTTTGTATCTAGATGTGTTTCCTGACTTCATTCCATATTTAGATTTTAAAAACACAGAAATTCAGAGCAGGAGTAGGCCATTTGGTCCTCCACAATTCAACATAATCATGGCTGATCTTCTATCTCGTGCCATATTCCCGCTTTCTCCTGCCATCCTTGATACCATTAAAATCTAAATAAATTTATCTCTTCCTTGAATATATTGTGACTTGGCCTTCACAACCTTCTGTGGTAGAGAATTCAACAGGTTCACTCCCTTTTGAGTGAAGACATTTTCCTCATCTCGGTCCTAAATGGTCTACTTTGTATTCTGAGACTGTGTCCCTTGATTCTAGGTTCCCCACCCAGGCAAAACATCCTCACTGCATCTAGTCTGTCCAGCTCTGTTTAGAATTTTACACGTTTCAATTAGATCTCCTCTCATCCTCCTCAACTCTAGTGAATACAGGCCCAGTCGAATCAATCTCTCCTCATAGTCAGTCCTGCCAACTGTGGTGTCAGCATACTGAACCTCTGTTTCACTCCCTCTATGGCAAGTAGATCCTTTCTGTGGGAGGGAGATGAAAACTGCATACAATACCCCAGGTGTGATCTCACCAAGACCCTGTATAACTGCAGTAAGACGTTCCTACTTCTGAACTCAAATCCTCTTGCAATGAAGGCTAACATACTATTTGCCTCACTAATGTCTGGCTACACCTGTCTCTCCACTTTCATTGACTGGTGTACAAGGGCACCCAGATCTCTTTGTACGTTTACATTTCCCAATATATCACTATTTAAATAATACTCTTGCTTTCTGTTTTTCACACCAAAGTTATAACTTCACATTTAGCCATGATGTACTGCATCTGATGTGTGTTTGCCCACTCATCCAACTTGCTGAAATTGCCATGAAGCCTCTTTGATCCTCCTAGCAAGTCATAATTCCACCCAGTTTTTTGCATTAATAAACTTGGAAACGTTACATTTGGTTCCCTTATCTAGATCATTTATAGAAACACAGAAAAACTACAGCCCAATACAGGTCCTTCAGCCCACAAAGTTGTGCCGAACATGTCCCTACCTTAGCGATTACTCGGCTTACCGATAACCCTCTATCTTACTAAGTTCCATGTACTTAACTAAAAGTCTCTTAAAAGACCCTATCGAGTCCGCCTCCACCACAGTTGCTGGCAGCCCATTCCACGCACCCACCACCCTCTGGGTGAAAAACTTACCCCTGACATCTCCTCTGTACCTACTCCCCAGCACCTTAAACCTGTGTCCTCTTGTGGCAACCATTTCAGCCCTGGGAAAAAGCCTCTGACTATCCACTCGATCAATACCTCTCAACATCTTATACACCTCTATCAGGTCACCCCTCATCCTTCGTCTCTCCAAGGAGAAAAGGCTGAGCTCGCTCAACCTATCCTCATAAGGCATGCTCCCCAACCCAGGCAACATCCTTGTAAATCTCCTCTGCACCCTTTCTATGGCTTCCTCATCCTTCCTGTAATGAGGCGACCAGAACTGAGCACAGTACTCCAAGTGTGGTCTGACCAGGGTCTTGTATATAATGTGAACAGCTGGGGCCCATGCATTGATTCCTGTGGAGTTCTTTCCAGATGTAATTGGTACAAGAGATGAGCAAGAACAAGTGGATGTGGTGTGTTTGGACTTTCAGAAGACTTTTGATAAGGTGCCTCTTAAGAGGTTAGAACAATAGAACTTTAAAATCCCTGTGGCTCCCAACATACACACTTTGGACACTAAGTGACAATTTATCATGGCCAATCCACCTACCCCATCTTTGGACTGTGGAAGAAACTGGAGCACCAGGAGGAAACCAAAGCAGACACGGAGAGAATGTGTAAACTCCACAGTCACCGAAGGTTGGATTCAAACACAATGCTATGAAGCAGCAGTACTAACTTGCCATCCAAATTTTGTTTCTATTCTTGTTTCTCTGCCTCTTTCTCCTTGCTCATGTTCCCTCCTCCCTGCCATTCTAGTTTAAATCCTCCCTGACAGCACTAGTATGCACTCCACTGAGGACATTAGCCCCGGTGCTGCCCAGATGCAGCCTGCTTGTACCTGTGCCAACTTCCCCAGAACAGGTCCTAACATCCCAGGAATCTCCCTCCTCCATTTCTCCAGCCACGTATTCAACTGGATTATCTTTATTTTACTCTTGCTAGCATGTAGCACTGGTAGTAATCCTGGGGCTACGATCTTTTGAGGTCCTGCTTTTTAATTTACATCCTAACTCCCCATATTCTGCTTGTAGGACCTCATCTCTTTGGTTCTCAATGTTGTTGGTAGAGATATATACCGTGACCACTCGCTGTCCAACTTGCCCCTTCAGAATGCTCTGCAGCTGCTCGGAGACATCCTTGTCCCTTGTCCCTGGGAGGCAACCCATCATCCTGGAGTCTCTTTTGCAGTTGTGGCAACACATGCCTGTTCCCCTTATTATTGAATCCTCTATTACTATAGCCCTGCTATACTTCCTCCCCTCTTGTGCTGCAGAGCCACCCATGGTGCCATGGACCTGGCTTCTGCTACTATCCCTTGAAAAGCCACGCCCCCCCTCCCCCCCCCCCCCAACAGTATCTAAAACTGTATGTCTGTTAAGAGAATGGGACAGCTACAGGGTTCTCATGCCTTGTTCCACTGATTGGTAGCCACCCATCCCCTTTCTGTCTGTTCACGTTTTGCCTGTGGTGTAACCACCCCTCTGGACATTGAAACACCACAATGCAAAAGGAGGCAATTTGGCACCAACAACAATAGCACCCAGGCTCTATCCCCATAACCCCACATATTTGCCCTGAGACTAAGGGGCAATTTAGCATGGCCAATCAACCTAACCCACAAATCTTTGGACTGTGGGAGGAAACCCACACAGACATGGGGAGAATGTGCAAACTCCACAGACAGTCACCCAAGGCCAGAATTGAACCTGGGTCCCTGGAGCTGTAAGGCAGCAGTGCTAACTACTGTGCCACCATGTCACCCCTGACTTCCACAACAAACTCAGCATTGCCTATGCTCCCCAGTGAGTCCACCCACCTTTCCAGCTCCAAAATGTGGTCAGCCAGTAGCAGCAGTTGCACAGACTTCCTGCACAGGTGGTTGTCAGGGTCACTGGAAGTGTCCATGACCTCCCTCATAACACAGGAGGAGCACATCATGGGTGCCAACACTACTGCCATGACTTCCTTTTAGATTAAGCTTGTTAGTTACTTCCCTAAGAGAATAGTAATTATGCTGGGGACCCTGTTTCACTCTGAACACTCATGCTGCAATGAAAAGACCTTGCCTTAAGTCTTTGGCGACCTTACTTTAAGTCTTAACTTCCCTTATGCTACTTTTGTTACCTTATTATATTGGCCCTAACTTTATTTCTTAGATTCAATTACAATTACTTGTTTAAAGTATGTACAGCAATTTGTAGACAATTCCTAACTCCACTTCCTTACCAATCATTGAACTTGTGGTTTTCTTATGATGTCACTTTTTTTTTTCAACTAGAACTGTCCCCTAGTCCTACATTTCCCAAGTAGCATGAATAGTGGCTCCAAATTCATCCTATCATCTCCTCTTAATTATTCCTACAATATTGTTGGGTAGGGAGATCAAGGTTATTGACTCAATAATGATTTTTAAAAAAAGAGTAACAATATACATGTTTCAGACGTGGCTCGGAAGTGATGATGCATTTGTTGTCCTTGTGCTGGTAGGTGTTGAAGCCATTGGTTTGGAAGATGTTAGCAAAGAAGTCTTGGCAAGTTACTACATGATGTGGAGATGCCGGTGTTGGACTGGGGTGGATACAGTAAGAAGTCTCACAACACCAGGTTAAAGTCCAACAGGTTTATTTGGAATCACGAGCTTTCGGAGCGCTGGTTCTTCCTCAGGTGAGGAGCTCCAAAAGCTCGTGATTCTAAATAAACCTGTTGGAATTTAACCTGGTGTTGTGAGACTTTTTACAAGTTACTACAGTGTATCCTGTGAAAGTGCGTGCTGCCTATTTTTGATATGAGATTTGAAGACAGGACAATAGAGAGAAAACAAGGATTAGTTATGAATTCTTCATAACTTTATGAAGTACAGATGAAGTGACTGTTTTCTGTGTTTAACTTCAATGCTCTTGTGAAATATATTACAATTTAATTTGAGGCAGAAAGCTAATAAATAAACGCATGTGAATTTTATTATTAACTTGAACAACAATAAAATAGATTTTTAAAAAATAAATCTGAATAAAGCTCTCAAAAAGGGTTTGATTCTCCATAATTTCTTCATGCAGTTAAAAAATGAGGCATTTTAAGTTCTGATTGACCCTCTTGGTCAATCCTAAAGCAGTCACTGATGGCAGAGGAACAGCATTTTTGAAAATGAAAGCATGATTCATCATGCTGAAATTCAATCTATAAATTGGTTTGGTGCAGATCGCCATCAGTATTGTCCAAGGAATTGTTTTAGCCTTCCAAAATACGAATTGTTACCACATCCAATCAAAAATAAAAGCAACATTCTATTAATAGCATATTTAATGTTTGGCAATGAATTTCAATATGTTTTAAAGCAAATTTATTACAGCACATACTCTTAAGGACACAAAGTAGCTTTCCACATGTCCACCCTTCTTCGTTATTCACTGTATTAAGTGACCATACCTTTAGTAAACAAAATGGATTGACAACTTAACCCAGCACACAAAAGGAAACAAAGCCTTTGAGACAAATTTTCCTGTTTATGACATACTGCGTGATATTTTGTGCCTAACTCTCTCTCAAAGCTGCTATCCATTTTGGGGTGCTGTATTCAAATATAAAATTTGCATTTCAGGTTTCTCTTGTTGCAGTTGGCTTCACATGTTTAATCCGATGACCCATGTGTTTCACTTGCGCATTCACTTTTTTAAAAAAACCTGTTGAATTGCACAGTTCTTTTTATTTTACTTTTGTCTTCAGTTAGTAAATTGAAAGAAAAGTGTGACATTGTTTTAGTAAGTGCAGAAGGAATTTGTTGTTGGCCTCCACATTTTGTCAGAACTTAAGTATCATGAAACCTGTTCTTTTATCTAGCTTGCGATGAATGGACGGCTCTTCCAAAACCTAATTTGCATCGTGATCTCAATAGGTTTGGACACTCAGCGGTTGTAAGCAATGGGTGAGTCCATCACTACCTCTGTTTAATAACTGTCTCGGTTTATCTGTTTTGACATCTGGTGGTCAACAAAGTACTTTTTCTTTATTCTATTATCCTTCCTGGCATTTGTCAATAAACCTCTAAAATTTGGCATTCTTTTATTAGAAATTAGCAAAGTGAAATATGCAAAAACATCTCTAGAGCATATTAATTTTCATGTGCAGAGGGACCTGGATATCTTTGTGCAAGAATCTCAATGAGTTGGTTTGCAGGTGCAGCAGGTAATTAAGAAGGCAAATGGAATTTTGTCCTTCATGGCTAGAGGGATGGAGTTTAAAAACAGCGAGGTTATATTGCAGCTGTATAAGGTGCTGGTGAGGCCACACCTGGAGTACCGTGTACAGTTTTTGTCTCATTACTTGAGAAAGGATATACTGGCACTGGAGGGGGTGCAGAGGAGAGTCACTAGGTTGATTCCGGAGTTGAGAGGGTTGGCTTATGAGAAGAGACTGAGTAGACTGGGGCTATACTCATTGGAATTCAGAAGAATGAGGGGAGATCTTATAGAAATATATAAGATAGAAGCAGGGAAGCTGTTTCCACTGGCAGATGAAACTAGAAGGCATAGCCTCAAAATAAGGGGAAGCAGATTTAGGACTGAGTTGAGGAGGAACTTCTCTCAAAGGATTGTGAATCTGTGCAATTCCCTGCTCAGTGAAGCAGTTGAGGCTACCTCACTGAATGTTTTTAAGGCAAGAATAAATAAATTTTTGAACAGTAAAGGAATTAAGGGTTATGGTGAGCGGGCAGGAAGTGGAGCTGAGTCCACGAAAAGATCAGCCATGATCTTATTGAATGGCGGAGCAAGCTCGAGGGACCAGATGGCCTACTCCTGCTCCTAGTTCTTATGTTCTTATAACAAAAGTCAGCAATCCTTAATACATAATTCAGATGTCATTTATGTGATAGCTATGTTTTTCTGGCCTTTTAAAAAATGTATGTTCTGCCCTTATGTGGGTACAGTGCCTGTGTTCTGGGTGAGAGGTTATTGGGTAATTTGCTTCCATATTTTTAGCACTGCTGATGCTAAAGAATATTACTTTAACCTAATTCTCAATTCCCTGTGGGGGATGTTTCTGATTCTTCACTTAGTTTGTGCATTTAAGTAGGAGGTTCAACGTGAGGAAAGATGGCATATATCTGTGTCATATTACTCTGTATGTTAATGCTATCCTGTTTCGTACCTAATCCTAACCTGTTGTAACATGCAATAAATTTATATATTTAAGTTTAACCATTTTTTCTTCCTCTTCCAGGTCTATGTATGTGTTTGGTGGTTTCTCCAGTATGCTTTTAAATGATGTCCTTGTATACAAACCTCCAAACTGTGAGGCCTTCAGTGAAGATCTTTGCTTAAATGCTGGTCCAGGTATTAGGTGTTTGCGGCAAAAGCATCACTGTGCTCCGTGGGAATTGGGCCCCAGTAATACTAGTTTCCATGAGGTGAAATGTCCCCTCAAAACCAGTAAGTACTGATAACATGGAAATCAACTTAAGCTAGAATTTCTCAATTCTTAAGCTATATGCTTAGAATAAATTTGAACTTGCAAATAATTTAGGAAATAGCAGGAGCATGAAATATTGATTAATTTATAATTCCTGTTTTATCCTTTTTGCCTTCTGTATGAAAAATATTACTAGGTTTAATTTTCTTAAACACTAAGATAAAATCAAATTACTGTGGATATTGGAATCTGAAACAGAAAATGCTGGAAAATCCCAGCAGGTCTGACAGCATCTATGGAGAGAGGACAGAGCTAATGTTTCAAGTCTGGGCGACTCTTCATCAGAGCTAAAAAAATATTACAAATAGGATGAGACTTATACTGTTATGGGGAAAGGGGTGCAGCAGTAGGGGTTGGATGGAGGTTAGAGATTAACAAAGATGTTGTGGACAAAAAGACAAAGTGATGTAAATTGTGTTGATCATGGCTAGGAAGGGTGCTGCTGATGGCATATTTAAGAGATCAAAATGTGTTAATGGCAGAACAAAGGTAAGCAATGTGTCAAAGGACAATATGGAACAGGTAACAGATCACCCTGGTGGGATGGGGGAAGGGGAGACAGTGGTAAGGAGAAAAATGGGAGGTGGGATGAATTAGGGGATGGAAAAGTTAATCAATGGGGGAAGTGAAAATAAAATGGGGTGAAGGTGGAGGAGAGAGTTCACAGTCTGTAGTTGTTGGGACTCTGTTACGTTTTGAAGGGCTGTAATGCATCTAATCAGAACTTAAATCATAAGCGTTCGCATGCTTAAGTAAATAATCCTCAAATGCAAAAAAAGGTTTCTTTGTAGGCAAAGGAAGAAACAATGATTCTAAGTGAATTGCTGTCATCCATTAAACGTTTTGTATATGTAGGTACTTGTCAGGTCTACATAAAGAACAAAGAAAAGTATAGCACAGCAATGGCCCTTCGGCCCTCCAAGCCTGTACCGATCATGATGCCCTAAATAAAGTTTTTAAAAAAAACTTCTGCCCTTACTCGGTCTCTATCCCTCTACTCCCTCCCTATTCATGTACCCATCCAGATGCCTCTTAAATGTTGCCAATGTGCCTGCTTCCACTACCTCCTCTGGCAGCACATTCCAGGCACCCACCACACTCTGCATGAAAAACTTCCTTTGCACATCTCCCTTAAATTTCCCCCCCTCACCTTGAACCTGTACCCCCTTGTAAGTGACACTTCCACCCTTGGAGTAAGCCTCTGACTATCCATCCTGTCAGTGCCTCTCATAATTTTGTAGACCTCTATCAGATCTCCCCTCAGCCTTCGTCTTTCCAGTGAAAGCAATCCTAGTTTCTTCAACTTCTCAGAGGCATAAGATGGATAATAAGGAACTAGTAAGACAAGTGCTACACATTGTGGATATAATGAAATAGGGAGGCCACAATTACCAAATGTCTATCGGTTAACTTGGTCAAGAAAACTTAGTGCTCAGAGATAAATTAGTATTCAGCTTGATTAACCTGACCCAATAGTTGCCCTTCCATTGGCAGTGCACGGCCGTCACCGACTACTTCGAAACCAACATGAGCTTTGACCTGATTGCAAAATTTATGGAAGCATGTTCAGTTGCTATCAACTTTGTTATTGAGTCAGAATATTGTAGACTTTAAGTCATAACAGGATTTGAGGCCAAATTAAACTGGCAGTACTTAACTGAGATCCTGTGTGCCTATTCAGGTAGGTGTTATAAGGTCCTTTTATGTTACAAGAATAAAGGAAGGAAATCTTTTTGGTGGTCTGATAAACATTACTCCCTTAACTAACCCTAAAAAGCAGATCAAATGATCGTTCAATTTTTGAGACTTTAGTGAGACACAGTAGATGTCTCACTTACCTGCACAAGCCACTACATTTCAGAAATAATTCATTGTGTGATGCACTGAGTTGTATCAATATGATCAGCTGCTTTAAAAGTGCATGAAGTTTTTAAAAACAATTAGTTTTTCTATTCACAGAACAGACGAGAAATGTCATCTCAATGTTGACTGGTGAACCCAATATCCTAAGCATTTTGAATTTTGTGATCCTTAAAAAAAAACTTCAGGCAAAAGTATTTCTGAATCGAATGGGAAACTTTTCTTTACTCAGTCAGCTAGGTAGACAGACTGGCTGAACTAGAGAAATGAAAAGAACTTGTAATGAGTACTGGACTGTACTCTGCAAAAAGTATAAAAAAGCTAAGTTATCCTTGTAATGGTCTCTGCGTTGACCAAAGATACAATAGTCCCTGCAAATAGATATCTTAATACTTCAACAGTGTCTATGGTATCTAAACTACAAAGTTGCCTTTTAGAGCTCAACTGCGGGAACCTTGAATATGGTCTGGGCCCCCAAGAATTGATGCTATTAATGGTTTTATTATACATCAGTCCCTTGTACTAAGTAGCACAGAGTACTGCTAGAAAGTGTGCTCACTTGTGGAATTTGGTGAGTAAGGGAATTTGGAGTATTTTGTGGTTTTTTACAAGACGAGCGGCGCTCCAAGTGAGGGAACATGGGACAGTGAGACATGAAAATTACAGGTCCAGTAATACACCACAATGTACCCGTTAATTTAAGAGTAGAAAAAGCAGAGGGAAGGGAGGTTTGTACTGGTTGGTATGGAGGACAGAGAGCATCAAGAATGAATAAAGTTTTACGACTGAGGAAAAAATGACTCATTTGATATTGCAATTCTTGATATAGGATAATTGCAATCAGTACTTTATTATGAATAGAGCTATGCAGTTATTGACCTGTAGTTTATCTTAAGTAAGCATTTCATTTCTTGCATTTTCAACCTGATTCTGAGGTTAATGAGCAGGCGACAGAAGTTCAAACTCCACCATGGCAACTAGGAAATTTAATTTTAGTTAATTAAATTATTCTGGAATGAAAAATTAGTCTCTGCAACGTTGACCATGTAAACATTGGATTGTCTATAGATCCATCTAGTGTTCTCATGTCATTTAAGGAAGGCAATCTGCTGTCCCCACCTGAGCTGACTCCAGACCCACAGCAATGTGGTGACTCTTAAGTTCCCTCTGAAATGGCTTTGAAAACCACTTAGTTGTCAAGGAGATGGCTCACCATCATTGCAGGGATAGTTTGGGAAGAGGCAATCAATGCAGCAATGCTCGCATTCTGTGAACAAATAAAACTGGTATTGTGGATCTCAGTGCATTGTAAATGAGCGGTTTGGTATAAAGTTGCATACATACACATCCAGTAGGAGTTCTTCTGTAGTTTTATTCTTTGTTCTCTAATTTCCTTTTATGTTGAAACTATTCAACTCTGTGTAATGACCTGGAAAACCAGGGTGATTAACTTATAAGTAATTTTAGAAAATAAGGATGAGATGCTGGGCGAAGTTGTTGAAAACCATTGTGAAATTAATAGCGATGACTGCGGATTTTTTAATTAGCTGCCTGCTTTTAGAAAATGGTGCATCAGCTGAAGAGAGAACCTGCCAGTAACACTCCAGTTATGGCAAGAATAGCTTCTGTGTCTGGATTAAACCTTTGTTATTTAGTTCCTTTTTAAACCTTATTAATTTCTCCATTCATTTATATTGCAGAGGCTACAGATGACAGATGTTTCAAGTATACAGACTGTGGTAGCTGCACTGCCAATACAAATGGGTGTCAGTGGTGTGAGGATAAGATGTGTATTTCTGCTGGAAGCAACTGTACTATGGTGAGTTGAAGTAAAAGTTACATCACCCTTTATAATAATGGTCTACATAAACAGTTTTGCATCAGCACTGTTGAATCTTTTAATTATGTTTCTAATGTTTAAGGTTTTTAAAAATCTAATTAAATTGTATAGTTTTAATTTGCTTCAAAATAGTTTTGGCTTTACATGGTTATACGCTGAGCAGTTTAACTCAGTTGGTAAGTCATCCATGTTGTAGGTTATTGGATACAGCTCAGTTGGTCTAATGATATTTTCATAGTGTCAGAATCATAGAATCATTACAGTACAGAAAGAGCCCATTCAGCCCATCATGCCTGCAACGACAACACCCTATCTTTGTGACCCCATATATTTACCCTGCTAATCCCCCAAAACTAGGGTTAATTTAGTATGGCCAATCAACCTAACCCACACATCTTTGGACTGTGGGGAGAAACCGGAGCACCTGGAGGAAACCCATGCAGACACGGGGAGAATGTGCAAGCTCAACACAGACAGTGACCCAAACCGAGAATTAAATCCGGGTCCCTGGAGCTGTGCCACTGTTCTGCCCCTAAGTAGGTTAACTGGATTTATTTCTTAACTACAAGAATTATGTACATGTATATGGTAAAGAGTTTGAGCTCGGAGCTGTCTCTATACTTTGCTGTTAGCACAGTTTTGTCCAACACTAGACTGACCCCTAGGTGTGGACCATGTGCTCTCATCATTGTGCCGGCGGTACTGTACTTAGGCCCCCTGTCTATGCTCAACCCTTATACTACATCTCTCCCACATCTTTATCCAACTCAAGTTCAGTATTAAGTTATTCTAATTTATCCCATGCATTTGCATCATTATTAGCACCACATCTCCCCTCTTCATATGTTCAGATGGTCTGGAGACCTTAGAACCCCTCTGTTTCTCATTCACACTATGGTCTGAGAAGTGGTAGACTTCGTCGTTGCAGGTTATTTATGTTGATTTGAAGATTATTCGGACATTTTGAGTATCTTGCTCACTGTCTTTCCACTGTAAGGCATTCTCTTTGACTGTACGTATCCTCTGGGCTGCCAACCAGATAGGACCAAGATTTATCATTGTCCTTCCTTATAATGGTTGATTGACGTCTTTAATACAGACCCTGTCCTCCTTTGTGAGAAGTGTCTGGTGTGGTATTTTTTGTTGTAGGTGGAGGCCTATTTCTACTTGTAGGACCGCTCTCTTGGATGATCTGGTAACCCCTGGTTACCAACCCTGATAGTTTTTTGGCAGGATTGGGAGTTTTGTGCCCATCAGGAGTTCAGATAGGCCTGGGCTACATTGTAACAGTGTGGACCAATAGGTTAGCAATGCTGTGGAAAAGTCTTTATTGATTTTTAAGAAAGCCTTTATTGGATGGCCCCCTCTTTTGGTCTCCCCATTTGACTCTCGGTATCTTGAGGAGCAAGGATGGTGGTGGAAGCTGGATGTGGTGGCAAAATACACAAAGTACTCATTTGAAAATTGTGGGCCTTTATTGAACATGATCTCCTCTCGGGTGTCGTGGCTAGTGAACATCTCTTTCAATGTCTTAATTACTGCCTCTGTGGTAATAACCCACCACTTTACGGAATGATTTGCTGTTGAACACAAATAACTTGATGCTCAGCATCTCCAATGGCCTGGTAGGGAATTATATGGGGATAAAGGGCTACCTTTGGTCCTGCCTGTGCAGTGCAAAAACCTGACAGTTTGCTATGGTGCCCTCAATCGCCCTGGAAATGCCTGGACACCAGACAGTTGATTTGGCCCCGGTTCTGCACTTTGTGAAGCCCAGGTTGCCTGGTGTATTTTCTGAAGTATCGCTGGCCAAAGGGAAACTGGGATGACCAACTGCTCATTCTAGACCAGGAGATTGTTGATGACCGTAATCTGTTTTTGTTGTTCAAACCAAACTTGCATGGTACCACTACTTGGTCACTATTGTGGCCACCTTTGTTGATAGTGGCAGTGGAGGCAGGCATAGTCCTCATCATATGTTTGTGTCTGACAAATCTGTTGGCGTTTACTTGTGGTGGCTGGCAGGGATCATCTTGTCAAAGGGGAGTGTGCTTCCAGCTATTCAATGAGATTGAAGTCCTGTTTTATCAGAAGGCTACTCTGACCCTGGAAATGTCGGCCATTATTTGTTTTCTATCTTGCACCGTCTCATATGTGTGGGCAAAACCTCTGGATTCTGGGAGGCCTCTTTCCTAGCTCCTTTTCATCCAGTCAGGAGACGAGTGGCTTTTGGTCTGTTTTGATTGTGACCTTGAGGCTATAATGTGAAAACTTCTCGCATGCCCACTTGACTGCAACAGCTTCCTTTTCTATGACGACATCTCACATCTGTGTCCAACAGTCCTCTGGAAGCATTGTAAATTGTGGTAGCATGGCTAAGCAACCTGAGGCGCTGGATTAGGCATTGGTCTCTTTGAAGGTATGGGTTTGAATCCTGCTGTTAATAAGAACACAAGAACATAAGAACTAGGAGCAGGAGTAGGCCATCTGGCCCCTCGAGCCTGCTCCGCCATTCAATAAGATCATGGCTGATCCTTTCGTGGACTCGGCTCTACTTACCCGTCCGCTCACCATAACCCCTTAATTCCTTTACTGTTCAAAAATTTATCTATCCTTGCCTTAAAAACATTCAATGCTTCACTGGGCAGGGAATTCCACAGATTCACAACCCTTTGTGTGAAGAAGTTCCTCCTCAACTCAGTCCTAAATCTGCTTCGCCTTATTTTGAGGCTATGCCCCCTAGTTCTAGTTTCACCTGCCAGTGGAAACAACTTCCCTGCTTCTAGCTTATCTATTCCCTTCATAATCTTATGTTTCTATAAGATCTCCCCTCATTCTTCAGAATTCCAATGCGTATAGCCCCAGTCTACTCGGTGTCTCCTCATAAGCCAACCCTCTCAACTCCGGAATCAACCTAGTGAATCTTCTTTGCACCCCCTCCAGTGCCAGTATATCTTTTCTCAAATAAGGAGACCAAAACTGTACACAGTACTCCAAGGTGTGGCCTCACCAGCACCTTATACAACATAACCTTGCTGTTTTTAAACTCCATCCCTCTAGCAATAAAGGACAAAATTCCATTTGCCTTCTTAATTACCTGCTGCACCTGCACCCAACTCCTTGAGATTGATGCACAAGGACACCCAGGTCCCTCTGCACAGCAGCATGCTGCAATTTTTTACCATTTAAATAATAGTCCATTTTGCTGTTATTCCTACCAAAATGGATGACCTCACATTTACCAACATTGTACTCATCTGCCAGACCCTTGCCCACTCACTTAGACTATATATATCCCTTTGCAGACTTTCAGCGTCCTCTGCACACTTTGCTCTGCCACCCATCTTAGTGTCATCTGTGAATTTTGACACACTACACTTGGTTCCCAACTCCAAATCATCCAGGTAAATCCTAAACAATAGCGGTCCCAACACTGATCCCTGAGGCACACCACTAGTCACTAATCACCAATCAGAAAAACACCCATTTACCCCCACTCTTTGCTTTCTGTTAGTTAACCAATCCTCTATCCATGCTAATACATTACCGGTAACACCGTGCACCTTTATCTTATGTAGCAGTCTTTGGTGCGGCACTTTGTCAAATGCCTTCTGGAAATCCAGATACACCACATCCACAGGTTCCCCATTGTCCATTGCACATGTAATGTTCTCAAAGAATTCTACCAAATTAGTCAAACATGACTTGCCCTTCATGAATCCATGTTGCGTCTTACCAATGGAACAATTCATAATTATAATTAGACAATGCTGTTGCCAAACATTCAGCTGGTTCCATTTTGGGGGGCTGGTTTAGCTCAGTTGGCTGGACAACTGGTTAGTGATGCAGATCCCATACTGGCTGAGGTTATTTATGAAAATCTGCCTTCTCAACTTTGCCCCTTACATGAGGACATCAGTCACCTCTTCCCCTCAAAGGGGGAGCAGCCGACGGTCATCTGGGACTATGGCGACTTTACCTTTACCTTTAAACTGCTCATTGATTTCCATCCAGTTGTTCCTGGTGTGAGTGAATGCTTCATTTGATGCGAGTCTCAAGACTATTGTATACATAGACATAGAATCCCTACAGTGTAGACGGAGACCATTTGGCCCGTCGAGTCTGCACTGACTGTCTGACAGAGTATCTTAGGCCATTTCCCCCACCCTACCCCCGTAATCTGACACAGTTACCATGGTTTATCTCCCTAACCTACACATTTCGGGACCCTAAGGAGCAATTTAGCATGGCCAATCCACCTAACCTGCTCATCTTTGGACTATTTTTGGTCTTTCTCTAGCAGATGCCTCAAATATTCTGTGATCTGTGTGGAGTTTGTACATTCTCCCCATGTCTTTGTGGGTTTCCTCCTGATGTTCTGTTTCCTCCCACAGTCCAAAGTTGTGCAGGTTAGGTTGATTGACCACACTAAATTGACCCTAGCGTCAGGGGGATTGGCGGGGTAATTATGTGGGGTTACGGGAATAGGGCCTGGGTGGGATTGTGGTTGTTAGAGACTCGACAGGCCGAATGGCCTCCTTCTGCACAGTAGGGATTCTATGTCTATGTATGCTATAGAATCTATGATGCTATGAAGTTTGGTAAAAGTTTTGTCAGCTGGTTCACCATCCCCAAGAATCACTGGAGGTCTGGAATTGAGGATGGGTTTGGGAACTCGTTAATAGCTTTAGTTTCCTGTGGATTCGCGGTGATGCCTTTGCTGAAGATGTAGCTCAGGAACAAAATTCATGTTTTGGGGAACTCTTATTTCCCTTTCTTCTAACACTGCCGAGCCTCTTGTCATTTTCCTCCACCATGAACCAAAACATCATATGTGACAAATGAGCCCCTGGAGGCCCTGGAAAATGGTTGACATTGTACATTGAAAAACCTTCGTGCTGCAGTGATTCCAATTGACAGGAGGTTAAAGTAGAATCTGCTGAAGGGGTAATGAATGTGGTCAGCAGTCAGGACTTCCTGTCAAGGGGGTTTACAAAAGCTATTGCTGGCACCCAGCATTGAAAATGCTGCGCTGTTCAAGAGTTTAGCTTCTCCAGCTTACTGCTTTATTAAGCTGTGTCAAGCCATGCCGATACGGATGGACCCCTTCAGTTTTGGGATTGAGACCATCCTGAAACACCATGTAGTTGGTTATGTGACTTTGGAGATGACTTCCATGTTTGTCATCTTGTCCAGCTCCTGCAGCACACGTTTTATAAGTGGATGGGGAATCTTCTGTGGCATGAATATGCACACTGGTTGAGCATTTTCCCTTGATGTGGTTTTGTATTCGTTTTTCATTGGCCCAGTCCTGTACAGAACTTTGGGAATTCAATTTTATATTTGAAGCCAGGCCCTTGATGGTCTTGGTCAATTTTTTGCAGAAGGTTAAGTTTGACTTATGCTTTGCAGCTTAGTAGTGGACAGATAGTTCTGATTGGGGACCACAAACTATCCTTGTGGGACCTTTTATCCTTGCATCTCAAGTGTTGCTTGTAGGTGTCTTCCTCCAGTGTTACAATCTCAGTTGATGTTATAACTGGTTCAGAAGGTTCCAGAATGGAATCCTGGCTCAAGAGACTGAACTTTAATTTTTTAAATAAAATTTGGAGGAAGAGTCACAGGACATCTAATTAGTTTTAACAAGGAAAAAAAATTATTAAACTTGAAAAGATTGGATTAAGATACGATGCTCTTTTAATCGCCCCTTTAGCTTAACTAATACACACAGAATTTAAGACTAACATGGATTACAAATTACATCTCAAGCTACAACAGTTTCAGTAACACAGCATCGCTTTAAACACACAAGATGCTGTGGTCAAATACACACTCCACTCTGAACTTCAAGTGAATGTCTGTAGATTTCTCCTCCGAATCCCCCCAGATAATTGTCATTGAATCATAGAATCCCTACAATGTAGAAAGAGGCCATCTAGCCCATTGAGCCTGCACTGAGAACGGTCCCACCCCGGCCCTATCCCTGTAACCTCGCATATTTACCCTGCTAATCTCCCAAACACTAAGGGGCAATTGAGCATGGCCAATCAACCTAACCCGCACATTGTTGGATTGCTGGAGGAAACTGGAGCACCCAGAGGAAACCCATGCAGATGCGGGGAGAACGTGCAAACTCTACACTGACAGTTACCCGAGGCCAGAATTGAACCCGGATCCCTGGCGCTGTGAGGCAGCAATGCTGACCACCATGTCACATGAGAGTTTCCAAACTCTACTCCCAAAAAACAAGCTTTAAAATCTTTTTTCACACGAATGCTTTCCATTAGTGACTTGCATTCTGAAATCCAGTCCAGGTTTTTCAAATGACAAACCTTAAACAAAGCTTCCACTGCACTTTTAACAATGAATCCCTCGGTTTTACCACTTCCCTTTTAGGGTTTCTTTGTCTTGACTGTGGTATAAACTGTTGACAATTGCTTTAACTATTGATTCCCAGACTCTGTTAAGATGGCATTAAACTTTTGATATACCTCTGAAGTCTACTTTCCCACTTTAAATCTGATTACTGCAACTGTCTCTAAAATTTTGTTTCATTTTCCCGTTCAATTATCCTGAACAATATCTTGGTCTCTACTCTCTGAACTTCAGTCTTTTTCAGACATTATTTATCTCCTGGTTATCTGGACTGTATTAGGTCCTTTGGGAAGCCTGCCGCTTTGCAGCTCCTGTCGAGTCTGTCTTCTGGCAGAGTTAAGAGATATTCACTCCTCAGTATCCTGTCTCCAACTGCAAACAAATTAAGCTAAAATTAAAAGCCTTCCTACCTCAAAATGCCCCTAGTTGCAAAGCAACCACTGCTCCTTCTATTTACCTTCATGCTGTAGCCGTCTCTAAGCACGATTGAAACACAGCTGGAACTGAACCGAACCTCTTGCCTACAAGCACCTTTGTCCAGCAAGAATATAACTATAGGTTTGTACCTTCCAGGTACAAAAACGTTAGCTTAAACCCATTTAAAATTATACCTTATTTCTAATGTTTACTAATATAAATCCTTAAAACTACCTTTGGTTTGCTAACACCAGGAACATTATACCTCCGCTGCGCTTAGGTGAATTGTGGGTGACATTCAGCTGTTGTATCATGAGCCATGGCTCACTGTCTGACAGGACCGCAACATTAGCCCCATATCCAACTAAAGCTTGTGAGCTGGTCATAACTAAAATGTCCGCATTCCAAAACAAAAATTAAGAACTTTGACTTCATCCAAGAAGCATGGCTGTATGTCCTGTTAGTGTGCAGTCTCAACTTCATGAATAATTTTTGGGTTTTCTGTCAGTTTAGATGTTTTCAGTTTGCACAGTTTGCCAAACTGTTCAACCCTGTTACATTGAAAGCAGTGGACTGAAACTGGAGGGCATTAATCTCACCTGTGGGGGCACTTTGCTCCACAATGCTGACAGAAATTGCTTGTTAGGGCATTGTTTCCCTTAGCCTGGTGTGTTTCTGTGCTGTTTAATTAACTGGAGTGTGGTGTTTCTTTTGTACCACATTTTACTTTGTCCTCCTAAAATGGACTTGTGCTGCACACTGAGTTCAGACAGCCTAACAACCTGATAGCTTTCTCGAGGGTTAGATCTTTCTTCATTTTCAGCATGTCTGAGAGTCCGACAACCATTCTGTTCCTGATAAATTCAGATTTTAGGTGTCTGTATTCGCAGCCTTCAGCCACCTTGGACAGTTCATTAATGAATGAGCCGGCAATGTCTCCTCACTGCTGGACATCTAATTAAATTTAGTCTTTTTGACGATTTTGTTGCTTGCTAGGTTAAAATAAGCATTGAATGATTTTAGTGCAATTTCAAATTTAACAGACGATTTAATTCCTCATCTAGCAATAATGTTGTCCGGTATTGGTTTGACTGAACTAAGCAGCATTTTATTTAACTTGTTCAGCTTCTGTCTTTTTTTCCAGACCTGAAGCAATTTTTTTCCCCCCAAGAAGTCCCAAATTATATGATTGATCTGGGCCTTGGATAAAACCAAATCAATCTGGAAGAGTGGATTTCTGATCCATGGTTAAAAAGTTTTGGTTCAGCTTTTAAGAATTTGCTGAAATTCAAGATGATGTTTGTTTGAAGATAAAGGTTTACCCATGCTGGCCGGTTTTGGCGCTGTCCCACTGCAGTGACCTTCATGCTCAGCCTTGAAAAGATTTTTAAAATGGCTGCTTGGATTGACGAGCTGCAGACTTCTCCATTTCAGTGCTGTGCTTTAGGGTTGCAAAAACATTGAATCCTGGCCATTGCATGTCTTTAAGGCTGATTCGTAGTCATGATTCTGCCGAATTAGTTCATTAATTTATTTTTTCTTTCGTTTTGGAGCGAGCTTGGAGACACATGTTCAGGCACCAGTTTTGGGAATCTGGTTTTTCAGGTAGAATTTTTAAATGGCAATTTCTGACCAGTGAAATATTTTGAAGTTTCTTGGGCTTTTCTTTATCGTGGGATTGAAAAGCTTTAGCTCAACTCTATTAGGTGTCCTAACTCTGCACTCTGAGAGTTGAAGCTGGACTTCCAAGAGATCTCCCGGAGCCTTCTGTTGCAGTAAGGAATTTAAATGTTCTACTTGTAGCTTCCAAGTCTTTTTTCAGAGCTTTTCCCTAGATGTTATGCACTGCCATTTTGCTTCTTGAGTTTTTCTTCAGGTCAGAATTTTTTTTTTTGCATTTTTCTTTAGTCTTGCAGGATTTTAGTAATTGTCTATATATTTTGCAAACTTTTGGGTTTTTTCATTCGATGCCACCATGTTGTCGGGTGTTGGATACCATTCAGTTGATCTTCATGAGGTCTTTGTAGTCTTAAGTAGTTTAACTGCACATATTTCTTAACGACAAGAACTATGTCTGTATGTATGTGTATATATGTCTCTTTTAATACTGTGCTATTAATCTATTTTATATTTGAGGTGGATTGCTTAAAGATGCAGTGTTTTGTTACAAGCGGATGCTACAAAGCCGGATAATTACTAATTTTTGTCATGTAATTGTTTATTTCGCAAACTTGATTAGTTTTTGTTTACCAAAGAAAAGTACTTTTGAGTGTTTTCTTGACTAAAGTAGTGGAAGGTGAGTTAGCTATACAGGGTTATATTGTCATGTGGTACAGAAATGGGAGGAGTTGGGTTTGTAGCTGAGAAAAACAGCTTTCTGCGTTCAGTCGCTGAAGAGAGCTTTCTAAAGATAAAAGCCTACAAGCAGCTCTCTCTCTCTACAAAATCTCTCTGGAAGCTCAAAAGCTATTAACCCAAGTCAAAGCAAGTATGCCTGGAGTTGCAAAATATTTTTGAAGTGGGGTTTAAGTCTATAAGATAAATATTGCTTAATTGGAACTGAATAGTGATAAGTTAGAAGTTGAGATTCTTTCATGTTTAAAGATTATTCAACAGTTGAAAATTAAACCGTTCCATTTTGTGTCATGAACAAACCTTGTTTCGATAAAAGAATCCCTAATTTGTCAGTGCAGTTACTCCTGAGGCGAAGCATCCTTCCCTTTCATTTATGCCAAAACAGAAAAATTGCTGGGGTCTAGTGTCGCTTCATGATATATTTGGGGGTTTCTGATCTCGCACCCTAACATTCTGTTCAACACTAGACTGACCCTTATGTGTGGATCACATGTTCTCTTACATTCACTGTGGGTGGTACAGTACTCTGTCCTATATTAGCACGAAATGTGCCAGATTCTTTTATTTAATCCAGAGTATCCTGGAGGCAAATGTGTAGATAACCATTGAGGGGTAACCTCTTCCTGCATGGATGTTGCAAGGCTTTGTTGTCCTTGGGTGTTCGCATGCTGCAGGAGTTTACATGTATTGCTTCACCCTGTGCAGGTACTGGTCCAACTGGTTGCAGTGTTATGATAATTCTTCTATTTGGTGATTCTCTGGCCCCATGTGCGAAGGCTGAAATCGTGTCATGGCTGGATAATCTCACGAGAGTGGCAATAACGTGATTTGCTCTGGGGAGAAATCATTATGACATTCTCCCCACCCCCAGCCTGCAACATAATCTGGTTTGTGCCCAGCGAGGGAGTGAGTCAGATTAGCATATTTAAATTCAAATTCAAGTGCCAGGGCCTGAAGGGGTGGCATGGAGGGCGGGTCCTGAAAGGGGGGCTCTGCTGACTCCATAGTGAGTTTTGCTCACCTGGAGGTGCTGGGGGCGGTTGCTGGTAGTGATCAGGTGACCTAATACTAGTGACGTGGCGGGGGGGGGGGGCTAGATTTGGCCAATCCAACCAGTGGGAGTCACCCTGCTTTTCCTGCTGGGGGGCAACACTTAAAATTCTTTGGGATAATTATGCCCATAGTTTTGGGTTAATTGCTGCTTTTATTTTCAAGGAAATACACTGTTAAATCAGTCCTTCCTGTCCGTTCATTTCCACACCCTCTTCCTTAAAATCAGTTAAGTTTCTTATTTTCCCAGTGCTGATGAGATGTCAGTGATGCCTCTCCACAAACACTGGCCGACCTGCTGAGAATTTGCATTATTATCTGTCTTCATTAAACTAGGTATTTGTTTATCAGACAATCTATCCTTTCAGCATTAAGCTTATGCATATGTAATTGTAGCTCTGATGAGCTCAGAGATACAATGCAAATATGAACGAAGCATCTGTGAAATTTCTGAGAGTTTTGCAAATGAGACTATTTTAAAACATCAATGCTTCATATATAGTGCTTCATGATATTTTGTGTGCAGCAACCATTTAAATGGCAGAATAAGACAGGGATACATTTCAGAACATGTGTAATTGGTCTATGTTTATGTTACAGGATTTATTTAATTTCACCAAGTTTAATGTTTATCTTTCTGCTGCCCTCCCAGATGTTTTCGACAGTATCATTTGAGTTACTAGGAGAAATTAGGAACTTGATATCGTAGTGCACTTGCTTTCGTGCAGGGACCTGTTTTGAAGTTCAGTTTATTGTATTAGAATGAATGTCTCTCTATCTGTTCCTACGTAACAAGATGACACTTTTCGAATTCAAGATGCGAGTTAAAGGAGAAAATTGGAAACTTTGTTCAGGAAGGCTGCACCGATAGATGTATGAAATGGCCCGGTTACTCTGGTAGCAATAGTGAAGGAATCCTTTTGAACTTTGGGTTTGCTGTGTCGCTGTGATATGTGAAGGAAGCTTTAAGCTTCATCTATTTTTAATCTAAGCTGTGAATGTTTGTTGAAACCAATCTATTAATTTGAATACAAAGTACAAAAACAAATACTTGCGCTGAATAACGTCTTTTATGACCAATGAATGTGAGCTTTTTAAAATTTGGCATTGTATTAAAAGCATGTTTTTCCAAATGTTCTGAAATGATGTAGTACAATTATTTTTGGTGCAAGGGAGGAGGCATGTGCAAATTTGTGTAATGGTATTTATGGGTTGCCAGCTTATGAATGGTAGAGTCTGTCACATGTACCTTATTTGAAAGAATAGAAATACAGGCTTGCATTTATGTAATGCATTTTACAACCGCCAGATGTCCCAAAGCTCTTTACAGCCAATGACATAATTTTGTGTTACAGTCACTGTTGTAATTTGGGAAATGTGCCAGCCTGTTCAGTGCACTGCAGACCCTTACAATCTATAAATCTGATGATGACCAGATAATCTGTTTTGTGATGTTGATTAAGATTGAATATTGGCCAGGACATATTACCCAGGATAATTGCCCTGCTCTTAAAGTGCCGTGGGATCTCTTGCATCTGCCAGAGAAGGCAGATGGGGCCTCTGAAAGATGACATCTCTGACAGTGCAGCATTGCGCTGGAATGTCAGTTTTTTTTTTGTGAATCCAGAAGTTGTTGAATTCTTTAGTAAATCATCCCTTGCATATAGAGACATAGTAAGAAGTCACACAACACCAGGTTAAAGTCCAATGGTAACACGAGCTTTCAGAGTGCTGCCCCTTCACATGCTACCAAATAAACCTGTTGGACTTAACCTGGTGTTGTAAGATTTCTTACTGTACATTTATCGTAATAGCATTGTCACTTGCAAGTTATTAGGGGTGAGGAAATGTCCAATTCAAACAAAAGGTTGAAAAGGTTTGGTTTTTTTTTTAAACGGAAACTCATATTTCTGAGAGCTTCTTATTTCAACAGATTAATATTATGCAATTTATCTTAATACATAACCAAACAATTGCTTAACAAATACCCTAAACATAAATCTTCCACCAATATATCCTTTCTTTAAGTACTGAAACCAAAGTATGCCCATATCCTTTTTATCGTCCACTTTTACTCATCATAGCTGATCTGTTGTTGTTTCTCCTGCTTTAAAAATATTAGGTTTGAAATTAAGACTTGTAAACGATTCCAAACCATTTTCCATCTGACATTTTCAGACCTTTTCTGACATTTGGACCAGTCCAACGTCGGCATCTCCACATTATGGAGACAGAGTGAAAGGTCTTAAATAAAGGCAAATTGATCATTGGAATTTTAATTCAACTGCATCTTATGTTGCCCAAAACCATTTGGGTGTTAATAAGGAAAGATTTATGTCTAGGGTATTTGTTAAGCAATTGTTTGGTTATGTATTAAGATAAATTGCATAATATTAATCTGTTGAAATAAGAAGCTCTCAGAAATATGAGTTTCCGTTTAAAAAAAAAAACCCAAACCTTTTCAACCTCTTGTTGTTTTGTTTGAATTGGACATTTCCTCACCCCTAATAACTTGCAAGTGACAAAGCTATTACGATAAATTCTCAACCGAGAATGAGCAGGTGGTTCAGGAGAAATTTGTTTTATGCAGAAAATTGTTCAGGGGTAAAATAATCGCTGTAGGTGGTGATTGTGACATTGCATCTCTAAAGGGTAAATTAGATAGACATTTGAAGCAGATAAGTTGCCATGTGATGGGAAAACTGAAACAGTGAGATTAAAACTGGTGAACGTGATTGGTTGAAAGGCCTTTTTCTGAGCTGTAGAATTGCATGGAAAACAGTATAGTGTGACAGTTAAGGAAGTATTGGGGTGATTGCATTGGATCAGAAGTTCAAATTTAGCAACTGATTCAGGCTATAACTTGCTTTGCCTTTACAGAAGATGGGATTGCATACATCAGATATAAAGCTAGAAAGCGGGCATTTGGCCGTAACCAGCCCATTCTGGTGTTTGTGCCGCACACGAGCCTCCTTCCATTTTTTCTCATTTAAATTTTTCCTTGTAACCATGTTTTCTTCTCCCTAATATGCTTGTCTAACCTCTCCTTGAATGCATCTTTTTTTTTTATGTTTCCCCAGCATTTGTTTAAAGATATTGTTTTTGACAAAATCTAAATTTGATGATAGTTGTGAAGAAAAGTTTCAACTGTAACAGTGAGTTTAGTTAGCAGTTTCAATAGTCTGAACCATTGAAATTACTAACAAGTTCTAAAGCTTCAGCTTGTATTGAGTACAATTCACTTTTTTCATGCTCCATTGTGCTCAACCCCACTCCCCCAGTTTTCCATCCATACTTTATCTCTCTGAAAAAGGGAAGCTTGGCTGCAAATAAGAAATGACTATTGAAAGTTGTGGGATGGATTCTGTATTCTACATGGCGGATTCAAACTCTTCATGCAACATGCAATTCATCATAACTTCCACCAATATATCCTTTCTTTAAGTACTGAAACCAAAGTATGCCCATAGCCTTTTTATCGTCCACTTTTACTCATCATAGCTGATCTGTTGTTGTTTCTCCTGCTTTAAAAATATTAGGTTTGAAATTAAGACCTGTAAACGATTCCAAACCATTTTCCATCTGACATTTTCAGACTTTTTCTGACATTTGGACCAGTAATGTCCAGTTATGTTTGCATATTTTAAAAAAATGTACTTTTCAGTAGTACTAGATATTAAATGAGGAGTTTAATGTGATGTTTTATGTTGTGATTGCACTAAACTGTGGTAAAATATTCAGTGACAATTTTAAACGTTTCTTCTCCTAGTCTGTGACAAACAGTACCAAATGCCGTGTGCGGAATGAGCATATTTGTAGCAAATTTACAAGCTGCAAGACCTGCTCAATGAAGCTTAACTGTCAGTGGGATCAGCGAAACCAGGAGTGTCAAGCTTTACCAGGTAAAAATCTGAACAAGCCAAAATGTACATGTAAAAGAAATGAACTACTGTCATAGACTGTCCTCTGCTTAAGATACTACAATAATGTACAGCTTTTAATTTTGTTACCATCTACTAACTGAACCAATCCTGGTAATTGTTTCAAATTATAAATGATAAAATGGTCATTGCAAGTTCTTTAAAATCTTTCCTCATGTTTAAGTGGTAATTTTGTTGTCATTGTCCTTGATGTCACATTCATTGCAAGAAATAGAATAATGTGGTTACCAAATAAAGTACTCCTCAGACATTTAAAAAAATGGAGAAAAGAGAGACTGTTATTCTCTGCTTGGTGCTTGTACCAGCCAATCCTGTTTTGGGGTCTAACTTGATGATTTTATTTGATTTTCCTGCCTCAGATTTTGATCCTTCTACTTTCTCAAATGATCGTGCACAATTTGAACTTCCCTTTCTGGTGAAGATGCTGTAATAAAAATGCATGCAATGGAGACACAGCAAGCTTTCTTTTAAGTTAAATTTTTAAAATTCAAAACATTGAGGAAGGAAAAATGGCCCTTCTTAAAATGGTTAAAAAATAACTGGTTTACCCTTAGAAAATGTTAAATGAAAGCAGTTTTCCCACAAAAGGACTAAATGTAGATGATGCTTGCTTATTTTTAATTCAAAAGATTCTCCCCTCATTTAATTAGTTAAGCAGATTTTTCAGGAGCTTATCATTTTAATGACTACTTGTGATGTGGTGGAGGGGAAATTATATGGAACGCAACTTTGAAGTTTATTTCAAAGGATGATTCAAGGAGAAAGTGATTGCCCATTGGAAAACAAATTGGTATTTTTGCAAAAAGGAAAAAAATTGGCTGTAAAATAGTTTCATAAAACAACTTAGGTCTTCTAACTTGATGCTTTTTGCAGTTGGCAAACTGTCACCAGCCTGTAGGATAATTCTGAATGGTGGTTGACAAACAGTGGTGCATGTATGTGATTGCTTGACAATTTAGGTGACTGGGAACATCTGTAAAATTCATAGTTGCTTTGTGCCATTTCACCATACGTCACTCGTGTTTCAAGATCTTGAAAAAGGTATAAAAACTGTTTTTGTTCCTACAATTCCAGCTCACCTTTGCGGAGAAGGCTGGAGCCACGTTGGGGATGTCTGCCTCCGGATCAATGCAAGTCGAGAAAACTATGATAATGCAAAACTTTATTGCTACAATCTTAGTGGAAACCTGGCATCTCTTACTACATCAAAGGAAGTTGAATTTGTTCTAGATGAGCTGCACAAATATACAGTTCAGGTACTTGAGATTAAGTCTTCCAATTTGTCCAATTTTGCATGGTTAGTGGATGCATACTATGAAGCATTAAAAGAGGCCAGTCGGCTCACTGAGTTTGCACTGCCATTCGATGAGATCATGACTGATCAGATGTTTTAATCTTCAACTCCACTTTTTCACTTTATCCGCAAAACCCTTGATTCCTTTACTGATTATAAATCAGTCTATCTCAACCTTGAACATACTAAATGACCCAGCCTCTATAGCTCTATAGCAGTAAAGAATTCCACAGGTTCACTACCCTCAGAGAACAAATTCCTCCTCATCTCTGTCTTAACTGGGGGACCCTGTACTCTGAGGTTATACCCTCTGGTCCCAGACCCTCCCACAAGGGAAACAACCTCTCGGCATTTATCCTGTCAAGCCCCCTGAGAGTCCTATATGTCTCAATAAGATCACCTCTTATTCTTCTCAACTCCTGTGAGTACAGACCCAACCTGCTCAATCTTACCTCATAAGAAAATGCCTCCATACCAGGGATCGACTCAGTGAACCTTGTCTGGACTCCCTCCAATGCCAGAATATCTTGGATAGAATCCCTACAGTGCAGAAGGAGGCCATTCGACCCATCGAGCCCGCACTGACTACAATCCCACCCAGGCCCCACTCGCATAACCCCACATATTTACCCTGCTAACCCCTCTGACATTAGGGTCAATTTAGCATGGCCAATCAACCATATCCGCATATCTTTGGACTGTTTGGAGGAAACCAGAACACCTGGAGGAAACCCACGCAGACACGGGGAGAATGTGCAAACTCCACACAGGCAGTGACCCGAGGCCGGAATTGAACCTGGGTCCCTGGCATTGTGAGGCACCGTGTTGCCCAATGAGGGGCCCAAAACTGTTCACAGTATTGCAGGTGTGGCCTAACTAGTTTTAGCAAGACTTCCCTATTTTTATATTCCCTTTGAAATAAAGGCCAACATTCCATTTGCCCTCCCATTACCTGCTGAACTTGCATGCTAGCTTTTTGTGATTTATGCATAATTTGACATTATAGGATGTTTTAATATTTTTTTCTGATGAGAATAAACCTAACTATAGCTCTTTCTTTGGTTTTATGATGTTTTGTCTTATTTTGATACCTTGATACAGTAGTGTAGGTTAGTTATGCTGCCATTTTACTTTAAACCTCAATAATATAGTGTCAAAAGTTATTATTCCGCTGATTTGTTTTATTTTGGCACTTCAGTAACAAACTATCCTGATGTGCTCATAATCAAAAGGCAGCTGCTCCCATCAACAAGCTGAACACTCCCAAGTCCGAAGCCAATGGGGTCACACCAGGAAAAGAATTGGGAAGCAATGTCCTATTGATAAAGTAAAAAGTAGAGTTTATTTATCAGTCACAAGTCGGCTAACATTCACACTGAAATGAAGTTACTGTGAAAATCCCCTAGTTGCCACACTCTGGCATCTGTTCGGATACACTGAGGGAGAATTTAGCATGGCCAATTCACCTAACCTGCACATCTTTGGACTGTGGGAGGAAACCGGAGCACCTGGAGGAAACCCACGCAGACATGGGGAGAATGTGCAAACTCCATACAGACAGTGACGTTTTATTTCACAGCATTAAGTTCTTTACTATTGTGGCAGTAATCGGTTCTTTGCGTCTTCACTTCAGAATGTTTAAGTATACTTTCTTTAATACAAGTGGAACATTGACATTGTAGCCTGATACTGAAATACTTAATTGGTGCCATGAAGTATGTACAATAGAGCATGGGAATCTTACTCCGAGAAGTTTTTAATTTATACATCTGGATAGAGAAAAATGTTGTTCTCCAGTGCAATGTTACACTGATGTGGCATGGTAACATTGTGACGAGAACCACTTCTTAATCCATGTCTGCTGCTGGAAGTCTGGCACAAGCCAGGCTTGGTGTAACTGTATTTTTGTTTTGTAGAATCAAAGCTGAAAGTAATAGATAGCAAGTTTGGCAGCTAACTTATCGTTCTTACCATTTGGAGTTGTCAAGCTAAATCTTCATTTGTTGAATCCATGTATGATGAAAATAGCACTTAGGGCTGAAACAGTCCAATAAATTTAATACTTTGTTGTGTTTAAGATAATTTACATGACAGCTTATCCCGTTTGGCATGAAATAGAGGTGGCTCACATGAATAACAGGGTGTGTTAATCCTCTTTGAATTAATAATATCCCCCAGCTTGTTATGTGAACAGAATGCAAAAGAGAAAGGGATATAACCAGTATTTTTTTACTTAATCAAGAGTCTGTTCCTTGCTTGGTGTAATAGATAGATTTATTTTCCAAAACAGTATGCACTAAACAGGCGTAAGGAAGGTCTGATTCAAAATCCTGTTTTCCCATAGTGGGGTACTTTGTTCCCAAATGATGATGCAATTAGAGGTCTTGCTAAGAATTTAAACAGTCAACTATGTTGCTACTCTGTATGAATGGCAGGCAGCCAGTGGACTTGCATTTGCAGCTTCTACATTGAGAGACTGGCATTCAATTGCTTGAGTTTTTATGACAATTCAGGAGTTTGCTTATTATTCACCCATCTGTCAAGTTTAAAAAAAAGAATCTTAACGATGAGGTTCAATGTGGTTATCATACTATATAATTTAAATCTAAAGAAAAACTATTTTGTTCGTATGGTCCTGTCTGTTATTCAAAGGCAATATGTGCTTTCAAATATCTTTAAGATGAAGTTGTTTTGTGCGTTGTTAGTTGTGATTTTAGGATGCAATTGGAAGGTAGCTAATCTCTATGAAACAACTGGTATTAACTTCAGACTTGCTTGACTTATGAAACAGGAGATTTGTGGCAGGAAACAAGAAAGGATTATATTTTGAGACTTTTCCATTTAGCCTTTTGATTTGAAACAAAAATGTAATAGTTCTTTAATATTGAACATTGAGGTATATGTTTATTATTTTCTGAGCTACCTGAATGTGATTAGATGTAAAGCATGTATTGCAGTGATCACCATTTCTGAAATTTGGCTGTAAACTTAAGACAAATGTTTGCACTCCTCCTCCTCATTTATGGGAATAGCCTTATTTCTGGCAATGAGGGATGTTAGAAGATCATAGAATTTAACAGCACAGAAATAACTTATTTCATTTATCAAATAACTTATTCCATTTATCAATTTAGCCCTATACCCCAGCATTTTCCTTGCAGCCAGGCAAATTAATGCTTTCCATATACATACTAATTGTCTTTTAAAAGTTTCAACTTGATTCAGTTGCCCACTTGGACAGTGAGTTCCAGATCTTAACAGTCCTGTTGTGGGCAAAACTTCTCTTGTTCATTCATGTTCTTTTGTCGTTTATTTTAAACCCGTAACCTTTGGTTACCGTTCTAGTTATGAAGGAAACAGCTTCCCCCAGAGCCATAGAATCCATACAATGCAGGAGGAGACCATTGGGTCTACACTGACTCTCAGAAAGAGCATTTTACTCAGCGCAACCCCCCCCCCCCCCCCCCCCATCCCTGTAATCCTGGTTTACCATAGCTAATCAACTCAACCTACACATGTTTGGGCACTAAGGGGCAATTTAGCATGGCCAATCCACCTAACCTGTACATCTTTGGAGTATGGGAGGAAACTGGAGCACCCAGAGGAAACCCGTGCAGACATGGAGAGAATGGGTAAACTCCTCACAGACAGTCACTAAGGCTGGTATCAAATCATACTTTGCCACTGTGCCACCGTGCTGCCCTACTAAAATAGAATCATGGAATCCTACAGTGTAGAAGGAGGCCACTCGGCCCATCGAGTCTGCATCGATCACAGTCCCACCCAGGTCCTATCCCCATAACCCCATGCATTTACCCTAGCTAGTCCCCCCTGACACTAAGGGGCAATTTAGCATGGCCAATCCACCTAACCCGCACGTTTTTGGACTTCTCATAATTTTGAATACCTCTGTTAGGTCTCCCTATAACCTTCTCTGTTCTGAAGAGAAGAATCCTGGCTTCTCCAATCTCTCCAGATAATCTCTCCTTTGTAATCTCTCCAAGGCCTTGATATCCATTCTGAAATGTGGTGCCCAGATTTGCACATGTGTATCCAGCTGAGCCATAACCAGAAATTTGCAAAGGTTTAGCATGGTGAACTTGTTTTTGTATTCAGTGCCTCTATTTACAAAGTCATGTATGTATTCCATAGGCTTTCTTAACTGCCTTATCAACTTCCCATGCCTACTTCAAAGATTTGTGAATGCACACTCCCAGCTCCCTCTGCTTTTGAACCCCCTCAAAATAATACTATGTAGTATTATACTGCCTCTAAGTGCTTTTTTCCTCCAGTGCATCTTTTCACATTTACTCACTTTAAATTACGATGTGTGTTATATTTTGCTTTATCAACTGTACTTTGAAAGTACAACTGCCGCATGACAATATCACATTGATCCTCTGTTTCTTTAATCAAAGGTGTCAGTCAAGTTAACGGATGGAAAGCTATCTGTTGACTGTTCCTTAAGATTCTACTAAGCTTCTCCAAGTGAAAATGAACTTTATCCTCGATAATAGTCTTGAGTAGTTTTCCCATGAATAACATTAGATGTTAGTACATTTATTCATAGAATATAGAACAGTACAGCACAGAAACAGGCCCTTTGGCCCACGATGTTATGCCAAACTAGGCACCAAATTAAACCAGTCCCTTCTGCTTGCCTGCCCATATCGCTCTATTCCTTGCATATTCATGTGCTTATCTAAACGTCCCTATTCCCCTCTCTTTCTGAATAGGTATGCAACGTTTGCAATCCTCCAGTCCTTTGGTACCAATCCCGCATTCAAGGAGAATTGTAAAATTGTGATCGGAGCTTCTGCTATTTTCACCCTAGCTTCCCTCAGCAACCTAGGATACACTCCATCCAAATTTGGTCATTTAGTAATTTTGACTAATGCCTATACTTCCTTCTCTTCTATAATAATTCCTCACTTAACATTGTAGTTGCGTTCCTGAATAGTACAACTTTAAATGAAACAACATTAAGGGAATGAGATTTTCCATTATAACCAGTGTAAAAGCAATAATTAGGTTCAGTCAGGAAAAAAAAAGCATTAAACCCTGTAAGTTGAAGTACTGTACGTTCCTAAATTCCCTTATCATAAATTAAATAACTTTCCTTTCTACTTGTTTCCCGCTCCCAGCCGCTTCTGAAACCTTGCAAGAGGAAGCAAGCTAGCATGAGTTGCTGGGACTCAGAGCGTCATGGAGGAAATTGGCATTGGGAGAGAGTGGGGGAGTGTTGGGTCATGTGATGTTGGAAGTAGGAGAGGCTGCTCTAAAATGGCGTTGGTTGGGCCACGTGATGCCACAACAGTCCTGGTGTGAAATTATGGTAAAAGTGAAATTTCGATGCCAAGTGTGCATAACAACCCTATTATGTCCGTGACATTAAAGCGTCACAACTTAAAACAAGGACTTGTGTACTGTGACGTTAACCTCCTCCTCCTCCTCTTTTGTGCAGGCAGATGTAAATTACTGTATTGCAACCCACTGAGAACTATACACCCCTAATTCTGAGCCTTTGAACATCCCTGATTTTAATTGCTGTATCATTGATGATTGTGCCTAGATCCTAAGATTTGACATTGCCTCCCCAAACGTCCTCCCTCTACTTCTCTTCCCTCCTTGAAAATGCTCCTCAAAGCCTTTCTCTTTGACCAAGCTTTTGCTCATCTGCTCTAGTATCCCCTGATATGACTGGTGTCAAATTTTGTTTGCCAATTCTCCTTTGAAGTGCCTTGGATCATTTTATTATTTTAAAGGTGCTGTGTAAATTTGTGTTAAATTTAGAAAAATCGTAACTACACCCCTTCACCATGCGTGCATACAAGCTGTGCTAGCAGCGATGAAATGAAATTTTGCCTGAGCTTCAATCACAAGAGTCAGTTCAATGTCTCTGTGTGACATTTCACATTCATGATGTGCCTTAAAATTGCTGTGTACATGTCCAATCTTCCTCACTCAGGTAGATGTGCCATGTGTTGAATGTAGTAGGTTTTCACAGTACAGGCTACGTGCTTGGCTGTACTTTGCATTTTGCAGTTTAAATGTGCCGATGTGTTTTTCCACAAACTATGGTGTTCAGGCTTTTGAAGGAAATGGGTGCTTATATTTTACCTGGAGTTGTAACCGAGGTGGTGTAGCAAATTTGGTGTAACTGACTCACTTGCACTGGACAAGTAAGTGTAAAATTAATGGTAACTCCTGACAACATTTGCTGCTAAACTAACTTGAACATTTTCCATTTTTTAAGCAATCCTCCCTGACTGAATTTGTGAATTTAATGTAAACAGTGGGTAGTTTTGCACTTTGAAGTTGTGCTCACTCAAAATTATTTTGATCTTTTCGTCCAAAAGAGCAATGAAACTTTGATTACATTACCTAGGCTAGATTCTTACCTGGGTTTTAATCATAGAATCATACAGTGCAGAAAGGTGGACTGTGAGATTATTCTACTGTGACATTGTGTTTTTCCACCTCTTAATTTTAGTACTCAACATTTTGAATAATATGCCAATCATGGTAAACGAAAGATTTCACCGATTACTTTGCTTTTCATACATTGAAAAATCAGATATTGAAACCTGGCAGATCTTTTCTCGAGAAAAATATTTAAGTGTTCTGTGTGCACACACTGTTGAAAGAATAAATGATGTATTATGCCTTTGTGAAGGGTTGGGGATGATGTATTTAATTTTGTGTCTAAACAGCTTTGCTTGATACAGTAGTCTTAACAGGTCTATGAAATGTCAAACATGTTTGTCAATGTTGCTGAAATGGAACACAATGGAAATATCCTGTTTTTTAGTGTAAATTGGAGCAGTATTAATGTCAATCTTGTACTGGAATATAATAAATAAGCTAGAAACTGCAATGCACTCAGAATGTGTCCCAGCAAGTTGTAATAGGTTACAGTAAAAAACAAAACTAAACATAACCAGAGCAACATTGACCTTAAGCAGGAGAAAATGACACTTGTGTAGCCAAAGGGCTAATTGTTCCTTTTCTTTTACCATTGTTACGATAGAAGATATCGCCTTGGGTTGGATTGCGCAAGATCAACATCTCGTACTGGGGTTGGGAAGATATGTCACCTTTTACGAACACTACTCTACAGTGGCTTCCTGGTGAACCCAATGACTCTGGCTTCTGTGCATATCTAGTAAAAGCTGAAGTTGCTGGATTGAAGGCTTATGCATGCACTGAAATGGCCGATGGTCTGGTTTGTGAAAAACCAGTTGGTAAGTTTTGAATTTGTCAATGTACAATGTTCACTGTGAAATCATTTAAATCATATTGTTAACATAAGTGCAAGTGAAATTAGTAAAATGAACAGCAAATGGGGCAGCTGATACATATACAATTAATTTAATGTTATGAAACCATAAAGAGCAAGATTTCTACCTACTGCTATTGATGGTGAAGTTGTAAATTTCTGTATGAACCCATTTAACTGAGCTATAAATTGTCCAAACTTACACTTTCTAAGCTGGTTTACATGCTGAATTATGTTTTGTATGTTTTGTGGAAAATGCAGTTATTTTCTGCCTGCATTGCCCCACACAAATGACCATTAGACCAGTCAAGCTACTTTTTTGTATTGGCCAGATGATAGATTCCACTGTCAGTTCTGTATAACAGTAAAGCAGAACTTGACGATGCCAGTGTGAAAAAGAAAATCTGTTCAAATATTTTGCTAGCATGCTATCCTTGGCTGACAGTTTTTAAAAAAGAGGACGAAAACAAAAGTGTCTTGAAATATCAGAAATTTATGAACTGCCTCCTCTTATTGCTGTGCACTCCCACTTTCACTTTAAACACTAATTCTGAAGAACTCCTGGGTTTTATCATTTCAAAGATCAAGGCTATCTGCTTGCTGGCTCGACTACCTATGTCATCCGACAGCTTCTCCCTATCTCCCATCCAGCCCTTATGAAGTTGATCTTCTCTAAGCACTGTGGTTTTGCCTGCTCCCTTTTTATCATGTAACTACATTTACTCAGCCGAATGTTCTGCAATCCTCAGTGGTTCTCTATCTTTCAGCTCTGATTCTCCAAATTTCAAAGCTGTCATTAATGTCCTCCCTTGTCAAAGTTTTCCTCCTTTCCCACAAACATTTTTTTTGTAATACCTTCTTTATATCCTTTCAATCTTTTTCCATTTGTCTGCAGCATCCAGCTCACTTTTATTAAAGTTATTAATATTCTAAGTGAGTGCAATCGTATTGCACTGTCTCGTTTTACCCTTCTTGCATCTTTTTTGGTATTTGACAAAATCAATCACTCTCTGCATCTTCATCATCCTTTCACTGCAGTTAGCTCCTTTACACCGGTCTAGCTTGCTTTCATTTTATTGATGTAATCCTACAGTGACAATATTATTCATAAGCACAGTGTTAGCTTTCACATGTCACCCAAAGGTGTCTATCTTTGTAATCACCTTGGTCTTTTTGCTCCATCTATCCCAAGGAAGAATTTCCTTCACCTTAATCTCAAAAAGATCAAAGTTAACCCTGTTTAGCTTTCACCTCAAAAGCCACCCCTGAGCACCTGACACCCTTCCTCCATCCATCTCTAAGTGCTTTTTTAGACAGAGATGGCGCACAATCTTGACACTTTGATTCTGAACTGCGAAGCTATTTGGCTGCATTAGTTGCCTCCTCCCCAGCCCATCCGCACTCTTGCTCCGAAATTGTATCACTATAGGCACAACCTTCATAACATTGCTGACTGCGAAACCATTTTTATTCCACCACTGATGAATATTTCCAGATCAACACCTTTGTCAAGTAAAACCTTGTTTCCTCTAGTGCTTTCTCTGCTAGCCTGCTGAGTTGTGTTGTTAAGTAAGTTGACAGAATTGTGTACAACTGCAATTTGTAACCTCAGGGCCTAACATATCCTCCTCCATTAACACTAAGCCAGGGCATCAACCCTGATTCAATGCAGAGTACAGGAGAGCATGCCAGGAGCAGCATGCCAGCTATTCCTTAAAATAAGGCGCCAACCCGCTGAAGCTGCAACACAGGACTAGAACACAGAACAAAGAAAATTACAGCACAGGAACAGGCCCTTCGGTCCTCCAAGCCTGCACCGACCATGCTGCCCGACTTAGCTAAAACCCCCTTCCCTTCCGGGGACCTTATCCCTCTATTCCCATCCTATTCATGTACTTCTCAAGACGCCCCTTAAAAGTCACTACCGCATCCGCTTCCACAACCTCCCCCGGCAACGAGTTCCAGGCACCCACTACTCTCTGTGTAAAAAATCTGCCTTGTACATCTCCTTTAAACCTTGCCCCTCGCGCCTTAAACCTATGCCCCTTAGTAATTAACTCTTCCACCCTGGGAAAAAGCTTCTGACTATCCACTCTGTCCATGCCTCTCATAATCTTGTAGACTTCTATCAGGTCTCCCCTCAACCTCCGTCGCTCCAGTGAGAACAAACCAGTTTCTCCAACCTCTCCTCATAGCTAATGTCTTCCATACCAGGCAACATCCTGGTAAATCTTTTCTGTACTCTCTCCAAAGTCTCCACATCCTTCTGGTAGTGTGGCAACCAGAATTGAACACTATATTCCAAGTGCGGCCTAACTAAGGTTCTACAAAGCTGCAACATGACTTGTCAATTTTTAAACTCAATACCCCAGCCGATGAAGGCAAGCATGCCGTATGCCTTCTTGACTACCTTCTCCACCTGCATTGCCACTTTCAGTGACCTGTGTACCTGTACACCCAGATCCCTTTGCCTATCAATACTCTTAAGGGTTCCTATCTGTATTAGACCTTCCAAAATGCATTACCTCACATTTGTCCGGATTAAACTCCATCTGCCATCTCTCCGCCCAAGCTTCCAACTGATCTATATCCTGCTGTATCCTCTGATGGTCCTCATCACTATCCGCAAATCCACCAACCTTTGTGTCGTCTGCAAACTTACTAATCGATCCAGTTACATTTTCCTCCCAATCATTTATATATATTACAAACAGCAGAGGTCCCAGCACTGATCCCTGAGGAACACCACATGTCACAGCCCTCCATTCAGAAACGCACCCTTCCACTGCTACCCTCTGTCTTCTTTGACCAAGTCAGTTTTGTATCCACCTTGCCTGCTCACCTCTGATCCCATGCACCTTCAGCTTCTGCACCAGTCTGCCATGAGGGACCTTGTCAAAGGCCTTACTGATGTCCATGTAGACAACATCCACTGCCCTACCCTCATCAATCATCTTTGTCACTTCCTCGAAAAACTCGATCAAGTTCGTGAGACACGACCTCCCCTTCACAAAACCATGTCGCCTCTCACTAATATGTCCACTTATTTCCAAGTGGGAATAAATCCTGACTCGAAGAATCCTCTCCAATAATTTCCCTACCACTGATGTAAGGCACAGCGGCCTGTAATTACCTGGATTATTCTTGCTACCCTTCTTAAACAAAGGAACAACATTGGCTATTCTCCAATCCTCTGGGACCTCCCCTGTAGCCAGTGAAGATACAAAGATTTCTCTCAAGGCCCCAGCAATTTCCTCCCTTGCTGTTTGCTACTAGTGTACCAAACAGAATAAGCAGTATGCAATAGATAGATTTAAGTAATCCCACAAATAATGGATCAAATCCAAGCTCTGTAGTCCTGCCACATTCAATTGTGAATGATGCAGATAGTTAAACAACTATTATGTTTAGAATGTTTGCACATTCTCCCTGTGTCTGCGTGGGTTTCCTCTGGGTGCTCTGGTTTCCTCCCACAGTCCAAAGATGCGCGGGTTAAGTTGATTGGCTATGCTAAATTGTCCCATAGTATCCCAGGATGTGTAAGTTAGAAGGATTAGAGGGGTAAATATGTGAGGTTCCAGGGATAAGGCCTGGGTGGGACTGTTGTAGATGCAGACTCGATGGGGCTGAAAGGCTGTCTTCTGCACTGTAGGGATTCTATGATTCTATCTGGAGGAGGAGACTCCACAAATATCCCCATCCTCAGTGATGGGAGAGTGCAACGCATCAGTGCAAAAGACAAGGGTGAAGCATTTGCAACCATCTTCAGCCAGAAGTGCCGAGTGGATGATCTATCCTGAAGTTCCCAGAATCTCAGATGCCAGTCTTCAGCTAATTTGATTCATTAGTTACCAAGAAACAACTGAAGGCACTTGATACTACAAAGGTTATGGGCCCTGACAGCATTCTGGCAATAGAGCGAGTGAAGACTTGTTCTCCAGAAATAGCCAGCCATATCCTTAGCCAAATTGTTCCAGTACAGCAACAACACAGATGTCTACCTGGCAATGTGGAAGAATGCCCAGGTATATCCTGTCCAGAAAAAGCAAAACAAATGTAACCAGGACAATTACCATCCCATTAGTCTATTCTTGATCATCAGCAAAGAGATAGAAGGTGTCATTGGCAGAGCTATCGAACAACATTTAATCAGCAATAACCTGCTCACCGCCACTCAGTTTGGGTTCTGCAGCTCAGCTCCTGACTTCCTTACAGCCTTGTTGCAAACATGAACAAAAGAGCTGAACAGCAGAGATGAGGTGAGAGTGACTGTCCTTGTATCATGAAGTCCAAGCAAAACTAGGGTCAATGGGAATTGTAGAGAAAACTCTCCGCTGTTTGGAGACAAAGGAAAATGATTGTGGTTATTAGAGGCCAATCATCTCAGCTCCAGGACTTCACTGCAGGAGTTCTGCAGGGTAGTATCCTCGGCCCAACTATTAAGAACCACTTCATCAGTGACTTTCCCTCAATCATAATGTTAGAAGTGGGGGTGTTTCTTATTGCACAATGTCCAGCACCATTTGCGATGACTCAAACACTGAGGAGGTCTGTGCCCAGATGCAACATGACCTGGATTATTCTTGCTACCCTTCTTAAACAAAGGAACAACATTGGCTATTCTCCAATCCTCTGGGACCTCCCCTGTAGCCAGTGAAGATACAAAGATTTCTCTCAAGGCCCCAGCAATTTCCTCCCTTGCTGTTTGCTACTAGTGTACTTTGACTGACAAGTGGCAAATTATATTCATGCCAAGCAATGACCATCTCGAACAAGAAGAGGATCCAACTATCACCCCTTGACAGTTAATGCCATTATCATCACTGAATCCTCCACTATCAACATCCTGGGGGTTTACCATTGACCAGGAACAGAACTAGACCAGCCATATAAATACCATGGATGCAAGATTTTAGTTAGGAGTGTGATGGAATATTCTCCACTTGCCTGGAGGAGTGCAGCATCCACCACATTTGAGGTTCGACAACATCCAGGACAAAGCAGCCATTTGATTGACACCCCATCCACCAGCTTTGACATCCACGCCTTCTACCACCAATGTACAGCGGCAGTAGTATGTATCATCTATACAGTGTACTGCGGCAACTTGACCAATTCTCCATCGACAGCACCTTCTGAATCCATGACCTCAACCACCTAGAAGGACAAGGGAAGTGACGCATTGGATCACCACCTGCAAGTTCCCCTCCAAGCTTAACACCACCTGACTTGGAAGTGTATTGCTGTAGTGTATCGCTATTCCTTCACTGTCAAAGTCAAAACTTTGGAATTGCTTTCCAAACAGCACTGTGGGTGTATTTATACCACAAGGACAGCTGTGTTTGACAAGGTAGCTCACCAGCATCTTGTCCAGGGCATTTAGGAATTGACAATGAATGCCGGCATGGCCAGCGATGCCTATATCCCCTGAAAGAATAAAGAAAAGTAAAAGGCAAAATACTGCGGATGCTGGAATCCAAAACAAAAACAAAGGGCTGGAAAATCCCAGCGGGTCTGACAGCATCTGTGGACCGAGAATGGAGCCAACGTTTCGAGTCTGGGTGACCCTTCGTCAGAGGTTGGAATCCACGTGGGGTGAGTCAGAGATGGAGACAGTGGCTGAGGAAGAAAATATGGCTGTGAAAGCAAGTTTTGGTAAACACGTTGTCGAATACTTGGAGGGAAATGGAAAGCAATGAAGGTGGATAGAGTAAAAGGGACAAATGGAAATTCTGCCAGAGAGAAGAGCAGCACTTCTTCTGGGTTGGCATTCCTGGAAGAGAAGTGGCAGTGGGTTAAGCACTAAGCTAAAGGCAAAATGCTGCGGGCGCTGGAATCTTAAACATAAACAGAAAATGCTGGAGAATCTCAGCAGGCCTGATAGCACCTGCAGAGAGAGAATAGAGCCAAAGTTTTGAGTCTGGATAATCCTTCATCAGACAGCCAGACAAGTATTATTTGTAGAAAAGTATAACTTGTTTAAATCTCTCTACTCATATGCTATCTCGCACTGTCAAATTATCACTGGCTATTTCCCTACCTATGTATCCATTTCAAAATCCTTGACTCCATTTATAAATCTCTCAAATGGCTCATCCCTGAAATCATTCTTTGTCACTGTGTTCCTTTATAAGGCCTCTACCATCCTGATTCTTGCCTCCTAATGAGTCTTGTTTCTCTTCACTCTACCTTCAGCTACAGAGCTCAGCCTGCGCACTGGAACATTCCCCATAAGCCTCTGTCTTGTTGACTTCATTTCTCTTTCAAAAGCATCCTCTAAACCTACCTCTTTGATCTTTCAAACCAGTCTCCCCGCTATTCCTTTAATCATTTCTTCATTTCTTTTGGTCTCCGGTGTCCAACTTTTGTGCAGTACCTGAGACACACACTGCATTATTGTATAATTTTGTGTCATTTGAGATGATTCTATAAAATTTGGATCAGGGTTATTTTCTGAAGATTCCAAGGTTCTGTTTACTGTGCAATAGTCTCATATTTTCTTAAGTCAAAAGATGACAAATTGGAACTTTGGAGTTTCGTTCAATTTACTTCTTCATGGGATGGATTCTTTCATTTCTGGCTAGGCCAGCAACTATTGCCCATCCCTAATTTCCCTTGAGAAGATGGCGGTGAGCTGCCGTCTTGAACCACGGCAGTCCACATGTTGTCAGAACACCCAGTGGTATTAGGAATGGATTTCCAGGATTTTCACTCCGGGACAGTATTGGAATGCCAATACAGTTCCAATTCACGATGGTGTGTGACTTGGAGGGAAATCCCGAAGTGGTGGTGTTCCCATGCATTCGCTGCACACGTCCTAGGTGAAAGTTTGGAAGTTGCTGCCGAAGGAGCCTTAGAGAGTTTCTGCAGTGCATCTTCTAGGTGGTATACACTACTGCCACTGTGCACCAGTGGTGGAGGGAGTGAATGTTTAAGGTGGTGGGTGGATGGGGTGCCAATCAAGCAGGCTGCTTTGTCCTGGATTATATCGAGTTTCTTGAGTGTTGTTTGTGCTTTGCTTATCCAGGCATTCCATTGTACTTGTGCCTTGCAGAGGGTAGACAGGCTTTGGGGAGTCGGGAGGTGAATTACCCTCTGCAGAATTCCCCTTCTCGGAACAGCTCTTACAGCTGCAGGATTTATATAGTTAGTCCAGTTCGGTTTCGAGGCAATGGTAGCCCCCAGGATGCTGCTGATCGTGTGGGTTTCAGTGATAGTAATGCCAGGGAATGTCAAGGGGAAATGGTTGGTTTCTTTGTATTTGGAGATGGTCATTGCCAGGCACTTGTGTGGCATGAATGTTACTTGCTACTTATCAGCCCAAACCTGAATGTTGTCTAAGTCCTGCTGCATATGAACATGGATTGTTTCAGTATCTGAGGAGTCGCAAATGGTGAACATTGTGCACTCATTCACAAACATCCCCCACTTCTGACATATGATGGAATGAAGCTCATTGATGAAACAGCTAAAGATGTGAGGATTCCCAGGATCCAACCCTGAGAAATTCCTGCAGCAATGTCCTGGGATTTAATTGATTGACTTCCAACATCCACAACCATCTTCCTTTGTGTTAGGTGTGACACCAACCAGTGTAGAGTTTTCCCGATTCCCATTGACTTCAGATTTGCTAGAGCTCCTTGATGCCAGATTTGGTCAAATTCTGCCTTGATACCAAGGGCAGTCGCTCTCAGCTCACATGTTCAGCTAATTTGGACCAAAGCTGTAATAAAGTCAGGAACTGAGTGGGCCTGGCAGAATCCAAATTTACCTATAAGATGTGACAATTCATCACTCACAACCTGTTTTCAGGTTTCTTCAGGAAATGCTCATAAGAACCAAAATCCTGACAAATTATAATATGCCTGATGTTCTGTGTTTTCATGTGTTGGACTAACATTTAAAACTTCATTTTGTACTCTAGAGGGCAGACTTGCTCTTCAATTCAAGCACTTTGAACTATTTTCAGAAATCTTTTCAAATGTTTTCTCACTTGAAAAATGTACTATTCTAATTCTACATTTGTTCTAATATAATCATTTTTGTACATAAGAATTTGAAAATAATAGAGGGAAAATAGGAAAGATGTTTTTGAACCATAAATCTAATTAGAAGATCAGCATTAAAAATGTAAATGAAACAGGAGTTTTTGGTGTACTGGTCAAATTCATGTTAAATAATTTTTGCAGCAGTGAGTGTGCTCTCGGTTTGTGGCTGCCATATATGGAAATAGTTTCCTTTATTTTGGCACCAGTAATGCAACAATCAAATCCATGTACTATTAATCTAAGGATTTTGGATGGAAGAATCTTTTTAAATGCCAGAATAGGCAGTAGTGAGAAAATGGCAACTATCTATTCAAGCCCATTAATTCTCCCAGTGGCATCTAATTGCATTTTGAGTGTTTCTGTCTCTCGAAAAACAGTCAAGTACAATTCTAAAATACCAAGAATGTGGTAAAAAGGATACTGATTTTTTTTTTTTAAAGAGTACGGGGAAAAATATGTATTTATTTTTATACTAGTAGATGATCCCAAATATGTATTCCAAGATTTTTAAAAATCTTCATATCGACTTTCACTGTTTCCTCTGCACATCATTGTGATGGCTAGTGTATTATTGACAGCCATAAATAAGTTTAAGTATTAGTGTCACAAGTAGGCTTTCATTAACTGCAATTAAGCTACTGTGAAAATCCCCTTGTCGCCACACTCTGGCGCCTGTTCGAGTACACAGGGAGAATTTAGCATGGCCAATGCACCTAACCAGCACATTTTTCAGACTGTGGGAGGAAACCAGAGCACCCGGAAGAAACCCACGTCGACGCAGGGAGAACGTGCAAACTCCACATAGGCATTGACCCAAACCAGGAATCGAACCCGGGTCCCTGGTGCTGAGGCAGCAGTGCTAACCACTGTGCAAAAATAGCTTGCGTTGTAAAAGATAAAAGCTGCGCCAGAAACTATGGACACTCGCACTTACAAATTGCAGACAACCGTCAATGCCCAAACCAGTAAGTGTGTCTTACATTGCTATGATAACTACGGTACGGTACGGCACAGTAGCACAGTGGTTAGCACTGCTGCTTCACAGCTCCAAGGACCTGCGTTCGATTCCCGGCTCGGGTCACTGTCTGTGTGGAGTTTGCACATTCTCCTCGTGTCTGCGTGGGTTTCCTCCGGGTGCTCCGGTTTCCTCCCACAGTCCAAAGGTGTGCGGGTTAGGTTGATTGGCCAAGCTAAAAATTGCCCCTTAGTGTCCTGAGATGCGTAGGTTAGAGGGATTAGTGGATAAATATGTAGGGATATGGGGGTAGGGCCTGGGTGGGATTGTGGTCGGTGCAGACTCGATGGGCCAAATGGCCTCTTTCTGCACTGTAGCGTTTCTATGATTCTACTCTTCCAAAAGTGCTTCATTAGTTGTAAAATTCTTTGGCTCCTGCACTTGTGAAAGATGCAATACAAATGCAAGTCTTTTTAGTTCCTCAAAACACTGATCTCTATATCAGCTCTTGTAATACAAATGGTACATACATATGCAATACCTATTTGTCAAACTTCAGGCAATGTACTTTCTGTGTCATGTATTCTGTTACAGAAAAATACTGGAAAAATTAAACAAAATTATTCTAAACAAATTTCTAACAACTGATGGACTTTTTGGCAAAATTCTTTGAAACAAAAATGTAGTTGTTGAAATGTATGCAGAGAAACTGACTCACCAAATATTATAGTCATGATGCCTGTAACTTATAACTTCACCAATCACACCTTCTGTAATTTAAACAAGCTTTTCAAACCATGCTTGAAATAAATAGCCTGTAACAGCCTGCTGAGTTCACAATCTTAAAATGTTAGCTGCTGCTGAGTTGCAGACCGAAACTAATGAACTAATATAGAATTTCTTGCACCAAGAAACAAAAACGCTTTAGCCTGTGTTTACCTGATGTTTTTATTTTGTGGCTTAAAAGGAGATGATTCTGTCTGAGCAGAATAATGCATGTTTTTTTTCTATTCCATATACGAAAGAAAAAGCAACATTCCAAGCATGAGCAGTGAGGGTAATGTACATCAAAGAAGGACACACATTTATATTGCACTTTTCATATTCTCAGGGCATTCCAGAGCACTTCACAGCCAATTAAGTAACTTTTTTGCTTTTTAGACAAATGCAACAATCAAATGTGCAGCAAGAAGCCACAAACACCACCAAGTGGAATGACCAGTTAATCTGCTTTTAGTGATATTGGTTGAGTTAATGAATATTGTCCAGAAAATAAAAGAGCTCCCCTATTAAATTGTGTGACGGATTTTTATATCCCCCTGAACTGGCAAACTGGACCTAGGTTTATTGTCTGCGTTAGAAGAAAGCAGGTCAGAACAAAGCTGCAGTGGGTGAAATAAATATATTTTGTGGAATCGGGAACTCTTTACGTAGCGTCTATAATGGCAACAAAATAGTCTCTTTTTGGAAGTGAATACTTGAACAGCTCTGGATGCTGGAGAAAGAAAACCCCATTGACAAAGGTTGGGAGCTGCACCAGGCAATACAGCATTTCACTCCACCGCTAGCTCAGTGACTGTTGAACCAGGAATCCACCCCAGCAATTTAAACGTTATTATCTGCAATGCACAAAGGGGGAAGTTGCTGGACAGAGGCCTCTGGGGGCATTCATTTCCCCTGTTAATAATTTGGGTGGGATCTCCCAGGCCTACAGGAACCAGCCTGCTCTGTGCAGCTGCCAAGTTAGCACATTCCATGCTTGTGTCCATTCTTCCTCCCCTGGTGGAAAAGGATGACACTAAACTGGGAAACTAACGAACAGAAAATGATCTGAAATCACTTCTTAATGAAGGCTTCCAAAAATATGTACAATCCTAGCTGAGGGCTAAAAAAAATGAACGCTTCAGGAGAAACGGCCTGAGATATTTGGTTCATCAAATTTACTGTACATATAATAACCATTTTGAAAAAGAGACCCCAGATGAAAGTCTCCTTGGTGTCCTTAATTTATAGGTTTTATTGTACTTCCTCGATACAGCAATAAACTCAAATTGGCTTAATTGTTTTGAAAATTACTATCTTGTGGACACTTTCAGTTGCATTGCCAGGACACAATGGTTTTTATATTTGTTCACGGGATGCGTGTTGTTGCCCATTCCTAATTGCCTTTGGTGATGAGCTGCCTTAAACTGCTGTTGTCCATGTGTTCTGGGAACACACATCAACAAGTTTACTGCTGTCATACTGATTTAAATTTGAACCTTCAGAAGCAAAGGAAAGCATATTTAAGTTTTAATGTTCAAAAGATCTATGGTACTGCACTATGTAATAACGTTGACAATTTTGAGCTTTATTGAATCAAGTCTCAAGTTCTTGTTGCTGGATCTCCAGGCAATACATTTTTATTTGCAGAAGCCTTGCTACATTCTGATTCCTCTGCAGTTAGTAGATTTGTTTTTTAAACTGTTCAATTATATTGCAAAATCATTGAATGTAATGTTAGGTTAACCAGTTACTCGGCATTGATTAAAATACAGCTTGTTACTCAACAACTCTTTTGCAAATTCCTACTTGGAAAATATCTTAATGGTCCAGTCTACTAGCATTTTCCACTAAGTTTGTGCAAACGGCCATGTATAATTTGATTTCAGAAAAATGTTCAAACCATTTATGTAACTGCAAAAAATCTTTACGAGAAAGGATCCTGTCGTATTAATGTGCATGCAATTGATATTTAACTTATGTGCTATAATTATTAAGTAATCTTAAATCAGTGACATCATTTTCTTTTGCAGTGAGTCCAAATCAAAGTGCTAGACCATGCAAGACTCCTTGCTCCCTCAGAACGACTTGTTCGAATTGCACAAGCCAGAATGTGGAATGCATGTGGTGCAGCAGTGCTAAGCGTTGTGTGGATTCCAATACATACGTAATTTCTTTCCCATATGGGCAGTGCATGGAGTGGCAGACTGTGAACTGTCTTTGTAAGTATTCGATTATTTTTCTAAACTGGTGCACAAGGCATCTCCTGATCGCTCAGCAAATTTATTCATCAATTAACTGAAGTAGTTGATCTCATGATGGGATACCACAATCGACCTCAGCCCTCAATTGGAATAAAATTGGCCAGAGGGTTGCCACTCTTAGGAGCTATTCAATAACCTATGCTGGAAGCATGTGTGTCCAGATATTGTAAGAGAATTAGATCATACCCAGCTGTGATGGTAAATTAACAATAATCATGTGTAACATGTGGCCACCTGATGAGGTACTAAAGGATGCCGGATGCTTGTGTGACTGTTCTGCAGCAAAGAACTAACTTATTTAGAATAAAATTGGCCAGGGAAAATATGGCAGGTGTGATTCTTAGTTTCACAAAGTAAGTGTTTATATTAGCCTTTCATGTTTAAAAATTAAAGCTGGTCTGACAATTTGCAAACCTTTTTTTGAGTTAAAATCTGAGTACTGAATCTGCTTATTTTCTGAACCAACATCAAAGATAAATAAAGGCACAAGTTCGATTGACAGACAGCAGCTTACGACAGAATGGACTCAGAAATGATTTACTTATCTGTGTCCCCATGGTTGACAGAATAATTCTATTATGTTGACTTGATATTATTGTAAATTACCATGATTCATTGGATACCGCAGAGATATCTGAATATCACTTTTAAAGTTGTTTTCCAGCAAAGCTTTCAACAGAAGTTAATTTTGATACTAGTAATTTTATATTACCCAACAGGATAATAACTCTGAATGAAGCTGAAATGAGTTCATGTATTTGTCCATGTCAATGTGAATGATTTTCTAAAGGTGGCTCTGTTTCTTTCATTTTTTAAAAAAAACCTAAACTCCTTGTGTGAATATTGAATTTCAAGACACCCTTTAACTGTAGAGCAAAAAGAAACAGGAGTGTCCTAATCCTTATAGATGTACAATAATTCCATACTTGAAAGTCAATGTTATTTTGTTATAATGTCAGTGAAGAAAATGGGGAACATATATCCTTTTAACATTGCGAAGTTCACTACAATGACGTTTGTCAGAGTGCTCCTGTTCAGTGACCTGTGCATCCTGCATGTGCAATTGCAGATGGCAACCAAAGTTTTCGCTGGTCTCTCGGCTGAGATGCAACGGACACTGCTGTTGCCCTCCACAATTATTCCCTGCGCTGTTGGAGTCTGTGCACCACCACCTGGAACTGTTTCAGCTGTTCCTCTCCCCCTGTTCCCACCCCGAGCTCTTTGCGTTAAAGTCTTCGGAGTTCCTCTACTCCCCACCCCCAGTCCGTTACCACCGATGAGAACTCCTTCAACTGCTTAGCACTGACACCCTCTTCTGCCACTAGATGGGGCTCAGTCATGCAGAAATCAGGCGGTTGATGGGTGTAATTTTTTTACATTAATATTTCTTTTATATTTATAAACTTGTTCCATTTTATGCATTATTTCATTTAGGAATGTACAGTATTTCAACTTGAATGTTTTCATTTTTTTCTGATGAGAAATGTCCAAAAGAACGAGAGATTTCACATTTGCTGTATTGGGGAAAGTCTGATTTGCCTAATGTAGTTGTGCTTAACAATACACTTTTCAGGAATGCAATCACAATGTTAAGGGAGGAATCCTGGAATTTTACAATAAGTAGGTTCTTTTAATTGTATCTCTCCAATAGTTGGGACAAGCCAAAACCAAGCCCAGTCTTTTGCTTTTCCTCTATACTGGTGTCTCATTCTCCATTTAAGATATGTTCATTTTTTCTCTATAAAAATATAATTGTGCTTCAATCACTCCCTGTGGCAAAATCCTTCCATCCTCTAATAAACTTTTTTTAAATGAACAGAAATTGCCCCCTCACATTGTGGCCATTTTAAATTGACCCAGTCACGAACTGCCCAATCAGAGGAAATCATCCATAGTCATGCTAATAAAAGCTTTAATGAAATTACCTTTTGTCATCTCTGTTCTAGGGCAAGTAGTCACAGTTTCTCAAGGCATATTTCATAACTATATAATTTTTCATCCCTGGCATGGTCCTGTTGAATGAGAGCTGTATACTTTGGCTTTAATGTTCTTTATAGAAAGGAATACCTGAAACTGAATGCAATACTCTAACCGTGCCCAAAACAATTTTTTGTATAAATATATTCTTCTACTCAATGCATCTAGTTATAAAGACCTCCAGTACATTTGTCCTTTCACTACTTGAACTTTTAATGAGGAACTGAATGCTAACGAGGCATTAATAATGTAGGTGCCCTTAACATCAAAGCAGCTATGCCCAAAACTATGTTATACTTCTGGATTTACTTCTTCATGGAACTGGGCATTCTTGAATGTTCCTACCATCAGTGCTCTACTCTTCCTGATTCTTCCATGTATCACTGTCCTTCACCACCTGCCTAATCTTCCTGTTTTCCAGACTCCTCTGGGCGCCTGCCCTACTGAGTACTAAAGGTCCCAAATCCCATCCAGTTCTAACTCTGTGCTTTGGGCATCACATGCATCAAATTTATATTCCTGTATGCCTTCCTATCCTAAGGCCCCAAATGTTTGTCCCAGTTAATCTTTCATTAGGATGTATTATTCTAGTTCCCACATAATCGCTCTCGAACAAAGAACAGAACAGGAACAGGTCCTTTGGTCCACCAAGCCTGTACCGACACATGATGCCTTTCTCAACTAAAGACCTTTTGTCTCTGTGGTCAGTATTCCTCTATTCCCTGCCTATTCATGTATCTGTCAAGGTGCCTCTTCAGCATTGCTATCGTATATGCTTCTAATTCCTCTTCCGGAAGCGCATTCCAGGTACTTACTGCCTTCTGTGTAAAAAAAAAATTGCGCCTCACATCTCCTTTAAACTCTCCCCCTTAAACCTTTACCTTAAGCCTATGTCCCCCAGTAATTGACATTTCTATCCTGGGAAAAAGACTCCGACTACTCATTCTATCCGAAGCTCTCATAATTTTGTAAACTTTTATCAGGTCGCACCTCAGCCTCTGATGTTCAAGTGAAAACAAACTAAGTTTGTCCAATCTCTCCTCGTAGTTAATACTTTCCAAACCAGGGAACATCCTGGTAAATGTTTTCTTTACCCTCTCCAAAACTGCCACATCCTTCTGGTATGGTGGCGACCAGAACTGTACACAATATTCCAAATGTGGCCTAAGTAAAATTTTATACAGTTGCAGCATGACTTGCTAATTTTTATACTCTATGCCCTGACCGATGAAGGCAAGCATGCCATACGCCTGCTTGACAATCTTATCCATTTCTGTTGCCACTTTCAAGGAACTGTGGACCTGTACACCTAGATCCCTCTCTATGTTAATGCTTCTAGGGATTCTGCCATTTACTGTATACTTCGCTCCTGCATTAGATCTCACAAAATGCATCACCCACATTTTTCCGGATTGAATCCCATCTGCCTTTTCCCCGCCCAAGTATCTAGTCTGTTAATGTCCTGCTATGTACTCCCTCAGTGTACCTGAACAGGTGCCAGAGTGTGGCAACTAGGGAATTTTCACAGTAACTTCATTGCAGTGTTAATGTGAGCCTAATTGAGACACTAATAAATAAACGTCCTAGGTTACAGTATTTTAGCTGACATTTTACCTTTTCCAGAGCATTTTAAAATCAGAAAATTGACTAAATTAGTGAAAGCAAATAAAGGCTTTAAATAAAAGTTAGCACAACATTAAAGTATTAAAGCTTTGAAAATTGAGATTGATAAATATAGGATGGATTTTAATGCCTTCCCCTGTGGCAAGTTTGGTGGTGGGAACCCTGCTGCCTTCCCACAATGGTGGGGGCACCATTCGGGGAAGGCACTCTTCTCAGAATTTGCTTGCAGGCTCCCAGGGAAGGTCCCCAATTCAGTGGTACTCGATGCCTGATTAAGGCACTTGGCATAGGGAAAGGGGGCCTGCTTAGAGCCTCTCCCCTTTCCTAGCTGCTGACTCCACAATCTGCCATTCCTTGAAACCACCACCCTATGACACCCTTCCTCCCATCACTCACCTGTGGCCTGGGTCGCTCAGTGATCCTGTGCCATGGGTAGGTGTATTACCAGCAGCAGCCACTGCTTCTCTGGTATCACTGTTGATCAGTGAAGAGTTGCTGGCCTCTGGTCAGCAGATCTTGACGGTGGGGCTACCTGGACGGGATCCTTGATCTTGGTGAAGGCCCGCCACTGTCTATTTAAATGCTTGATTGATTCATAATTTGGTGGAAGACCCCAAAGGAGGTGAAGTTGGGCACTTGTAGACTTCCAGCTAGTGGGTGAAACCTTGTTACATCAAACGCTGCCCATAGAGTGAAGGCAGAGTTCCTGGAGAGTGTTAGAAAACACAGAATAGATAACACCTGGTGAAAAATGTGTGTGGGGACACTGAGTATGTAAGAGAAAAACTAGAAGGGAAAGAAACACAGTGTGTACACAAAAAGGGTGAGACAGTGAAATCATTGAATAAGAAGAATTTTTATTTCACAAGTGAGCAGAATCATAGGACATCAGCTTATCTGCATTGTTTATTGGAATTGAATTGAAATGGAACTTGTACTTTCCTTTCCTAAGTGGTTTGTGCTGTAAAATGCGTGACAGTCATTGCCTGCAAGCAACTTCCAATTGTACTCAGGCCAGAGATTACTTTGATTTAGGTATTTCTTGTAAACTACACATAGTTTGATATTCTCGTCATGATTGTTAAATAATCCTGACACACATCTCTCAGGAGCTTATTTTTCTATTCTAATGATCTAGTGCCTGAATTTTCTGTTGTATTATGATAGTAATTTGCCATTACTTTGAGTTGATTTTTTGTTCAAAGTTCTGGTGATAATCATATCTAAGATGTGCTATGCCAATTTAAGGCATGTCCTTGTCTCCACTTTTAACATGGACTCTGCTCATATGGAAGCTTCTGGAACTGTCTTTTAATTTTTAAAATGGACGCTAACCAGGTGGCTAAGATGGCTGTCATAGGTGACGAGCATCAACACAGATTACACCAAGCTTCTGGAAAATTCCGAATTGAATCACCCTGGATGTGATACTGCCCTTTGTGGAATTCCACCCCACTGTGGAATTCACACCACCCATTATGCATAGTCTACTCAGAACTGATCATCACTGGAATTCTAGAACTCAATGTTGTCAGGTTTGAAATTCAACAAATTCAGAAATATGTTATCCACAAGTAGGTATGACAAGCCCACATCTATCTCTATTGTATAGCAATGGCCTTTCAGCCATTCTGGGAGGATAATAGCAGTTAATCCTGTGATCAAAACTGACCTCTTGACACCAAAATCCTTTACACCCAAAGACCTGGGTAGCTTGCAGAGAGCACTGCAAGAAACATCAGCTGTAGGAAAAGGCTTTGCCATCTTTTCCTTGAAGAAGCTGAAGGCTGCTATATCTTAAAAAGCCCTCCGAACTTGATTCCTAATTGGCCCTCCTGATATGAAAACCACAAATGCCTTGATTGTGACCTGCTGAATGTTGATCTCTTTGAGAGAATACTGCAACCATCCTGATATCAGACTTCAGCTATTTGAACTTATTGAAATTAGACTTCAAGCGTGGAGAAGACTCCTTTATTTACCAGGTCTGCAACAACTGTTCCCCTGTAGTGAGCCAGACATGTGAACTATGAACTGTTCTTCTATTTACAACTTGTAAAAGTACACTCTTTTTCTTGAATGCGCGTGTGTCCCTGTGCTTTGACATTCTGGGTGAATGCATGAATAAGCAATCCTCTTAATTTAAACCCGCAAAAGCTTGCTGCTGTTATTCAAATTGGCCACACATCTGGAGGCTAAGAAACACACATCGTTCTCTTCAAAAGCCACACTGAATACGGATGGAAAGGGTAGAAGGGTTTCAATTTATTCTTGACCCATATCATGATTTAGTGTTCTACCTATTGGTAAACAAATGCTGTTAGGCTATTGATAATAGATTTAAACAATCTATGAACAAACTGGTAGTACACAAATTTAATGGCAATTAGGTGGTCTTTGTTCAAAACCTAATTGAAATTTAACTCAAACAGGTTGTTAAATAAGCCATTGTGGCAAACTGCATGTTCACGTTTCGTGAAAAGTGAGTGAGTCCCTTTCAAAAATTTCCATTTAAAGCATATTTTCAAAAGATTAATGTTGGAAATCTTTTTTCCATCAAAAGGCAGATCTTTTGCAATAAGCACCGCAGTGACAGGGACATTGCTGACGTGTCACATGTCGACACAGTGATGTGACATAGAAATGGCCTTACGTTGTGGATTTCTAATCTTTTAGATTTCCTGTTTTTCCCCTTAAGCCTAAAATGATTTTTATTGTGACAGTTCTAAAATGACATTAACCTTGAATCTTGTAAGAGTTAGAAAAACGGTCATTCCATGTAGAATTTTGTGCAATTACAATTTAGAAAAAGTTGTAGATGTTCATTGCATTTATCTTGGTGATTGTTTTGGAGCTTTAAGAATCTAAATATATATAATTACATCTATTTATATATATATATATATATATATGATTTGTGATGTCAGATTTTTATATAGATCTGAAAATTTCAGCCAATGAATTGGAAGAAGCAGGTTTGTTGAGAAACTTAGGACAACAAAAGTAATCTATTTAAATGTTTAGCTGTTTTTAGTACTGGATCTGTTGTAACAAAACAGAATTGTCTTTGGAAATGGAGACCATTCAAGCCCATTACTCGCTCAGTAGAAAATTTTGCATGTTCATTTTGAGCACACTCTTGACTTTTTGCTTTGGAGATTGTTGAGGAGAAGAGAGTCTTGTGTAGAAAAAAAATCTCAGCCTTGAATTTGCTACACAAATAATGGCAAGTTTATAATGCATGTCATCTTTACTGCATTAAAAACAGGACGAAGCAGAGGTGGGCTGTAATTTAAGAATCACCACAAATTGCTGGATGATTTGTGCCACCCTGCTGTTAGCCTTGCCAAGAATGGAGCTAGCTGCCCCCTCCCCATGAGTTTCAGGGGAGCGCTGCAAAGTTAGGACCCCATTAATGGGGTAATTGATGTTTGCAATGGCCTTGTGCTATGAAACCAGTTGGCAATTAATATGAAATTGCACATTCCACATAATGCACACAACCAGGATGAAAGTTAAACTGAGGACATAAGAGCAAGTAAATCCCTCAAGAAATAAAATTCATTAGGGAATATAGCTGAAAGATAGAACTGAAAGTAATCAAAGAGAACATAGATCAGAAAGCGCTTTACTGGAAGCAAATGCTGCTGATTGACAAGATATGGGCAAGTAACTGGCTGGCAAAGCAAGAAATGTTACTGATCAGAAGAGAGAAAGATCATCAAATTTGATTTGTTGTGAATTGCTGGAATAAATCTAGTGCTTGTGTGCAGGCTGGAGCTGCCTTTGCTTTGGTTCATCAGTTTCATGAGTTAAAAAACTTTTGAGCCCTGGACAGGAGAACATGTTCTTTAGGCAAGAAATTTAGAACGACGTATTTTCCTACATGTAATTCATTGATATTTTTAAAAAAACGTTGTTTAGTTAGATTTCATGCTGCTTCCTGAGCTTTACTAACCATTCAAATCCTTAAAGGTAGTTTTTAAAGAGTTGGGTTATATGTGCTGTTGCTCATCAAACTTCTATTGGCTTCAAACTTCCATTAAACCTACTCCCAGCAAATTGCAGCGCAAACTGATTAGAGCTGAAGGATGATGGGAAAAAAAGCTAACTCTGCTCATCGTGAGATACTCCATTCCAACAAATTCTGGGCTGTTTTAATGACAACGGTGTAAACCAATGCTTTACTTTGTAAAGATGTTGGTGTTCTCAAGCATTTGTGGTACTTGGTAATATAGTAAGATTGTACTAGATTCATGTTTTAAGAGACATAATCATCGATACAAGTTTTTAACACTGGGGCATCCAATTAGTTAATTAATAGCAGTAATTCAAGCCAGGCATGACATAACAAAAAGCCAAATGGACTTGATGACATCAGTGCCTTGATTAAATAACTACTTGTTGAATCTGGCAAAGCAGATAAGAAGTTTAGGGCGGTTCATTTATTGTTGCTTAAATATAAGTAATTTTATGAGTGCAGACTATCAGTTGCAATGCCAATTTCCTGCAATTGGAAAACCATATACTTCATAACAGTGGTGTCTAAGAGCACATATGTACGACTTGAAATTATTTACTATTTCACTTTTACTCCTTAGATTATTTTATTCTTTGCAATGGACACCATGAAATCTGATGCAATCACTTCGAAAATCTGCATTTATCTCCAAATTAACCACCACTATTTAATGGTTCTAAATTTTACTGCTTTTATTTTGTTGCTCAAGTTCGTTTAACATTATTTGTCCACATATGATTTTCGGGTACAGTTTGAAAACTAATGGTTTTTATTAAAGCTGGTTTTCTAAAACCCAACTGTTTGTGTGATGTACAATGTGAGAATAAGTGCTGACATGAAAGCTAATACCGAGGGAAGTTCAATTGGATTTTCTATTCTTAAGAGTGCATTTAATGAGAAATTTAACTGTAGAACTGCCTGTACATTATTAATGTTTGAAAGATCTCCTGACTGCATTGGAAATTAAGAGATCTATTGTGAAATGATAATGGAAAAGAATACTCTGAGATAAGGCATGCTGTCAGTAAAAAAAATGGATTTATGAAAATTGCACAAAATGTCCAATAATTTGCTAAGCATTTATTGTGTAACCATTTCACTTTAAACTTTACTCCCTGCTGAGTTGACTAAATGTTCTATCTGATGGAAGATTTATTTAGCTTGCTATTTGTGAGTATTTCCACTTAGTTACATCTGGATGCTGTGTCTGTGAATTTTTGATTCAAGTTCAAGTTTGATCTTTTTCCTGTATTTTTCTTTACACATAGCTCAAAATTGTTCTGGACTTCGTACGTGTGAAAAGTGTTTGCAACATCCTGGTTGTGGTTGGTGCAATGAGCCCACTAATACAGGAAAGGGACAATGCATAGAAGGCTCTTCAAGAGGACCAATGAAATCTGCAAAGAATACCCAAGAAATGACGCTTGATACGGATCTTTGTCCAAAAGAGAAAAACAATGAATGGGCTTTCATTCAGTGTCCAGGTAGTTTTATGTCAGCAAATAATTATTAAAAATGCACAATTGAAATAGTTAATTCTAAAAATGGCTAAACACGTTTTAAATCATGTTGTTAATGCTGTTACTAGATGAACAAAACTTCGATTTTAGTTCATTATGTGCAAACGTTTAAGTTCTGATATCAGTGCAGTATTTTCTTCAATTTTTATATGAAATTACTTAAGAGTTAATTAAATACCTGTGCAGTCTAAATTGATTTAATTCATTTTTTGCAAAATTAATGTACATAGAAGCCCAGCCTCTTCTGTGCCATAGAATCACTATGGCACAGAAGAAGGCCATTCAACCCATAGAGACCATGCCACTCTCTGCAGAACAATCCGATCAGTTCTATTCTTTCACTGTCCCAGGATATGTTCCAGATGTTAGAAATTGATGAATTGCCATTTTTGGAGTTAACAGCAGCAATAATAAATTGAATGACAGTTAAAGATTAAAGGAATACATTGCAGTAAGAACAAAGAACAATACAGCACAGGAACAGGCCCTTCGGCCCTCCAAGCCTGCGCCGCTCCCTGGTCCAAACTAGACCATTCTTTTGTATCCCTCCATTCCCACTCCGTTCATGTGGCTATCTAGATAAGTCTTAAATGTTCCCAGTGTGTCCGCCTCCACCACCTTGCCCGGCAGTGCATTCCAGGCCCCCACCACCCTCTGTGTAAAATACGTCCTTCTGATATCCGTGTTAAACCTCTTCCCCCCCCCCGAACCTATGACCCCTCGTGAATGTCACCACCGACCTGGGAAAAAGCTTCCCACCGTTCACCCTATCTATGCCTTTCATAATTTTATACACCTCTATTAGGTCACCCCTCATCCTCCGTCTTTCCAGTGAGAACAACCCCAGTTTACCCAATCTCTCCTCATAACTAAGCCCTTCTATACCAGGCAACATGCTGGTAAACCTCCTCTGCACTCTCTCTAAAGCCTCCACGTCCTTCTGGTAGTGTGGCGACCAGAACTGGGCGCAGTACTCCAAATGTGGCCGAACCAACGTTCTATACAACTGCAACATCAGACCCCAACTTTTACACTCTATGCCCCGTCCTATAAAGACAAGCATGCCATATGCCTTATTCACTACCTTCTCCACCTGTGACGTCACCTTCAAGGATCTGTGGACTTGCACACCCAGGTCCCTCTGCGTATCTACACCCTTTATGGTTCTGCCATTTATCATATGGCTCCCCCCTACGATAGTTCTACCAAAATGCATCACTTCGCATTTATCTGGGTTGAACTCCATCTGCCATTTCTTTGCCCAAATTTCCAGCCTATCTATATCCTTCTGTAGCCTCTGACAATGTTCCTCACTATCTGCAAGTCCAGCCATTTTCGTGTCGTCTGCAAACTTACTGATCACCCCAGTTACACCTTCTTCCAGATCGTTTATATAAATCACAAACAGCAGAGGTCCCAATACAGAGCCCTGCGGAATACCACTAGTCACAGGCATCCAGCCGGAAAAAGACCCTTCCACTACCACCCTCTGTCTTCTGTGACCAAGCCAGTTCTCCACTCATCTAGCCACCTCCCCCTTTATCCCATGAGATCCAACCTTTTGCACCAACCTACCATGAGGGACTTTGTCAAACGCTTTACTAAAGTCCATATAGACGACATCCACGGCCCTTCCCTCGTCAACCATTCTAGTCACTTCTTCAAAAAACTCCTCCAGGTTAGTGAGGCATGACCTCCCTCTCACAAAACCATGCTGACTATCGTTAATGAGTTTATTCCTTTCTAAATGCGCATACATCCTATCTCTAAGAATCCTCTCCAACAACTTCCCGACCACGGACGTCAAGCTCACCGGCCTATAATTTCCCAGGTTATCCTTCCTACCCTTCTTAAATAACGGGACCACATTAGCTATCCTCCAATCCTCTGGGATCTCACCTGTGTCCAGTGACGAGACAACAATTTGCGTCAGAGGCCCAGCGATTTCATCTCTCATCTCCCTGAGCAGCCTTGGATAGATTCCATCAGGCCCTGGGGATTTGTCAGTCTTTATATTCCCTAAAAAACCTAACACTTACTCCCTTGTAATGGAGATTTTCTCTAATGGGTCAACACTCCCCTCCGAGACACTCCCAGTCAACACATCCCTCTCCTTTGTGAATACCGACGCAAAGTATTCATTTAGGATCTCCCCTACTTCTTTGGGCTCCTAAGCATAATTCCCCAGTTTTGTCCCTGAGAGGTCCGATTTTTTCCCTGACAACCCTTTTGTTCCTAACTATGAATAAAATGCCTTGGGATTCTCCTTAATCCTGTCTGCCAAGGACATTTCGTGACCCCTTTTTGCCCTTCTAATTCCTCATTTGAGTTCTTTCCTACTTTCTTTGTATTCCTCCAGAGTTGCCTGGACCTAACGTACGCCTCTCTTTTCTTTTTGACCAATCCCTCAATTTCCCTGGTTATCCACGGTTCTCGAATCCTACCCTTCCTATCCTTTTTTACAGGCACATGCTTATCCTGCAGCCCTAACAACTGTTCCTTAAAAGACTCCCACATGCCAGATGTGGATTAACCCTCAGTAGGAGAATGTTTTATAATACAACTTTAACATTGTGAGTAGGTTACACATCCTATACTGGGGAATGAAAGCCAGAACACTATATATCAATAGTTTTGATGTATCCGTTTCTTCAATCTGCAAAGAGAGGAATGGGAGCTAATTATTGAGGCACTTTTATGGTTAAATTAGAGACTATAATCGACTTTTCTGGACCATTTTGACTGTCAATCATTTCATGTTGTTCCACTCAGTGGCACGATTTGATGCCCGTGTACCTATAGACAATCCAAAGGTCTGCCTATTAGCAGGTCAGTGGCACCTGAGTAAATGAGTCAATTTAATGTTTGTCTCAAAAATATCCCATTAAAAAATATGAACCATAGAACTCATACAGTGCTATTTGGCTCATCACTACAGTAAGCTCATATAGTAAGCTATTTGGCCCATCAGGTCTGCACCAACTCTCCGAAAGAGCATCACGTCCAGGTCCTGCCATCCCACCTATCTCCATAATCCCACATATTTGCCATGGCTAATCCACCTAACCAACATATCTTTGGATTGTGACGGGCAATTTACTGTGGCCGGTCCAACTAATTTGCACATCTTTGGACTCGAAGTTGATACAGTTGCACAGATCTATAAATGGCTGGCCATTCCAACCTGCTCAAATTATTGAAGGAAGTTAACAAAGTGAATTCAGCAAATGTCATATATTTTGATTTTCAAAACCATTTGACAGTGACCTTGTAAAATATATGTTCTGAAAATAAAGCCCTATAATATTAGCAGTAAAATAATGGTGGGGTAGAATAAAGCATGAAGGATATATCACTAAAATGAGGCTAAATTAATGTTTATCTGCACTGGAAGCTTATATCTGATATGTCTTAGAATTTGCTTTGGAAGCTATGTGCTCTTTATGCATAGACAATTCCGGCATGCACAGAAGGAGTGATAATTTCTGGCTGTTGATATCAAACTGGCAAGCTGTGAGGAAGGATGTTGGAGACTGCAGGAAAACAAAGAGTGCAAGGGAATTCATAGATGTGCGGCAAAAACAGCAGTGTAGATAAATGTAAGCAAGCGCATTTTGTTGATGCTGGAGGAGTAGGGGGAGGAGAATGAATAGAGAATATAAATTACTTCCAAATAGTCAAAATTTCAGTGGAATGAAAAGGAGCAGAATAATATTTGGAATGTTTAAAGTAGGATTGCAACTTGAACCTAATAGGAAGAGCAAACAAGATTTGTGCAGCACAGTGGCACAGTGGTTAGCCCTGCTGCCTCACAGCACCACGGACCTGGGTTCAATTCCGGCTTTGGGTCACTGTCTGTGTGGAGTTTTCACATTCTCCCCATGTCTGCGTGGGTCTCCTCCAAGCATTTTGGTTTCCTCACAGGCTCGATGGGCTGAATGGCCGCTTGCACTGCAGGGATTCTATGAAAATTGTAGATCTGTGTATTGGTTCATTGGATTTACCATCCGACAGCAGTCTGGATTGGTGATAGTTGTGGTATCTTGTGCAATCTTGACCATTTTGTGATCGAAGGACTGTTGTAACCATGTGCAAAATACAAATTGGATTCACTAGGTTGATAGCGGGGTATCAACTTAGAGAGAGATAGATAGAGAGACATGTTGCTAAAGCTTTTCATTTTGCTCTTATTAGGGCAAATGTGCCAAATTTCAAATGATCACAATTTATACTACAGGAGACAAGGGGGCATATTGGTTGTCAGGTCAACTCTGGCTGAGGCATTGCCATGGAGAAAACAACAGGGTTCTAGAGACTCAAGCTCCTTATAATTAAAAAAAAAAGTAAGGCTTGAACATATACTTTTTGTTTGCAGAGAACAGATCCCTATGAATGAATGTATGTCTCCTCTCGCAAGCATAAATAAACCACATTAAGAGCTCAACTGATTATTTTAATTTTATTGTGTGACTATTAGCACACTCAAGATTGAGCTACAATTGTTCAACCATCACGGGATCACATCAAACAGATGATTTGTTTTGGGTTTTGCAAGTACGGGCTGGCTCAGCCATTTTGCAGTCTTGTGTTTCTGCTGACGATTACAGGACAAAATGCTTCGGCAATATTTAAGTTGTGTCAAGTTGGGTGGCGCAATAGTCATCCCTGCTGCCTCACAGCACCAGAGACCCGGGTTTGATTCCGGCCTTGGGTGGCTGTGTGGAGTTTGCATGTTCTCCCCGTGTCTGTGTGGATTTCCTCTGGGTGCTCTGGTTTCCTCCCACAGTCCAAAGCTATCCAGGTTAGTTGGATTGGCCATGCTAAATTGCCCCTTAATGTCCACAGATGTGTGGGTTAGGTGGATTAGCCATGGTAAATGCGCAGGGTTATGGGGATAGGATGGCAGATGGGCCTAGGTAAGATGTTCTTTCGGAGAGTCAGTGCAGACTCGATGCGCAAAATAGTCTCCTTCTGCGCTGCAGAGATTCTAAGATTCTATGGTTTAAGAGATAACTGATGGATTAGAAAAAGTATAAAAGCTAGTACTATTCACTGGAGTACAGTAAAACAATGGGAAAATCTAAGAGAAGTCATATTAAAGAAGACATACAGTGGAATATTATTTCAATTACTAGCATTTAAACTAACTTATTCTCAAAAATGTTATTAATAAATAGAGTGCAGTATCACAAGTGGCTTTTGAAGCTGATTTAATCACATTTTAATGGAATTAGGTAAACAAATGAACAACACAAATATCTAACATAAAGATTTGGTGGCGGAACAGAGAAATACAGATGAATAGTTTTGATATGGAGTGATCACTGTGCAGACATGATGTTCTAACATTTGTGCTGAAATGTCTTTGCTTCTTTGCTGTTTGATTTAATTGGGGTCCTAATACTACTACTGTGTGCAGCACGGTTTGCAACCTCTAACTATCTGAAGAATTGTGGTATAAGATACAGTGAGGAGATTGGAAAGAGAAACTCACTCAAAAGCTGGTGCTGGAGTGGTGCATCCATTGAAGTACCGGGTGCAACATTTTTGGGAAACACGTTTTTCCTTGTTTCATTGCTGTATCAATGTCTTGGGCTGTGAATGCAGTTAAATGCTCTGCTACCAGGCCAATACTCTGAATGTTGCAAAGTATACAAAGAATAGCTTGTACAACTCCTTTAGTGCCTTTTGTTCCCTTTCCCCTCCTTCTCTGAAGAATCTACTGGCTTCAGTTTGACAATCAGGCATTTGTTACAACGTGGTTCAGACTGGAACTCCTCATGGGGAAATTACAGGCAGAAATCTGCCATCTAGCTGTCTGTCAAACGGTACTTGGTATCTTGTTTGCCCTCCCAATTAGTCATTATATTTTTTGTTAATTAGACGATGAACACATATTATATTGTATACTTCCTGTAAACTGCAGAAAACCTCCCAACCATTTAATTCATAAAATTCTTTTAGTATAGTCTTACTTATATCCATAGCTCTCCAAAGCAATCATGCCCATGAGAGTTGGAATAAGCACTCGCCTACAGTGAAAATTGGAGAGCTGGTTGCCTTTGGGCAATCTTGTGCATCTCATAGCAGCTGGTTATAGACTGGTGTTGGCAGGGATCTGAGATCAGCAAGAGCTGACACAGCAAGCCAGATGCTTTTTTAATGAGATAAAAATAAAAGGGCACTGGTTCTTACAAAATGTTAATAAATTTGGAGCTAAACTATATATTTTCCTTGCTTAACAAATGGGGTTGTATGTTTTGGTAAACATTTGTGGGGGAGTAACTGGCCATTAAATAAGATTTTAATAATTTTATTCAAGCACGTCATAATAGATATCGCATATGTTCAGTTTTATGGTAATAAATACCTCAGGTGTTACAAGTTCTGGGCATGGTTTTCCGAAACCAGGTTTAAATCTTTCTCTTTTATCCCAGTTTATATTTACACTAAAATATTTGCAGAAACCCACAAAATATTGAATATACTCAGGATGAAGTGAATAGATTTTTTGGGCATTCAAAATCAGTTGTTATCGATATAAGGTGGGATCATAAAGTCGAGATTGAAGATCTTCTACACTATTAACGATGTGCAGGTTAAGTGGATTGGCCATTCTAAATTGTCCCTTAGTGTCCCAATATGTGTAGGTTAGGGGAATTAGCAGGGTAAATATGTGGGAATACAGGGTAAACCTGGGTTAAGAGTAGGTGCAGACTCAATGGGCAACTGGTCTCCTTCTACAGTGTAGAGATTCAATGAATGGGAAAGTAGGATTGAGGAATCATAGGGCCTATCTCGCACATTTCCTGTGTTCCTAAAGATAACGTCAAAAAAAATTCAACATTTTTTTTGTACCAAACAAAATATCCTATTGAAATTATGTCAAGATGGAGCGGCACAATAGTTAGCACTGCTGTCTCACAGTGCCAGGGACCCGGGTTCAATTCCGGCCTCAGGTCACTGTCTGTATGGAGTTTGTATGTCCTCCCCGTGTCTGTGTGGTTTCGTTCGGGTGCTCCGGTTTCCTCCTCCAGTCCAAAGATGTGCGGGTTAGGTTGATTGGCCATGCTAAATTGACCCTCGTGTCAGGGGATTAGCAGGGTAAATATGTGCGGTTACAGGAATAGGGCCTGGGTGGGACTGTGGCCGGTGCAGACTCGATGGGCTGAGTGGCCTCCTGCACTATAGGGATTTTGAGGCATTTTGTGTATTCTTGGATCATAGCATATGAAATAGGAACAGATGCAAGTAATTTGACCTATTTAGCCTGCTTCACCATTCAGTAAGATTATTTGAACTGATGTTCCTTCGCTTTCCTGTCTGTACCCCATACTCCTTGAATGCTGCCCCCACCTCCTCAATCATTCAAAACTCTGTCTAACTTAGCCTTGAATATACTCAGTAACCTGTCAACTCCCACTTTGTGTGGAAGAAAATTCCAAAGAGTAACCACTCTGAGGGAAGAAATTCCTCATTATCTCTGTCTTAAATGGGAAATGCATTATTTAGAAACCACGCATCCTAGATCCAGATTCCGCCATGAATGGAACATTCTTTCAGCATCTACAGTATCAGGATCCCTCAGAATCTTGCATTTTATTCAAGCACATCATAATAGATACTACATATGTTCAGTTTTATTGTGTTAAATACCTAGGGTGTTACAAGTTCTCGGCATGGTTTTTAAAAACCAGTGTTGGGACCTTTGTTGTTTGTGATATATATATATATATATATATATATATAAATGATTTGGAGGAAAAGGTAACTGTTTTGATTAGTACGTTTGTGAACAACACAAAGGTTGGTGGAATTGTGGATAGTGATGAGGACCGGTAGAGGATACAGCAGGATATAGATTGGTTGGAGACTTGGACGGAGAGATGGCAGATGGAGTTTAATCTGGACAAATGTGAGGTAATGCATTTTGGAAGGTCTAATACAGATGGGAAATATACAGTAAATGGCAGAAGCCTTAAGAGTATTGATAGGCAGAGGGATCTGGGTGTACAGGTACACAGGTCACTGAAAGTGGCAACGCAGGTGGAGAAGGTAGTCAAGAAGGCATAGGGCATGCTTGCGTTCATTGGCCAGGGCATTGAGTTTAAAAATTGGCAAGTCATGTTGCAGCTTTATACAACCTTACTTAGGTACTTGGAATATAGTGTTCAATTCTGGTTGCCACATTACCAGAAGGATGTGGAAGCTTTGGAGAGGGTACAGAAAAGATTTACCAGGATGTTGCCTGGCATTAGCTATGAGGAGAGGTTGGGGAAACTTGATTTGTTCTCACTGGAACAATGGAGGTTGGGGGACGATCTGATAGAAGTCTACAAGATTATGAGGGGCATGGACAGAGTTGATAGTCAGAAGCTTTTTCCCAGGGTAGAAGAGTCAATTACTAGGGGGTATAGGTTTAAGGTGCGATGGGCAAGGTTCAAAGGAGATGTCCAAGGCAATTTTATTTTACACAGAGTTGTGGGTGACTGGAACCTGCTGCCAGGGGAGGTAGTGGAAGCAGATACATTAGTAACTTTTAAGGGGCGTCTTGACAAATACCTGAATAGGATGGGAATAGAGGGATATGGTCCCCAGAAGGGTAGGGGGTATTAGTTAAGTCGGGCAGCATGGTTGGTGCAGGCTTGGAGGGCCGAAGGGCCTGTTCCTGTGCTGTAATTTTCTTTGTTCTTTGTATTAATAAGATCCGCTCATTATTCTAAACTCCAATGAATATAGGGTCAACCAACTCTACCTTTCCTTACAAAACAGCTCCAACATCCCAGATATCAACCAAGTGAAATTTCTCTCAACTGCTTCCATGTAAGTCTTAAGTAAGAAGACCAACGTGATATACAATACTCCAGGCACAGTCTCGTCAATGTCTTGTACAGTTGCAGCAAGACCTCCCACTTTGATTTCTCATTCCCCTTCCAAGAATGACCTGCTTGCTCTAAAAACTCTAATAAATTTGTCAAGCACAAAATCATGTTGACTCTCTGCCTGATTGTATTCTGATTTTATAAATGATTCTTCATAATGGATTCTATAATTTTCCCAATGACAAATGTTAGACTAACTGGCCTATATTTTCCTGATTTATCTCCCTTTGTTTTTGAATAATAGTGCTATATTTGCATCTTTTTAATCCGCTAGGACATTTCCACAATCAGAGGAATTTTGGGTGATTACAACCAATACATTGACTCTCTCTGTAGCCACTTCCTTTCAGACCCTAGAATGCATGACTTTTAGTCTCTTTCATTTTCCTGGCACTTCATCCCGAGTGATCATTGCTTTAAGTTCCTCCTTCCCTTTGGCTTCTTGATTTTCTATTATTTTGTCGTGTTTCTTTGTCTTCTACTGTGAAATAGACACAGCATAGCTGTTCAAAGTCTTGCCCTCGAAGGACCAATGCTCACTGTTGCTACGCTTTTCCTTTTTATAGACTTGTAGAAGTTTTTAATGTTTTTTAAAATCTTTCTTGCTGGTTTTCTCTCAAACTCATCTTCCCTTCCTGATATTCACTTTGAACTTTTCTGTACTTCTGTGTCTCTCTGTCTCACTGGATCTCTAGGCAATAGGACAGATATTTCTATTTTATCTTTTTCCCCACATTCACTAAACTACTAACCCCTTTGTAACCCATCTCTTCTCTCCAAGAGTTGGAAAACCCCATTAAAAATACATGTATTACAAACAAATCTAGAAAGCCTGACTGTGCGAGTAGATCCTCCAGTCTTCCTGGCACCAAGCTCACAGAAAACTAAATGAAACTGAAACCATGTTCCACCTTTCTCAACAAACCAATACAACATTGAAATATGTTCCAAACACATCTTTTTAAAGTTATTTGCTGGTTTCCTAAATTTTGGCTAATCTTCTGGTCTGCCATTTATTTTTACAGCATTGTACATCTTGTTCTTCAGTTTGTTGCCATCCTCAACTTGGTAAGGAAGGTGCATCCTTCTCATAGTCTTTCTTTCTCAACAGAATATATCATTGAGAACTATGAAATATCACCTCAAAATGTCTACCTCTGCTTCTCTATCACCTATCTTTTAATCTATTTTCCCAATCCACTTTAGACAATTCAATCCTAATACCATGTAATTGCCATTATTTAAAATTGATTGTAATTTTATTGAGTCATTACAGAGATAAGGTGACATGTTTTGCTTCATGTAATTTAAGTTGTCAATAAATGTTCTCATTCGCAATCCATACTTTGAAAAATAATTGGTAGGATGGAGAATTATACAGTTTATCTATGTATCTAAGCTATGCTTTTCCCCTGTTCATGCCCAACCAGTTCTTTATTGCTCGGTATTAAAAGCAAAGTGTTCAATTGTTAAATGAGCTACATTGTGGCTTTACAGCTGGGTGTTGCAAACAATGGGAGTAGCATATGATAGATGGCTAAACAAGCACACAACTGACAGATCTGACCAGTAGTCCTGCCACATCCAGTTGCGAATAGTGATGAACATTTAAACAACTAACAGGAGTAGGAGAGACATTCTTAATTTTAGTGATGGGTACTGAGCCTAGCATGCCAGTGGAAAAGACAAGGCTGAAGCATATGGAACCACCTTCAGCCAGAAATGTGAAGTAGGTGACCCATGTCGACCTCCTCTTGAGATCCTAGCATTATAGATGCCAATCCTCAGCAAATTGATTGATTCTACGTGATAACAAGAGACTGTTAAAGGCACTGGGTGCAACAAATGTTATGGGCCCTGGCAACATTCCAGCAGTAGTAATGAAGATTTGTTCCCCAATCCTGGCCACGCCCCTAGCCAAGCTGTTACAGCAACAACATGGGCACCTATCCAATAATGTGGAAAATATCCCAGATGTGTCCTGTCTACAAAAAGCAGGACGATTCGGCTGAACCAGTTACCACTTGTCAGTCTACTCTCACTCATGAGCAAAGTGATGTGAAGTTGTTGATAGAGTTATCTTATTCAGCAATTGCCTACTGACTGATGCTCAGTTTGGGTTCTGCGATGGCCATTCATTTCCAGATCTTATTACAGTCTTGGTCCAAATATGGACTAAAGCGCTGTAGATTAGAGTGATCGTCCTTAACATCAAGGCGGAATTTGACCATGTATGGCATTAAGGAACCAAAGCAAATTTGATGTCAAAATCAGGGGAAACCCTCCACTGGTTGTAGTTGTACCCAGCATGAAGGAAGATGGTGTAGTCCTAAGTGTAGTTTAGTGTCCTAAGTCCAACCATCTTCAGGTGCTGCTTCAATAGATCTTCCCTCCATTATAAGGTCAGAAGTGGGAATTTTTGCTGATGATTGCATAATGCCCCATTCATGGCTCCTCTAGTACTGAATCAGTTCATGTCCATAATATGGAGCAGGACCTGGGAAACAAACAGGCTTCAGCTCATATTTGGCAAGTAATATTCATGCCCCATGAGTGCAGGCAATGACCAGGTCTATCAAGAGAGAATCAAATCATCTTTCCTTGATTCAACACCTTTGTCATTGCTGAACCTCCCAACATCAATGTTGCGGGGTTACCATTAACCAGAACTTAACTGAACAGACGTTTAATTATTGTGGCCATAAGAGCTCCTCGGTCTGAGAATTCTGCAGCAAGTAACTAAGTTCCTGACTTCCCAAAGTCTGTCCACCACTCCAAGCCAGGAATGTGATAGAATATTCCCCACTTTCAGGATGAGTGCAGCACCGGCACCCTTAAGAAGTTTGACGCTATCCAGGACAAAGTGGCCCGCTTGACTGGCATCCCATCCATTACCGTAAATGTTCCCTCCCTCTCATCACAGATGCAAACTGGTAGCAATATGTACCATATACAAGATGGACTGCAGCAACTTACCAAGTTTCCTTTGACAGCGCCTTCCACGATGTGGAAGGACGAGGCCAGCAAATGCATGAGAACAGCACCACCTTCAAGTTCCCCCCCAAGCCTCACACCGTTCTGACTGGAACTCGATCATCATTCCTTAACTGTCTCTGGGTCAAAAACCTGGAACTCCCCTCTTAGCAGCACTCTGGGTTTACCTATACCACATGGACTGCGGTGGTTCAAGAAGATGGTTCACCAGCACCGTCTCGAGGATAATTAAGGATGGCTAACTATCCTAGCCTTTTCTGCTGCACTCATATCCCATGATTTTTTAAAAATTCTTGTCGCATTTTGGGAGCTTTGGGAATATGTTTGCTATTTACATTGAAAGTGAGATTAGAATTTTATTTAAGGAGGCCTCTGACCAGTTTGGAACTGGACCATTGTGGCTTCTATATTTGTTTTGTCCTTCTGCCTTGATTGATCCTTTACCGCTCCTTCCTGAAGCCTTCTCAGTTATGTTTTGCTACATTATTGCCATAGAGCTTATCTCTAAATGTACTGCTAATTATCAGTTCCCTAATTTCACGTGCTACTGATGAGACTAAAGGGTCTGTGTTCCCCTGGCCTATCTTGTCAACTTTTAGCAGTTTAGCTGGTTATCACTCAGTCTTCCCATGCATTCCCTGATCTGGTGAGGGTCATCAGCATCTCAAATCTCATCCTGTGTGTCATGATAACTATCATTCATCCCTGTAGATTTGTATTTAGTCTTCTGAAAGTACCTTGGGGTACCTTATTTATATTGAGGTCCATCTGGATTCTCTTCAGTTTCTGGTTATTTGAGGAAAGTAATCATTTTGTATATTACCAGTTTCATATTGTGTGAGAAGAGCAAGTTGGATGAGAACTCAGGTTTGCAGACTCATATATTTTGCAAAACGCAACTTTTGATATTCTTTGCTGATTAAAAAGAAGGTTGCCACAGTGTACTTTGTCAACTAGTTGAAATAATTTTGAAGTTGACTTATTTCCAGTCTATTGGGACTTTCTGAATGTCCCATCATCTCTCTGATAATGAATGTGAACAAGAAGGACTTGCATTATGAGCACCAGTAATGTATTGAAACTTCCCAAGGCATATTACAGGAATATTATAAAACAAAGTATGCCACCTCACAGATCTCATCCCATGTCTCTTCCAGTGCCTTTTAAATAAAATGTATAAATAATATTCACAGGGTAAACCGAAACATAGGCAGTGGCTCTAATCCAAAATGAAGATCAACCATTCTGTCACAGCTTTGAGTTGCTAATTAAAGTAAGCTTATTCTATGAACTTCATGCTCTTGGTACTTCTGTTAATTTGATCTACAGTTTGCTGAGCGCATATCAAAATGTTTTGCAATATAAGTAGATGATGTTTGTAATAAGTCAGGAAAATTCAGCAAATTGTATCATCCACTTAGGTTCAAATTTTCATGTACTGTATCTGAAATGTAATAGTCAAGCATTGTGCAGTTAACTGGCATGTATGACGATATACATACATGGATGTTGAAATAGTGGATTGGTGTGTGAAGGATGAAGTGTTGCAACTGTAACAGCTTGTTTGAATTCATTTTAAGAAAAGTCACAATTGATGCATTTTTTTTTGCAGCTTGTCAGTGTAATGGACACAGCACATGCGTCAATGGTAGCATTTGTGAACAATGTAAGAACCTCACTGTTGGAAAGCAATGTGAAGCTTGCATGCAGGGGTACTATGGAGATCCAACGAATGGTGGCAGATGCCAATGTAAGTACTAGTTTAAAAAAAACTAATGTCTAACATTTTTGAAATTATAGATGCAAAAATTAGATCGAGGGTTTGTTTGATCTTGGATTTGTAATAGACTGAAGTTTTGTCTTGTTAAGTAGAGCTAAACTTCATTTGTCATTTTCAGTAAGTCTGATTAGGTAGTGGTTAATTATTGCTTGCTTGAAGCAGCAAGTGTATACAGGGAAAACAGTTTCAAAGAACAATCCAGAATAAGAGTCGTTAACTGGGGAAAAGCCAACTTCAATGGATAAAGAATGGATCTGGGCAGCATAAATTGGTTGGCAGGAAAAAGATAGCTGAAGGCTACCTTCAAAGAAGAGATATTTCAGACAGATTCGAGCACATTCCCTTGGAAGGGAAAGACAGGGTAAACAAATCCAGAGCTCTCTGGATGACAAAATTAACAGAGATATAAGACGAGGAAGAAAAACGGTGCTTGTGACAGATTTCAAGTGTATAATACAATTGAGAACCAGGCTGAATATAGAAGGTTCAGAGGGGAAGTGATAAAGTAAATAAGAGGAGTAAAAGGAGAGTACAGAAAGAGACTGGCAACTAACATTAAAGGGAATCCCAAATTCTTTGATAGGTATATAAATAGTAGAACAATGGTAAATGGAAGTGTAAGGTTGATTAGCGACCAAAAAGGGGATTTACGCATGGAGGCAAGGGGTAAAGCTGAGGTGTTATAACAATGCTTTGCATCCATCTTCACCAGGCCATGGTGGAAATGAAGGTATTTCAGACACTGGCAGGATTTCAAATTGATAACGAGGAAGTATTCGATCGGCTGTCTATACTTAGTTGTTAAAGCACCAAGACTAGATGAGATGTACAGAAGGACATTGAGGGAAGTGAGAGTGCAAATTGCAGAAGCATGGGCCTTAATTTCCTGTCTTTCTTCGGCTCCAATGTTCCAGAAGACTGGAGAATTTCACATAAGATAAACCCAACAACAAGGCTGGTCAGTTTAACTTACGTGGTGGGGAAACAATTATATCAGGGCAATATTTGTAGTCACATGGACAAATGGGAGTTAATTAAGGAAAGCCAGGAAAATTCATGTTTAACTCTGTTGCTGGAGTTGTTTTGAAGAGGTAGATGAGGGCAATGCAAGTTGGTGTAAAATCCAAAGAAACAAAGTTCAGGGCATTAGAACAGTCTGGTGATGGGGTGAAGATAAGCACAGTGGGGCAAGAAGGAAGAGAGAGTTTAACAAAGTTTGCACATCAGCGAATAAGGTCATTGCAGGGAATAGAAGTAAAAATGTTCTTTATCTGAATGCATGAATTACCTGCAATTAGATAGATGAACAAATGATACAAATAGATGTAAATGATTAATTACAAGATATATTTTGCAAAGGCAAAAGAATGGCATGGGGGGAGAGGTATCCCTGCTAGTAAAGAATGACATGGAGTACATGGAGTTGGGGGTAAGGTGTTGGTGTGGATTGGGGATTGGCTATCTAACAGGAAGCAGAGAGGTTGGAATAAATGGGTGCTTTTCTGGTTGGCAGTTGGTGACCAGTGGCGTGCCGTAGGGATCGGTGCTGGGGCCTCAACTGTTTACCATTTACATAGATGATCTGGAGGAGGAGACTGAGTGTAGGATATCAAAGTTTGCTGATGACATGAAGATGAGTGGGAAAGCGGAAAGTCTGCAGAGAGATTTGGATAGGCTGAGCGAGTGGGCGAGGATCTGGCAGATGGAATATAACGTTGGCAAATGTGAGGTTATCCACTTTGGAAGAAATAATAGTAAATTGGAATATTATTTAAATGGAGAAAAATTACATCATGCTACTGTGCAGAGGGACCTGGGGGTCCTTGTGCATGAATCGCAAAAACTCAGTCTGCAGGTGCAGCAAGTGATCAAGAAGGCGAATGGAATGTTGGCCTTTATCGCGAGGGGGATAGAATATAAAAGCAGGGAGGTCTTGCTGCAACTATACAAGGCACTGGTGAGGCCGCAACTGGAATACTGTGTGCAGTTTTGGTCCCCTTATTTGCGAAAGGATATATTGGCCTTGGAGGGAGTGCAGAGAAGGTTCACCAGGTTGATACCGGAGATGAGGGGTGTAGCTTATGAGGAGAGATTGAACAGATTGGGTCTGTACTCGTTGGAGTTTAGAAGGCTGAGGGGTGATCTTATAGAGACATATAAGATAATGAAGGGGCTGGATAGGGTAGAGGTAAAGAGATTCTTTCCACTTAGAAGGGAAACCAGAACTAGAGCCTCAAAATACGTGGGGGCCAGTTCAGAACAGAGTTGAGGGGGAACTTCTTCTCTCAGAGGGTAGTGAATCTCTGGAATTCTCTGCCCATTGAAGTGGTGGAGGCTACTTCGTTGAATATGTTTAAATCACGGGTAGATAGATTTCTGATCGCTAAGGGAATTAAGGGATTTGGGGAGCAGGCGGGTAAGTGGAACTGATTCGCTTCAGATCAGCCATGATCTTGTTGAATGGCGGGGCAGGCTCGAGGGGCTAGATGGCCTACTCCTGCTCCTATTTCTTATGTTCTTATAATAATGTTAACAAGAAAGGATCTGACCTCCGAAGATCATGAAATTGAAAGTGTTGGTGGAAATTAGAAAAGCTGGAGTCAAAGTACTGGTGGAAGTAGTTCTAATGCTTCCTAACCGTAGCTATATTGTTGGACAGAGCAACGGACAAAACGTTATTGGAAGCAGTTACGAATGCAATGTAATAATTTTGGTTTTCTTCAATTTTCACATCGATTGGCATGGGTTTCTTGAAGCTGAGTTTGTAGAATGTTTTCATGACAGTTTCTTGGAGCAATACGCTGTGGAACCGACTAGGGATGAGCCTAATCTATATAAACAGAAAATGCTGGATATGGTAGCATCTGTGGAGAGAGAAACAGAGTTAATGTTTCAGATCTGAATGACCAGAGAGGGTTATTTCGAACCCAAACATTAACTTGGCTTTTCTTCACAGATGCTGCCAGACCTGCTGAGTTTATCCTGCATTTCCTGTTTTGATTTCAGATTTCCAGCATCCACAGTATTTTGGTTTAATTATAGGGATAAAGCTATATAGATCTGGTGCTGTGTAATGAAGCAGGGTAAATTAGTTATGTTGTAATAAAAGATTCACGGGAAAGAGTGATCAAAATACCTTGAATTCCTTGTGAAGTTTGCATTCCACTCTCAAACGAGAATTTGGCTTAAACAAAGCCAGTTACGAGGTATGAGGGAGGAATTGGCTAAAATTAATTAAGTAGATGGGTAAATGGAGGTAAATGAAAGTGGAAAACATTCAAAGAGACAGTTTAAAATGTTCGACAAAAATGCACCCCATTGGAAAAACAAAAACTCAGCAGGAAAGACCCATCCATGCCTACTCAAGTGGTTAAGAATAGTATTAGACTAGCAGAAGAGGCTTACAATGTCACAAAACCATCACAAAAACCTCCACATCACAAAAAACAGTAGCCAGACTGATGATTGGGAATGTTTTAGAAAGCAGTAAAGGGCCACCAAAAAGTTGAAAAGGAAAAAAATACAGCGAGAGGAAATTAGCCAGAAATGTAAAAACAGATTGTAAGAGTTTTTCAAGTATATATAAAGGAAGAATAGCGGCTGCATTAAATGTTGGTCTCTCAGAACCAGAGACTGGAGAAATTATTGAGTGGAATGATGAACTGGTAGAGACATTGAATAAATATTTTGTTTATATCTTTACAATAGAAGACAATTCAAAAGTAGGCAATGACAATAGAAGACATACCAGAAATAAGGGTGAGGCTATTGGGGAAATCAGTATCAGTGGAGGAAAAGTGCTGGGAGAAACTGAAGGGACTAACTAACATCCAGCAAATCTCCTGGACCTGTTGATCTATAACCTAGTGTTCTAAAAGAGATATCCCCAAAGATAGTCGATGCACTAACTATGATTTTCTAAAATTGCTTAGTTTCAGGAATGGTTTCTTCAGATTGGAAGTTGTCAAATGCTGCACCACATATCAAGAAATGAGGAAGAGCGAAAACTGAATTGCAGGCCAGTTAGCGTAACATAAGTTGTTGAGAAAATGCTGGAATTTGTTAATAAGGAAATCTTAACAATGCACTTAACAAAACAAAGTATGATTAGAACAAGTCAACATGGTTTTGTTAAAGGGAAATCCTGTTTGACAAATTGATTGATTTTTTTTGAGGATGTAAGGGGAACCAGTAAATGTAGCATATCTGGATTTCCAAAAGGCAGACAAGGTGCCACACAAAAGGTTAATAGGCACGATAAAGGTTCATGGAGTTGTGGGTAATATATTAGCATGGATAGTGATTTGGTTAATGGATAGAAAGCAGAGAATGGGCATGAGCAGTACTTTTTCAAGTTGGCAGGCTGTGAATAGTGGATTGCCTCAAGAATCAGTGCTGGGACTTTGGCTATTTACAATCTACATCAATAACTCTGATCCTTTCCACTCTCCTAAATTTGTTCATGATACCAAGCTGGTTGGACAGGTGAGCTGTGGAGAGGACACAAAGGCTGCAAAGAGATATGGAGTGGGGTGAATACTTAAGTGAGTGGGTAACGAGATGGCAGATACAGTATAATGTAGGGAATCTGAAGGTATTCACTTTGAATAGAAAAACAGTATTTTTTAAAAGGTGTGAAATTTGTAAGTGTTCATGCGCAAAAATATTTGGGTGTGCTTGTACAAGGAATGCAGAAAGTTAGCATGCAAGTGCAGCAAATGGCATGTTGGCCTTTATTGGAGGAAATTTATGCATGGAGCCGGAGGAAATAGGTGAGGTCCTTAACGAATACTTTGCATCGATATTCCCAAAGGAGAAGGACATGGTGGATGGTGAGTCTAGAGAGGCGTATGTGAATATTCTAGGACATGTTGATATAAAAAAGGAGGTGGTGTTAGTGTTTTTAAAAACATTGAAGGCCCCAGAACCTGATCTATCCCATATTCTGAGGGAGGAAATTGCTGGGGCCTTGTACGAAATCTTTGCACCCTCTTTCATCACAGGAGATATCCTGGAGGACTGGCGAACAACCAATGTTGTTCCTTTGTTTAAGAAGGGCAACAGGGATAATCCGGGAAATTGCAGGCCAGTGAGCCTTTCACTGGTAGGGAAATTATTGGAGGAGATCCTTAGGGACATGATTTACTTACATTTGGAAAAACATGGGCTCAATAACAATAGGCAGCATGACTCTTTGCAGGGGAGGTTATGTCTCACAAACTTGATTGAGTATTTTGAGGAAGTAACAAAGATTATTACTGAGGACAGGGCGATGGGGCCTTTGACAAGGTCCCACATGGCAGGCTGATGCAGAAGGTGAAGTCACATGGGATCCATGGTGAACTGGTAAGATGGATACAGAATTGGCGTGGCCGTAGAAGACAGGGTATCGGTCTAACTGGAGATCTGTGATCAGTGGTGCTCCACAGGGATCAGTGCTGGGACCCCTGTTGTTTGTAATATATAAGTGATTTGGAGGAAATGTAGGTGATCTGATTAGTACCTTTGAGGATGGCATAAAGATTGGCGGAGCTGTGGTTAGTGAGGAGGATTGCCAGATGATCCAGCAGGATATAGATAGGCTGGAGACTTGGGGGGGGAGAAATGGCAGATGGAATTTAATCTGAACAAATGCGAGGTGATGCATTTTGGAAGGTCTAATGCAGAAAGGAAGTGTACAATAAATGACAGAGCCCTTAGAAGCATTAACATACAGAGGGATCAAGACATACATGTCCACAATTCTCTGAAATTGGCAACAGAAGTGGATAAGATGGAAAAGGCTCATGGCATGCTTGCCTTCATCAGTCGGGTCATAGGGTATAAAATTTGGCAAGTCATATTGCAGCTGTACAGGACTTTAGTGAGGCCACATTTGGAATATTGCATACAGTTCTGGACGCCACAGACAAGAAGGATGTGGAGGCTTTGGAGAGGGTACAGGAAAGGTTTACCAGGACACTGTCTGGTTTGGAGGGTATTAGGCACGAGGCAAGATTGGACAAACGTTGTTTGTTTTCACTTGAAAGTCGGAGGCTGGGGGACGACCTGATAGAAGTTTACAGAATTATGAAAAGTTTGGATAGAATGGACAGTTGGAGTCTTTTTCCCAGGATAGAAATGTCAATTTCTAGGGGAACATAAGTTTAAGGTAAAAGGGCAAAAGTATAAAGGATATGTGAGAGGCAAGTTTTTTTACACACAGGATGGTAACTGCCTAGAATGCGCTGCCAGAGGAGGTGGTAGGAGCAGATACAAGAGCAATGTTTAAGAGGCATCTTGTCAGCTACATGAATAGGCAGGGATATGGACCATATAGAGGCAAAAGGTTTTTAGTTTAGAAAGGTGTCGTGTGTCGATGCAGGCTTGGTGGGCTGTACTGTTCTTTGTTCTTTGTAAGGGGCTTGAAGCACAAGAATAACAAAATATTGCTACACGGTGACACAGTGGTTAGTACTGCTGCCCCACAGCACCGGGAACCCAGGTTCCATTCCAGCCTTGGGTGACTGTCTGTGGAGTTTGCACGTTCTCCATGTGTCTGTGTGGGTTTCCTCCGGGTGCTCCAGTCTCCTCCCGCCGTCCAAAGATGTGCAGGTTAGGTGGATTAGTCATGGTAAATGTGCAGGTTTACAGGGATGGGGTGCAGGAGAGGGGCTGGGTGGGATGTTGTTTTGGAGAGTCGCTGCAGACTCGATGGGCTGATTGGCTCCTTCTGCATTGTAGGAATTCTATGTTTTAATTGCATAGGGTTTTAATGAGAACACATTTGGAATACTCAGTCCAGTTTTGTTCTCCACATCTATGAAAGAATAAACTTGTAGAGGGAATACAGCAAAATTTCACGAAATTGGTCAGACCTTGTGTTGATGAAGAGTTCAGCTCTGATGAAGTGTTGTCCAAACTCAACGTTAGCTCTGTTTTTCTCCACAGGTGCTGTCAGTCCTGCTGAGGTTTTCTGGCATTTTCTGTTTGTTTCATAAAATAGGACAACCCGCATATCCCAGGGTCCAATGATAAGAGGCTGAGTAAATTGGGCTGATACTCTATGGAGTTTAGAAGAATGAGAGGCAATCTCATTGAAAACTATAAAATTCTGACGTGGCTTAATAGGCTAGATACTAAGAATTGTTTCATCTGGTCCAGGAATCTAAAACATGAGAACACAGTCTTGGGATCAGGGGTTGATTATTTTGGACTGAGAAGAGAAGAAATTACTCCACTCAAAGGATGGTGAATTCCTTGTCCTTGAGGGTTGTGGATGCTTCATCACTGAATACATTTAAGGCTGGGATAGACAGATTTCCAGTCTCAGGGAATGTGGGGATATGGAAAGCAGGCAGGATAGTGGAGCTGAAGCCCTTGATCATATTAAATGGCCAAACAGACCTGGTGGGCCATATGGTCTACTCCAGCTTCTATTTCTCGTGTTCTTCTGTGATCCAACACACCCAAAACAAAGGAATCTCGCTAACCCCCACAGTCCATCTCCATTGTAATGTAGTTAGTTTACTGGGGATGTTCCAAAAAGACATGTAAACTAATTGTTACCTTCTAAACAGCCCAATTTTAGCACACTTATGAATAATTTATATTTCGAATGGAGTTGCTAGTTCCACCAAGAAACCCCTTTGTTTACAAAAATGATTTTTTGGCTTTTTTGATCTGGGAACTACATGAATATTCCAAATCACTTTTTGAAATAACCGTAGACCATCTGTTCCTGTCAAAAGTTCAGAGATGGATTATCTATTGTTTAAGTTTTCTCACCTGCCCTTGACCTTACTAAATAAACCCAGGTTACCTTTGGAACTCCATTGTTTACCATTTCCTGAGCAAAACTGTTTATCAAGATCTGCATTTTAAATGATTTACCGTAAGGTTTGTGGTGAAGTTGGTGTTGAACAATATGGTGAGCTGTTCTCGGTTTTGTCTTTGCTCTAGTATCTGAGACACTTTGGTATCACAGCTAGTATTAAAAGCACCGCACAACTACTTAAATTATTTTTTAGTAGCAAAGATTTATGATACCTACTATTGACAGCTGGCCACTGAATTGTGCTTTATGATGCCTTAAATAATTTCAAATAGTTCTCTTGTTTCCTGAAGCTGTCAGATGGTTTTTAGTGCTGTCAATAATAAAATGCTTGTGCTTTGATTTAATGAAGCAGTTTTATTCTTTTGGGATATGTTTTATGTGTTAACCAAGTGGTCATGGCATTTTTAAAAGAAGTGGCAGGGAAGTAGGTGTGGCCTTATCAACTGAATCATATGTCTTTTTGAGGTTGCTTAATGGTCTCCTAAAAATGAGAATCAAATTAATTTGTTTGCTTCGCATATTTATATGTATTTAATGTAGTACCATGCACACTGCCAGCTTTGTCTGTCCCAAATTTGATAAATTGATTTATCTTTGAATTTCATTTTATTTATATTCTTAATCTATGAACTCCAGTTCTTAAAAACAAGCCTCCATAATATGTTATTGCAACTGGAACAGCATGGGGATTGAGAAAACATTATCTATGCAAAAAAAAAATCCAATAACTGTTTTACTTTTTGCATACATAATATTCCCATTATTTGTAATATATTGTGTATGTAAATGAGAAAACATAGGTTATAATGGATTGAAGTAAAGTTGTAATTGTGTTGCTCTAGCTGAGGTGCAATCTGTAGGAGACCTTTTAGGTGGTCTTGTTCTCAAGTGTGGTCCTTGGATCACTGGCCCGCAAGGTTCCTCAAAATGGTCCAGATGCTGAACAAAAATGTAAGTTACTGATCGATGGCTATGGCCATACAAGAAAACAGGCTAGAACCAGTCATGTGATGTCACACAACCAGCCTGTCTCCTGTGTCCACAGCATGAATGTTTATAAGCCGGAGCAACAACACTGTTGTTTTATGAGCAGGTTTATGTTACTATTGATCTTGTTTGATTAAAATAAATGCAAGAAAGATACTTGTGTCTCTGAAGAAGATTATTACAATGATAAAATAGATTAGAATGTTTCAAATAAATACATTCTCTTGTATTAATATTTATACAATGAATATGTCTATAACTTTTGTTTCTGGCATGAATTAATTTACTTATTTAGTAATTAGCGCACATGTTTATTACATTGTCGCAAAAAAAAAGCAAAATATTTATAGTTTCCTTAAGTTCTCATTAATTGGATTTTTCTCAGTAGTCGCAAATTAAAAGTGGTGGGATAGTACTGGTGGATGGTCCGCGAGGTCATTAGCACTGTTGGAGTGGTCCATGGATGTGAACCACAAGTTTGAGAAACGCTGGTTTGGATCATGTCTCATGGGCCACTGGAGATCATCAATAGATCTACTGTGGGCTTTGTGGAGTATGAGCTGCCTTATTGAGTGAGTGGCGGCTCGCCCAATGGGAAGCAGCCAGCAGAGATTTTAAGCTGGTAACTTTAGCCAGACCAGAGTTGGAGGTCCCGAGGTGAGGGCTACCATAAGCTGCAATAACAGCCCTTCCATTGGTGCACAATAAAAGGCATTGGTGATGTGAAACTGGCGTTCGGCTGAATTGCTCTATTGCTGACAAGGAAAAAAATTCTTTTCCTCTCTGTCTTTCCCTCCGGACAACCTCCAGGTGTCAAGAATCTCTCCAGCAAGAAAAGGCCATTCTGCCTCTTTTGGGAAACTCGAGCCCAATGACACCAGTGGGGAAGACTGGACTTAATGCACTGAGCACATGCGTTATTTCTTCCATGCTAACAACATTGAAGGAAATGAAAAGGAAAAAGTGATATTGTTAACAGCATGTCGGATCCTGAGTTTGTGTGATAAGAAGTTTGACCTACCCGGATGCACTGACTCAAAATCTTTCAATGAACTGGCAGACCTGGTAATAACCATTGTGACACAAAGTTCCTGGGAATCCTCCAGGAATATCACTTCAACATGGCTGGGCGAACTCCCTGGCGAATCTGTCACCTGAGCTATTGACTAGATTGTGGAAACTAGCTGAACACTGTGAATTTGGAGTGCCTCTTAATGAAATGTTGCGGGGCAGTTTATAATGTGGCATAAATGACCTTACCATCCAAAAGAAGCTGTTGGCAGAACTCAATCTGGACTTTAAAAAACCGTTGAGAAAGCCTTGTCACTTGAGAATGGAGAAAAAGGGGCTTGAGCTATAAAGGGCATCACACATCAATACCTTCCAACTAGTGAGAGGGACCTCATACAACCAGTCCACAATGGGAGGGTGCTTGTGTCAATCAGGTGTTAAATGGCTCCATTTGATATAGAAGCCTGAATGTCACCACCAATTAGTCATGGAACGGCACTGCCGACATCAAGAGTATTAAAGAGCATATTCCAGAAAGGTGTGGTTGTCAGATGACTGATTTATTGCAAGCACTGTCAAAGGCCACAGCCACGACAATGTTTCAGGAACAGGCAAAATGCATGCTTCCTCGGAAGAATGCCGAGGCTCGAACCTGAGCATATCATGCAGGTATATCCCCTCTTACAGAACCAGGGATACTACAACTGAATGGTATTGTAATCATGAAAGTTGCCCTGATAATGGTGGAATTACTGGTAAATGGCTAACCCATGATGATAAAGGTGGACACGGGAGTCGCAATCTGTTATCGGCGAACAGACTTTTTAGCACCTCCAATCGGGCATCCAATTCCTGAGGTTGGAAAATACGAAGGCTACCGAATAGATGGCAAAAGGCTATATCCAGTAGCGGAAAAGATAATTTTTTTTACATAGTTACCGCCCATAAGCCCTTACTGGGTCTCTTCAAAGAGACAAAGCAGTCCCCTCCCACCATTGGTACAGTGCTGGGCCTTGTTATTGGCGGTCTAAGAATATATTCTGGAACACAGGGATCTGGATAGCTGATGTGGGCATACTGAATCGCCTCCTATTGCCCCCAGGTCTGCCTCCTTTACCAGCAGTAGAAGAAGCTGTGATGACCCTGAACTTTTGGAAAATTTACCAGTGTCAGCGAGATTAAAGGACCCAGAAAGACACGATCTTATCCAAAATAAGGCATGTGATCTTACACGGTGAATTCCAAGGCCGTCCCTTTGAACAAATGAAATTCTACCTCATTAAAAAAGTTGAACTTCGCGTTGAGAACGGGATCATTCTTTGGGGCTCCTGAGTAATTGTTCCACATGCAAGATGATCAATTTTAATGGAGCTACATAATGGCCACCCGGGGGGGGTGAAAATGAATTTTTGTTGCATTGCATGGGCTCCACAACTTCTCGGGCTACGATCAAGAAATTGTCGCAAAGCTTCAGCATACATTGAATACTTGAAGTCCTGGTTACTGATAATGGCACAGCCTTCACTAGCAGTGATTTCCAGAACTTTGTGCTGTCCACTGGTATCTGACTCGTCCAATTTGCATCTTGTTGTCCATCATCACGTGAACTGGTGGAATGGGCGATTCAAACCTTCAAAAATGGTATGAAGAAACAACCAACAGAGCCCATGGAGACTAAACTGACATGATATTTGTTCAATTACAGGACCACATCGCACACCACAACAGGTGTTGCTCCAGCAGAGCTGTTAATGGGACAATGGCTTCGTACCAGATTGAACCTAATGATTCCAAATTGGAAAGGAGGGTGTTTCCAATTGGAAAAACAAAAAGAAACTTTGATTCTGCAAGGACAAGAAGAACTTTTGTAATGGGCGATCTGGTTTTGCAAGAAACTTCAGGGGTGGTCCCAAATGAGTGCGTGGGATCATTATACAGAAACAGGACCAGTATTTTACAAGGTCAAAATTCAGGGTAGCACCCGAAAGAAGCACCTGGATCACCTCCAGACTAGAGAGTCCTTGCCTGAGCCACCCTCACCACTAACTACAGAAATAGCTGCTGTCGGTGCTTGCCCCTGATTTGAAGCTGACTCGACGTTGGCCCCTCGGGATAGTGAAAATATGGACTCGGAGATGGAGGTTGAAGAAGTTGGCCTCTGGGCTGAAGGGGAACCTACTTCGGTAACCCTGTGAGGTTCCATATGGAGGAGGAGGTCCCCTGTTCGTTTAATACCATCTGACCCAGTCTGACTTCATTGTACCTCTGTCTGAGCACCAAGCGAAGGAAAGGACCTCCTTGCAGTGGGGGTACTGGGGTGGTGGTGGAGAGGGGTATGTTATAACCACAAAGGTCATGGGGATCCATCAATAGACTTATCCTTGGGCTTCGTGGAGTCTGAGCTGCATTTAGGGAGTGGAGGCTCGCCCAATGGGAAGCAGCTAGCATGGGTTTTTAAGTTTTTAAGTTTTCCCAGACTAGAGGTGTAAGCCAGGAGGTGAAGACTACCTGACTGTAAGCCGAAGGAGCGGCCTTTTCCTTTGGCGCACGATAAAGGGTGTTAGTGATGGGTGTTAAAATGTAACAATGATAACATTAGATCTGTTGTAATGACCAATGGTAACATGTTGTAAGGGTCAGCCGACCCAGTAAATTTTGTAACCAGTGACAAAATGATGTGGTGGTCAGCTGACTCAGTATAAATAAGAAGCTGGTGAGGTTTGTGGAAGTTTTGGAATGGCCCAGGGTGAGGCCTCAAGTGTGGAAGTAATGATGTTTCTTTACTAAACATTTTTCTTTGATTTATTAGAGTAAATTCTGTTTCATTTTATGCCGATAACTGAAGAGTTCCTTCTGCTGGATCAACAATGGGAAATTGGTAATTGGCTGAAGTGCCACAAGTGGGGCTGGGATTACGTATTCGAATTAGCGAAAGACAAAGTTTGGACTAATCAAGAAGTGCTTCTTCACACAAGAATGATTAATATGTGGAATGAAGATCTGAATAGTGTTGAGGCAAAATGCTGGAATAATACAAGGACTACTTGGATGTTCCAATTTGCAGACATCAAGGTGGATGGATATAGGAGGTTGGGCATAATGTGTTGCTTATCCATACGTTTTTTGTGATATTCTGATGGAAAAATAAATAAGTGGAAACAGCATGTTAAAATGAGGTCCTGAAGATAAGTCAAAGTAATTTGGACCAATGTCAGTGGCTGAAGATAAATTGCTTCCAATCCGTTTTCTGTCTCTGCCTTAACAATGAAATGGTTTTTATTAAGATCAGAGATTATATCATACATGACTGCGACATTGGTCCTTGTCTTTCCTCATCCTTCATGTCTGCAGCCTGTAACATGGTTCACCATGGGGGAGGCAATGAACTAGTGGTATTATTGCCGGACTATTAATCCAGAAATTCAGCTAATGTTTTGGGCACCCGGGCTCGAATCCCACCATGGCAGGTGGTGGAATTTGAATTCAATAAAAAATATCTGGTATTAAGAATCTACTGATGACCATGAAACCATTGTCGATTGTCGGCAAAACTCATCTGGTTCTCTAATGTCCTCTAGGGAACAAAATCTGCCGGCCTTGCCTCGTCTGATCTACATGTGAATCCAGAGCCACAGTAATGTGGTTGACTCTCAACTGCCCTCCAAGGGCAACAAATGCTGGCTCGCCAGCGACGCCCATGTCCCACGAATGAATAGAAAAAAAAACACGCTGTCCACCAACACCTCTCCAACTGCTGCCCAGGTGGTTATAAACACGCTTGCCTACGTCCATTCTTTTCTATCCAGTCACAGCTAGGAATCATGAAATAGCTTCTTCCCCTGCATCAAAGTATTTGTTGTATTTGACCACGAGATGAATTTTTAACTACATCCATACTGTCACTATGACTGCCAGTTTCCATCTTTGTAACATCATCTGTCTGTGCCCTATCTTGCAATTCTGGCATCGGGTGACTGTGTGGAGGTTGTACGTTCTCCCATGTGTGCGTGAGTTTCCTCCGGGTGCTCTGGTTTCCTTCCACACTCCAAAGATGTGGAGGTTAGGTGGATTGACCATGCTAAATTGCCCCTTAGTGTCAGGGGGATTATCAGGGTAAATGTTTGGGGTAATGGGATTGGGTCTGTGTGGGATTGTTGTCGGTGCAGACTCGATGGGCAGAATGGCGTCCTTCTGGACTGTAGGGATTCTATGATTCTATGACAGGTTCATGATCCTAAGTGGGAACTTTTGAATTTGTTTCCCCTATGAAATTAATTCTAGTGTCTGACCGCTATTCTGTTGTTTAATTAATTTATCAAAGACTGCCAATTAAAACCGGAACCTCTTTGCTCTGTGGCTTGGTCCCATAGCTGTTGATGCTAAGATCATCAGGAGAGCTTTGTATTGACATCTTCAAAATGTTAGCAACCTGTTTCTGAAATATGTTTGTCGACAGTTGCATCAAATGCTGTGTTGTACTGACATTAAGTTAGCTGTTTGTATTTTGGGATGAGCTGGTCAAATTTCCAACACCCTGCAATACTGGAGTCTATTTTATAATTTGATTGATATTGTGCCAGATGATTTTATAGAAGGAGGTATTTCTTGCGAGCAGGCAGCCTGTGCTGTCAGAAATCTGTTGTACTCAGCATTTTCACTGTAATCAATAAACAATTTAAGATTCTTCCGCAGAAGTTACTCCTACCATCAAGTTTTTTCTCTCAGTTTAGAATTTTATGTCGAAATGTCTAGAGGCGGCCCAGTGGTTAGCACTGCTGCCTCACAGCACCAGGGATCCGTGTTCAATTCCCGGCTTGGGTTACTGTCTGTGTGGCGTTTGCACGTTCTCCCCATGTCTGCGTGGGTTTCCTCCGGGTGCTCCGGTTTCCTCCCACAGTCCAAAGATATGCGGGTTAGGTGGATTGGCCATGCTAAATTGCCCCTTTGTGTCAGTGGGGCTAACTAGGATAAATGCATGGGGTTATGCCTGGGTGGGATTGAGGCCGGTGCAGACTCGATCGGCCAAATGGCCACCTTCTGCACTGAATTCTATGAAACTATGTAAAAAAAAAACATTTAGCTAAAGGGTTTGCACCACTAAAGGGTGGACCTTAATTACTAGAGTACTGAAATATATAGTAAGTTTTGAGCCAATTAATGCTTATTTATTCTTCGATATTGTAGTAATTCCTTGAAAGGCTTTTTTATTCATTCATGGGAATGTCATCATGTGTTGCCCATCCATAATTGACCTTGAGAAATCGGTGGTGAGTTGTCATCTTGAACTATTGCAGTCCATGTCGTGGTGGTACACTCAGTACTGCTAAATAGTTCGAGGATCTGAACCAATGACGACAAAGGAACTGTGATGTATTTTCAAGATGTGGAGATGCCGGCGTTGGACTGGGGTAAGCACAGTAAGAAGTCTCACAACACCAGGTTAAAGTCCAACAGGTTTATTTGGTAGCAAATACCATAAGCTTTCGGAGCGCTGCCCCTTCGTCAGATGGAGTGGATATCTGTTCTCCAACAGTGCACAGAGACACAGAAATCAAGTTACAGAATACTAATACTAATACTAATAATAATGCTAGTATTCTGTAACTTGATTTCTGTGTCTCTGTGCACTGTTGGAGAACAGATATCCACTCCATCTGACGAAGGGGCAGCGCTCCGAAAGCTTATGGTATTTGCTACCAAATAAACCTGTTGGACTTTAACCTGGTGTTGTGAGACTTCTTAATGTATTTTCAAGTCAGGATGATGTGAGATGGGTGGGGGGTGGAGTGCATGTTTCAGAAAGTGTGTATGAAAGGGTAACTGGTTTAAACCAAGAAATTGTTGTAAAGTTGGTAAATGTACCCTGATTAACCTTGACCTGTTTGCAGTGACCCTTTTTAACTCAGGCATGTTATGTGGTGAGATAGATAAAGGGGACAACAGTCAGGTGAAGGTCCAGTGCAACTTTATTGAACACATTATCAAGGAAAAACGGTATTAAATTAATTAAATTCTATCAAACTCTGTCAATCTCTTCATAGTACTCTTCAATAAACAGTCTTAAATCTCTAAGTAAGCAGTCTCAAATCTAAACTAGCTATCGACTTCTGACATGCACTTCCGAGGATTTGCTATCCACAGGTCTTTATCACTGTATTTGAACTTTTTGTCTGAAAAGACCGTTAATACCCATTCAATAAGGCTGGGACAGGCTTTTTTTGTGTTTTTTGAGGGTTGGCTGATGTTTCAAAATTTGCAGTCATCGATTTGGCTTCCCCTCTCCGGGGCTGATTCTGGTCTTCAGGTCATCTCACTGGGGTGGCCATCTGGGTTTGGTCAGCCTGATAATGTCCACCATGAGGTACGGGGAGCTGGAGATGCTGGGCTGCATGGTTGTCAGTTGAAGGTGCTCTCTGGCGATGCTGTTGTAGAGTTATAGAGGTTTACAGCATGGAAACAGGCACTTCGGCCCAACTTGTCCATGTTGCTCAGTTTTTATCATTAAACTAGTCCAAATTTCCTGTGTTTGGCCCATATCTGTCTATACTAATCTTACCCATGTAACTGCCCAAATGCTTTTTAAAACACAACATTGTACCTGCCTCTACTATTACCTCTGGCAACTCATTCCAGACACACACAATCCTCTGTGAAAAAATTGCCTCTCTGGACCCTTTTGTATTTCTCCCCTCTCACCTTAAACCTATGGCCTCTCGCTTTGGACTACTCTAACGTTGGGAAAATATATTGACCACCTTATCTATGCCCCTTATTATTTTATATTTTATTATTTTATAGAGATCTAAGATCACTCCTAAGCCTCCTACGCTCCAGGGGAAAAAGTCCCAGTCTGTCCAGCCTCTCCTTATAACTCAAACCATCAAGTCCCAGTAACATCCTAGTAAATCTTTTCTGCACTCTTTCTAGTTTAATATCCTTTCTATAATAGGGTGACCAGAACTGCACACAATAATCCAAGTGTGGTCTTACTAATGTCTTGTGCAACTTCAACAAGACGTCCCAACTCCTGTATTCAATGTTCTGACCAGTGAAACCAAACATGCCAAATGCCGCCTTCACCACCCTGTCCACCTGTGACTCCACTTTCAAGAAGCTATGGACCTGTACTCCGAGATCTCTTTGTTCTATAACTCTCTCCAGAGCCCTAGCATTAACTGAGTGGGTCCTACCCTGATAATCTACCAAAATGCATCACCTCATATTTATCTAAATTAAACTCCATCTGCCATTTATTGGCCCACTGGCCCAATTGATCAAGATCCTGTTGCAATCCTAGATAACCACCTTCACTGTCCACTATGCCACCAATCTTGGTGTCATCTGCAAACTTACTAACTCTTGTCTCCTAAATTCTCATCCAAGTCATTAATATAAATAAGAAATAACATAGGACCCAGCACCAATTCCTGAAGCACACCACTGGTCACAGACCTCCAGTTTGGTAAATAACTCTCTACAATCACCTCCTGTCTTCTGTCATCAAGCCAATTTTGTATCCAATTGGCTAGCTCACCTGGATCCCATGAGATTTAACCTTATGCAATCACCTACCATGCGGTACCTTGTCAAAGGCCTTGCTAAAGTCATGGAGACCACGTCGACTGCATTGCCCTCATCTACCTTCTTAGTTACCCCTTCAAAAAACTCAATCAAAGTTGAGAGACATAATCTTCCACTTATAAAGCCATGGTGACTGTCCTTTGCCTCTCTGCCTGTTGATCATGTCTCTCAGAATACCTTCTAACAACTTAACTGCTACAGACGTCAGGCTCACCGGTCTGTAGTTTCCAGGCTTTTCCCTGCAGCCCTTCTTAAACAAAGGCATAACATTTGCCTTCTTCAGGCACCTCACCTGTGGCTGTCGATGATTCAAATATCTCTGCTAAGGGACCCGCAAATTCCTCCTTTGCCACACACAGCATCCTTGGATACACTTCATTAGGTCCCGGGGATTTACCTACCTTGAAGAAGATGCAAAAGCAGAGAGAGTGGGGGCTTCTGTTTGCCCCTTTTATTCCTCTTTTTGTGCCCTTCTCAAAGATTCTGTGGCCTATGTCCAATACTAGTGTTGGGAAGGGGCATATCCAATGAGATAGCGTTGGGAAGGGGCATATCCAGTGAGATGACTATTGTCCATCTTTGGAGGTTGCAGATGTAGTTTTTGAACCTTCAACTATCAAGTGCTGTCCTTGTCACTCTATGCCTCTGGCCTCCTACCAAGCTGGGTGCAAGCAAGTCTGCAGAGCATTCTTCAATCAAAGCAGATTCACTTTGTGACTGTTAGCGCCTGACCAGGCAATTCCAGGCCTGTCTGGTTTCAATAGGAAGTTGATAGTATACATGTAGCCAGGCCTTGGGCAATCTGTTCCAGCTCTGCAGTTTGCAAATTGCAGACTCTGGCTAGGATTAAACTTGGCTTTCACATTTTGAGTTTTTATTCCATGCTCATGAAAAAAAAATCAATATTTCTGTAGCAATCTTCGGGTTCATGGGTCACCTGACCACAACATTGCCAGATGTTCTAGCGTAGAAGTGCTCGTTTATCCACAAAGTATGATTGTATTGTGCTGGCAAATGAATTTGAATAACCATAGGTGAAACCTTTCTTAATTGAAATCCCAATGGTTTCTTAAAGAAGCATTTTGATATTGAAATAATGTTGGTGAACGTTTTAATTTCCAAATGTAGTACAAATCCAGAAAGTGAAAGTTTAAAAAAAAAAATCTATTGTTTTGGCTTTATTTGGACTTGGGCTCTGAATTCCTGAGGAATTTGACATACTTCTGTCCTATGTCCGCCAGGAGTGTGGCAAAAAGACCATGAACTATTCCAGCTTGCAAACATGCTGGGTCTTGGCCTCCACACAGCCAATATTGGTGCCTTTGTTCATGATGAAATTCTGCTATGCCAGGTTGAGATGCGTACGAGCCTCTTGAGGAATAAAAATGGCGCCCGTCTACACCTCCTGGCCTGCAGCAGGCTGAGACCTATGGAAGAAATAGCAATGTTATTGCTTGAAAATGAGATTAATAGGTCTCAAACAAAAGATCTGGAGCTGTTGGAATAATTTGGGAATAATGGATATCCACTATAATAGTCACTTCAACTGTAGCTGCAGGCGCCTAAGATGCAAACATAGTGATTTGGGTGCACATCAGCAAAATTTAATATTGAACTTCACCCTGATTGGACTACTCTATGACCATTCACAGTGTTCTTTGGTGGTTGATCCTGGCGTGAATGCTGGTATCCAATGTCAATAGACTGTTGGACCTTTTGGGTAGCATTAAATTGAGATGATTGGGACTGGAGAACCAGTGGAAGACCCACTTCACGTCCTTTTGAGAAGGCTTGCCAAATTAACTGCCAATCAGGCACCTGGCTGGGCAGTGGGAGGCCTTCCATGAGAATAAGGACTCAGCCCCTTGACCCAATAAGAGGCAGGCATCTGTGCATTATTTGGCAGTGCCAAGGGGGTAGTGGTGACTGATGTTGGTAATACAGTCACCAAAGACTGACGAATGCCAAAGGACCCAGGGCACAGGTGAGTGATGTTGGAATCTGGAAATGGGATGTCAGCAGCAATGCCAGAGAGTTACTGTCAATGGGCCGCACCGTTTCCGATGCTGGATTCCACAATCAAGCACTGAATGCCTTTGAACAAAGAACTGCTTCCCCACCAGAAGCCCACAAGCAATCTCAACAGGGTTTGCTTTTTGTGCTAACTGCATGCGGAGTATCCTACCCGCTGCTGGATAAATACCAGCAGGGGTGGGTTGAGGCCCTTAAGTGGGCACCTTCTTGTTCCATACCACCAAACCCACCCCCAGAAGAGCACTAAATTTTGCCCATTATTTTGAAATGCAAAATGTCATTTTTAAAAAATATTTTAAATCTTCTTTTGGTAGAGTAACCTAAAGTGGCACTGGTTGCTCAGCAACAGCCTGGCTTTCTTTAACACGAACAGAGCATGCTGGAAAAAAACTCATTTGATTCGGCAGCATCTGTAAGGAGTGAAAGCAGAGTTAATATTTCAAGCCCTTTGGCTTTGTCAGAACTGAAGGGTGGGAGAATGTTAGAACTCTAAGAGTTAGCAACAAACAGAGAACTTTAAGAAAATACAGATGGCCTGGTGTAGAGTGGGAGGTTTGTGTTGAGGCAATACATGTATGGTATTTTTTTTTAAAGTGTTAGATGGAGCAGAAAGGTCACGATCTAAAGCTGCTGAACTGAATGTTGAGTCCTGAGGGCTGCAAAGTGTCCACCTGAAAAATAAGATGTTGCTCCTCCAGCTTGCGCTGGGCTTCACTGGAGCATTACAGCAGGCCAAGGTTGGACATGTGGGTATGAGAGCAAGGTGCTGTGTTAAAATGGCAAGCAACAGGAAGGTTGAGGTCACGCTTGCGGACTGAGTGAAGGTGTTCTGCAAAGTGGTCATCCAATCTACATTTAGTCCCCCTCTATGTAGAGGAGACCAAGCTAAGAGTAGAGATTTGAGGAATTCTGAACATCTAGGAGATATTTATAATCATGGGTGGATCCAAAACACACAGGGTGGAATTTTAGTGAGAGGAAGTTGGGGCTGGAGACCATTACTAAGGTAATGTGGCATGTTTTAGTAAATATCCAGTCAAATACGAGAAGGAAAATAGAAAATGATGAAGAGAAATGTAAATTCTGTTCAACAGAAGAGCAGATCCTGGAAGAGAAATCATTGTGCCTCCTTTTGGATTCTCCAATTTTACTTGGGGTCGTCACAATGATGGCGATCTTCCTTTATCCTTTATCTCTTCTTCTTCTCTTCCTGTCAGTCCTCATTTCTCTTCCAATCCTAATGCATTTAAGTCTCTTTCTACTGCATCTTTCCATCCAGGCTTTGGCCTTCCCTTTCCTGCTCTCCTTCCATCTCCGTCACTCACCTCAACATAATTTCCTGCCTTTGTGCAACAGCTGACCACACTATTTCAATCTCTTCTTGGCTACTTCCTTTGTCCCCACAATCTTCACTGACCACTTAATATGCTGGCTCCTGATTTTGTCTTTCAATTACTCCACACATTCGTCTTATTAGTATCTAGTCATTGTTTATCTCTCCTTGATGTTGTCCAAGCTTCTGCACAAGGCCATCTCTGAGGAGACTTTACAATGAATTAAATATGAATAGAAAATACTGTAAATGCTAGATATCTGGAAGCACTTGTCAAGTCAGGTAGCATCTGTGAAGCGAGAAATGGAGTTGACCGTTAACTGTGTTTCTCTTGCCACAGCTGCTACCTGATTTGCTGAGTGGTTGCAACATTTTATTTCAGTGCTTCAAAAGGGTCTGGTTGTCTTGCCAGACGATAGGAGACATGTGTTGCTGGCTAGAAGAGCTGCTCATTGCTGGACCTGAAAACCACACATTGCTGACGGCTGTCAAAGTCCCCATCACCCTCAACATGTTTGCCTCTGAATCCTTCGGTTCTATTGGAGAAACCTGCAGATCTTCCACAAATGCATATGGCAGGTGACTGATGGGTTGTTCTCCTGGACTGACAATTATGTGAATTTCACATGCACTAATGACAGTCAGAATTGAAGTTTTTTAATCTGGCTTCTCACAGGTGCAAGATGTCATTGAGTGGATGCAGTTGGCCAATTGGACACCTTCATATCAACCAGAAGTATTCATGACCGGAAAGACTTCCACTCCATCAATGTACGGCTCATATGAAACTGCATAAAGATATTTTTGCAGTTATGTGCAGGGTCCCAGATGAGCTACCATAATACTTTAGTCCGAGGGTACTCCAAGTTCTCTGACATCTGGCAGCTACTTAAGGTTTGGTGGCTTGGAAACGAGGAGTACACGTTTGAAACTTGGCTGGTGATGCAAGTATTGTACACAAGGCAGAATGTGGCGTATAGTGATCAGTACAGCAGGATGTAGTTGAATGTGCAACTTAACATTCCTGACTTTATTAGGTTATTAAAATCTTTCCTACACAGCATGTTGGATCATGGCACAATGCTGTTGATTTCCTGGACCACCTCCAGCCCCATGGCTGCTTTGTGGCAGGAACAGGTTTCTTCCACTTGTTGCTGTTATTCTCTGAGATTACCCCTCTCCCCTCCACTCCTCAAATCCCAAGCAGTACAGCAAACATGGTGTCATTGAAGTGGCTTGTAGACTTGGATCATCCTTCCTAAGACATATAGCCAATCTATGTTCCTATTGGGGGCTGGGGGAAGGACTTGTAATACATGAAGAAAGGAAAGCAGTTAACAGTAGTTGCAGACTCTTACAGATCTTTTGAGTAATGGAATTATTCTGGGAAAGGAAAATACTACATTTGGATGACTTTAATTATGCTGAATTAAGGTGGATAGTTAAAGTAAGCTCTTAAAAAGGGGAAATATATTCATAGATGCAGTTATAATTGAGTTGATTTTGCTCAGAGTAGATGAGAAAGAGGTCACAGTAGATCTAATATTTAGTATTGAATCCTAGGTTGATTGGGGGGGCACGTAGGAACAATAAATTGTACTATTATAAATGTGATATTGCAGCATGGGCACAAGCAAGGAAATGTTAATATACTAGAGTATAAAATAATGATTTCAAAATTATAGGGCAGGAATTAGACTGGGAGAACAAATAGAACAAATAATATTGAGGGTTAATTAAAGCATGTAGCATGACTGGAATAGGTGGCTGATACAAATATCAGGGCCTAAATAGTTGAAAAGGGAGATGAAATTTCAAGTTACTTAATCAAACCAGGAGCAATGCATACTGGAAAGTATTCAAAGCAAATTAAGAGATGCTAAAAAGATAATTGAAGTGTAAATGGAAAAACAAATTGTAGTGGACATCAGGGAAACCTGCAACAGGTTCTTTAGATACTTTAATATCTGGTAAAGTAATGAAGAACAAACATGGTCCCAAAAGTAGAAATGCTGATAAATGAGGTTTCCAATAATTTGTTCTTGTCAGTACACGGTGTAGAAAATGTTGGTAGCGTTCCCAGTACTGTAACCAAATTGTCAGGAGATGCATCTGAGTTCATGGCTATTTGGGAATGAAATAGTTATTAAAAAAAAACTCGAATGAAGATTCATAAAACATTCTGCTTGGATAGATTGCTTCTGAGAATACCAAAGTAAATTAAGGTAGAAGTAGAAGATGTTGTACAGGTAATCTTGTACAGTTGTTGGACACTGGTTGTATCAGGAAGCTTGAAAATATGTAATGTGATTTCACTCTTCAAAAAAGACAAAAGTATGGCCCTAGGAAATATAATCTCATGAGCTTGACATTTTACAATGGTCACAGTTGCATTTATTATATAGGAGGGAGTTCAAGAATATCTGCTGAAAAAGTAACACATATAATGGAGAGTTTATGTTTGTTATGTTCATTCCAGTTTTAGATGTAGCTAGGTTAACAACCTGGACGAGCATAGTTAATACTGTAGAGCGAGAGTTTTGTGGCATGACTTCATAATTAACCATATAGCGGACTTCATTATTTGTAGAATGCAACTTCATGAGCAAGATAATAGGAGGAAAAGAACAATATGCAGGAAATTGTCAACAAAATCATTTACAGTATTAATGAGCTTCATGAAGGTGTTCCAAGTGGAATCTTGGAAGGATTGTCGGTGATAGCAACATTTTTGGAAAAGCAAAACATTTTGTGAAACCTAAATTGGATAAATTTTGAAAAGCTTGACATTTCAGGGTGATGGAGAAACAGGTGAGTGCCACCAATTGGATAGCTTTTCTGAGAGCTGAGAAAGACACAATGGGCCAAATGGCCATTTTCCATGTTTCATTTTTTTATGATGTGGAGTTGCTGGCGTTGCTCACCTGATGAAGGGGTAACGCTCCAAAAGTTCGTGCTACCAAATAAACGTGTTGGACTTTAACCTGGTGTTGTGAGACCACTTATTCATTTTTCTATGGCTCTATTCAATGGAAAGAGACTTAAGAAATTAGAGCTAACTGCTTAGATTGTGTGTAATACTTATTGGTACCAAATATTGTAATTACTAGTCCACCAAGTATAGTTTTGGTCTTTAAGAGTAATGGTAAGATTCTTCTTTTTTCCAAACCAATGTGGAAAAAAGAAAATGAAGTTTAGAATATATCTTTGCATATTTTTGAGAGGAGAACTGTTTTCAAGTACTTTCGTTGTTGGGATAGATGATGGTTGAGCAGAGGAATATTTTAAATGCTAAATAGAACCTACATGGACAGAGATATTTTAATAGTTTGTTCCCTTCATGAAGGACAACTTTGGAACGATCATAACAGCTTACATTATATTATCACCAATTGTACAGGAATACATTCTGAAGCATTTCACAGGAAGCGATTAGATAACAAAATACGACATTGAGCCACACAAGGAGATATTATCAAAACCTTCATAAAAGAGAGAGATAGTTTAATGAACACCTAAAAGTGAGGAGAGCTGCAGAGGTTTTGGAAGGACATTTCAAATTCTCCCAGTTTCTGTGTATTTTTCCACTGGGTGCTTCAATTTCCTCCCACGGTCTAAAGATGTGCAGGTTAGGTGAATTGGCCATGGTAAATGCGTGGGTTTACAGGGTAGGGGGTTGAGCTTCAAGAAGATACTGTTTTGGAGAGTAGGGCAGACTTGATGGTCCAAATGTGCTGCAGGGATTCTTTGGTTCTATGTGCTATCTCTCGACTGATCGCAACTAGATTTTTTTTAGCAGTGTTTTAACTCCATGAGTGTTGTAAATTTAAAGAACAGGCGTGATACAAGCTCTTCTGTAATTTTAAAACAAAAAGAAAAAGAACAGTATTTTCAAAACGCCCAAAATGTAAACCCAGCAAACACTCACTCAAACATACAGCACGTACAAGAAAAGATGATTTATGAAGAGATAGCGTGTGCTCAGATTATGAAATAGTTCAAAAGGATCACTTCTTTAAAAGGTCCTTCAGATGGTGATTGAAATGATGCAGGCCTGAAAGATTCTTTCTCAGTTCACTGAAGAAAAGGGAGATTGGAAGTTTTTGACTTTCACTTGAAATTGTGGTCAAGCTCTTATCGTGAAGTTTATAATACGACAAGTGAAACAAATTAGCCTCTTTTCACTGTAATAACTTTATTTTCATAGCACGATTCTTTCCTTTTTTGGGTAAGATCTCTGAGGTGTTGATCCCAGACTGACTCACTGGAGTTGCTGTTACAGATTAACAAGACATTTTTCTATCACACGCCAGTTTCTATCATTGATAGTAGTATCAATATTTCCATTGTCCACTCAATAGATTGATGGCTAAGCAACTTGTCACAATGGAGGATGTTTATACATCATCAGCATTTCAGCTATGATTAGCCTCTGAAATTACTTTATTTGAAATTCCATCTTCATGGGCCCAGCAGGCCTGGCAGCCATTGTCATTTTAAATCTCTTCATTGAAATGCTGAGGGGATAGTCACTCAGCACCTGGGAATGCTATTTGCATTTTAAGTAACTTCCCAGATCTATATACAGACATGTCTGTTTCAGTGTACTGAGTCAACTGATTTCCATGGAGTCCATTTGTCAAGATAAATTGTCCAGTCCATGTTGTTTTTTTATTTAAAAAGCTCATCTTCCTAAAAATGTTAAGAGCATACCACCTAGTTACATTTATGTAATTGCTGTGGAAATTGTAACAAGCTGGTGGAACTCTTGAATGAATAGATAATTCTGGGTAGACATAGAAACAGCCAGAATCTTTTTAACTCAATTAGCAAAGGTTGTGTACGATGAGCAGGTTACATTTCTTTGAAGAATATGTGATATCTCAACCATTCTGGCATAGTTCAGGATTTCTAGGCATTTTACCAAAGATTATGCCACAGCTCAACTCTTGGCTTCCTCTGGGAGTCTCCCAAACAACTTGGCTGCCTAAGGTCTATCATTAATGACTCACTGGATAACATCTCCTTCCCACTTTCTGAATGAAGAACAGGGAGGAGGTTGCCTGCCAAAATTTGAAAAGATGTTAGAAAATTGATGCAGGTTGGTGAAACTTTGAAATTATTGGAGATGTTCAGCTTCTATTTCACAAGTACATATGGTGTTAAAGGTTTGCTTGAATGAATAAGGCATAACATTTTCTGGAGTGTTTCGTGAGTATCCACTATGTAAGTATCTAAAATTCACAAGTCTCTCCGTGTAATACTTCTATGGTTTGGCTTCTGGAAGAGTTTGGAAACTTGAACAGCAAGCTCCTAATTTCTGTATTTAACTGTATATGTGAACATCAGAAATTACTGTCCAATTTATTCCTCAATAATGATGAATGCTGACAGCTTTACTGCATTTATGCTATAGAGTTTGGGCCTATTGTTTCAAGGAAACTTTAACGTTAAGAGGTTAGTAGTTGGCCAGCTTTTGGTTTACATGCACTGGGTTTTGATTGTCCAATTATGTGTAACATGGTGACATAACCTGTGTAGCATATAGCCTTTTTCAGAAACCATCATGTTAGAATTTATTCCTGTGGCTTGTGGAGGCTGCATAGTGTTTGAAGAATGATGATTTTACAAGATGGGTTTCTGTAAGGTGTTTAATCTGTGATGAACTGCATTGGGCATAATCAAACAAGAAAATATTGGCAGTTTATAACATAGTTACAAGGAGGGAATGATGTTACAACCGACTACACTTTTCAGCTGGGAATGCATGATTAATTCAATTGAAATGGCTTACAAATCAAAAATACCTCAATATTTGTGCTCCCTTCCCCACTCCAACAAATTGGGCTATATTTTTATGGCCGTTATTTTTTAATGTATTGACATAATCTACCATTGAGATGAAAAACATCAACACTTATTCATGCTATTCTTATTTCTGTTCCCAAGTAAACCTCATCTTTCTTGCATTTAAGAGCCTTTCGTTGTTGCATCCAAAACTAAGTTGGACGACGGAAGCTCTTGAAAACGTAATGAAGAAAACAAACGCTATCATTTCCAGACACTACCGTTTCCTCATGAGTGAAATGATAACAGCCATGATGTGCATTAGTTCATGAATATTTAAGTTGGGGTTTTTGGGCCAAGAGCTCTAGTCATGCTTATTAGCCTAAAAAAAACCTAATAGGGATCACAATAGCAAATGCATTAACCAGTTGTGATACCTCAGTGTATCAACTCCAAGAACAAAAAACGTACACCACAGGAACAGACCCTCCAAGCCTGTGCCAATCATGATGCCCTAACTAAACGAAAAAAAAACCTACTTGGTCCATATCCCTCTATTCCCTCCTTATTCATATATCCATACAGATGCTTCTTAAATGTTGCCAATGTGCCTGTTTCCACCACCACCACCTCTGGCAGCATGTTCCAGGCACCCACTACTCTCTGCGTGAAAAACCTCCCCCATATATCTCCCTTAAACTTGCCCCCCTCTCACCTTGAACCTGTCCCCCCTTGTTATTGACACTTCCACCCTGGGAAAAAGCCTCTGACTATTCACCCTGTCTATGCCTCTCATAATTTTATAGACCTCTATCAGGTCTCCCCTCAGCCTCTGTCTTTCCAGTGAAAACAGTCCTAGTTTATTCAGCCTCTCCTCAGAGACCAGGCAACATCCTGGTGAACCTTCTTTGCACTCTCTCCAAAGCTTCCACATCCTTCTGGTAGTGTGGTGACCAGAACTGCAATACTCTAAATGCAGCCTAATCTCGGTTTTATATAGCTGCAACAGGATTTCCCAATTCTTTCTTAATCACCTTGGACATCTGTGTGCCACTTTTGGATAACTGTAGACTTGCATGCCCAGAACACATTCTGCAAAAGTGTGTACTTGTGTCCCAACTTTGTGTGCTGCACTGGTGCACAGAGAATCACGCTGGGATTCATGTGCCAATCTTTTGATGAACAATTCATTTCTTCCCAGTTTCCTGCTCTTTCCTCAAACTCCTGCATTTTTTACCACCTTCGAGTATTGATCAAATTCCCTTTTTAAGGTTAAAATTAAATCTGATCTACCACACTATCAGACAGTGCATTCCAAATCCTAACCACTCATTGTGTCTGATTGTCTTGTTAATCATCTATCTATAATCTCTAGTTTCTGAGATTTCAGCCAATGGAGCCAGTTCCCTTTATTTAGTCTGTAAACTTTTTAAAATATCTCTATCAGATCTGTTCTTCGCCTCCTTTGTTCTCAGGATAACAACCCTGGGTTCTCTAGTTTATCCAGATGCTTGTAATTCCTTATCTTTAGGATCCATTCTGGTAAATCTTTTCTGTTCTCTCTCCAAGGCCTTTACTTCCTTCCTAAAATGTAGTGCCCAGAATTGAACAAAATTATCCAGCTGGGGCCAAAATAATTTTGTAGAGATTGAGGATAACCTCCTAGACTTTGTACTGTATATGTCTATAAGGTCCTAAATCCCATAAGTTTCATTAAATGCTTTTAAACCTGTGATGGCCACCTTCAAAAATTTGTGCATAAACACCCCTGGATCTCTCATACCCCAGGACTCAATTTTCTCGCATCCACTTCAAAGTTGTACTATTTGGCATGCATTGTCTCTGTTTATTCCTCTAATGTATCACCTGACTATTTTTGCATCGAGTTTCATCTGTCTTGTATTTCCCACTCCACCAGTCTGTCTATACCCTCTTGAAGTCGTTCTCATTGTTTGCTACAGCTCAAGAGTTTGTGTCATTATAGTGAGATGGGGGACAAGTGTATAGTAGTAGTTAGAGCAAAAAAATAGTACTTTAAAATCTGTTCAAACTTATGTTGAGATTCATAGCAAGAGTATAGGCATCCAGCTGCAGAGGTCAGAATGGGAATGGGGTGGAGAGTTACATGACAGGCAACTGGAAACTCAGAGATGCTTGTGGAAGGAAATGATGCAATTGGTAAAGCACATTGCCAACCTGACTTTGGGCTCTCCAGTATAGAGATCACATTGTTAGCAGTAAATGTAGTAGACTAAATTCACCAAATCCCTACAGTACTGAACGAGGCCATTTGGCCATGCAGCCTGCACCAACAACAATCCCACGATCCCAGAGGCCCTATCCCGTAACCCCACATATTTACCCTGCTAATCCCCCTGACACGAAGGGGCTATTTAGGAATTTTGGAGGGAACATTTCCTTCAGAAGGCTGAAAGGAAAATGTACTTTGGGTGTGTGTAATAAAGGTAAAGTCACCATAAAGTCAGATGACCATAGTCTGCTTCCCCCTTTGAGGGGGAGAACTGCCTGGTGATGATTTAACCAGAGGATCACCAGACCTTGGGCGAGGGGCAAAGTTGACAAGGCAGGACTTCACGAATAACCTCAGCCAGTATGGGAATTGAACCTGTGCTGTTGGAGGTGCTGTACATCACTAACCAAAGCTGCAATGAATCAATGAACAACAAGCCAGATAAACGAACAGGGGGTTTATTTAGGAAAACAACGATATATGGGAAAGCAATAAGAAAACTTGTAAACGGAACAGTCCCGGACTCCAACTGTCCACTCCACCCAACTGTCTACTCACGCCAACACTCCAACTGTTTGTCCGCTCCCTGCAACTGGTGGAAGGTGACAATCAGTGGAACCATAACATGGTCTTGGGAGTCAATTGAAGGGTAAGAGCAATGGTGCTGAAAATGCATTGGACACGGTTGAGGGCCCCGTTGATTATAGTGGAGGTAATCTTTGGTTGAAAGAAAAGAAAGACATGTCAGAAGAACTACTATGAAAGGTGGCCTCATCAGAACAGATGTAATGGCAGAATAGAACAGCGTCTTTACAAGAAATGTAATGGGTGAAAGTGTAGTCAAATAAGCTGTGGGAATTGCAGAACGTACAATGGATATTCGTCGAAAGCTTATTCCCAAAATTGGAGATAGGGAAGTCTAGGCAAGGAAGGACAGATTTAGAGATGGACCATGCGAAAGTGAGGGTTGGATGGAAATTGGAAACAAAGTTGATGAAATTTTCCAGTCTGAAGTCAGAGCAGGAAAGCGCACCAATATAGCCATCCGTATACAAGAAAAAGAGATAATGGAGGGGACCTGATCGGGACTCGAACAATATACCAGGCAAAGACAGGAATAGCTCAGACCTATATCTGACACTCAGTCTGCTGAAGTTCAATCAATAGTGTCTTTTGCACCCTCGAGATATCCGAAATTACTTCACAATGAGAAATTTATATTTAAATCAGTGTCACTGTCGTGTTTAGAATATAGCTTGTAATTTCTGAATTATTCAGCATACTTTTGAATCATATTTTGAGTATCAATTCTGATAAATCAATAGGTTAGATTGACATGAGGATGATATTTTGAAATTATGATATCGCCAACACTCCAATTTTTTTGCACAGGAAAACTTTAGCCATGCATCTCCGTGGAGAAGCCATTTGGCCTTTTTTGTCGACAAGATTTGTGAAACATCAGCAGTGTTTTGAGTTATGTGTTCACGTGTAACCTTATTTGCATCTTGCGGCAAATTTTGCAGAAACACTGGTTGTGTCATCAGTGCAAATCCTTTGTTGCTCTTGTACTCAGGGAAACTCCCTTAAACAGTTCATCATTGTTATTGAATTACTTACATATAAAAAGAGAAGATTATTAAAGACACTTGGCAACTTCATTACGGCTTTGACACTTACATAAAATATAAATGTAAAAGTGTTCTTTGCATTTAATTTCCTTCATCATCTTTGTTCGTTAAATTACAATGATGTGTTTTCTGCAATTAGTACTGGTGATGTAACATTTATTAAGAATTACAACTATATAAATGATTGTGGTCAGCAACAATATTATCAACAGGCTTTTAATGGTCGAGTATCGTTTACTAAGCTGCAGTATTTCTTCTCCACAGAGAAGATTAACTGTCTAGGTAGGCCAAGACTACTTCTGGAATATTGTCTAATTAAAGTTAGCCATCATTTGAAATTGAGGCCAGGTTTCATTGCACTGCAGTTAAGCTATCTTTAAATTCACTAACACCGCAGTTTTGTTCATTTGTTGGTGTGAACTTTTCTTCCTTTATTGGTCATCGAATCATAGAAATCATAGAATCCCTACAGTGCAGAAGGAGGCCATTCGGTCCATCGAGTCTCCACCAACCACAATTCCACCCAGGCCTTATTCACACAACCCCACATATTTACCCTGCGAATCCCCCTGATACTAGCGTCAATTTAGCATGGCTAATTCACCTAACCCACACATCTTTGGACTGTAGGAGGAAACCCACGCAGACACGGAGAATGTGCAAACTCCACACTGATAGTGACCCGAGGCCGGAATTGAACCTGGCGCTGTGAGACAGCAGTGCTAACCACTGTGCCACGGTGCCGCCCAGTCCAACCAAGTTAAGTTTATATGGTCAGAAGTCATGAGATCAGCTTACGTTTGTCAATTTCCTGTGTTTATTCCATGTATTTATGGAAGAAAATTAATTCATATTAAAGCTCCAGGTGAAAGAATTGTGATTGAAATTTGCTGCACTTAGATTTTACAGAACTGTACAAAAAATAATCTTAATCCTTTTATCTAATTTTGTTTTTAATTTTGCGTTCTTTTCTGTGTAGTTGCTATGAATAATTACACAGGTAATGCATAAGGCTAGAAAACACCATCTATCTTGGTCTCTGAATTCGAAAGCAAAACACAGTTCACCACCTATATTTCCTCATCTGATATTCTAACTAAATGGCTGCCCAACACCACCTTGTCAGATGCAATCTTCTACCTGACTTTTGTGCCACATAGTTATGTCTAATTCACTCCGTTTGCCACCCCTGCTCTGAGTGCAATAACTATGCCTCTGTGTTGCCTTTTATGAGCCATGATTGTTAGTTGTTGGAGATTCAGTTGTTGCTCAAAGAAAATTACTCGCATTTATATAGCACCTGTCATGACTATGAAAAATCCTACCCAAAGTTTTTTTTACAGCCAATTAAATCCTTTGGAAGTGTAGTCAGTTTTGTAAGTATAGGAAATATGGCAGCTAATTTTCACAAAGCAGTATGGTAATGACCATTTAATCTGTTCTTGTGATGTTAATTGACTGATAAATATTGTCTGCTCTCAAGTAGTGATATGAGATTTTCCATGTCCATCTGGGGGGATATTTCGGGGCAATGGTTTAACATCTCATCCGAAATGTGGCACCTCTAACTGTGTGGCACACCCTCAGTACTGCACTGGAGTGTCAGTCCAGAGATCTGGAGTGGAATTTGACCCCACAGCTTTCTCAGAAGCAAAAGTTAGACAACTGAATCATAATTGACACTTGACAGCAACTCTTCAAAAAATCGACTATCCCAGGAAGATACCCTTTCAGTACTTCATAGTGTAACAAAAGTCAACATTTGCAGTGTTCATGTAGCTCAGGTGCCTAATGTCTAATAAGGCTGTGCAGGCCGTTACTGAATATATTTAAGAAAGAAATAGATTTCTAGATATTAAAGGCATCAAGGGGTATGGGGAGAGAGCAGAGTATGGTGTTGAGATAGAGGACCAACCATGCTCACGTTGAATGGTGGAGCAGACTTGATGGGCTGAATGGCTTACTCCTATTTTCTCTGTTTCTGTTTCCATAGCTGTAGGTTCCAGACTTGTAGTTTTCTATTTTTGTTAACACTGTATCCACTGCCCTTTTAATTTGCACCATCATGTCCTCTGGGCTGCCACTCATATCTCTTCTGCAATTGGCAATGACTTCAAAACCTCTATCTCTAATACACAACTATCTCACCTTAACCTTCAACACCCCTAATTCCCCTGCACGTCAGATTATCTTGGCCTCAATATGCCTTTTCGTGGAAAAACCATTTCCATCGCCTCAAACTCAACAGTCCAGCAAGGCTAAATCTTTGAGTGATGTGTATGGTTTAAAGAATCAAACTAATTTTGTCCTGACAGCGATGAGTCTTCCTGTACTATAAATATAAATTGACTTCCTCTTAAGTCCAGCTACTCTGGGGTCCACGTGGATCCAATGTATTTGCTTGTAACAGAGCAGTAAAATTTATCAATGACATAGAAAGCTTTTTAAAATCAAATTACCCTTATTCATTCAGAACACAAAGGCAGAATAAATCTTTCCAGAAAACATCTGTAAAAATGTTTGTGTTTTTTTTGTTCAATCAAATTTGGTTGAAAAGGTATAACAATAGTTGTATTTTACCCACAATTTCCCACAGGGCGGCACAGTAGCACAGTGGTTAGCACTGCTGCTTTACAAGGACAGTGTTCAATTCCCGGCTTGGGTCACTGTCTGTGTGGAATTTGCATGTTCTCCCCGTGTCTGCGTGGGTTTCCTCAGGGTGCTCCGGTTTCCTCCCACATTCTGAAAGACGTGCTGGTTAGGTGCATTGACCCGAACAGGTGCCAGACTGTGGTGAAATGGGGAATTTCGCAGCAACTTCATTGCAGTGTTAATGTAAGCATTGCTTGTGACTAATAAATAAACTAATAAATTAAATAATCTTGCTAACGATCTGTCTTGAGACTTCCCAGCTTGATATTGAAAATTTTACATTTCCCATTTTCTATTTATTTCCCTGGTTAGCACTTACTGCTTTTTCTTGTTCAGTGTAACACAAATCTTAACACCTTCAGGTGTGTGAGGAGTGCTGTAGGTATATGGTTCTTGAGCTGCTCCACGCTCTCCACTTGCTAGTTGGTTCTGTTAATTTGCTTTCTGGCTTGCTTGTAATACACAAATATGTGTTAGTTTGCAGAGGATATGGAGATCTCAGTATTCATACCATTACTCTTTTCTTTTATGTGCTGCCAATAGCAATTTTCTTGCTTGATAGTCCAGAAGCTGAGCTTATCCACACAACCATTTTCCAGTCTTTTGCTGCTTGGTGTAATTTCTTTTGATTTGCTCTTCCATACATGGCATCATGTATGACTACTGCAATCGGAGTATTGTCATATTAGAGTGAAGGGCAAGGCTGGCAGAAGTCGGGAACCCTGGATGACTCGGGATATTGAGGCCCTGGTCAAGAAGAAGAAAGAGGCACGTGACATGCATAGGCAGCTGGGATCAAGTAAATCTCTTGAAGAGTATAGAGGGTGTAGGGGTAGAGTTAAGGGAGAATCCAAGAGGGCAAAAAGGGGACACGAAATTGTTTTGGCAGATAAGGCAAAGGAGAATCCAAAGAGCTTCGACAAATACATAAAGGGCAAAAGAGTAACAAGGGAGAGAGTAGGGCCTCTTAAGAATCAACAAGGTCATCTATGTGCGGATCCACAAGAGATGGGTGAGATCCTAAATGAATATTTCTCATCAGTATTTACTGTTGAGAAAAGCATGGATGTTAGGGAACTTGGGGAAATAAATAGTGATGTCTTGAGGAGTGTACATATTACAGAGAAGGAGGTGCTGGAAGTCTTAAAGCGCATCAAGGTAGATAAATCCCCGGGACCTGATGAAGTATATCTCAGGATGTTGTGGGAGGCTAGGGAGGAAATTGCGGGTCCCCTAGCCGAGATATTTGAATCATCGATAGTCACGGGTGAGGTGCCTGAAGACTGGAGAATGGCAAATGTTGTGCCTTTGTTTAAAAAGGGCTGCAGGGAAAAGCCTGGGAACTACAGGCCAGTGAGCCTCACATCTGTGGTGGGTAAATTGTTGGAAGATATTTTGAGAGACAGGATCTACAGGCATTTAGAGATGCAAGGACTGATTAGGGACAGTTAACATGACTTTGTGAGTGGAAAATCATGTCTCACAAATTTGATTGAGTGTTTTGAAGGGGTAACCAAGAAGGTAGATGAGGGCAGTGCAGTTGATGTTGTCTACATGGACTTTAGCAAGGCCTTTGACAAGGTACCGCATGGTAGGTTGTTGCATAAAGTTAAATCTCATGGGATCCAGGGTGAGGTATCTAATTGGATACAAAATTGGCTTCTTGATAAAAGCCAGAGGGTGGTTGTAGAGAGTTGTTTTTCAAACTGGAGGTCTGTGACCAGCGGTGTGCCTTAGGGATCAGTGCTGGGCCCACTGTTATTTGCCATTTATATTAATGATTTGGATGAGAATATAGGGGGCATAAGTTTGCAGATGACACCAAGATTGGTGGCATAGTGGACAGTGAAGAAAGTTATCTCCAATTGCAACGGGATCCTGATCAATTGGGCCAGTGGGCTGACGAATGGCAGATGGAGTTTTATTTAGACAAATGCGAGGTGATGCATTTTGGTGGATTGAACCAGGGCAGGACTTACTCAGTTAATGGTAGGGCGTTGGGGAGAGTTACAGAACAAAGAGATCTAGGGGTACAGGTTCATAGCTCCTTGAAAGTGGAATCACAGGTGAACAGAGTGGTGAAGAAGGCATTCGGCATGCTTGGTTTCATCGGTCAGAACATTGAATACAGGAGTTGGGACGTCTTGTTGAAGTTGTACAAGACATTGGTAAGGCCACACTTGGAATGCTGTGTGCAATTCTGGTCACTCTATTATAGAAAGGGCATTATTAAACGAGAAAGAGTGCAGAAAAGATTTACTTGGATGCTACTGGGACTTGATGGATTGAGTTATAAGGAGAGGCTGAATAGACTGGGACTTTTTTCTCTGGAGCGTAGGAGGCTGAGGGGTGACCTTATAGAGGTCTATAAAATAATGAGGGGCATAGACAAGGTAGATAGTCAATATATTTTCCCAAAGGTAGGGGAGTCTAAAACTAGAAGGCATATGTTTAAGGTGAGAGGGGAGAGATATAAAAGTCTCCAGAGAGGCAATTTTTTCACAGAGGGTGGTGAGTGTCTGGAACAAGCTGCCAGAGGTAGTGGTAGAGGCGGGTACAATTTTATCTTTCAAAAAGCATTTAGATAGTTACATGGGTACGATGGGTATAGAGGGATATGGGCCAAATGAGGGCAATTGGGATTAGCTTAGGGGTTTTAAAAAAAAAAGGGCGACATGGACAAGTTGGGCCGAAGGGTCTGTTTCCATGCTGTAAACCTCTGACTCTATGACTCTATATTGATTCCTGTAACTTGATTGCACATAGCTTTACATTCAATTTTCAGTATATTTTTATCATCAGCATCACTGACTGTTTTATTGATCCAAAGTTTCTTTATCCTTGCTAAAATTTCTTAAACCTGTCATTTGACCCTGTTGTATATTATATAATGTATTGGCATTCCTTACATTTCTTGAGACTCTTTTAGTGACCCCTGTGGAGGTCTGTGTTTAAAATTCAACCGCGTCTGTTCTCGAGAAACAAATGATATATTTACATGCATATTTACATAGGTACGTCCATTCTTCATTTTACTCTCTTTGCCTTTCTCCTTCCTGGTTAGTAAGGTATCCTTTTGTAAAATCAAGATCCTAATATCTGTATATTTTCTATATTTGCTTTAAATGTCGATCAAATATGTTTGCATATTAGTTATGTATAACATATATGAATTAAAATCTGCAGCTTGCTTTTATGTAATGTCTTTATGGAACTACATTTACATTTCTCCAGTCCTCTGGTATCTCTCCTGTACCTCGAGAGGATTGGAATATCATCCTCAGCCCTGGCAACTTATCAATTTTCAAGGACTCCAACCGTTCAAGTACTTACTCTCTTTTTATGATTATCCCATCCAATATCTGTGTTCCTCCTGAGCTACGACATATATTCAAAGATATATAAGAGCTGAATATATAAGCCTTGACATCAAGGGTGCATTTGACCGAATGTGGCATCAAGGAGCCCTAGCAAAACTGGAATCAATGGGTATCATGGGGCAAACTCTCTGCTGGTTGAAGTCATATCTGGTCCACAGGAAGATGGTTATGGAGGGTCAGTCACTTCAGCTCCAGGACATATCTGCAGGTGTCCCTCAGGGGAGTGTCCTAGTCCCAACCATCTTCAGCTGCTTGATTAATGACCTTCCCTCCGTCTTAAGCTCAAAAGTGGGGATGTTCGCTGATGATTGTACAATGTTCAGCACCATTTGTGACTCCTCAGATACTGAAGCAGTCCATGTTCAAATGCAACAAGATCTGGACAATATCCAGGCTTGGGCTTACAAGTGGCAAGTAACATTTGCACCACACAGATGCCAGACAATGACCACCACCTTTAATTGACACACTAACCACCACCCCATGACATTCAATGGTGTTACCATCAGTGAATCCCCCACTGTCAATGTTGTTGGGGTTACCATTCACCAGAAACTCAACTGGACTTGCCACATAAACACAGTGGTTACAAGAGCAGGTCAGAGGCTAGGAATACTGCGACGAGTAACACACTTCCTGACTCCCTAAAGCCTGTCCACCACCTACAAGGCACAAGTCAGGAGTGTGATGGAATGCTCCCCGCTTGCCTGGATGAATGCAGCTCCAACAACACTCAAGAAGCTTGACGCTATCCAGGACAAAGCAGCCCACTTGATTGGCACCGCATCTACAAACATTGACTCCCTCCACGGCCGACGCCGAGTAACAGCAGTGTGTACTATCTACAAGATGCACTGCAGCAATTCGCCAAAGATCCTTAAGACAGCACCTTCCAAACCCATGGCCACTTCCATTTAGAAGGACTAGGGCAGCAGATATATGGTAACACCACCACCTGCTCACCCTCTTATAGTAAGGATATTATTAAACTAGAAAGGGTGCAGAAAAGATTTACTAGGATGCTATTGGGACATGAATTATAAGGAGAGGCTGGGTAGACGGGAATTTTTTTCCCTGGAGCGTAAACGGCTTAGTGCGACCTTAGAGGCCTATAAAATAATGCGGCGCATAGGTCAGCTAGATAGATAACATCTTTTCCCAAAGGTAGTGGAGTCTTAAACTAGAAGGCAGAGGTTTAAGGAGAGAGATACAAAGGGTCCAGAGGGGCAGTTTTCTCACTCAGAAGGTGGTGAGTGTCTGAAACAAACTGCCAGAGGTAGTAGTAGAGGCGGGTACAATTTTCTCTTTTAAAAAGCATTTAGACAGTTACGTGGGTAAGATGGGTATAGAGGAATATGGGCCAAATGCGGGCAATTGAGATTAGCTTAGTGGTAAAAATTGGGCGGCATGGACAAGTTGGGCCGTACAGCATGTTTCCATGCTGTAAAGCTCTATGACTCTGCAAGTTCCCCTCTAAGCCACTCACTGTGCTGACTTGGAAATATATCGCTGTTCCTTCACAGTCACTGGGTCAAATTCCTGGAATTCCTTACCTAACGACATTGTGGGTCAACCCACAGTACATGGACTGCAGCGATTCAAGAAGGCAGCTCACCACCACCTTCTCAAGAGCAACTGGGGATGAGCAATGAATCCTGTCCAGCTAGCAAAGCCCATGTCCCACGACTGAATTTAAAAAGTTGGTTTAAGGCTGGTCTTATAAGGAGAAAAAGGAGGTGAAGTAGCAGAGAGTTTTGTGGAGGGAATTCCTGACCTTGGGGTCCAGATGGCTGAAGGCACAGCAACCAATTGTCGGGCGAAGGATGTGAGGGATGCTGACGAGGCTAGAGTTCGACAAATTAAACATTTTGAATGGTTGTAAGGGGATCAGATAGGGAGGACTGAGATTAGGAAGAGTTCTGCACATGAGGATGATATTAAATCTGAGGCTCTGGGGGCTTAATGACCAAAGTAGATCAGTGAGCACAGGATAATGGATGAGTGAGATTTAATGCAAATCAGGAAAATCAATAGTCGAGCATTGGATGAACTGAAGATAATTGAGGATTTGGGGCTGGGGATAAGAGCATTGGAATTGAGCCTAAAGGTGACTTCAGACATTGATTAAGGTTTTGGCAGAAGATGAACTGAAGGCAGGGCAGAGCCAGGTCATGCGACAAATAATTTTTATGGAAAAGCTGATGATTAATATGCAAACACAAAAATATTGACCATATGTTGTTTCAATTCATACCTCGGTTAATATATGTAGATGGTCAGGACTTGCAGTGAACTTTAGAATAAATGATGATTGAGAAAGAGTTTGGTGAATATAGCTAAGCACATGTTGCTTTTAATTAAATGTTTTGAATATTTAAAGAACGTTTGATGCCTGTTGTGTAAATTACTTGGCGGGGGTCTCTAACTCGATTATTGTGAGCACCTGTTTCTGTGTGCTGTGTAAGCAGAGTTAACATATCACCAGAACATTATTGGAATACATTTAAAGATTCTAATTTAGCCATAAATCAGAGTGAAACCCTGACTCAGTGCTGGTGTCACACCACAATCTGGATTTGCATGTTACATACTTTCATTCAGTTTCATTCTGAATGATCATCAGTCCAAAGATGTGCGGGTTAGGTTGATTGGCCATGCTAAAATTGCCCCTTAGTGTCCTGGGATGTGTAGATTAGAGGGATTAGTGGGTAAAATATGTAAGGATATGGGGGTAGGGCCTGGGTGGGATTGTGGTCGGTGCAGACTCGATGGGCCGAATGGCCTCTTTCTGCACTGTAGGGTTTCTATGATTTCTATGACTAGATGCCCACTTAGTTGCTTCAGTATTATTAGCAAAAAGGGATTTAGTATCAACCCAAAGTACTGAGATAAATCTTATTTTATAACTTAGACAATGCTAAAATCACTTTAAAAATCATTGTTTAGCTTTATTACATCCAGACAGTTCTTTCCAAAGGAAACATTATTCAAACATATTTACAAAAATAGGATAAAGTTTACAGGTTTCGTTCCTCCAATTTCCTAAATAGACATTAATTTACCCGCTCCAGAAAATCCACATAATTAAAAAGAAATTCTTAGTCAGCAGTGTTCAGAAATGCTCCATCGTGTATATTGTGTAAAATCATTGCAGCACGTTATGACATTTGGATGAGAACCATGGACAATTTTCATATTAAATCACCATTCATAAAGTGTGGTTAATGTATGTTTCGTAGGTGCCGAGATGGGAGAAAAATAAATAGAAATCATCCTTAGGAGGGATGTTAAGGTCCTTGGGAGGACGCAGAGAGATTTACTTGAATCCTTCCAGGGATCAGCGATTTCAGCTGCAAGATCTGGCTGGAAAAGCTGGGGTTGTTCTCTTTGAAGCAAAGGAGATTGTAGGGAAATTTAATAGAGCTAAACAAGATTATTTATTTTTCTGATTATGATAGGGTTTAGATGAGATAGACAAAAGAAAATTATTCCCACTCGCTGATTGCACAAGGATTACAGGTCACAAACTTAAGTTTCGGGTGAGAAACACAGTGGATGGTATGTATGGAAGAACTTTTATATGCAGCAAGTGGTAATGACCTGGAACTTGCTGTCTATAAGGGTGATGGAAAAGGCCAGATCAATGATTTCAAAAAGAAGTTTGATGGACACCTGAGAAATAAACTTGCAGGGCCACAGGGAGAGAGCAGGGGAATGGGACTGACTTGATTGCCCTGCAGAGAGCAGACAAAGACAGGGCCAAAAGGTCACACCTGTGCTGTACTCTGTCTCTGATTAGATGTGAATGTATGTTAGGGCATGGAGGGAGAGATCAGGAAAGATGTTCACAATTTAAGTAGTAAAGATCGAATTTAGGAGGATCTATGAAAATAGTGAACGAAGTTGACAGACAGGGATTTAGTAACTTTACCACCTGTCTCCATCAACATTAATTGTTTTGTCACCACAGTAGTTACTCTGGTGCTAACAGAATGCACTTTGTTCTGTAATCTTAAGTGGTATCAACTGTGCAGATCTGTTTTACAGCAAGGCTGAATACAGCTGATGGTTAAAGTGTTGAATTCTTACAGTTCCCCGTGCAATTAAAGATGTCTGAAAAGACTGCAAAAAAATTATGCTGCTCAAAATTCATCTTGTGGTGAAGCCACTCTGAAATTATAGGGTTGTTTCCCCTGGCTGAGGAAGTGAAAATAGTCTTCGCTGGTGCAAGTCTCTTCTGTAAATTCAGGTTGGGTTGTATCAGTGCAACTTCTAGTGGGCTTGGGGAGGCTTTGAATTCATCTCTGATGGGCACAAAGATTGGCAATTTCATTTCCGGTCATAGAGCAGCTGGTGTGGAAAATGGTAACGTGTTGCAGTACATATTATTTGAGGCAAAGGACAGGGTAATTTTTAATACACCTAATTGTGCTATACCTGACATGAGACAACTTGGATACTAGAAATATTCTTCATCACTAATATCCCTCAATTTCAAGAACACCAACAATTGATAGCTTAATTTCCACGAATAACTCTGCACACTTAAAGTAGCTGTCAATGTGGGATAAATCTTTAATATTTGGCTGTAGGAAAACTGGTGGAGCCGTGATCATGAGTTGCATTCAGATAGACTTGAACATGACATGCATTTATATTAAAATCAATTTTGTCAGAATAAATCTCTTCATTGAAGGAGCTGGTGGATTGAACATCGTATTGATGACATTAGCACTCCAGATATACTGCTAAGAAGTTTAACATTGACTTTGAGCAGTTCAATCAATAATGGCAAGCATATGCTGCAAGCACAGAAGCATCAAAAGTGAAGGGTCATTAGGCTACTGAACCCACTTCCATAGACCATGTAGACAAACCAATCTTGGGGCCCTGCAATATGTCTATCTAGGGTTGTTGGCTTGAGATATGTTTCTTCACTGTTGCCAGGAATTTTTACGAAGTTGCTGGGAAAGATTAGAGGGGAGCAAGTGAGCAAGAGGTTGCTGGGGCTCTCAAGCGAGCAAGAGGGAGCCGGGGCCATTAAGCGATCAAGAGGTAGTCGGGGCCAACAAGCGAGCATAAGGTAGCCGGGGCTAACGAGCGAGCAAGAGGTAGCTGGGACCAACAAGCGAGCAAGAAGGAGCTGGGGCCAACAAGCGAGCAAGAGGGAGCCAGGGCTCACAAGCGAGCAAGAAGGAGCCGGGACTAACACGTGAGCAAGAGGTAGCCAAGGGAGCAGGCGAGCACTGAACCATATAGTAATTGTTCTTCATGGTGGATATTCATGTGGGCATATTCAGCTAATCAAAATGCTGATCCCTTTGCTGTTAGTGATATAGTGATATGTATTCACGTGTGTATGCGTGCGTGCCCGTGTGCGCGCGCACACGTATATAAATTCTGATCGAGTCAAATCCCAACCACAAATGTGTGTTAAGCAGAGCTTTATGATAACCGAGGAGGATCCATTACCATATGAATGCCTCTCTATGGAAATTGACATGCCTACAAACAGTCAAAACAACCAATCCAAATGCCAAATGAATACACAGCCAAAAAGCAAATTTAAAAAAATGTCTTTATTAAATTTGTTAGTACCTTACAATGGTCTGACATACCCAGAGCTTTTCTATGAAATGTGCTGGGACTTGCCTCTGGCAAAGTTCCATAATCTTTTTCTGCGTTGCATGCTGTCTTCGGGTGTGTGAGGTACAGTCCACGATGTGGTCAGTGCTGAAAAATATGTTTTCAATGTGCTGCAGCACAAAATTCTGGAGTATCTCAACAGCCTTTGCAGCATTGGCTAGTGCAGGGGGGTCCCAGCCTTTTCATGTCATGGCACAGCTTCATGCTATTAAGTACACCTCCGATTTTCTCCCACGGAATTGCTCTCGAGCAAAAGCCTTCTAACTCTAAAACTTCTTAAAAAATGCATCAAGCCATCATCTATTGCAGTTTTCATTAGTTTAAGAAATTTACAATGTAAGTCTTGTCACCAGTTGCATGTCAAAAAACTTTTTTTATTGAAAATGGACACAATTTAAAAATGTTTTCAAGTCTGCATTTATTGAGCAGCATCTTATCGATAAGTTAATGTGATACCTGGGCCTGGCTTTCTGAGCTGAGTCTCTTGATTCGGGGAGGCACTTGCAGGGCTTGCTTCACTGACAGGCGCTCCCTCCTTTTGTTGTGTAGAGAATGTCAACTTGCGCAGGTAGGTTGTGTCAAACAGTAAGAATACTGCAATAACACGATCTGAAATCAATGGATATTCTTACAATGAAACTGAAGTTTGCAGGATATGATCCGTTGTGAGCTCTGTGAATTCCAATTGTTCTTTTATGACAGTTTCTTTGATAATTCAGAAGAAAATGAACTAACTGGATCACGTACCCAGTCAAAGGAGGGGAAGTAGCATTAAAACGTCTCTTGTAATATTTTGAGATATGCGGAGAATGAGATTGGGTATGGCTTTGCCAGCAGGATTTACTGATGCCAGCTTGAACATCTCAATTGACCCACTTGCCAGTTTTTCCTGCCAGAGGGCCAGTTTTGATCTGAAGGCTTGAAGTTTATGGCAGTCAGATTATTCTTATTTTCGCCTGCAATTTGACATTCAGCTCATTGAGATGGCTGAATATACCTAAAAGATGTGCAAACTTAACATATGAGTCATTACATAATAGACCTTTGTGTGGTAACTCACACAGAGTCGAAAACTCAACGTATCATGAAGCTCATAAACACGAGCTTTGTCATTGTGTGTATTTTAAAAGTCTGCAACTTTGCATGTTTCGAGCACATTTTCTTTAGCTAATTTTGAGGGTGAACACAGCATAACAGGCAGTAATTTTGATTGTACACTATATATATGTTATATTTTTAAAATTAACCACTGTTTTTAAAAATAAGCTAAGAACAGAAGTCTTCTTCCAATAATAATGGATCGTTGTTGAAAAAATGAGTGAACTGTATCAATGCTGAAGGAGACAAAATTGAAAAAAAAAAGAAAATTGCAAGGTTGAAAGAACCACTAATCTCTGCCCATTCTGCTACCCTTCACTGATGGAGACAAGAAAATTGGGAAAAAAGTCAAATATAATAATGGCTAGTATTTAAAACACCATTGATGCATGGAAAAAGAAAATTCTGTTGAATCTGGTCCATGCTACTATTGACATATCTGAGACTATGTAATAAAAGTAAATTTGAATCCTCTTTTATAAATCTAGCCGGTGTTTCTTAGAGATGATGAAAGTAATTCTTAATTTTTTTTTGATAATTTCTATTTGCGTTGGCCTATATAGACCCTTTGAGAACATGGAAATAAAATTGATTGTTACAAGTGAGCACCTGGTTCTCTGCTAAGTCGTGGAAATGGGTGTTTTGATTTGACTCCAATGACATAGCATTAAAGATATAAAACAAAGGAAAATTTGTGTATGCATGAACTCTAAGTCCCTTTAGACATTTGTTCATGCTTGAACCAACATGGAAGATAATAGGGTAATTTCTTTTCGTAATGATCTTTGTTTAATGAAGTTATGGCTTTTTGCCAGAATGTATTCTTGTATCATCACTTTGTAATTAATAGAAAAGTATTGAAAACATTTTTATACGATATTGTGTGCATGTGATATTTTTACAAAGATGACAATTTTTATCACAGAGACTGTCTTCTTCCTTTGTTTGTACAGGATGTGGTTTCCAGCCATTGAATGCAAGCTAGAAATTGATACTGTTAATGGGAAAGAAAATTCTATCCATTATTTGTGATTGCGCATTCTGCTCATGAGCAACCTATAAATCTAGTTTCTGCTACTGTGGTTTAATTTGAATGCCATATTTTGAATTAGCATTCTCTTCTTGTGGTTTGATGGTAGCAACATTTTTAAACTGTTTCAATGTTGTTGCTGAGCTTTAGTGAGGTTTCACCATTACCGTGTCATCTTGGCCTACTGTAACTTGATGAGGCTTTGCTTCCCTATCACAGACTTGAGACAGATGGTATAGTTTAACTTTAAACAATTTATTAAGAACTATTTACAAAGACCTATGTAAGCACATGGTATTCAGGACACAGACAATTCCACATCTTCCTCTCTCATAGCCTCTCAGTCATCCGAATGCTGATGTCACTCTTGCTTCATTAATGTCATCATGGTCTCCATTAACCCATTATTGTACATGTACCACCCCGCACCAGTCCCAAAGACTACATTTTGTGTTGAACCATTTACATTACATTTTCCAAAGTCTGTAAACTGTGTACTGTTTACAGTTTCTATCCAACTCCTACCCTTCCCTCTTCTACCTAAATCACTGCCACAAAAAAGGCTTCAATCTTCAATAGTGTTCTCCCTTCCCTTGAACGATATTGTGGATATTTGCGTTTGCTTGTCTTTTCCATGAAAGGTCAATAAATTGACGGGGTGGGATCGCAGCTTCCGATGACTGCTGGAAATTGAGTTGTGATCTTTACAATGACTTGATTGCAAGGGGAGGGAAAAACTGATTGAAGAGAGAAAACTTAAGGATGTGGCTATTCACACAGTCTTGAATAGGAAGATAACAAAATATCATTCTCTGAATCTTTGCTTCCTCTGCACACTGGGGAAAGGCCTGAGAGGATGAAGCATTTTCAACTTCAAAGAATTTCCCTTGTTTCTCATTCACTGCTGCATGGATGACAAAAGACATTTTCAACACATGAGATTTGAATAAGTCCAGAAGATGTAAAGAAGAATGGCGAACATCCTGAAGACATAGCAAAATATGAAGAAAAGACAATTTTCTTATTACTCTAAGGGTATTTCACTTTGTCGTGGTATCATTTCCACAATTCTTTCGGTGTCAGGCTGCACCGTGGGAGACAATGGGATGACAGTGTCAGCATAAGAAGGTCAGACTAAGCCAATGGGAAAAACCTTCAGGCCTGGATCAAAATGAAATTCCTATATGGGACTCTTCATCTGTAGAAGCTCTATAGTTTTGGCCTCTGCTTCCGAACTGAAGGGTCATTTAAGTGTAAGCATGGTTTGCTGATGAGATTCAAATTTGGTCTACAGCTTACTATCATAAAAAGTAGTAAGCCCTGTATTAGGGGCAGCACGGTGGCACAGAGGTCAGCACTGCTGCCTCACAGTGATTCCCAGCTTGGATTACTGTCTGTGTCGAGTTTGCACGCTCTCCCCGTGTCTGTGTGGGTTTCCTTCGGGTGCTCTGGTTTCCTCCCTCAGTCTGAAAATCGTGCTGGTTAGGTGCATTCACGCAAACAGGCGCCAGAATGAATTTCACAGTAACATCATTGCAGTGTTAATATAAGCCTTGCTTGTGACGAATAAATAAACTTTAACTTTATTTCCTGTAGTGGTTTGATCCAATTTGGAATCAAGCTATATTTCTTCCTGAGAAGCCTACTGTGGTCAGCCAGTGATTTACAATGTGTCTCATTGGTAGGTTCAGTGGGACAGTTAGATGAACTCAGAGTAATTTCTTGAACAAATAGCCCTGACGATTCAGAAAAGACAATGGAGATCTCATCCAATTGGCAGTAGAGTCATAAACATTGAAATGAGATCTGGGACCTTGGCTTCTAACATATCATCTTCTGCAGTGGCTTTCCCCTCATTCAGGAAAGAACCGTCAAAGGTCTAAAAGCACAGTTGGCAGATGGTCACTATCTTTTTCAATGCCTCCTATTTCTCAGCCTTCCAGCTCATCTGCAAAAAGAAGTATGAGATCTGAAATGTCCACCTGTGGTACAGTGGATGGTTCTTCTACAATCACGAAATATTTGCTGCATAATAAATAAACTTCCAAGTGCAGTTGCTGAATCAAAGTCAGCTGGTCCTTGAACCAACTTTTGAAATTCTTCCTTGGATATTATTTCTGTCTTCTGCTGAAACCTCATTGAGCTTCTGGGCGGGATTTTCCGGCCCGCTCGCCCCAAGGCCAGCAAAATCCCGCCGGTGATCAATGGACCTTTGCATGGTCCGTGTCCCACCCCCTATGATTCTCATGGCGGGTGGGATGGGAAAATTCTGCCCTTGGGCGGCATGGTGGCACAGTGGTTACCCCTGCTGCCTCACAGCTCCAGGGACCTGGGTTTGATTCCCGGCTTGGGTCACTGTCTGTGTGGAGTTTGCACATACTCCCCATGTCTGCATGGGTTTCCTTTCGGGTACTCCAGTTTCCCCCCACAGTCCAAAGATGTGCAGGTTAGTGGATTGGCCATGCTAAATTGCCCTTTAGTGTCCTGGGATGCATAGGTGAGAGGAATTAAATATTTGGGGTTACGGAGATAGGGCCTGGATGGGATTCTTGTCACTGCAAACTCAATGGGCTGAGTGGCCTCTTTCTGCACTGTAGGGATTCTATGTATAAGACTTAAACATGCTGACCTGCTAAGCAGAGAACTCGGCTCGTTCTGTAAAATATAAAGGGTTTTGCTAATTTTTTGTCACGTTATGGCAAACTGCCCCATTAAACAAAGAACATTACAGCACAGGAACAAGCCTTCGGCCCTCCAAGTCTGCACTGACCAAGCTGCCTGACTGAACTAAAACCCCGACCCCTCCGGGAACCGTATCCCTCTATTCCCATCCTATTTATGTACTTGTCAAGACGCCCCTTAAAAGTCACAATTGTTTCTGCTTCCACTACCTCCCCTGGCAGCGAGTTCCAGGCATCCACCACCCTCTGTGTAAAAAAAAAACTTACCTCGCGCATCTCCTTTAAACCTTGTCCCTCGCACCTTAAATCTATGCCCCCTAATAATTGAGCCTTCCACACTGGGAAAAAGCTTCTGACTATCCACTCTGTCCATGCCTCTCATAATCTTGTCGACTTCTATCAGGTCCCCAGTGAGAACAAACCAACTTTCTCCAACCTCTCCTCATAGCTAATGCCCTCCATACCAGGGTAAATCTTTTCTGTATCCTCTCCAAAGCTTCCACAGCCTTCTGGTAGTGTGGCGACCAGAATTGAACACTATATTCCAAGTGCGGCCTAACTAAGGTTCTATAAAGCTGCAGCATGACTTGCCAATTTTTAAACTCAGTGCTCCGGCCAATGAAGGCAAACATGCCGTATGCCGCCTTGACTACTCCCCTTCTCCACCTGCGTTGCCACTTTCAGTGACCTGTGTTCCTGGACACACACATCTCTTTGCCTATCAATACTCTTAAGGGTTCTGCCATTTACTGTATATTTCCTATCGGTATTAGACCTTCCAAAATACATTACCTCACATTTGTCCAATTAAATTCCATCTGCCATTTCTCTGCCCAAGTCTCCAATCGATCTATATCCTGCTGTATCCTCTGATGGCTCTCATCGCTATTCGCAAATCCACTGACCTTTGTGTCATCCGCAAACTGACTGATCAATCCAGTTACATTTTCCTCCAAATCATTATATGTATATTACAAACAGCAAAGGTCCCAGCACTGATCCCTGAGGAACGCCACTTGTCACAGCCCTCCATTCACAAATGTACCCTTCCACTGCTACCCTCTGTCTTCTATGACCGAGCCAATTCTGTATCCACCTTGCCAGCTCACCTCTGATCCTATGCGACCTCACCTTCTGCATCAGTCTGCCATAAAGGACCTTGTCAAAGGCCTTACTGAAGTCCATGTAGACAACATCCACTGCCCTACCCATATCAATCATCTTTGTCACTTCCTCGAAACACTCGATCAAGTTAGTGAGACACGACCTCCCCTTCACAAAACCATGTTGCGCCTCGTTAATACATCCAGTTATTTCCAAGTGGGAGTAAATCCTGGCTCGAAGAATCCTCCCCAATAATTTCCCTACCACTGACGTCAGGCTCACTCGCCAGCCTGATTGTTTAGAGGCTTGTGCCTTCAGGTCCTTGTAACTTTATTAGATGGTTAAACTTTTACTATTTTTAAGTCAGTCCAATTTATCCAGTTTCGAGCTCAAACCTTGTGCCGTAGCTTTGAATTTCCAACTGCCAGAGTTCCTGATTTGGGTTCTTTGATTTCTCACAGAAAATCATGTTGGAAAGATGTATTTCCTAATCTGTATCTGAAAATTGTTCGGAACATGTTCTTGCATCTATCCCTTGAATGCTGTTTGAGATTTACAAAACTGTTTAAAATGATCACAGTCTTGCTGCAAAAAAAACCATTCAGATCCCCCTGTGGGCAGTCTTTTCAGCGTTGTCTGATGACATTGCATCTAGAGCACATGAACATAGATCGAGAGTTCTCCCCACCTATCGATAATTTTGGTGGGCTTTTTTGCAGACATTTTGGTGGGCAGGGCTCATGACCTTGGGCCTATGTACTAGGTCAATACCTCGCTGGACCCTATATCACTCCAAATTGCACCCTGAGTTTGGTATCTCAACTCAGCCTGCCTGATGATTTACCTGGTCAGATCCTCTTTGGATTGTGACCAATCAGACAGTGTATTGTCAAGGACACCTACTGCAATGTGGTTTCTCCCATTTTGCATATTAAGGCTCCAAATTGCAGGTACTTGCCAATCAATTTCAATAATCAATGAAGGAATCAATGGATTCTGCTGATCTTTGGCTTCCCTGACTGAAACTTGATTTCTATAACTGAATTCTTTTTGGGGATGAAGTATTTCTCAAAGGCCTTCATAGCCTTGTCATATGATGCCAAGGCTTCCACGGTACCTTGCAAGGACATCTTCAGCTTTATCTCTCTCACCATATAAAAGTGTTACAGATCTGGTGTTTGAGTTTTCCCTTATAAATGCAAAGCTGTTTGAACTTTGTCTTCCAGTGCCCCTATTGCTGGCCTTCCTGCGGACCCTCAGTGTTGAAAGGTTATGGAAGTCACAGTGTCTACTCAATGACTGTTCCATTGGGTTTCTCTCACTGTGTCCCCTCACTGCGGTACTTTTTGGTTATGATCTTTGTTGTTGCAAAGTCAATTTGTTTAGTTATTGTTAGTCGTGGGTTGCTGACCTGTGGCTGCAGTTTGCTAGACTGTAGCACCAACACCAGCACCATGTTTTGATGAAGTTTTACTTTACCATGTCTTCGTGGCTGACTGTACCTTGATAAGACTTTGCTTCCCTGTAGCACACTTGAAGTAGGTGGTTATAGTTAAACTTCAAACAATTTATGAAGAATTTAAGACCTCAGGATAAGCACATGCTATTCAGGATACAGACTATTCTGCACCAAGGTCTCTTGGAGCTTCTCGATCATCTGACGGTTGATACCACTTTTTCATCATTAATATCAACATAGTCTCATTAACATATTCATTATCCATTACCCTACTCAAACAAGTGGGGGAAATTGCTATGCAAGCATTTTAGGCTAACTGTTGGGCAAGTCATTCGCTTGTACTGAACTCCAGTCTGTGGACACGTAAGCTCTTTGCAATAATTTTAGATCATCTGTTGATAACACCTGTGATTTAGTAAAATCAATTGCACGTGAAAACCATATTTCTTGCCTCCCTTAATAGACACTTACCACCCAACCACCCAGCCAATTACTTATCCACATGGGATTAAAGCACAGCTAAGTGCATTTGACATAGAAAAGGCTGTGACCCCCGAATGTGTCCTATTGTGCTCAGGATCTGTACACTATAGCTAGCCACTCACCCAGCCAAGCTATTTCAGTACCTCAACGACGTTGGACTCTACCTGACAATGTAAAAGAATGCCCAGACATTTGGGCACATCCTATCCAGAAACAAACTAGATAAATCTAACCCAGGCAATTATCAGCTTGCTTGAATCTTCAATTCCATCATTAAATGGTACTTTCTCACCAATGCTAAATTCAGGTTCTATTAGGACCCACTGGCTTCAGGGAAAATTGAATGACGGGCGGTGAGAGTATCAATCCTCAATAGTTTTTATTTGTTTGCAGGAGGTGAGCAGCTCATTTAGCTGCACACACAATGTTGCGAGAGAGAGTTCCATGTTTTTGACCCAGCAACTGCTATAGCTCAGAGTCAGGATGGTGTGTGGCTTGGAGAAGAACTTGCAGGTAGTGATGCTCTTGTGTGTCTGCTGCCCTTCTCCTAGCTAGTAGAAGTTTTGTGAATGATGCTGTTGAACGAGGTTTGGCAGGTTGCTGCTGTGCATCTTGTAAATGGTACATACTGCTGGCACTGTGCTGCTGGTTGTGGGAATTAATTTTCAAGCTGGTGAATAGGGTGCCAATCAAACGGGTGTTTGGTCTTGGATGCTGTCGAGTTTCTTGAGTGATTTTGGAGCTGCACTTATCTAAGCAATTGGACAGTATTCCATCACATTCCAGACATGTGCCCTGTAGATGGTGGGATAGGCTTTGGGGAATCAGGCGATGTGTTACTTGCTGCACCATCTCCAGCTTCTGACCTGCTGTTGTTGCCACAATATTTATGTGGCTAGTCCACTTAAGTTTCCAGTCAAACACGGTGGGAGATGCAGCAATCGTGATGCTGTTGAACATCAAGGGAGATGGCTACATTCTCGTTCATTAGAGACAGTGATGCTACTTGCCACTTCTGAATATTATCTGGATTTGCTGCAGGAGGGCACAGTCTGCTTCAGTGTTTAAGGAGTGGTGAATGGTGTGAATTGCTGCCATCACCAGTGAACATCTCCATTTATAAGCTGATGGAGGGAAGGGCATTGGTGAAGCAGCTGAAGATGGTTAGCCTTGTTCACTCCCCTGAGGAACTCCTACAGTGATGTCCTAGGAATCCTCTTCAGAATGTGTTATTAGAGTGGGAGCCAGTTTTGTTCAGCAAACACAGATTGATGGATGAATGAGACTTATTGTGATTTAAGAAATAGGCAGCAGAGTTCAGGTTGAGCACAAGTTCACAGAAGATAGATGGGAGGCTGGCCAGGAGAGTATTGAAATAATTGAGACCAGGGATAGCAAAAGCATGGATAATGTTTCAGCAGCAGTTGAGCTGTGGCAGAAAGGTAGAAGTAGAATGCACTTTGCACATTTTAAAAAGGTCAACATGTCCTGAAACATGAAACTCCTCAATTAACTCAAGTGAGTATGGAGAAATTTGGTACACTCAGGGAATGGAATACCCATTTAACCTTGTGACATTCTTGTTCTATTGAGTTGGACAAACAGCCATGATCATGACGAATGCCCTCCTCCTGCTTCTATCTTCGATGTTTCTATGTACATTCTGCATTAATGCATTAACTCTGAGTAGAAGAGACATGAGAAAATGTTTGATCTGCCAGAACTCCTCAGCCTTGAAAAGAAATGTACCAATGAAACTTACCAAGGAAATAAACTTGCAGTGACATTTTCAAATATACGGCTGGATTTTCTGTGGGTTTGGGAAAATCTGACCTGTCCATTTTCCAAAACGGACACCTGAGCCATGTGTGACTTTGCGTGGAAATTTTGTATTTCACACACGAGTTGGATTTGCAGGCTGCAATGGAGTGTGAGAGGATTATGACTGCAGTGGTAGGCTGGTTAGAAGGGTCTCTGACACAGTACCCTAGTTCCCAACATTGCTTAAAAACCCTTTAAACCCTCGCCTCACTCGCACACCCCATGCCCCTCAGATCGACCATGTCATCTTCAAGCTCCCCTTGTACCCTCCGTAGTCACTTACCTAGTCACCACTATGCATAGAACTCTAGTGATAAAATAGCAATGGGAATTATTTTAAAATTATGCAAACATACAAGATAGAAGCGGAAGTAGGCCATTTGACACATTGAGCACGCTCACCATTTGCGAGGATCATGGCTGATGTGTGTTTGAAATTCCACATTCCTATCTACCTCTGATATCCTGTGATTCTCTTGATTAACAAGAATTGACCCCTAATTTTAAAACAGTGCCCATTAGTTCTGGACTCTCCCACAACAGGAAACATAGAATCCCTGCAGTGCAGAAGAAGACCATTTGACCCCGTCAAGTCTGCACCGACTCCCTGACCGAGCATCGGCCCACCCCCACCCCATCCCATAACTCCATGCTTTACCCTATTAATCCCCCTAACCCACACACCTATGGACACTAAGGGGGAAATTTAGCATGGTCAATCCACCTAACCTGCACATCTTTGGACTGAGTGGAAACCAGAGCACCCGGAAAAACCCACACAGAAATAGGGGGAATGTGCAAACTCCACAAAGACAGTCGCCCAAGGCTAGAATTGAACTTGGGTCCCTGGCACTGTGAGGCAGCAGTGCTAACCATTGTGCCACAATGCCGCCATCATTTCCTTCTCCACCTTGTCAAGACCATCCAGGATCTTGTGTATCAAGCCATTCCTCACTTTACTGAACTCCAGTGGAAAGAAGCCCATCCTGTTCAATTGATTCCCATAACTGCACAAAGTATTTGAGATATGGGCTCACCAGTGCCCTGTATAACTGAAACATAACATCTTTACTTTTTTATATTCATTTCCTTCATAATAAAGCATAGCATTTCATTAGCTTTCTCACTTTACTTGTTTTACCTTAATAACTTTTTGTGACTCATTGGAACATGCATTGAAACATCTAGATCTCTCTGCATCTCGGAATTCTGTAGTCATTCTCCACTTAAATATTACTGTGCTTCTTTATTCTTCCTGCCTAAGTGAACAACTTCACATTTTCCTCCATTATACTTCCTGTGCCAGATTTGTGTCGACTCACTCAGCCTATCTGTTTTCTACCAGATAACTTATTAGCATGGACAAAAGATTGGCTATGTCTACATCGTGAGCTTTTACTTTCCACAGTAACCTTTGATTTGGCCCCTTATCAGATGCCTTCTGGAAATCCAAGTACAGTATGTCGACAAGCTCACCTTCATCCACGATGCAAAGAACCCCAATAACTTGGTTTAAAATGATTTCCCTTTCACAAAATCATGTTGATTCTGCATGATTGCCTTAAATTTTTGCAAGCACCCAGCCATAAACACCATAATGGTTAATTATAGCACCTTTCCCACGCTAGACCAAGCTAGCTAACCTATAGTTTCCTGTTTTCTTGTTTCCTTTTCTCTTGGGTAGAGGGGTTATATTTGCCACTTTCCAGCCTGATGGAACCTTTCCAGAGCCTGGTGAATTTTTAAAAGTTAATCCCAACGCATCAACTACCTCATTAGCCACTTCTTTTAAGTCCCTAGAATGACATCCATCAGGACATGGAGACTTATCAGCCTGCAGCTCCATCAGTTTGTTTAGTAAGTCTTCCCTAGTAATTTCACCAAGTTCCTCTCTCCCTTTCACCACTTGATATATGGATGTTGCTGGAATAGTTTTTGTTCCTAACAAACAAAGTCCCACTGTTCGCGGGTGTTATGTTCCCGCAAAATCTTGCGAATGGGATAAATGCTTTTGAATAGGACCCCATTAGATAGGTTCCAGCAATGCAAGGAGGACAGCATTGGTTTGGGCAGTACTGAGGTACTGTAACTGAATACAACAGATGGAGGAGCCTCTGAGCGATACAGCACCAAAGACTTTGAATTGGGTAATAATTTTGTTTAAAAAACTCCAATGAACTATCCCCAACCATTGTACAAGTGCACCACTATGCTGGTTTCTATTATCTATTGGCTTGAAATAGCAGCCAGATGAGAATAGGCTAATATACAGATCTTGGTGCTGCAGTTAGTTCCTGTTACTTTCAGACATCGCTGGATGTGTACCATCCAGACTGTTGCAAGAAGAGTTGAGATGGTCCTGCAATGGTATAACTTTTTTGGTGAAGACCATGCCCATAGATCTTGCGTTGGTTATGCCATTGTCGCACAGGGTGGCACAGTGGCGCTATGGTTAGCACTGAAGCCTTACCGAACCAGGGACCTGGGTTTGATTCCAGCCTTGGGTTACTGTGTGGAGTTTGCACATTCTCCCTGTGCCTGTGTGAGTTTTCTCTGGGTCCTCTGATTTCCTCCCACTGTGAGAAGTCTCACAACACCAGGTTAAAGTCCAACAGGTTTATTTGGTAGCAAAAGCCACTAGCTTTTGGAGCGCTCGCTGCTCCTTCGTCAGGTGAGTGGGATTTCAGTTCACAAACAGGGCATATAAAGACACAAACTCAATTTACAAAATAATGGTTGGAATGCGAGTCTTTACAGGTAATCAAGTCTTAAAGGTACAGACAATGTGAGTGGAGAGAGGATTAAGCACAGGTTAAAGAGATGTGTGTTGTCTCCAGCCGGGACAGTTAGTGAGATTTTGCAAGTCCAGGCAAGTCGTGAGGGTTACAGATAGTGTGACATGAACCCAAGATCTCAGTTGAGGCTGTCCTCGTGTGCGGAACTTGGCTATCAGTCTCTGCTCAGCGACTCTGCGCTGTCGTGTGTCGTGAAGGCCGCCTTGGAGAACGCTAACCCGAAGATCAGAGGCCGAATGCCTGTGACTGCTGAAGTGTTCCCCAACAGGAAGAGAACAGTCTTGCCTGGTGATTGTCGAGCAGTGTTCATTCATCCGTTGTTGTAGCGTCTGCATGGTCTCCCCAATGTACCATGCCTCGGGATATCCTTTCCTGCAGCGTATCAGGAAGACAACGTTGGCCGAGTTGCAAGTGTATGTATCGTGTGCCTGGTGGATGGTGTTCTCACGTGAGATGATGGTATCCGTGTCGATGATCCGGCACGTCTTGCAGAGGTTGCTGTGGCAGGGTTGTGTGGTGTTGTGGTCCGTATTCTCCTGAAGGCTGGATAGTTTGCTGCGGAAAATGGTCTGTTTGAGGTTGTGCAGTTGTTTGAAGGCAAGAAGTGGGGTGTGGGGATAGCCTTGGCGAGATGTTCGTCTTCATCAATGATATGTTGAAGGCACCGGAGAAGATGTCGTAGCTTCTCCGCTCCGGGGAAGTTCTGGACGATGACGGGTACTCTGTCCGCCGTGTTCCGTGTTTGTCTTCTGAGGAGGTCGGTGCGGTTTTTCGCTGTGGCATGTTGGAACTGTTGATTGATGAGTTGAGCACCATATCCTGTTCTTATGAAGGCATCTTTCAGCGTCTGGAGGTGCCTGTTGCGATCCTCCTCATCTGAGCAGTTCCTGTGTTTACGGAGGGTTGGTCTGTAGGAGATGGCTTCTTTAACGTGTTTGGGGTGGAAGCTGGAGAAGTGGAGCATCGTGAGGTTATCCGTGGGCTTGCGGTACAGTGATACAATTCTTGCATTCTTGGACACATGCATCTCCATCAAGGACGGTCACCTCAGCACCTCACTGATACGCTGCAGGAAAGGATGTCCCGAGGCATGGTACATTGGGGAGACCATGCAGACGCTACAACAACGGATGAATGAACACTGCTCGACAATCACCAGGCAAGACTGTTCTCTTCCTGTTGGGGAACACTTCAGCGGTCATGGGCATTCGGCCTCTGATCTTCGGCTAAGCATTCTCCAAGGCGGCCTTCATGACACACCACAGCGCAGAGTCGCTGAGCAGAGACTGATAGCCAAGTTCCGCACACGAGGACTGCCTCAACCGGGATCTTGGTTTCATGTCATACTATCTGTAACCCCCACGACTTGCCTGGGCTTGCAAAATCTCACTAACTGTCCCGGCTGGAGACAATACAGACCTCTTTAACCTGTGCTTAATCCTCTCTCCACTCACATTGTCTGTACCTTTAAGACTTGATTACCTGTAAAGACTCGCATTCCAACCATTATTTTGTAAATTGAGTTTGTGTCTTTATATGCCCTGTTTGTGAACTGAAATCCCACTCACCTGACGAAGGAGCAGCAAGCGCTCTGAAAGCTAGTGGCTTTTGCTACCAAATAAACCTGTTGGACTTTAACCTGATGTTGTGAGACTTCTTACTGTGTTTACCCCAGTCCAACGCCAGCATCTCCACATCATTCCTCCCACAGTCCAAAGATGTGCAAGCTAGGTGAATTGGCCATGCTAAATTGCCCCTTAATTTCCCAAGATATGTAGGTTAGGGAGATTAGTGGGGTAAATACGTGGGGATGGGATGGCAGGTGGGCCTGGGTCGGATGCTCTGTTGGGGGGTTGGTGCAGACTTAATGGGCCAAAAGCCTCCTCCTGCACTGTGGGGATTCTATGATTGTTAACTGAGGATTCGGCTAAATACTCGCAGGAGAGGAGCTGTGAGGAAGACAGAGTGAGTTTTGAAGGGCTTTGTTTCTGAAATTGACATATGCTGTGTGGACTGCTGAGCCAATTTACAACATCTGCCATAGTTGTATCTGCCATTTAATATGTGGTTCGTCAGTTGATGTTTGTTTAACTTGTATTGACTTTGGGTCTCAGAGTATGTGTGGTTACCCAAGAGAGCATTCAGTGTGTGCTTTGACTCATCTACAATAATTTTTCTTTTGTTTTATAGCATGGAATCTTGTGGTTTAATCACTTCAATAAATAATTGGGATTTTGGATATTTTTTTCTGAACAAATTTACTAACAATATTGAACATGTCTTGATCGAACACTTCATAATAGCATGAGGAAAGTCACCGAGACCCATTGGAGAAACCACTGGTGATACGATTTCCTTTATAGAGTGTAATGAAATGTAAAGATCATTCATGAGGAAATAAAGGATGATAGTGCACCGGACACCTTGTTCTGTGCTCATTTAACTGCATAAGAGATTTCCCGTTTTCCAGCCACAACGTCACAAGTTATATCTTGCCAATCTGTTGAGTATTACAATAATTGTAAAACGTTGTCCTTTTGACTAATCTGCCACTGTTGCTACTTGTGCGTGCGAAAATGAATTGCTCTTTTGCGACAAAGGCCTCAAAAATCTCATTGAATGGTCAGGTGTAAAATGAGAGTGGATCTATTGGCATTTGTGGGTGATGAGAGAGATTGGGTGGTATCAGAATTTGGGGAGAGGATGCAATTTTCCAATTTTATCTGCCATTTAAGTTTGGCATTAGGCCCTAGTAGACTCCCCAGTGGGAATAAAGGAAGATCTAACATTTGTTCTGGAGAGAATGAAGATGTGTAAATATTGAGTTTCGACCTGGATTATTGTCATCTGTCCTCAACTCCCCTCGCCGCTTCTACCCCCACCCCACGACCTCCGCTAAAATATTAAGAACTTTCCCCTATAACTAATACCGCTACAACAGGGATATCTTGAATCTTATCAATAATAGAGAATGGCTGTCAATTGAGATGAATTGTGCTATGTATGAAGTAGAAAATTAGAACTTCACTTTGATTTGGCTTTTTTCCAAATTTTGTGTTTTTTTTATTTTCACGCATCCTTGATTCAAGACTTTGATTTGTAATTATGTTAAAAGGAGGAAATATGGGTTGCTCAGTCTGATTATTGTTCATATAATTTATATGTTGGGGGAGGAACAGCAACAGAAGCCTAGAACAGGTGATGCTGCAGGTGGTCCGCATCCTCTGTGGATGGCCAGCGACCCTGATCTATCCACCAGAAGATTTTTGATTACTTCTCGCTACTTAGTACAATGCTGCTCTGATTCTTTTTTAAAAATTATTTCACGGGATTTGGGCATAGCCGATTCGGTCAGCATTTAGTGTCCATTGCTAATTGCTCTTGAGAAAGTGCTGTTGAGCTGCCGTTTTGACTGCTGCAGTCCACATGGTGCAAGTACATCCACAGTGCTGTTAGGGAGGGAGTTGCAGGCTTTTGAAGCTTAGGGGTGATGCTGTTCCCAGGCATCTGCTGCCTTTGTCCTGCCCATGATGGTAGAGATTTGGAAGGTGCTGTCAAAGGAGTCTTACTGAGTTGCTGCAGTGCACCATGCACATGGACTGCTGCCAATGAGCATTGTTGGCAGAGGGTGTGAATGTTTGCCTTGGATAATGTTGAGCTTCTTGAGTGGTGTTGAAGCTGCACTCATCCAGTATTCCATCACACTCCTAAATTGTGCTTCGTGGATGGTAAACAGGCTTTGGGGAGTGAAGAAGTAAGCTACTCTCCACAGAATTCTGATTCTCTGATCTGCTTTCGTAACCACTATATTTATATGGCTAATACAGCAAAGTTCCTGATCAATGGTTAACCCCTCGGATGTTAGTCGTGAATTCAGAAATGGTAATGCCTTTGAAGTCAAGGGGAGATAGTTAGATTCTCTCTTGTTGGCGATGCTCATTTTCTGGCATGAATGTATCTTGCCACTTTATCAGCCCAAGCTTCATAATCCTGAGAAGTTGCGAATTTTGCTGAACATTGCGCAATCACCAATTAACGCCCCTGACTTCTGACCTTATGATGGAGGGAAGGTCATTGATGAAGCAGCTGAAGATGGTTAGGCCTAGGGCACTACTCTGAGGAACTCCATGAAGCAATGTCACGGGACTGAGATGATTGACCTTTGTGCGAGTTATGACTTTAACCAGTGGCGAGTTTTCTCACTGATTCCCATTGACACCAGTTATTTTAGGTCGGGCTTCTTTATGCCACATTCTGACAAATACTGTCCTGATCTGAAGGGTAGTCATGCTCACCTCACCTCTGGAGTTAAACTTTTTTGTTTGGACTAAGGCTGTAATGAGGTCAGGAGCTGAGTGGCCCTGGTGGAACCCAAACTGCATCAGTGAGCAGATTATTGCTGAGTAAGTGCCACTTCATAGCACTGTTGACAAAACATTCCATCACTTTTCTAATGATTGAGAGTAGACTGATGGGGTAGTTATCGGCCAGGGTTGGATTTGTCCTGCTTTTTGTGTATGGGACGTACTGATCAGATTTCAACATTTGCAGGTAGATAGATGCTTGTGTTGTAGCTGCATTAGAACAGCCTATCTAAGGATGCAACAAGTTTCAAGTGCTACTGAAAGTACTATTGCTGGAATGGTATCATTTAGGGGGTCCTGAGTCAGTGTTGATTAGTCCCAGGGCATCTCCCTCCTGAAGATATCACTGAGCCAACTACCACTGTTGGGTATGTCCTGTCCGACCAACAGGCTCGAACCAGAGGTGGTGTCTGGGATATAATTGTCTGTACGGTATTATTACGTGATTATGACTAGTCAGACAGTTGCTTGAGTAGTCAGTGGGATAACTCTCTTAATTTTGACACAAGTCTCCAGATGTTCGTAAGGGAAATTTTGCAGAGTCGTCAGGCCTGGGTTTGCTGTTGTTGCTTCCAGTGTCTGTCGAGGACGGATTCATCTGGTTTCATTCCTCCTTGTATACCTTGTAAAATTGTTGTTGCAACTAAGTGGCTTGCTAGGCCATTGCAGAGGACATTTGAGAGTCAATTACACCACTGTGGCTCTGAAGTTGCATGTCGGCCAAACCAGGAAAGGAAATTCTTCCCTAAAAGACATTAGTGAACCAGAAGGGTTTTTACTACAATCGACAGTGTCAGAGTTGCAATTACCAAGATTTGCTTTATAGTAGCAGATTTATTAACTGAATTTAAATTGCACCAGCTGGCGTGTTGGGATTCAAACTCATGAACCCAGCGTATTAGCTTGGGCCTCCTCATTACTCATTCTGCGACGTTACCACTAAGCCACTGCCTTCCTTTTCAACAAGGATCCCATCGGGGAGATCTTCAAACTTTGTTCACAAACATAATGCGCTCTGTGGTTCAGAAAGTCACTCACAGGGCTGGCGTTTTTCTAAAAGGGCAAGAAACCGAACTTGGGACTGTCTGCATGTCCTGAACTCACCTCTGGAGGGAAATAGTCACTGATTGGGACTTTCACAGAAATGTTCCTTAATTGATAGACAGATAGCTTCACTTTCCAGTTTAAAGGTGGAAGCTGGGCTTCTGAAGCTAGATGATTGATCATAGGTTTCAATGTTGAGGTGCCTTCTGTCCAATATGGCAAACTTTATATAAGAAATGGCCACTGCTATCGGTTGGGTGGGGTGGGGCCTGGGAGCCCCTCTGCAGAGCAGCATGGCACTGCTCTCTCACCCAGCCAGACAGAATGGGTCACTAAGTCTGCTTGGAGCACTGCTTCCCTGCCCTGGCAGGTATCTGTCTCTGGGCACCTAAATTGTCCTACCCAAGTCAGCCTCCTTTATTTAGACTGAATAATTGATGAGCTTAATTGACCACTGATCTTACCGCCACTAAAATGGCTAGCGCCAGAAATAGTGTTGGGAAACCAACCCACTGGGCATGAAAATTCTGTCCATGGTGTTTAATTCCTTGACCACTGGAACAGTTTAAAGGAACAACAGCTTCAAGTGTATTTTGCCATGTCAGGCGATGCATTTTTGGAAACTGCAAGTAAACATAGGAACAGAAGTAAACCATTTAACCCGTTAGCTTGTTCTATCACTCGTGGAGATGATAGCTGAACTATGCTTCATTTCAGGGCAGCCCAATTTGATGCATAACAAAGACAACTGAGTAGGCCATTAATTCTGATTGGGTTGTGGGATTTCCACGATTGCTTAGGATAACAAACTGCACTGTGTCCATATGAACTTTAGAATCCGTGATGTGAATCGAAAGGATTTTCCCCCTCTTAATATCCAATTAGCGTGTGACAACTGACACTGCATCCTGATTGTCAAAGCTTATCTCACTTTCACGAAAACAAAGTGCAGAAAAAAATGTCCACGTGGGTGTCACATGCTTTGGGATATCGTGAGGTCGTGTAAAGCTCTCTATAAATGCAGATTCCTTTTTCACCAAAATTTGAGGTAGATACAAGTAAATTATTTTATTGTTTCATTTTTATTGCAACTGCAGCAACAGAAAACCAACAGTAAGTGAGACAAGGGAACAAAATGATTTAAAATAATTTCTGTGCAAGTGACCCCACCAATGGTGCATCAGTGAATTCATTCACTTAAATTAATTTAAGAATGGTGTTGAGACCTTACAAATAGCCACCGACAACCAAGCATTTTGAGCATTAAGAGGGTTCTTGTATTGAGCTTTGACAAAGGGTCGTCCGGACTCAACGTTAGCTCTTTTCTCTCCTTACAGATGCTGCCAGACCTGCTGAGATTTTCCAGCGTTTTCTCTTTTAGTTTCAGATTCCAGCATCCGCAGTAATTTGCTTTTATTCTTGTATTGTAGACTGTAGAAGGGAGAATTTATCTGCAGAATGCAACTGAGTTGTGCAGTTGATCTTAAATTCTAGCGTATGCTTATGGCCTGAGAACGCTTTGTCTTCTTGGAGGTCGAGCTGGTTTGTATCGTGTGCTTGATGGGGTGAACAGTATATAGCTTGTGGTAGGAATGTAGTTCATAGCCCAAGTGGTCTTTCCTCATTTCATATTTGTGTTTGGGGATGGTCTTAAATCTACTGGAGATGAAAAGGGTATCACCAAAATCACAGGGATTGCCTTCTTTCTCATAATAATTAAAGACCGGACATTTTCACTGCTGCCAGTTTATCTTCCTTTCTCCTAGTGATTACAAAGAGGTGTTTAAAAAGATTATTCTGCACTGTATGCTTAAACCTACTTTCAAATTTCAATTTCCTGTTCTTAATTATTGCTGCACTTCCTGTTGATCATCAGCCAGTGTTTTTAGTGCCTTTTATTTGGGAACTATGGTTTAATTATTTTTGTGTGTTAGTCTTGTTTCTGCACAAATGAAATGACTTGATCATTTGCATTGTTGCAAAAGGAAGGTGTGTGTGAAATTTATGAGCTCATATTTACTTTGTTCAATTAACTATGCATGAGAAGGGTGTAAATTAGCAATACCTTCTAGGTCCTATTATAATTATGTAGCCCACCCAAGTAGCAACATTTATTTTAACAAAACGTAATATATCTTGCAATGAACTCTTCATTTTACAATCTACTTCTGTGTTTGCTTGACATCTCATCGACTTGAAAGGGAACTATTTTCATTCGAAGCAGCCATATGTTGTGACAGTTGTGGTGACATAATGCACAAGTTACAGTAATTTTGGTTTGGTTTACATTGCTGTGTGAACTGTTTGGGAAACACTTCTTATTTTATTCACATTGTTGTGAAGGTGATGCATCATTTACTTATTTTAAAGGTTTAGATAACTACATATGATGAATTTAAATAGCTGCATTACAGTGATGAGTAGGAGGCTGATGCTGTATCCATGACTCAAAACACAAATTTATCTGGCTAATCATAGAGCAACGTTATTGTTGGAAATGTGGTGTTAAGCTTGTCTCGTCTGAATACTGAAAGAATGATACAGATACACAATACTATGAAAAATAAGGTTTTGGATTAGAGATGAACTACTTAAAAATGGGTAAGGGTGATTGTCTTGATTCAGCATTCAGAAAGTAATTAGCAGTTTAGGCTGCTATCTCTGCATATGAAGAAAGACCTACATATATGTTGCACCTATCACAACTCAAAATAAGTTGCAGCCAATTAAGTACTTTTGAAGTTTACTCACTGTAATTCAGAAACAGTGGCACTCAGTTTGCACAGAGAAAGCTTCCATAATGATAATGTCCAGAATCTGCTTTTGTAATTTTCATTGTTGAAACTGTTGAGATCAGATGAGGAGTAGAACACTTCGCTTTCGTATCCCACTGCTTTGACTACAGCAGGTTTGTTTATATAAAGGATATGCCATATCAATTCCATGAATGTTTACATGCTGTGACTATATATGCAACAAGCAGGTTTCCATGAGTTTTTAAGCAGAAAAGAGAACAGCCATGGTCGAAGAAAGTAATAAAACGGCTGCAACTTTCACGCACAAAGTACATTCTTTCTCATAGACATGCAATTGCACACACACAGGCACACGCACACACACGCACACATACACAAGCACACTCAATGTATTACAGATTGGGAAGAGAGAATAAGCAATTTGCTGTTCAGTAAAGGGTATATGGTTCTTGAAGGTGGATGAGTTGGCTGGCTTCAGGCCTGAATTTGGTAATGGTCCTGGCTATTAACTGAGCCACAGCTGCCACTACATTTCAAAAGGTACAAGTGGCTTCAGATGAATACATCAGTGAGGGTATAGAGGATCAAAATCTGGTCTTCAGTCTTAGTGGTTAGACCCAACTACACTTTGTTTCCTGGATGTAATTTAGTAATGGGTTCATGTTACACATCAGAGCACCTAAACTTTTCTCAGTATTGATTATTTTTAGGAGCTCTGTGCCTTGTATTTATTACACTGATCTACATAATGCCAGCTTATACAGATGTGGTAATTGTTACGATCACTGTAGAAACTAATGTACCTAAGAAAAACCAAGCAGTGTGCCTTAATGACTATCAGCCGGTGGCTCTGACATCCATCATTCTGAAGTGCTTCGAAAGGTTAGTCATGGCACAAATCAATTCCAGCCTCCTGGACTACCTGGATCCACCACAGTTTGCCTACCGCCACAACAGGTCCACAGCAGATGCCATTTCCCTGGCTCTGCACTCCTCAACTCTGGAACACCTAGAATACAAGTACACCTATGTCAGGCTCCTATTTATTGACTACAGTTCAGCCTTCAACACTATTATTCCCACAAAACCCATCTCTAAACTCCGTGGCCTGGGCCTCGGCACCTCCCTCTGTGACTGGATCCTGAACTTCCTAACTCACAGACCCCAATCAATAAGGATCGGCAACAACACCTCCTCCACGATCATCCTCAACACCGGTGCCCCACAAGGCTGTGTTCTCAGCCCTCTACTATACTCCTTGTACATCTATGATTGTGGGCCAAATTCCCCTCCAATTCGATTTTCAAGTTTGCTGACAACACCATTGTAGTGGGTCGGATCTCAGACAATGACGAGACGGAGTACAGGAATGAGATAGAGAATCTGGTGAACTGGTGCAGCAACAATAATTTCTCCCTCAATGTCAACAAAATGAAGGAGATTGTCATCGACTTCAGGAAGCGTAAAGAACATGCCCCTGTCTACATCAATGGGGATGAAGTAGAAAGGGTCGAGAGCTACAAGTTTTTAGGTGTCCAGGTCACCAACAACCTGTCCTCGTCCCCCCATGCCGACACTGTAGTTAAGAAAGCCCACCAACGCCTCTACTTTCTCAGAAGACGAAGGAAATTTGGCATGTCAGCTACGACTCTCACCAACTTTTACAGATGCACCATAGATAGCATTCTTTCTGGTTGTATCACAGCTTGGTATGGATCCTGCTCTGCCCAAGACCGCAAGGAACTACAAAAGGTCGTGAATGTAGCCCAATCCATTACACAAACAAGCCTTCCATCCATTGACTCTGTCTACACTTCCCACTGCCTCGGCAAAGCAGCCAGCTTAATTAAGGACCCCACGCACCCCGGACATTCTCTCTTTCGCCTTCTTCCGTTGGGAAAAAGATACAAAAGTCTGAGGTCACGTACCAACCGACTCAAGAACAGCTTCTTCCCTGCTGCTGTCAGACTCTTGAATGGACTTACCTTGCATTAAGTTGCTCTTTCTCTACACCCTAGCTATGACTGTAGCACTACATTCTGCACTCTCTCGTTTCCTTTTCTATGAACGGTATGTTTTGCACAAGAAACAATATTTTTCACTGGATGTTCATACATGTGACAATAATAAATCAAATCAAATCATTGACGTGAAAGAAGCAAACCTCCCACATGATCTGAATGGAAGGAACCAATGGACAAAATGGTTGAGGGGAACAGAAAGGAAATCACAGACCAGAGGACCAGGTTAGAAGATATGGTTATCAAAGGTGGAGTGAGAGACATTGTGCTACACTGAATGATACAGATTTCTCAAAGGGTTGTAGGGCCCTACCCAAAAGAACGGACATCAATCCAGCATTTAATATAAGCTCTAAGTGATCAGTACTGATCTGACATCACTGATGTAATTCGGAAGTTAAATTTGTGGAAGGAATCGTTTGTGTTCAAAAGAGATCATTAGGCATTGTAGGTATCACATTAGGGCATCAAAACGATCTGGATAATATCGATGCAGCTTCCTGCAGGTTATGATGGAAAAAATATCAAGTCTTGTCGCTTAGTTTCAAATTTTTTCCGAAGAACTTCCCTCACCCATTCCATTTCACCCCTTCCTTTTGCTCACTCTCAAGTGCCTTTGCTGTGCCGGTTGCACCAAGATCACCAACTTTGGGGACACTTTGGAGGGATAAAGAAATAATCAAAAGCTTAAGAGGCAAAATAAATGTGGCCCATTGTAAAGTAACATTGCAATGGAATTAAATTTAAAAGTATATAATTCATTAAGGGAGCTCACAACAAAGCTCCTTGACAGCAAGTTCCAAATCCCCAACTTCTACCACCTAGAAGAACAAGAGGAGCAGGTGGATGGAAACACCACCACTTGCAAGTTCCCCTTCAAACCACATATGATCTTGACTTGCAACAATATTACCATTCTTTCACTGTTGCTGGGTCAAAATCCTTCAACTCTCTTCCTAACAGCCTTTGCCCACTTGGCTACTATTTTTGAGTATCTGAGAGCTGAGGTCCAAGAGTTAGTGGACAATGTGGTCCAGGATAACAAGAAGATCCACATCATCTCCAGCACCTGCAGTGCACCATCCTCAATCATGAAAAACTCAACAAACATCTGGGAGGAGTCACCATAGCCCAAGGGGGTCCCGACATCCAGGCCATGCAACTACCCAAGAAAACTGGACATCCCATCAAGGTTTATGCCTGAAACGGAAATAGATCAGGAAAATGAAAAACATATATTGTGAATAAAAAAAAATTCAAAACAAAAAATATACAGCCCCCCTTTCTTCCCCACCACCCACGGGTGCTCACTTACCCCACAGCTGCCTCCCTCACCCTCCCTCCAGCTGCCCCTCTCATGCACCACTCTCCTCCCCTGCTCTGCCCCTTTTGGGCTCCCTCTCCCCAATCCCTCTCCCCAATCCCTCTCCCCAATCCCTCCTCTCTTACCCTCAGCCTTCCCACTTTAAGACTCTCTCTCTCTCTCATTCTTGCCCCCATTTTGCCTGCTCCCTCCTTCGCTCCCTCCCTCCACCGTCCCCTCTTCTCCGCTTCACCGTCCCTCAGATATTGAGTGGGGCTTGTTGGGGAGGGTGGCATTTGGTGGGTACATTTTTGTGACACCAAAGTTGCCAGGTAAACTATAAGCCTGTCCATAATAATGTGCTCTTAAGTCACATGCAGGTACTTAGTTAAATTTCCAACAACTGCAGGTATTTGTGCATTTATAACTGTGATCACTTAAACAGCCCTGAGGTACTTGTTGTGAGCATAGTTAAAGCTAGCTGAGAGCTGATTCGACATCATTCCATGTCATTTGAACACAAACCAGTGATGTTAGCTGAACGCTTGCAGACAAATCATTCCAATTGATGTGCTTTGTATGCTGCGTGAATTCATTCCAGGTCAGTGATTTCACTTGATCACTTCCAGATGTCTAATGATGACTGAAAGATCTGTTTGGAACATAGAGCATCGCAATGTGCAAAATATAAATGATCTGCTTCCGACATTCCAAAACAATGCTTGTCTGATTCATCGTAACAATCATTGTGGAGCATTCACTTGTAATTTTATCTTATGGATACTTATCAGCTGGATAATACAGATAGTTTTTACATTGTGATTTATTATAAAGATCTTTTAAAGCAGAAATGAGACTGAATCCTTTGGAAAGGACTATTTGAAAGGGTGATTTGAGACCAGTGTAAATGGCAATTACTTAGTTGCAAAATAATAATGAAATCTAATATGTTTAGAATGTCACATAGCATGCTGATTATAATCCTGTGCCATTTGATTGCCCAGAGCTGTGACGTGTAAGATGAATTTGAAATATTCCTTTTTGAGCATGTGCAGTCCAGCAAGTTTTCCAAAATGTATCGGTACTGTTCAGTCAGTGGGTCTAAGCAAAACTTGTATTTTTAGCATTAATATTTTCTATTCAATTATCTCCCAAGCTTATTTGGAGAAAAGCTGACAGACAAATTTCACAGTCTTCACTGAGAACATGTATTTTCTTTGAGATGTTGTCTGTATATGAGAGTCAAAATGATTGTCCTGATTATAGACGTGCAACTCTGAAATTCTGTAAAGTTTAGAAAGTGAGACACATTGGAATTGGAAAAATAGGGAGTTTGAGGTCAGAGAGGAGGGGGCAGGTTTCCCATCTTTGAACTACTCCTGGAGGTTTGATCAGGTCACCGATCACATGAAAGGTCATGGAGTTGGGCACGCAGGAGGCACTCTGGGGGGTGGTGAATGGCTGAGAATGTACTACAGATTTCTTGAGTACGAGCTATTCAACTGAGGTGGCTGAGGTTTTCAGGCAGAAAGCTCCACAAACTGAATGTGATTACCTGTCTCTATGATTGCTAGCATATTGTCTTGAAGAGCGCCCTTTTTTTTTGGGAGACTCCTAGACAATCTGGAAGAACTGGAAGCTCTACCAGCACCTATGATAATGCTGTTGTGGAATCAACTGTTCTAAGCTGCAGTAAAAAGGTCCTGTGATGATTATGCAGCTGTTGATTTCTGTCTATCATTACCACAATAATATGTGAGAGAGATTATTGGTGGAACTCAACATCAACCTTTCTGTTGTACATCCTTCAGTGGTCCAACCTTAAACCAATGCAGTATTGTGAAAATAAGACATTGTTTTCCTCTAAACATGAAGCTGTATTTCTGGGAGTAATTATATTGCAGTGATTGAATTTGATGTGGAGATGCCAGCGTTGGACTGGGGTGGGCACAGTAAGAAGTCACAACACCAGGTTAAAGTCCAACAGGTTTACTTGGAATCACAAGCTTTTGGAGCAGCGCTCTGAGGTTTGTGTTGTGAGACTTCTTACTGTGTTTGAATTTGATTGTCTCAATGCATCCAAATTTCAGTTCTGGAATGTATAATATTTGAACTCATTGATAAATATTTAAGCCTTGTAACTCACAGGTATCCTGTTGTTAATTTTGATTTATTGCATGTAATTTAAAATTATATCTCTATTTTACAGCTTGTAAATGCAATGGACATGCAAATGCTTGCCACGCCCAAACAGGAAAATGCTTCTGCACCACTAAAGGGATCAAAGGAGATCAGTGCCAATTGTGAGTTTTTGGGATTCACTTGATTGAAATTATATTAACTCCATTTAGTCACTGTGTTAGAAATATTATGATGTGGAGATGCCGGCGTTGGACTGGGGTGAACACAGTAAGAAGTCTCATCCACTCCATCTGACGAAGGAGCAGTGCTCCGAAAGCTTATGGTATTTACTACCAAATAAACCTGTTGGACTTTAACCTGGTGTTGTGAGACTTCTTACTTAGAAATATTATCCATTACTTTAGATTCTGGAATCTAAATCTTACTGTGCCATGAGCATTCTAGCAAAAGAAATGAAAACTTATGGATGTGGATCATGTAAAAAGTAAATTCAAATCGATTTGGCAGCAGAAGGGAATACATTGTGCTGTTAAATGTTTCTCTCTCTCTCCCATTACCAACATTTTTTTCAAATGCACGCACTAGACTATGGACTTAATTATATGGATGCACCGAAAAACATTTAACATTTCAAATTGATCAGCCCTGTAAATCACTAGGTTTGCACAAATAATATGCAAATTTCTGATTTGGAATGTACTATCTGAAACTGTTGTTCTCAAATTGCACAGCATTGCTTATAGATCATACATCATCGAATCCTACGGTACAGGAGGCCATTCGGCCCATCGAGTCTGCACTGACCACAATCCCGCCAAGGCCTTATCCCCAAACACCATGCATTTACCCTAGCTAGTCCCCCTGACACTCAGGGGCAATTTTAGCATGGCCAATCCACCTAACCCGCACTACTTTGGACTGTGGGAGGAAACCGGAGCACCCGGAGGAAACCCATGCAGACACGGGGAGAATGTGCAATCTCCACGTAGACAATGACCCAAGCTGGGAATCAAACCCTGGTCCCTCGCACTGTGAGGCAGCAGTGCTAACCACTTTGCCACCATGCCGCCCTCTTATAGCTTATAGATTATGCAATATAACTTGACGAATAGCAGAATCTATCTGGTCCTGAATTAATTCAATGGACGGGGACAATTAAGTTACCTTAAATGCTATTGACAAATGATTCACCCTTCTGGCTGGAGTAAGTCAATGGTGCATGTATATGACATGTTGAATTAAGTAAAAAAAAATCAGTTCCAACAAAAAAGAAAATGGGTTGCTCCATTAATCAACAAAGTTGGTGACGATGTAAATAGAGCTTCTGAGGAATAGCTTGTGATGTTTGAAGTTCTAAAACCCAGTGTCCCATTGTGTATTGGGTATCTACTCATTTGCATGTTTTATTGAATAAAAACTAATTGTTGCTCGTACCATAAATTATCTCCTTCATTCTGCTTGTGTGCAAGAAAGTAATTTTACTCTTGGGGCTTTTAACATGATTGAGAGTTAAATTTTTCAAGTACTGGGGATTGAGAATTTCAGCCTATTCTAGTGCAGTTAACATTAAGCCAAACAAAAGGCAGAATTTGTACAAAACCACGATCCTTCAGGCAAAGAGATCACACATCTATGATGGCGCAATATGACAGTGCTGGGTGGGTGAGGTTATTAATATTCCTGTTATTAATAAATATATATTAATTAAGTGTTCTTAAAACTGGCTGTCGCTGGCATGGCACCATCAACCATTGTTACATAAATTAGTAGCACAATGGCAGGCATTTTGTTTTTTAATACAATTTTCCTCTGTTGCAACAGGAAGTTTAAAATTAGCCCTTAATTCTATCAGTGCCCTTTAACTGCAACAGTGAACAATTATACAGTTTTAAAAACAAAATTCCCATAAATGAGATATTAGTAAGGCAAATATTTATTCACATACCAACCATTGTATGGAACCATATGAAAGAACTTGGAAAATACCATTCTTAAGTAGACATAGAAACATAGAAACTAGAAGCAGGAATAGGCCATTCGACCCTTCGTGTCTGCTCAGTCATTCAGTATGATCTTGGCTGATCCTCTATCTCAATTCCATCTTCTTGCTTTCTCCCCCTACCCCTTGATGCCATTAAAATCTTTAAAATATTTTTCTTTCTTGAATAGAGCCATAGAGGTTTACAACATGGAAACAGGCCCTACGCCCCAACTTGTTCAAACCGCCCTTTTTTTAAAAAACCCCTAAGCTAATCCCAATTGCCCGCATTTGGCCCATATCCCTCTATACCCATCGTACCCATGTAACTATCTAAATGCTTTTTAAATGACAAAATTGTACCCACCTCTACTACTACCTCTGGCAGCTTGTTCCAGACACTCACTACCCTCTGTGTGAAAAACTTGCCCCTCTGGACACTTTTGTATATCTCCCCTCTCACCTTAAACCTATGCCCTCCAGTTTTAGACTCCCCTACCTTTGGGAAAAGATATTGACTATCTAGCTGATCTGTGCCCCTTGTTATTTTATAGCCCTCTTTAAGATCATCCCTCAGCCTTTATGCTCCAGAGAAAAAAGTCCCAGTCTATCTAGCCTCTCCTTATAACTCAATCCATCAAGTCCCAGTAGCATCCAAGTAAATCTTTTCTGCACTCTTTCTAGTTTAATAATATCCTTTCTATAATACAGTGACCAGAATTGCACACAGTATTCCAAGTGTGGCCTTACCAATGTCTTGTACAACTTCAAGACATCCCAACTCCTGTATTCAATGTTCTGACCGATGAAACCAAGCATGCCGAATGCCTTCTTCACCACTCTGTCCACCCGTGACTCCACTTTCAAGGAGGTATGAACATGTACCCCTAGATCTCTTTGTTCTGTAACTCTCCCCAACGCTCTACCATTAACTGAGTAAGTCCTGCCCTGGTTCAATCTACCAAAATGTATCACCTCTCATTTGTCTAAATTAAACTCCATCTGCCATTCATCAGCCCACTGGCCCAATTGATCAAGATCCTGTTGCAATCGGAGATAACTTTCTTCACTGTCCACTATGCCACCAATCTTGGTATCATCTGCAAACTTACTAACCATGCCTCCTATATTCTCATCCAAATCATTAATATAAATGGACCTACCTCACATTAAGATGTGCAAGTTAGGTTGATTGGCCATGCTAAATTGCTCTTTAGTGTCAGGGGACTAGCTAGGGTAAATACATGGGGTTATGGGGATAGGGTCTGGGTGGGATTGTGGTCGGTGCAGACCTGATGGGCCAAAATGGCCTCCTTCTGCACTGTAGGATTCTATGGTTCTATATCTCCACTACTGTTTAGGGGCCTAGAGACAACCCCCAACAATGTTTTCTGCCCCTTAGTGTTTCTTACCTCCACCCATACAGATTCCACATCATGATTTTCCGAGACAATATCCTTCCTCACTATTATATCGATTTCCTCCTTTAGTAACAATATTAACCCACCTCCTTTCACCAAAAAGAGAGGTGTTTCACCACTTATTTCCTGTCAGAGCTCAGAACAAATCCTGACTCAATCATCTTGCAGAGAACAAATAATTAGTTGATGAAAATGAATAGTGTTGACTGAGAACTTGATGTCTAATTGAGTGACAATTCGGAGATGACTGCGTGTAATTGTCCAGGATTCACTCCAGTGAACAATTAATAATATTGAAAGGAAAAAAGTTGCTTATTTCTAAATACTTTAATTGTGGGTTAACTACAACTGATACTGAATTCAGCTGGCAGAGGTTGTACTGTGCAGGACTAAGTATTTAGAAAGCCTTTTGTGGTACCTTAGAAAGATGCTAAAATTCGACAAAGGGATAAAAAGATTACCATCTGGAAATATTTTCTGAAATGTATGCAATTAACTCAGAATAATTTCGAGGGTTTGTAAAAAGTAAATGTATGTTGATCACTCCTTTAGCTGAAAGTTGTCACCATCCATTCTTTGTTCTGCAGGGCAACACAGTGGTATTATATTTATTAGAAGTCCTATCTTCAGTGATCCACCTATAACCCTCTTGGCTACAGTACTACAGTACAAGTAGAAGTGCTAGAGCTTGTCAGGCAAGGTAGATTAATAAATAAATAGTAATTAAAATTAGATGTGTCTTGAAATATGTGGATTATGATACAACAGCAAAATTATTAAACATAATGCATGAACAAATGAAGAAATGTTTCATGACCATTGTTCCCAGAGAAGTTGCAGTGTGATACATGGGGGTAGTATAAAATTTGGATTTAAAAAATTATGATGCAAAATGTTACAAATATGTGACAAACCTGGGCAAAACAATTGGATTTATGGCCAGGAGACGTATGCAGGTTTTGGTTAAGTTAATTGTGAACAGTACTGCACATGGTGCTCCCAATAGGTTAAATAATTAATGCTAGTTATAATAACAATGTTCCTTCTGATTTGCATACAATCACATTTCTGATGCATAACCCGTATATTTTCCTTTTTTAACAGCACCATGCAATAGTTTGATTCTTCCACAAATTAAATCTTTCTACTGCTATTCTTTGACATCCAACACACATTCTCAAATCTAGTTCTCTCTTGATTACCAAAGTTTTTTTATGTTTACTATATCGCATTGGGTAGGCACAGTTTCTGCAAAAATGGAAGTCCTTCTAAATTTGGTTGCATTGCTCCTCACTCTGTGTTGTGCCTCTTCCATCATTACTAAACATCACTAAATTGTTTTTAAAATACCTCTGTTTAAGCAACTTGATAGAGACCCCATAGGCAGATTCTGGGTTATTGTCGTCCTGCTTTAAAATTTTGCATTAATGGCTGCCTTGTTCCTAAGCTGATCTTGGGTCCAATAACTGCGCCATTAATTTCCAATATTAAACTTGGTTAAAAATGTTCATATTACATTTTCTTTTTTGATATTTGCCTTTCTACATTTAATGAAATAACAGGACCATTCCCTTTACATTAGCAGAATTTTAACTTTGAATTAAAATTTACTTTTGTTACTTGAATAACTTGTTGAGGCACATATTATAATAAAAATTTGTAACAAAAAGACTCGTATTTAATCTAAAGCCTTGGACTTGAAGCAGCAATCATTTTCTAATTTTATACAGAGCTTCTTTACAGAACAGAGTTGGAAAATAGTGGACTCCTTCAGTTTCACATTCATGAACAAAATAGGAGACATTGCCAGTAAGATAAATGGTGATTCTTTAGAAATTAATTATTTGTTTAATTAAGCTCAAGTTCAATTGATTGTTGAGTTATTCTATGTATTATTTCTCGTAGAAAATAATTAAATATGAAACAATTGTGTTAGTTCAGGATAAATGATCTTTTTTAAAACCATCTTGTATGACTTACTGCTTCAGTTTATTTATCTATGTGCTGTGGGCCTTGACCCTTCGATTGGTTTACTTAATTTGGGGAGAAAATGTAGTCAGGCAAAAAAATAAATCTATGGCTGACTTTAAAAGTAATCTTAATTTGCAAGAGAAAATGCAACCTTTTTGTTTGATCCTAAACACATTAATTTCTGAAGATAGGCCACTGGGATCCTTAACCTGTTTATTTTGCTGTATCATATTTACTTATTCCCATGCTAAAAATATGAATTGAAATTAACAACAAAATTGTAATCTCGAAAGTTACTTGCTTCAAAAATCAAATGCTTCAACAAGTATGCTATTGAGTGGTTAATTATGGGGAAACCATGCACACTCTAATTTCATATTAAGTCAAATTTCTCTCCCACGTTATTGCTGCCTGAAATTTGTCATATAATTGTCGCAAACAATGGGGTGGAAAAGACTATTGGAGCCTTCAGTGCTTACACTTTGCACGAGCTGATTCACTTCTATGCACTGCCTTCTGCAAATGCTTGTAATGCTAATTTCTGAAGGAACCAAAACAAGCTACATTTCGGGTGAAACCTGAGGAAATTCCTCCATCTCCAAAGGCAATCTATCAAGGTTCATGAGATTTCCTGAAATGCTTTGATGCAACTAAATCTCCACTGCCACTCCCTAAAATCTGTTGCAATAGGCCCTTTTTTTTAGATGATCCAAATGCGCTGCTCACAGCTAAAGGCACCCCTCTCTGTACAACATGGTCAGAAGTCGAGTGTTTTCATCAGCATTGCATTGGTGAGGTGAGAGTGACTGCCCTTGATAACAAAGCTGCATTTGACTGAGTATGACTTCAAGGAGCCCTAGCAAACCTAGACTCAATGGGAATCAGGAAGAAAACTCTCTGCTGGTTGGAGTCATACCTGGCACAAAGGAAGATGGTTGTGGTGGTTGGAGGTCAATCATCTCGGCTCCAGCACGTCACTGCAGGAGTTCCTCAGGATAGTGTCCTTGGCCCTACTGTCTTTGGCTCCTTCATCAATGACCCTTCCATCGTAAGGTCGGAAGTGAGGTTGTTAGCCGATGACTGCACAATGTTCAGCATCATCTGCAACTCCTCAGATACTGAAGCAGTTCACGTCCAAATGCAGCAAGACCCTGGACAATATCCAAGCTTGGGCTGACAAGTGCCAAGTAACATTTGTGCTACCCAAGTGCCAGGCAATGACCATCTCCAACAAAAGAATGTCTAACCAACATTCAATGGCATTACCATCACTGAAACCCCCACTATCAGCATCCTGGGGGTTGCCATTGACAAAAAACTGAACTGGATTATCCACATAAATATTGTGACTACTAGAGCCAGTCAAAGGCGAAGAATCTTGTGACAAGTAACTCGCCTCCTGATGACGACGCCCCCCCCACTGCCCCCGCCCCAAAGCTTGTTCACCATCTACAATTCACAAGTCAGGAGTGGAATGGAATACTCTCCACTTACCTGGAACACTGAAGAAGCTTGACACCATCCATTACAAAGCAGCCTGCTTTATTGCTACCCCTTCCACAAACATCTAATCCCTCCACCACAGATAAACAGTGGCAGCTGTGTATGCCACCCACAAAATTCATTGCAGGAACTCACCAAGGTTCCTTGGGCATTTCAAACCCACAACCACCACCATTTCTGAGGGCAAGAGCAACAGATACCTGGGAATGCCACCACCTGGGTGTTCCCCTTCAAACCACTCACCATCCTGACTTGGAATTATATCGCCGTTCCTTCATTGTCACTGGGTCAAAATCCTGCAATTTCATCCCCAACAGCACTGTATGTGTACCTACACCTCTGGGATTGCAATGATTCAAGAAGGCAGCACACTACCGCCTTCTGAAGGGCAACTTGGGATGGGGAATAAATGCTGGCCAGCCAACAACGCCCACATCCCATAAACAAATAAAAATAACACCACTTTAGCAGATACCCAATAAACAGTAACAAAGGAAGTGAAGCACATGCTATGATCACAAGTGCTCTGTTTTTGTACTGCTATTCTATCACAAATATATGCACAGATTAAAGTGCAGCAGCATGTGCTGTATGGGATGAACATTTGGATCACATGTCGAGCAATGGTCCCTATTACTTTTATTTATACATTGAAAATGAAGTTAACCCCATTTAGAATATAGAACATTACAGCGCAGTACAGGCCCTTCGGCCCTCGAAGTTGCGCCGGCCTGTGAAACCAATCTAAAGCCCATCTAACCTACACTATTCCAATATCATCCATATGTTTATCCAATGACCATTTAAATGCCCTTAATGTTGGCGAGTCCACTACTGTTGCAGGCAGGGCATTCCACGCCCTTACTACTCTCTGAGTAAAGAACCTACCTCTGACATCTGTCCTATATCTATCACCCCTCAATTTAAAGCTATGTCCCCTCGTGCTAGCCATCACCATCCGAGGAAAAAGGCTCTCACTGTCCACCCTATCTAATCCTCTGATCATCTTATATGCCTCTATTAAGTCACCTCTTAACCTTCTCTCTAACGAAAACAGCCTCAAGTCCCTCAGCCTTTCCTCATAAGACCTTCCCACCATACCAGGCAACATCCTGGTAAATCTCCTCTGCACCCTTTCCAATGCTTCCACATCCTTCCTATAATGCGGCGACCAGAATTGTACGCAATACTCCAAGTGCGGCCGCACCAGAGTTTTGTATAGCTGCAACATGACCTCATGGCTCCGAAACTCAATCCCTCTACCAATAAAATTTAACACACCGTACGCCTTCTTAACAACCCTATCAACCTGAGTGCCAACTTTCAGGGATCTATGCATATGGACACCGAGATCTCTCTGCTCATCCACACTACCAAGTATCTTACCATTAGCCCAGTACTCTGTATTCCTGTTACTCCTTCCAAAGTGAATTTGGCTAGTAACAACTCTGTAGAATACTTTACTATGTCTCCCCAAAGCCTTTGTTTCTTTAAAGTGTAAAACCATGAGCCTATCATCATAACTAAGATATCTAAGTTTAAGTATTCTCTTTGTTGCCTTCCTTGCACTCACTCCAGAGCATCAATATTCATCACCAGATGTCAGAAATAAAATTGGGCACTATATTCCAACTGCTGGCATACTGATGCTGTATATAACCCAAGTACAGTCCTGCTAATTTCAAAGGTTATTCATCTTGCTGTACTTGCTAAAATCCTATTTGTCTTTCCTGTATCCCTCAGTTTCAGTTTGGAACATTATTTAGTTCAGAATTTTAATTGCATCAGAGGATTTTAATTTTTAATTGGGTATTTTGGCACAACAAGAGATGGGGAGAGGCTGTATAGACTTCATGGTTATAGACTGTATTGTTCTCGAATGTGCATGAACAGAGGGACTTGGGGCATTGATGTGCATAGATGCTTGAAAGTGGCAGAACACAGAGTCACTGGCAAAGCAAATATGGGATTTTGGACTTTATAAATTGAGCTATTGAGTACAAAAACAAGGGAATTATGTTGAACCTTTACAAAGCTTTGATCAGGCCACAACTAGAATATTGCACCCAGTTCTGATCACCACATTTTCAGAATGATGTGAAGATTCTTGAGATGGTGCAGAAGAGATTTGCCAGAATGGTTTTGTGGCTGAGTAAATTTAACCCCGAAGTTAGTTTGAAGAAGTTGAAATTGTTCCCCTTGGAGCAAAGGAAGTTAAGGGGAGATCTGATAAAGGCACCCAAGGTTTAGATAGCACAGATAAAGAAAAACTGTTACCATTGGCTGATGGTACAAGGATTAGGGGGACACATTTAAGTTTTCAGGGGATGTGAGAAAGAATAGGGGCAAGGGATATTCCTTGAAGAAATGACTACTCACCCCATTTATGTAACCCCAAGACAAGAGGACGTCTTGAAGACATTAGTTCATGAGCTGCCATTGAGCGGGCTTCTGATGGTAGTGGCCTGTAACTTCTTGGCTCCCCAGTGTCGGATTTGGGAGTTACCCCAAAAATGTGCTGGGGAATCCCCCTCAGAAGTTCCCAGGTAAGGGTTTATGAGGCAATTACCCACAAGTGCTAACTTCCCTCGAACAATTGTGCTGTGCTAGGAACCATCCACCAAAGCAATTTAAATGGCCAGTTATGCATGGTTCAGACAGTGGTACACGTCCGACCTGAACCAAATCTCCCTTCCCCAACCTGACCCCTTGACTAATCACCCCCCATCCAGAGACCCAGGGTATCCCCAACATGCCTGAACCTTCGGTGACTGGGGCTTGTGCGTGATGCCAAGGTTTCATAAGGGTGGTTGGTGTCAACACCAGAGATATTTGATCCAGGCACATTTTGGCTGAATGCTTCTAACCCAGGAGGGCTGCCTGCTCTGGAACTTATTTTGAGCTGCCTGTGAAAAGAACATCCACTGATGATGCAATATTGAATAGATCCACTCTTAACACTGATGAATATAGTACATCTTTTCAGCCTGTACCATTAACTCTTTCAAAGATCGTTGCTGCCTTTCACCATTTAAAGTCTGGTCAAAAAGTAACAAATGCATGTTGGCAAGTGCAATAAACCTGAATGAACCACTCAGATGCTTTGTCCAAATGGTGGCTTTGTTCTCAGCCACTTCTATGTGGTACTTACCTTATAGCCATTGATTAGGTGGAGGCAGCTGAGATGCCAGAGACGGTTGTTCTCATTGTGGAGATGCCACTGGGGGCACTGCTTGAGATGACTATACCAGCGTCACTGCAGGAGCAGTCTTGACACAAGGCTTTGCTTGATGATGATAGTACCCAAGTAAAATGGTGGGGAATAACAAATCCAGAGTCCTGTTGATGTCAGGGACTTGAGGAGAAGGTAAAGGGAAAAAAGGTTTGAGCAGCAGGGTAAATCTTTACTTAGACTAGGATTAATCAAAGATGGACAGTGTGATGTGCTAAAGGAATGTTGTGGCTGACAAACGTGACTTAATTATTTTGAGGAGGTACAAAGAAGGTCAGTGAGGGTTTGATGTAGCTGTTTTTGGATTTTAGCAATGTTTTTGATAAGGTGCCTCATAGACTGCTCATGAAAGTAAATGTCAATGGGATTGAAGGCAAAGTGGCAAGTTGGATCCAAAATTGGTTCAGAGACAGGAAGCAAAGGATAATGGTCAATGAATATTTTTTTTCTAACTGGAAGACTGTTTACATGGGATTCTGCAGGGCTCAGTTCTCGGCCCCTTGTTTATAGTGGTCATATCAGTGATTTAGACTTGAATGTAGGAGATGTAATTAAGACAACAATTGACCATGCAGTTGATGATGAAGAGGAAAGTTGCAGACTGGAGCACAGTATCAATGGACTAGTCAGGTCAGTGGAACAATGACAGATGGAGTTCGGCCTGGAGAAGTGTAAGTCAGCACGTTTGGGGAAGGTTAAAAAGGCAAGCAAATGCACAATGCATGGTCGGCTACTAGGTGTAAAGGAACACTGGGACCTTGTAGTGCATGCCCACAGTCCTGAAGGTGGCTAGACAAGTTGATATGGTGGTCAAGAAGGCATACAGAATATATAACCTTCATTAGCCAAGGCATAGAATATAAGAGCTGGGAGGATATGCTGCAACTGTAAAACACATTAATTAGGCCACAGCTGGAGTTTCTGGTCATAGCACTGTAGAAAAGATGATTGCACTAAAGAAGGTACAGATGCGATTTAAGAGGATGTTGTCTGAACTAGGAAATTTTAGTTATGAGGAAAGATTGGAAAGGCTGAGGTTTTCTTTGGAAGAGAGTAGGCTGAAGGGAAAGCTAATTGAAGTGTATAAAATTGTGAAAGGTCTCGGGGGAGTGGATAGGAAGGCCCTATTCTCCGTGATTGAGGGATCCATAATTGGGGGCATAGACTTAGGGTAAAGTGTCGAAGGTTTTTCGGGGAAATATTTTCACTGATGATAATAGCGATCTCTAACTCACTGTCTTAAAGGGTGGTAGAGACAGAAGCATTCAGTAAAAAGTTTTTACATATGCACTTGAAGTGTGGTAACCCACAAGGCTATGGACCAAATAAGTGGAAATTGAGATCAGGTAGATGGTTACTTGTCAGCCAGCAGGGACACAATGGACTGAATGGTCTCCTGTGTTATAAAGTTCTACTAATTCAGTGAGAAATTAAATAAAAAGAGTTTTAAGTAGATTTTTAAAATGAAAGAGGTTGGTGTGGTTTAAGGAGAGAATTTTGGAGTATGTATATTCATATCATGTTTATATCTAGATAATTTTTGTAAATGAAGAGAAAATATTGTGGCACAAATCCTTGGGGCATGTCACTATCCACTTCCCACCAGTATAAGAAACATCAGTCTATACCTACTGTTTAATATTTACTAGCTATCTCTCTATAAATGAAGCATGCATACATTGAACGTGCTCAATTTTGTAATAATTTTCACAGCTTTCTTAAAATCCATATGTACAAAATTCACCATAGTTTCTTTTTGTATCTCTGATCTCCTTAATCCAATTAAAATATCAAGCATAACATGTCATCTCCCAATCTGTGCATAATATCTGAATTAGCCCAGACACATTTCATATTATGGAATTCAGAGGAATGAGCTTCTGATTGTACACTATTGACAGGGAGCCTCATAAACTTACTGTGCATAGTGTGACATCATTAATTTTAGTGCTTAGGAAACTGTGGGAAGCGCATTCACTGTATGTGTGGCAAATAGAGAGACCCCATGCTTGCAGCGCACTTTGTTTAAGTCAACTCTTGTCTTTTCTGAAATGAAAGTTGGACTTGCTAGTGTATAGTTTCCAAACTTCAGCTATTCCTTTTCATCAACAATAGCATAAAATATCTTGGCCTGTAGCTCCGTGACACAATTTCAGTTTCCAAAGATTGTTCATAAATTTTAATCACAGCTTGTGCTATTTCATCTAGCAACCTACTCCAGTGTTCCTGATTTTATGTATTGTGTACCATTAAGATCAAAATAGTTTTATGAATTTAAAAAACTCTCAAGTGTGGCAGTAGTCATATTAAATTCTTAATAGTTAAGTATGGAACTGAACAATTTAAAAAGATTTACTCAGAATTTTGAATGTATAAAGTGCTTATATAACCATGTGTGCACATCAAATGTTGATCATTGCTATAGTCCACAGTATGGTTTTCTAAAACATTTTTTTATATATAGGTGTGAATCAGATAACCGTTACCTTGGCAACCCACTCAAAGGAACCTGCTACTGTAAGTATTTTTTTATCTTTCCAATCTTTTTGGGTAAGCCATAGGTTTATGATAAAATAAGTATCCATTAATCATTACTTAAAGGAAAAGCAAAATGTAGAATGAGTATTTTTTCGCTTCTCCCATTTTACTTAAAGGAATTATACTCATCTGAACATTCCTTAAGGTTTTTGTTTGAATGTCAATTGTAATACTGAACTTCTGGGAGGATCTATCTCCCTCCAAGGCCTTTCTGGTATGTCAATTTTTAGAATCATAACAGCGTGTCTTCATTGAAAGTAGCACAGCTTGTAACCTTAGATCGATCATCTTGAGCCAGTTGATTGCAAGAAATTGTGCTAATGCTAGGATTGAAGATTTCTCAGCTACAGTCTAGTCTCATAGTCAGATAAAGTGCCACAGTCCCTGTTGCTTATGAAGCATCAATTCCAGGCAACACATGATGCATTTCTTGATGTAAAATTACTGGAGTTACCAACCAAGAAGGGGACTTTTTGAGGGTTTTTGTGGTGACACAATAAAAACATGCTTTTTTAAAAGAGGAATTCTGATAAGAGAATAAATTTACTCTGCACAAAGAGTAGATAGAGTTTGCACAAAACATATTCTCCCTCACCACTTTAAGCTGACAACCAAAACAATTTACTGTACAGTAACTGCACAAACCAATGCTGCCCTCACATTGCTGGAACCTGTCTAATTGACTCCCATTGAGAAGCATGTTCATTATTTTTAATTTTGCCGTTTGTGAACTTTCATGGGAACATAACTCCAGCGAACGGAAGACTTTACTATATTTCCAAGTTTGTTGATGACACACAACTTGGTGGGAATGTGAGTTGTGAAGAGGATGCATTAAGGCCTCCAGGAGATTTAGGCTGACTAAATGAATCAGCAAAAACATGGCAGATGAAATATAATGTGGAAAAATGTGAAGTTATCCATTTTGGAAGGAAGAGCAGAAATGCAGAATATTTCTTTAATGGGGATAGATTGAGAAGTGTTGATGTGCAAAGAGGCCTGGATGCTATTATTCATGGCACTGAAAGCTAAAGTACAGGGAGAGCAGACAATTAGGAAGACAAATAGTATGTATGGGGGTATTTAGGTATAGGAGTAAGGAAGCCTTGGGGAAATTATACAGAGCCTTGGTGTGATCACACTGAGTGTTGTGTGCCAATTTAGCCTCCTTACCTAAGGAGAGATATACTGGCCATAGAGAGACTGCAACAAAGATTTACCAGACTAATTTCTGTCCTATGAGGAGACAGAGCCTGTATTCTCTCGAGTTTTGAAGAATGAGAGGTAACCCTCATTGAAATGTACAAAATTCTCATAGGGTTCGACAGGGTGGATGCTTCCCCTGGTTGTGGGGTTGGAGAACCAGGGCACAGTCTCAGAATAAGAGGTAGGCTATTTAGGAAAGAGATGAAAAGGAAGTTCTTCAGCCACAGAGTGGTGAATCTTTGTAATTCTCTATCCCAGGGGGATGTGCAGGCTCAGTCGTTGAGCATGTTCAAAACATAGGTGGTTAGATTTCTAGGTACCAATGATATTAAGGGATACAGGGAGAGTGTGGTGAAATGACATTGAGATAGAAGTTCAACCGTGATCTAGTTAAATGGTGGAGCAGGCCCGAAGAGTCGGATGACCTATTTCAACTTCTGTGTTTCTATATGTGAGATGGCTGTCGGAAAAATAAGTTGAACTTTAGGTGGAAGTACTCTATCACTATATATTGTGAGGGAATGTATTTCAGGATTTCTGTCTGTCTTGGAGTGAAGCTATGGTAAGTTTTCACCTTTGGGGAGTGACCTTTGGGACTGGAGATTCTAATATTTAAGGTACAGAATGTACTTGGCTTGGGTACATTACAGTCTGCCTAAGAACAGGGACAGAATCCTGCTGGGAGATATTAACAGGTCAGACAAGTTCTGTTCAAGGGAACAACAGCCTGCACGGAAAAGATAGAAAGCAGGATTGGATCCATGCAGCTGAAATGCTGCTATTAGCTCCATCCTGCTGAGGGAGCTGGGATTCAGAGGAGTCCAGGGAGGGCAGTGATAGTTCTGAGAAGCCGGCAGTTGGGGTAAAGGAAAGCCTGTGAGTAGTGGGGTGCTGCTCAGAGTAGCCAGAGAGCTGGAGTCAAGATGTTGGGTTGTAGCCTTATGAATACAGTGGGAGGCAGTCTTGGAAGAAGAGATTGAGCAAATGAGATATAGGCAGTTGTTGGGGCCAGTCTGAGTAGTTCAAGCTGTTGAGGGAAATCAGAAAGTACAATCTTGAAAAAGAGGAACTGAAATCCCTTGCGAGGAACACTAAGTCTTTAAAGGATTTTGGACATAGTGATTGTTCTTGTCTGAGTTCACTGCCAAGAAATTTGTGGGCAATTTGTACTTGCCATTTGATGAATGGTTTCTGTGTTTCTATATGTGAGATGGCCACAGTTTGTCTGTTAATTCATCTTCACCTCATACTAAATTCATCTTCACCTCATGTTAATTCTGAACTTTAGAGTATAAAATCGATAGTGCAGATTTTTTGCTTTGCTGGCTTTTGCACTGTGAAATTTATTCTGTTTGTTTCAAGACCACGTACTTGTGGCTTTATTCTGAGTAAGTAACTAAGATTTCCAATTTGGTCTACAAAAGAAAATTAGTGGCCTCTAAATGCATCCTAACAAAACTGAGGATCCCATCTGGGATCTTCACAAATTTGGGGCTTGTCCAATGTTGTCTCAAAATTTGGCGTCTAGTCTGGGATTGTAACAAATTGACACCTCAACAGAATTAGAAGCTCTTTTTGGGATTTTGAACCCACAGATAGTAACAGGTGCAGAGATTTGCTGAAGTTGAGGCTCACAGTATCCCAGTGAATTTTACTGTACTTAATTGAAAAGCAGAATAGCTTTGTCAATTGCTACAATTAACCAAAGTTTGGTTAGCAAGGAGTTAAAGTTAGATTTAAAGGCAAGGGCTATAAAAGCAGGTATAATTGAGGTAATAGCACAGCATCTGGAATTGGGTGAAGCAAAGTCTGAACAAGGTAGAATGCAATCAGAGTTGGCTATAATTCAGTTGCAGATGAAGTAACGAGATAGAAAAAGATAAAAGAAAAGCTTGAACTTGAAGAAGAGGAAACAAAAAAAAGAAAGAGCAAAATAAATGGAAATGCAAAAGCTTGAAAATTAGCTCCTGAGAGAGAAGTTAGCGAAAGAGGAAGGGGTAAAGGAAAGATAGAGACTTTCGCAGAGGAAAGGAAGAGAGACAGTTTGTCCTGGAAACAGAAAAAATTAGGTAACAGAGTGATAGCGAGGATAATAATTCGGATAACGCATCAAGTCTGAGTTTTGATACAACCAAGAAATCTTCGGCTAGTGTATAAATTCACCGAGAATGGAATTGAGAGATATTTTTTGTCTCTTTTGAAAAGTGGCTATGCAGCCAGAGTGGCCAAAGGACATATGCATTCTTATTTTGCAGAGTTTTTTGACGGGCAAAGCAATGGATATTCATTCTAGTGTTTTGGAAGAAGAATCCTCAAATTATTATACAGTTAAAAGTATATGTGTCTAGTCCATATAAGATTCAGCTGGATAATATGTTACACTTCACTGCACTATCAATCTTTACTTTCGGTCTTGTGTTACTGCAAATCATGTTGAGAGTGGTGAAGTTCTTGCCCTTTTCTGTGACTGTCAGCAGTCTCATAATACGACTGTTATTGGAGGCTCTGTAACTTTGCTGCTCTGGCTGAGCTCCAGTTCATTCCCTTTGCTGAAGCTCTTACCTGTTGAGGACTGACCAGCTGCCATATTTCGATCTGCAGCACTTAGCGAAGAGATTCCATTTTCCATGTTTCTTGCATCTTTTATCAAATGTGAAACAAGCTGTTCTGTTCGGAGGGTGATGGCCAGTCCAGTTGGAGAAGGTTGTGCCCTGTTCTGTGAATGACCATAAGATATAAGAACAGAATTAGGCTATTTGGCCCATTGAGTCTGCTTTGCCATTAAATCATGGCTGATATTTTTCTCATCCCCATTCTCCTGCCTTCTCTCCATAACTCTTGATCCCCTTATTGATCAAGAGCCTATCTATTTCTGTCTTAAAGATACTCAATGACCTGGCCTCCACATCTTTGTGGCAATGAGTTCCACAGACTTACCACCCTCTGGCTGAAGAAATTCGTCCTCGTCTCAGTTTTGAAGGAGTGTCCTTTCACTCTGAGGTTGTGACCTCGAGTTCTAGTCTCTCCCACTAGTGGAAACATCCTCTCCATGTCCACTCTATCCAGGCCGGCCTCTCAATATGCTGTAAGTTTCAACTAGATCCCTCCTCATCCTTCTAAACTCCATCAAGTATAGAACCAGACTCCTCAACCGCTCCTCATATGACGAACTCTTCATTCCTGGGATCATTCTTTGAACCTTCTCTGAACCCTCTCTAAGGTCAGCACATCCTTCCTTTAGGTATGGAGCCCAAAACTGCTCATGATATTCCAAATGGGGTCTGACCAGAGCCTTTCTGTTTCCCTCCTAAAATCTCTGCCCTTTTCTGGTTGTTAGTTTAACATGCAGGTATTAATGGCTGTTTCTAATGTTAAATCTTGCTCTCACAGCAACTACTTGTGAACCAGATCACTATGAGTTCCACAAACTATTCGATCTCTGACAGGTTAATCAGTGAGCGTTTCAAATGCACATTGTTTTGCCAAGATTTTTTGTGTGGCTATGTGAGATTGTATTGATTCATTTGCTCTTTAGTTTGCTGAATTGAACACGTCTGTTGAGGATTAAATTCTCAAACATTTTTAGAATTATTTTAGAGTCCTCTTTTTCTTCACCTGGAAAACAAACAACTCAAATTTCTCGACAGCCTCGGGGCCCACTAGATTTAATAAGGTATAAACCTGTACCTTTATTGACTTGCCAGACAAAGCAGCACCGCAGTAAATACGCCACTCCTTGAATTTTTCACAACTGTCTGAAGTGTTTTCATCAAAGACTAGTGGATCAATGCAGCGAAGTCTCTGTGCCATACTGCCAACTCCTGACAGTAAATGTGTTGGGTTCTTGAAACACTGACAACAAGGACTTATAATGAACAGCAGTTTATTCACTAGCTTAACAGCTTGTACTCCTGAGGAGAACTTCTGTGTTTGCATCATCACTCTACATTAAGAAGCCAGTATTCTTTTGCCATAAAACAGGGCATGTAAAAGCAAATTGTTGGAAGCTCAACATTAAGTTGGTGGCAGTAATAAGGTTCCTAAGGGATCTTTGGAAAAGACTACCAGCAAAAGAAACGGATGATAAAAGAGAAGCAATAGTACAATTGCACCATGTTATAGAATGGGACATGTGGCTCAGCAGTGTCAATGGGATTCTTCCTTTGAATACTGATGAAGTGAGTCAGGTTACTAGACGTTATATAGATTTTGTTTCTAAGCAGGAATTTTTCCATAACTCCACCAACAATAAATAAATTAATATTTTGAGAATATGGGAACAGTTCAGTTATTGGGTGGCTGATAATACAGATGTTCTAGATGTTTTGATGAAAGAATATTATCAGGGAATATTTATGGGACTTATGAACCTGTTCCCTTGTACAAAGTTAATTTACAAAGTCACTTAATAAACAGGACTGTTACTGTAGATTTTCTTCCTATTTTATCCAAGGATAGGGTAGATTTTATAGCAGGTAATGAGTTTGCCAATGCAGATGGAAACATAGCAGCAACTGCGTTGCAGCAGTTACTTGGTGATTTTGAACTCGCCAAACTCCCAAAATTGTTGTGGCCAAACTCGAGAAGCTTATTGCTGGTAATGAGCAATTGAAGGAAACACACATCTTGGAGGGAACCAACTTTTATGCACAAAAGATGACAGCTAAATTGCATCACTGCACCCAAAGTGGCCCCAATCAAGATTAAACTCCAGATGAATGGTCTAGACATGGAGGTAGATGCTGCAGTATCCATCATTAGGGAGCAAGCCCTTTAGGAAACTCTGAGTGGGCACCTTGCCTTTAAGCCTGCGAGACACCAAGGTAAGATTGGCCACATGACATACACCGGGCACTCTTATTACTGGGACCACTGTATTGCCAGTTACACATGGGCAACATACAGTCCGACTCCCCTAATAGTGGTGCGAGGATCAGGGTCCAGGCTTTTGAGAAGGGACTGGCTACAGAAAATCTGTGTGGCCTGGCAACAAATCTTTAAAATGGGGACTGGCAATTTATACAAAATCAATGGAAGCATCCCGAAGTGTTCCAAGAAGGCCTTGAGAAGATTAAAGGTGCCAGGGCCAAGATCTACGTAGACCTAGAGGCCCAACCTAAATACTTCAAGGCACAGCCGGTCCCCTATACCTTACATGCCAAAATAGAGGCTGAATTGGAAAGTCTGAAAGAACCTGGCATTATATGCCCAGTACAATTTGCCAAATGGGCCAATACAGTAATCCCAGTTTTAAAACCTGACAATTCGGTCCATCTCTGTGGGGATTACAGTCAACTGAGCTTCCCGACTAGACAGTTATCCTTTGTCATGGCATAGAAGACTTGTATGTAAAACTAATCTGAGGTCACATATTTTCCAAATTGGATATGAGCCATACCTACCACCAACTGCAGCTTGAGATGTCATCCAGGAAGTATGTCACCATAAATACTCACAAAGAAGTGTATGAATACACTCACTTGCCTTGGGATGTCTTCGGCTTGTGCCATTTTTCAAAGGGTGATGGAGAACTCCCTTCAAGGGATGCCCAGACTTACAGTCTACCTGGATGATGTTTTAATCTCAGAAGCCATTATAAAGGAACATTTTGATTGTTTAGAGGAGGTCTTATGGCATTTCTGAGGCTGGTGTCAGGATAAAAAGGGAAAAACGTGTGTCCCAAGTGGGAAGACAAGGATGGACTACACTCTGTCGAAGAGAATCAGAATCCCTCCAGTGCAGAAGGAGGCCATTCGGCCCATCAAGTCTGCACCGACCACAATCCCACCAAGGCCCTATTCCCGTAACCCCACACATTTACCCTGCTAATCCCCCTGACAATAAGGGTCAATTTAGCATAGCCAATCTACCTAACCTGCACCTCTTTGGACTGTGGGAGGAAACCGGAGCACCTGGAGGAAACCCACGCAGACACGGGGGGAACATGCAAACTCCACACAGACAGTGATCCAAGGCTGGAATTGAACCCAGGTCCCTGGTGCTGTGAGGCAGCAGTGCTAACCACTGTGTCGCCCTTCTCTGAAGAGAAGGTGAAGGCCATAAAAGGGAACACAGCGGAGTTGAAGTTATTCCTAGGTCTTATAAATTACTATGGGAAATTTATACCAAATCTAGGAACCCGGCTGGTTCCCCTCCATGTCTTGCTAAAAAGAAAATCTGAAATGGTTGTGGCAAATGCCACAAGAGAAGTGTCAAACTATTGTTATGAACAAATATACTAGCCCATTACGATCCATTCGTTATGGAATCACTGAGTTCTGCCTATTATTAGCTGTTTGTTGTTTGGCATGCAAGTAGTCCCATGTTGTAGCTCCATCAGGTTAACAATTCACTTATAGGTATGCCTCGAGTTGCTCCTTGCAAGCCCTCCTGCAGTCTTCATTGAACAAAGGTTGATCCCTTGGCTTGGTGGTAATGGTAGAGTGGGGTACATGCCAGGCCATGAGGTTACATATTGTGATTGAGTACAATTCTGCTGCTGCTGCAGGTCCACAACACCTCATTGATGCCCAATCTCAAGTTGCTGGATCTATTTGAAATCTATCCCATTTGGCACAGTGGTAGTGCCACACCACACAGCGAAGGGTATTTTCAGTGTAAAGATGGAACTGGAATCTCCACAAGGACTGTATAGTTACTGTCACGGACAGATGCATCTGTGGCAGGCAGGTTGGTGAGGATCAGGTCAAGGCTGTTTTTCCCTCTTGTTTGTTCCCTGCTGCCTCACAGGGACCCGGGTTCGATTCCTGGCTTGGGTCACTGACTGTGTGGAGTTTGCACATTCTCTCTGTGTTTGCGTGGGTTTCCTCTGGTTCCCTCCCACAGTCTGAAAGATGTGCTTGTTAGGTGCGTTGACCCGAACAGGCGCCAGAGTGTGGCGACTAGGGGAATTTCACTTTATTTTTAGCTGCCACTGTCCCAGCTTAGCAGCTATGTCCTTTAGAACCTGGCCAGCTTGCTCTGTGGTGGTACTACTGAGCCACTCTTGGTGATGGACATTGAAGTCTTCCACCCAAAGTGTATTCTGCACCCTGCCATCCTCAATGCTTCTTTCAATTGGTGTTCAACATGGAGGAGTTGTTTCATCAACTGAGGGGGGAATTTGTTGAACAGCAAACTGTTCCCTTGCCCATGTTTGACCTGGTGCTATGAGACTTCAGCGGGTCCAGAGTCGATATTGAGGACTCCCAGGGCAACTCACCCCTGACTATATACCATTGTACCGCCACCTCTGCTGGGTCTGTCCTGCTGGTGTGACAGGATAGACCCAGGAATTATGATGGTGCAGGCCTGACTAGTCTGTGTGACTGCTCTTCAAATTTTGGCACAAGCCCCCAGATGTTAGTAACGAGGATTTTGCAGGATCAACAGGGATGGGTATGGAGTTGTTGTTTCTGGTGCCTAGGTCGATGCCTGGTGTCCGTCCGATTTCATTCCTTTGTGTTTTCTTTGTGGTTGAGTACAACTGAGTGGCTTGCTAGGCCATTTCAGAGAGGATTTATTTGTCAACCACATTGCTCTGGGTCTGGAGCCAGATGTAGTCCAGACCAGCTAAGAACAGTAGATTTCCATCCACAAAGGACAATATTGAACCTGTTGAGTTTTTTATGACAATCGGCAATGGTTCATAGTCATCTAAAACTTTTAACTCCAGGTGTTTTATTGAGTTTAAGTTCCACCATCTGCCTTGAGATTTGAATCTGGGTTCCCAGAGGATTACCTGGTTCTCTGGATTGCTAGTCCAGCGATGATGTAACTATGCCACTGTCTTCAGAAGCTACATCCTTAAAAGAGAGGTGCTGAAACCCCTAGCGAGGGAGAGGCCTTTAAAGGATTTTGTGACTTTCAGTAATTGCTGATGTCTGGGTAGGTTTCTGAGAAATGCTTGGATCTTGCTTGCATCTATCCTTTAATGGGCAGTTTGTCATCTGCCTGACCACAATTTGTCTGTGAATTCATGTTTACCTTGGATTAATTCTGAATATTAGAATACAAGGTGGAGTGTGTTGATTGTTTGCTTTGCTGTGGCAAAATCTGCTTGTTTTAAATCCGTGGAATCTTGTGTCTTTATTCGCTTATTGAGCAATTGGGATTTCTAATTTTGTCGATTTTAACAAAAAAAAGTTACTGGGCCTAAGACGATTGTAATACAATTGCAGGTCTCATCATAACAGTATGGCTCTGGTACTTGGAGCATTGCATCCTTTGCGAGCCCATCTATAGTGAAGAGTATCAATGCAACTGAGAGTATTTCAACTGAAATCAGTAAGTCATGAGAAGAATCTCCAAGAGTTAGGCCTTGTTATTTTGTAGGACCATAGGCAAGAAAGTGACTTAATTAAATTTTGCAGAGTGGTGAAGGAATTATTTATGGTGCAGTTATTTTAAATGGACAACAATAATAAACCCACAATTTTGACTTGCTTGACTCATTTCAGGGATGGCTGCCAATCTTCCAAGAGTGACCTGGAGTGTCACTTGAATTGTAGATCTAGGGTAATGACTTTTTTTTCATTTTCTTTGAACGTTTAGGTTCAATAGTAATACAATTATTGCAATTGGTGGTGAGAAGGTTCTTTGGATGAATGAATTGACTAACAGTCAATTGCCTACTGAGTCCTTTTGCTTTTCAATTGGCTTAGCAAGTTGTAGTGCTGCATGGATAGACTAGCGATGTTCAATGCTGGAAATTTGGTGATGTGGAGACTGGGAGTCATGCAACCTGCTGGTCTGGCATATCTCCCACTCTACTTTTGTCAAGGAGGTCAACTCTGGTCCAATGAAGAGTGCAGGAGGGCATGCCAAGCATGGCACCAAACATACCTAAAATTAGGTGACAAACCTGGTGAAGCTACAACACAGGGCTGTTTGCGTCGCAACAGCATAAAGCAGCAAGTGACAGACAGAGCTAGGCGATTCCATAACCCACTGATTAGATCTAAACTCTGCAGTCCTGCCAGATCCAGCCGCGAATGGTGGAGGACAATTGAACAACTCACTGGAGTAGGAGACTCCAAAAATATCCCCATCCTCAATGATGGAGGAGCCTAGTGCATCAGGGCAAAAGATAAGGCTGAGGCATTTTCTACAATTTTCAGCCAGAAGTGCGGAGTGGATGAACCATCTTAGCCTCCTCCAGAGATACCCAGCATCACAGATGTCAGTCTTGAGCCTTTTTGATTCACTCCTTGTGAAATCAAGAAACGACTGAAGGTACTGGTTACTGCAATATTCCTGCAATAGTACTGAAAACCTGTGCTCCAGAACTTTCCGTGTCCCGAGACAAGCTGTTTCCAGTACAGCTACAACACTGGCATCTATCCAGCAATGTGGAAAGTTTTTCGGGTATGTTCTGTCCACAAAAAACAGAATAAGTCCAACCTGGCCAATATATAAAAGAGGTTGGAGAAGGGTGAACAGTGCTTCTGGAGGATTCCAGGGCTGGAGGTTGCAAGGGGTGAAGTGATAGATGGATTTGAATATAAGGATAAGAATTTTTAAATGAAGTAATTGGTTGACCAGGTGTCAATGTAGCCAAGTGTGCACAAGGACTATGGATGAACAGTAGGCTGTGGACCCTGAGCTTTGGAGTCGACAGAGTGGAAAATGTGAGTGTGACGAGCAGAACATTGGAACAGTCAATGCTGAAGTTAACAGAAGTATGGATGAGAGTTTTCAGAACAGGTTACCTAATGCAGGGCAGAGATGAGCAATATTACAGGGTACAAGTAGGTATTCTTCATGATGGAGATGATGTAAGCTCAGTGCTGTAGTTTGTACATAATGGGCATGATTCTCCTATTTTGAGACTGAATGCTGCCAGCAGCAGGAAAGTGGAAGTGAATCGTGCTTCCGCTGGCAGTGGTGTTCACAAGCCACTCTGCCTATTCACTCTGCCCAGTCTGCAGGTACAACAGGTGATCAAGAAGGCAAATGGGATGTTGGCCTATATCGCGAGGAGGATAGAATATAAAAGCAGGGATGTCTTGATGCACCTGTACAAGGCATTGGTGAGGCCGCAGCTGGAATACTGTGTGCAGTATTGGTCCCCTTATATGAGGAGGGATATATTGGCATTGGAGGGAGTGCAGAGAAGGTTCACCAGGTTGATACCGGAGATGAGGGGTTTGGATTATGAGGAGAGGCTGAGGAGATTGGGTTTGTACTCGTTGGAGTTTAGAAGGATGAGGGGGGATCTTATGGAGACTTATAAGATAATGCGGGGGCTGGATAGGGCGGAGGCGGAGAGATTCTTTCCACTTAGTAAGGAAGTTAAAACTAGAGGACACAGCCTCAAAATAAAGGGGGGTCGGTTTAAGACAGAGTTGAGGAGGAACTTCTTCTCCCAGAGGGTGGTGAATCTCTGGAATTCTCTGCCCACTGAGGTGGTGGAGGCTACCTCGCTGAATATGTTTAAAGCGCGGATGGATGGATTCCTGATCGGTAAGGGAATTAAGGGTTATGGGGATCAGGCGGGTAAGTGGTACTGATCCACGTCAGATCAGCCATGATCTTATTGAATGGCAGGGCAGGCTCGAGGGGCTAGATGGCCTACTCCTGCTCCTATTTCTTATGTTCTTAAATAGGCTAGCCCATCCCCCATGTGAAATATGCAGATCTCTGACTCAAGCAGCGGCTGATTCACTAGAGTCGGGAACCACCTCAGTGACCAACAATCAGGTGCAGCTTCAAAGCGCTTCCTGCACCCGCAGTCACATCATCAGGGAAGATGGCCGAGGGAGACCAGCCCCATGCTTGCCGGATGTTGGACGCCATCGGAGAGAGGAGGAGCCAGATCTATTGTTATCATGACGAGCACCGTGTCTTTCCTCAAAGCGAGTCGTCATCACCCTCCCCTGCCTTGCAATCAAACCAACTGACAACCTAGGCCCATCACCCTGCCATGATATTACGTTGCCCCTTGCAAGGCCTGGGGGTGAGGGGTTGGTAGGGGAAGCTTAACAAAGGGATTGGGGAGGGATGAGGGTGGATGGGGGGTTAGGGGAACATACAAAGGGGTGAGGGGGGAAGGTTGGGGGGCAAAGCCACCTGGTCCTCCTCCTCCTCCATGTTACCCTGTTGCTGTGCAGGATTGTGGAGCACACAGTTGGCAATCACAATCTTTGCGACCATCTCTGGGCTGTATTGCAGAGCCCCTGCCAGGCCAATCCAGACATCTGAACCACATCTTTAGAAGGCCTGTGCACCGCTTGATAACATTGCTGGTGGAGAGTGGTAAAGGTGCTCCATCTCGGTCTGTGGTGTCTGCACAGGCATCATTAGCCACCACCTCAGCAGGTAACCCTTGTCCCCCACTAACCAACCCCTCGGCTGAGGGTTTTTCTTTGCCAGGATATAGACATTGTGCACACTCCCAGTATAACATGCATGGGCATGCATGATATTCAACTAGTGGTCGCACACCAGTTTTTGTTTAGGGAGTGGAACACCTTCCTGTTGATGTAGGCCATTCCCTGTTGATGTGGTGCTCATAGGGTGACACGTTTGCCATTAATTCTCCTCTGGACCTGGGGCTTCCGGCGATGGCACTGAATCCTGCAGCTCGGCCATCCTGATGGCCCTGGTCCAGGTTACAGCTGATGTAATCTGATGCCTGGGCATAACGGGAATCGATAACCTGGCGGATGCACCTGTGAGGTCCCGCACAGATCCCTTCTCGAGCCCTGCAAAGATCCAGTGGCAGCCAGTTGGAGTGGTTATCCTCCCCCTCCTCTTGGTGTCAGGTGATCGAGCACTGGTGCCACACTTCAGGACCAGTGGGCCACGGGCCATCTCAAGAGATCGGAGAATCACCCCTATTATGTTTGTCAGTTGATCTGGACTTATTCTATGGTAAATAATAAATCAAATGAGTTAACACCATTTCCAGATTCAATTTCAATGGCGTGATGTAGTTTGTGACCTGTTTCAGGTCCACAGTAGTACTGGACAGTGGGACAACACAAGTTTATCACCATCTGCCTCAATATCACCCATTTTACTGGTGACCGAACTGTATGCAAAATGCTTCTTTTCACAAAAATATATGCTGAAGAACTGTTTTTCATTGCCATTGCCCATTAACTGGCTTAATTTTCATATTCAATTCTATGTACATGCATTGTGTGCACTGTTGCGTGGATATTGAAGTGTCCTGCTACAGAATGCTCAGTAACTAATGTCTGCTGTTGCACTATATATGTCTTGTCTCCTTCAACTGATTAGATACTTAAAACATTTTTTTTAATGTTTCGGATATAAAAAGATATAAATCCTGATATATCGAATTTTAAAATGTTGCAGTCCATTCATTGTAATTTTGAATTTCTCAACCAGGATAAATAAAATATAGCAGCAAGTTACAGAGTTGTAGCATGAGGCGGAATTCTTCCAAGCCCCCGCCAGTGGGTTTAATGGAGGGCATGCGGGGGACAATATGATGGTGGTCCAAAAATATCTTTCACACTGGTGTGAATCTACTGCGGGATCTTCGGCTGGTGCCTGCCATGGTGGACCCGAACACTTGCCAGAGTACGGTGTGAACCCCATTTGCATTCCATGAATAAGATACAGATGAAAGTCTGACCTCCCCACTCCAGATTCTTCACGATGCCGGTGGTAAAACATGCCAATGTGAAACACGTTTGGAACAACGTGGTGTGCCGATGTCAGGACTCATCTGAACAATACTTGGGGCTGTCTTCAGAGTTTGCATGCAACCCTGGCCCCTGGAACACCAGAGCAAAGGCTGGGGGAAGCATCTGAAGGTGGACCTTCCAGATCAGGTGTCCTGGAGTCAATCCATCTTCCAGCCTCAGAATGTTCCTGGAGATCCATCTTCATTCTCAGTAGGTCCAATCTCCAGTCTCTGAGTGCTGCTAGAGATCAATCTTCATTTTCGGGTGGTCCACTGTCTTGTTTCAATAGTGGGTCGGTGATGTTGAGCACTTTTTCAACATGGTATCTGGACATGATGGGTGGATTCCTGCCATCTTGGCCTGCCCCGCCCCTGAATATAACGTAAAACATTTGGTTCCATGATTAAGGAGGTCGGGGCTGGAAGATTAGGCATGTTTTCCTGTTGGCCGGCTCAGCAGAAAACACTCCACGTTCCCACTCCCACCATGGCACTTAGTCTTAAAATGGGAAAATTCCATCCATAGTTTCCCTAAGGAAATATTGAATCACTTCAATAAGTTAGATTCACACAAATTTCCTGCTGGAATCTGATAGTCTTGTGGATGTTGGATAGAATTAAGAATGGCTATGGTACCCTCCATGGAATGATGATCTTGCTACAGAACTCTGCCATAGGTAGGAGCGCCCATATGGACCAGGTACTGTTTCCCCCTTGTTTGACTGCAGCCCAGTAAGATCCAGCACTTTCGGGAGACATTGGGGGAAACAAATGCAATTTTTGGAAAAAGGAAGTTACTATTTTTTTTACAATAATCATTCTGTGGGTTTTCTCATTTTCCCCCTCATGCCATGCCCCCATCTTGACACGCCACTCCATTCTCTCCCTCCTGCCTCCTCTCTCCCTCCAGCCATCAAACTCTTCCCCTTCCCTACTATCTCCAATCTCTCCACCCCTACCTCCATCCTCCAAACTCTCTCCATTCAGCCTCATTATTCCACCCTTTCTTTCCCCAGTCTCCAATCGCGTCCCTCTTTCCCTCCATTCTTGACTTTCTTCCCCTCTCCCTCCAGCTTCCATACTCTTCCACCTCTTGACCCCCGCACCGTCTCGACCCCTGTCTCCTCTCATTGATAATAATGCCGTTGACTTTCAAGTTGAGATGAATGGAATTTTCTTCTGTTGTAGATGGTTATTGTTTGACACATCAAGGCATGGATGTTATTTGTCAATTATCAGTTCCATGCCTGAATGTTGCCCCGATCTGGCTGCAAAAATAATTGCTAAATAATTAGTTTCTTAAGTCTATTGATATATCCGCTTCTGCCATAAACCCATTTGTATATCCCAATCCTTATTACATTATTGAAAATGATTATAAGTGTTTTTCGTTCCTTGGTTTGCTGTCTATGGCTCCTGGCAAGATGGAATTCCAACTGAACTGTGAAAGCACAGAAAGTTCCATCATTCGCCACTTCGATATGACCTTTTCTGCGAGAACGCAGGAGAGGTCTGGTGCCAAAATCATCACACCATACAAAACAAAATGGCGGTGACTCCCAACAACATTTCACTCCTTAGCATCACAGAGAAGACCTTTGCTCGGGTCATACTTAAAAGACCCCATCTACTTGCAGACCAAGTGGAAGCACCAAAGCTTCTCAGTCTCATCCGTTCTATCCATGACAAGATGCACTGCTCTGAACAGTTTTATGCTCCATTTCTGACAATTTTATGTTGAAGAATGGAGTGAAGCATGGCTGTATCCTCGGCTCCACTCAGTTTGGTATCTTCTCCATGCTCCTGACCTTTGCCTTCTTTGGAGACATAGAAGAAGTCTGCTTCGATATTAGGTCGGACAGCAAGCTCTAAAATTTCAAGACTGAAAGCAAAGACAAAAAAAAACATTGCTTCCTGGTCAGGGAACTGCTCTACACTGATGCTGCACGAGTTGCTCACATGGAAACTCAACTACTATTTTCATGCTTGATACTTGTTATCCCTGATTATAAGCAACAGGAAAACTGTGGTCATTGGACAGGATTTCCATCCCTGCTCACAAATAAAATTCCACTGGAAGTGGTTTGTAAATTTGTGCCCTCTTGGATCCACAGAGACAGACAATCTGTGCCTTGATGTAGAGCTTGTTGTACACACGGAAAAAGTTGCCTACTACCTTTGGTCAATTTAAGTGTGTAAGGAATAACACCAAACCAGTCAACAAATTGTGAGCTCACGGCTCCGTTTCAAGGATGCTTGCAAGCATGACATGAAGGCCCTAAGCTTCAACTGTTGCATCTGAGAGTTAACAGTTGGCGAAAGAAGGAATCACAATACATCCTGTGGGCTGGTATACACTACCATAACGACCAGTGGCCACTGCAGTTTAGGGACAAGATGCCAATGCCGAAAACAGTAGCCCTCAACACCATTTGGTGGTCCATGTTGACACGGTGGCACAGTGGTTAGCATTGCTGCCTCACAGCGCCAAGGAACCAGCCTAGTGTAACTGTCTGTGTGGAGTTTGCACATTATCCCTGTGCCTGTGTGGGTTTCCTCCCACAGTCCAAAGATGTACAGATTAGGTTGCTTGGTTATGCTAGTGTCAGGGGGACTAGCATGGTTAATATGTGGGGTTATGGGGACAGGCCTGGGTGGTGCAGGCTCGATGGGCTGAATGGCCTCCTTCTGCACTATATGGACACTCGTGACAGAATCTGCACCTAAAGGATTGGAGTTCATAGTTATCAGCAAAGCTGCAAGAATGAAGATCACCCAACCTAAACGGATTGTTTGCTGTGTGTCGTCATCTTGTAGGTGGAAGGATGCCAACATGTTAGCTTCAAAATTGCATGCTACAAATGGCTGGAATTGAGTGACAAAAGTGCAGCGTGGCGACCAATGAATCTGAGATCTTAGTGAACAGCCAGATAGATATTCTACCTCTTTTAATCAGTGAAACTTAAGGATAGAGGAAGAAACAAGAATGTCAGAGCAGAAATAGTGTTGATTAGAGTAGAAATTAAATACAGAAAGAGAAATAAGGAAGGATTGGATTCGGGGAGAAAAGAATCAAAGAAAAAGTAGAGCACAATTAAAAATTTGGAAAAATATTATGAGAATCTCTTAATTTATTACAGTTTCAGTTGTGAGACTTCTGGGAATTTGAGCTTGATTAGCATCGTAGGAATGTAAGTTTTATCATTTGAAGAGTCCTTGCACCATGAAGTATTCATTTAAATTTTTAAAAAATGTTCTCACAATGCAGAACAGCAATTTTTTGAAAATTGTGTGAAAGTTGACAGAAAATTCAATATTTTGCGAGGCAAATCATCCAGCAATCTGTGGCAGTTCACATTTCATGAGGATCTCTTCCTGACCATAAATTGCTGGGTTAGCTACATGTTACTGATGGTGTGTGCATTTAATTCTGAACCAGTAATTGCTACCAAGAAACACTTATTACTCTATAGTTTATAAAAGCAGAAAATAAATCTCTACTGTCCTATTATATGTAATGTTTGATTTCAAAGTATAAATTAATGTTCTTCAGGAAATATCTATCTCATATCTTAAAATTAATAACAGAATCCCTGATGGGTAGTAAGAATTTTACTATTAAGTAAAGTAAGATGGTAATTATAAAAGGGCTTAGTAAAATCCCTAGATATAAAGAATAGTGTCTTATGACTTAACCCTCAGGCCTATAAAGTGCTAAAACAGTGGCGTCAGTCAATACCTTTCATCTCTGGTGGTTGAAGTTCAAATACACTGTAAGGGAAGCATAAAGATCTTTATGGGTGATGGCCACTAAGCAATAAGCATAATTCTCAGCTGAATTCCTGTTGGAAAAATCTATAGTACATAGTGAAGTACAGGGAGATTTGGTATAGGGCTTGAAACGTATTACTTGATATTGCCATTATTGTTCACAAACTTTTAGAAACCAAAATAAAAACAGAATATGTTAGAAAAACTCAGCAGGTCTGGCAGCATCCATGGTGAGAGAATCAGAGTTAACATTTCAATTCTCCATGACTCTTCTTCAAAACTTTTAGTAACTAAACCTTCATAAAGCAGTTTGTTTTAACCATTTTTTGGTTCACATCAGCCTGTACTACGATTTTCAAAATAGTGACTTAAGTAGTAAGTATTGGTGGCACCTTTAGCAACAATGACGTAAATAATTTCCTTTGCCTTGCACTGTTTAAAGAGCTGAATTAATGTGGGCCATTAAAGTGAGTGCATTTTGAGTTTGGAAACATAGAAAATAGAAGCAGGAGTAGACCATTTGGCCCGTCAAACCTGTTCCATCATTCATTTTGATCATGGCTGATTACGGAATTCAAAATCTGACCTGCATTCCCATGATCCCTTTAGTTCCAAGAGCTATATCTAATTTCTTCTTGAGATCACAGAATGTTTTGGCCTCAACAACTTTCTGTGGTTGTGAATTCCACAGATTCAACACACTCTGGGTGAAGAAATTTCTCCTCGCCTCAGTCCTAAAAGGCTTTCCCCATATCCTCAAATTATGACCCCAAGTTCTGGATTTCCCCACCATCGGGAACATTCTTTCTGAATCTGCCCTGTCTAATCCTGTTAGAATTTTATAAATTCCTATGAGATCCCCTCTCATTCTTCTAAGCTTTATTGAATATAATCCTAACCGACTTAGTCTCTCCTCCTATGACAAACCTGCCATCCCAGGAGTCAGCCTGGTAAACCTTCACTGCACTCCCTCAACAGCAAGAACATCCTTCCTCATCCTCTTGCTATGAAGGCCAACATACCATTCGCCTTCTTTCATGCTTGCTGTACCTGTGTGCTTACTTTCAGCAAGTGATGCATGGGGACACCAAGGACTCGCCTCTCTCAATTTGCACCATTCAAATAATAATCTGCCTTCCTATTTTTGCTACCGAAGTGGATAACCTCACACTTATACACATTATACTGCATCTGCCATGCACATGCCCGCTCAGGCTGTCCAAATTACACTGAAGCATCCCCGTATACTCCTCACTACTCATCCCCCCACTGGGCTGGGCTTCATAACTTTGTACTTCTTTTAAAAGAAAGAAAGAAGCTTGCATTTATTTGGTATCTTTCATCTCTTCAGGACATGCTGAAACATTTTTAAGCCTCAAGTACTTTTGAAATGTAGGAAACATGGCAGGTATTTTGGGCGCAGCATGATCCTGAAAATATCAATGTAATTTGTTTTAGTGGTGTGGGTTGAGGAATAAGCATTAAGCAGAACACTGGGACAACTTAGTGTTCTCGAGAAGAGTGCCATGCCATCTTTAACATCCACCTGAGAGGGTAGACAAGGCCTTGGTTTAATCTCATCTGCAAGACTGCATTTTGTTTTAGTTTTTTATTCTTATATGGGGTGTGGGCGTCATTGGCTGGGTCCGCATTTATTTCCATCCCTAATTGCCCTTGGACTGAGTTGTTTGCTCGGATGTTTCAGAGGGCATTTAAGAGCCAACGACATTGCTGTGGGTCTGGAGTCGCTTGTCGGCCAGATCAGGTAAGGATGGCAGCTTTCCTTCCCTAAAGGACATTCTTGAATCAGATGGGTTTGTACAACAATCAACAGTGGTTGTATGGTCATCATTAAGCTTTGAATTCCAGATTTTTATTGGATTAAAATTTACCAGCTGCCATGGTGGGATTCAAACTCAGGTCCCAAAGCATTACTCTGGATCACTAGTCCAGTGACAATGCCACTTGCCGTTGCATTTCCAACAATATAGCACTCGCCAAGTATAGTGTGTGTCAACCCAGATTTTGTGCTCAGATCTTTGGCGTGAGACCAAATCCTTCTGATGCAAGAGTAAAACCAATTGAACCATGGTTGATGGGGAGGCAATGGTTTAGTGGTATTATCAGTAGACTATTAATCCAGAAACTCAGCTAATGTTCTGGGGATCCAGGTTTGAATCACACCACAGCAGATGATGGAATTTGAATTCAATAAAAATCTGGAATTAAGAATCTACTGGTGACCATGAAACCATTGTCGATTGTCAGAACCCATCTGGTTCACTAATGTCCCTTAGGGAAGGAGATCTGTCGTCCTTACCTGGTCTGGCCTACATGTGACTCCAGAACCACACCAATGTGGTTGACTCTCAGCTGCTTCCAAGAGCAAGTAGGGATGGGTAATAAATGCTGACCAGCCAGTGACACCCACAAATGAATTGAATTAAATTGAAATAAACAGAAATGTGGAAATAATTTTTAAATAAATCTTAATGGTTCTTTGGTCAGCTTCATTTATGATGCTTATTATAGATTAAGTAAGCCCATTGAGACAGGAGGGTGATTTTCATCAGACTATTGTTCACATGGAAAAATACATTGGCTAGCAGGTGAGATTGGTGAAAAAATGCCTTGTGGCCATTGCCCAAGGCTCAGTCAACTCGGTTCTTAAGCAGGGCTTGAAATGAGTAGGACTAACACTTCGACCAAAATTAGAAACCTTAGTTCAGTACTTAAAATATAAGATCTGTGCAGTACCTGAATGACATTTCTGTGCACTGATGAGAAGGATGTGCATTCTGCAAGCTCCCAGTGCTGCTAAATGGCTGAGTCAGCAGTCCTTCGAGGAGCTGCTGGCTAAATGCATCACCTGAACTAAATAAATCTGTGGCTGTTGTGAGACTTATGTGACCAGGAGGAGCATTAATGTATTTTCTGGACTCTCCCAGAGCTACAATCATTAAAATTAGTGAGAAATGCAACTTTTCTGCTTCTTCGTTGTTGTTGGAAACCCCTTATGAATTTACACCATGTTCAAACATACGTAACTGGGTATTCTAACAGAGATGCGATCTATTAATTTTGATGAACAGCACGACTGGCCTTGAAAAAATAACTTCACAGTATGGCGTGCAATTAAATGATGAATTAATTAGATATTTAAAGTTAAATATTTTTAAATAACTAAAAATAATCAGCACACTTTATCTTCCACCTTCACCTTATGTGAATGTCCAATTTTTAATTTGTTCTATCTGAAAGATTTTCTTTGTTTCCTATTGCGAAGGTCTGTGAAATTATTTTCATTTGATTGGTTGCTTGGACATACATACAAGCATATGAATTAGAAACAGAGACCACTCGACCCCTCATGTCTGCTCTGCCATTCACGATGTGATGATACTGTGCCTTTAAGAAATGCAGTTGAGCCATGTTCTTGTGGAGAATCTGTTGTAACAGTTTTGTTTTGCACTTGGAGCTGCTCTGTCTACCGACATGCTGTATTGTTATAGCAGCATCCTAATTGTTTCTAATGGATAGAATCTGAACTAATGCTGTTCTGCTGTTTTCCCCTGGGATTTTGCAGAGTGGGGCTTCTTTGGGATAATTGGCAAGTATGGTCATGTGACGGAGAAGCTGGATTTTTCACAGAAGCTTAGATGCTGCTGCTTCAGAAGGAGGCCATTCAACCCATCTAAACAGCATTGGTTCTCTGAAAGAACATTACCAATCCCTGTCTTATCCCCATAACCTTGCACATTTTTCTTTTCAGATAGTAATTCAATCCTCTCTTGCATACTTCAATAGAACCTGCCTCCGCCACCTTTTACCAATTACCAAGAATCTTTACCCTCTAGTTAGTGATGTTCTTTTGAGTGGAAACAGTTTTTCGCTATTTATCCTGTGCATACCTCTCAAGATCTTGAATTTTTTTCAATCAAGCCTCTTCTCAGCCTTCATTTCTCCAAGGAAAACAGTCCCACCCCCTCAATCCGTCCTCAAAACTACAATTCTTTATCCCTGCAATCACTCTTGTGATTCTCTTCTGTACTTTCTCCAGTGCCTTCACATCCTTTCTCAAGTCTGGCGCCTGGAACTTTTCATACTAACATGAGCTGCACTGAATTGCTTAATGTTGAAAACACATGAAAGCAGTTTGATGTTTACAATTTGCAGCATATGCCAGCCTGCTTTGATTTGATGTGATTTACTATTGGCGCATGAACTGAGATACAGTGGAAAGTATTGTTTTGCATGCTATCCATAAAATCATAGCATAAATGGTTGGTAAAGAGCCGCTGTGCTCCGGCGCCATCTTGAGACATGGATGTGGTCAGTCCACAGTGAGAGCAGTACCACATCCCCATTCTCTTTGCACTCGCTGTGCTGTGGGGACTGGCTGCAAGCATTTTAGGGCCTTGTGCTGAGGTCAGGTGTTGTGAATTAAAGGAATGCGACCAAAAGGGAAAATAAATAAAGTTTTAAAATGAATTTTTTTAAAAAAGACAGCAACTTGCACAATGGATTGCTGCCCTACATTAACATATTGCTTGTCTACCTTGTTATTGGTTGTTGATTTTGGATGTTGGTACAATTTGCTTCCACCAGTAAATAAAACAGTTTATTTCCCAAATGTCATGACATTAATTGGATCATGGAATCAATATGGATTCATTAGCATATTCTTTATCATTGAGAATCATTGATCCAGGCAAATTCAATTGATGAAGAAAATGTGTCTTGGGTATTTGAGCTTAATCTATAAATTATCATAGAATCCCGGCAGGGATTCAACCCACACCACTAAAACAAATTACATTGATATTTTCAGGATCATACTGCGCCCAAAATACCTGCCATGTTTCCTACATTTCAAAAGTACTTGAGGCCTAAAAATGTTTCAGCATGTCCTGAAGAGATGAAAGATACCAAATAAATGCAAGCTTCTTTCTTTCTTTTGCCCATCGAGCCTGCACCGACAACAATCCCACCTTATCCCCGCCAAATATCCGTGACTCCATGAATTTACCCTGCTCATCTCCCTGACACTAAGCAGCAATTGAGCATGCCCAATCCACCTAACCGGCACACCTTTGGACTGTGGGAGGAAACCGGAGCATCCGGAGGAAACTCACGTCGACCCGGGAAGAACGTGCAAACTCCACACAGTCACCTAAGGCCGGAATTGAACCCGGGTCCCTGGCGCTGTGAGGCAGCAGTGCTAACCACTGTGTAGCCCAATTACATTTATATTTTTCTTTTCCCTTTGTGAATAAACCTTCTTGTCTTCAAAAGCTAAGTAAAACCTCCTTTACTGTTTTTGTGTGTGTGTGTGTGTGAATATATTGTAGTTCAATATACATGAGTAGTAGTTTTAAAGTGCATTCGTTATTTCCAAACAAACCGAATGCAAGAAAGGAAAAATTCCATGAAATTAAAAAAAAAATCCTTTTTGCAGTCTTTGAAACTGGCCTCCATGTGACTTTCCATTTCTGTGAGCTTTACAGCCCATTTGGTTCCAAAAAAGAAAATGCTGGAAAATCTCAGCAGGTCTGGCAGCATCTGAAAGGAGAGAAAAGAGCTGACTTTTCATTTGGTTGATTGCTTTTCTTTTCTTTTTTTCACAAGATAGGTTTGAAAAGAATGCTGGGGTCGCATCTTGTGCTTTCTAAATAGACTATTTACATTAGATGTCTGTTGCCTTAATTGCCATTTATTTCCCTTTCCTCTGTTATCTTTTTACCTACCCCTTTCCTGACTATTATTGCTATCCATTCCCACTACCTTTTTCACTGTCTTTATGACATGCAACTGTATTCCCTACCCTCTTCCCCTTATCCCACAATGGGTGCACTTTTCCCTGCCTAATCCAAACCCAAGTTTGGTTAAACACTGGGCAGGTCACTGAAACAGGGAGACTTTGAGACAGGAACTGTCCTTGAGCTGAAAGTTCTGCTGATACTCTGCCTGCTCAGAAGTGTGTTAAAGTGATGATAGGTAATCACTTAGCTGCAATGCCACGTAAATGGAATGATTTCAATTCACATTGCATTGCAGCAGGCCAAGAACAGACATGTGGGCATGAGAGGAAGATGAGTTGAAATATCAAGTGACAGGAAGATTGGGATCATGCTTGCAGAGTGAAGCTGTCCCACAAAGCAGCAAGAGTTTTAACAACACCGGGTTAAAGTCCAACAGGTTTATTTGGTAGCAAATACCATTCGCTTTCGGAGTGCTGCTCCTTCATCAGATGGAGTGGAAATCATTTCCACTCCATCTGACGAAGGAGCAGCGCTCCGAAAGCTAATGGTATTTGCTACCAAATAAACGTGTTGGTCTTTAACCCGGTATTGTTAAAACTCTTACTGTGTTCACCCCAGTCCAACGCCGGCATCTCCACATCATGACTACCACAAAGCAGCCACCAGTCAGTCTAGGGGAGACTAAACGACACCTTCGCTCTGCACAAGCATGACTCCAGCCTTCGTAATGCTTACCATTTCAACTCGGCGTCAGTGCTCAAGTGAAGCGCAATGCAAACTGAAGGAACAACATCTCTTCAGATTAGGCATGTTACAACCTTCTGGACTCAATGTTGAGTTTAACATCTTTCGACTGTGAACTTTTCAACTTTCCCCTCCATCTTGACCCCCCCCCCCCATTTGTTTTTTGTTTCCTTGGTTTGTCCCAATGCAAACACCCCCCCCCCCCCCTTTCCCACAGGACTGCCTGCCTTGTTTTGCTTTCATTGAGCACCTACGTTTGTTCTCATTAACACATTCTGCTATCTTCCCTTTATACCACTATCAGCAGTTCTTTAGTCTTTAATGCTACAATTAACACTCCTTTTGTCTTGTGTCCATGATGCATTTGTCAGTCTCTCCTGAGCTCTGACCTATCCCTGAGCTTCTGTTCTACCCAACTCTTCCACCCCCCTCTCCAACTATATAATCCATTATGTTTCTACCCCCTCTTCAGTTCTGAAGAGTCATGTGGAGTCAAAACATGAACTCTTGTTTCTCTCCACAGATGCTGCCAGACCTGCTGAATTTTGCCAGCAGTTTCTGTTTTTATTTCAGATTTCCAGCATCCACAGTACTTTGCTTTTACCTTATATCAGGTTTTTTATTGGGATGAAATGATTGTCTTATGAGGAAAGGTTCAGCAGTTTGGCCTCATACTCATTGGCGTTTAGAAGAATGAGCGGTGATCTTATTGAAAAGTGACACAATGGTTAACACTGCTGTCTCACAGTGCCAGGTACTCAGGTTCAATTCCGGCCTCGGGTCACTGTCTGTGGGGAGTTTGCATTTTCTCCCTGTCTGTGTGGGTTTCCTCCGGGAGCTTCGGTTTCCCTCCGTAGTCCAAAGATGCGCAGTTTAGGTTGATTGGCCATGCTAAATTGACCCTAGTTCATGGGGATTAGCAGGGTAAATGTGTGGGGTTATGGTCTGCGTAGGCTTGTGATCGGTACAGACTCGATGGGCCGAATGACCTCCTCCTGTACTGTAGGGATTCTATGATTCTATAAGGTTCTGAGAGGACTTGACAGGATAGAAGCTGAGAGGATGCTTCCCTTTGTGGGGAAAACTGGAACTTTGGGCACAGTTTAAAAATAAGGAGTCTCTCTCATTTAAGGTTCAAGTGAGAAGTGCTTTTTCTGAGGGTCATTAGCCTTTAGAATTCTCTTCCACAAAGCAGTGGAGGCTGGGTCCTTGAATATATTCAAGACTAAGTTAGATAGATTTCCAACCAACAAAGGAGTGGAGGGATCAACAAGGTGGGAAAGTGGAATCGAAGCTGCAATTGGATCAGCTATGATCTTATTGAGTGGTGATGTGGACATGCTGGCGTTGGACTGGGGTGGGCACCGTAAGAAGTCTCACAACACCAGGTTAAAGTCCAACAGGTTTATTTGGTAGCGCGGAGCAGCGATGAAGGAGCAGCGCTCCGAAGGTTCGTGCTACCATATAAACCTGTTGGACTTTAACCTGGTGTTGTGACACTTCTTATCGAGTGAGGGATCAGACTCAAGGAGGCAAATAGTTTTCTCATATTTCTATTTATGTTGTTAACATAACCCTTTTAAACAAAAATACAAGATGAAGAGCAAACACATTTCCTTTGAAAACAAAAATATTGGAAATACTCAGCAGATCAGGCATCATTTATGGATCGAGAGAAACAATTTTTTTCAGATCTGCTTACTATATTTTGCTTTTGACTTTAACGAATTGGATAGAAACATAGGAAATAGGAGCAAGAGCATGTCATTTGCTCCGACAAGCCTGTTCCACTTTCAGTTTGATCATGGCTGATCCTGGATCTCAACCCCATTCTCCTGCACTATGCCCATAATTCCTGACGCACTTGATTCTTGAGTCTTGAAATTTATCTGTTTCCTTCTTAAATATATTCAGTGATTTTTTTTTTCCTCCACAGCCTTCTGTTCTAGAGAATTGCACAGGTTCACCACCCTCTGTGTGAAGAAATTTCTCCTCATCTCAGTCCTAAATGGCCCCCTCCTGTATCCTGAGACTTGTGACCACTTGTTTCAGCACCCCCCCCCCCCCCCAGAGAAACCGTCATCTTTGCATCCAGTCTGTTCAGCCCCATCAGGATTGTATACAGTTTAAGTGAGATTCTTCCTCATTGTTCTAAATTCCAATGAATACAGGCCTAATTGATCTAATCTTTCCTTGTGCCTATCTCGGCATCCCAGGAATAAGTCTGGTGACTTTTTGCTGCACTCCCTCTATAGCAAGTGCAATCTTTCTTAAATAAGGAGACCAAATTGCACACACTATTCCAAATGTAGACTCACCAAGGCCCTGCACAGCTGGAGTAAGACACTCTTGCACCTGTATCAAGTCCTGCTCCTGTACTCGAGTCCTCTTGCAATGAAGGCCAACGTACCATTTGCTTTCCTAAATGCTTGCTGCACTTGTATGCTTGCTTTCATTGAATGTGTACAAGGACAAGTCAGGTCTCTTTGTACATCAACATTTCCCAATCTGTCTGCCATTCTGTTTTTCCTAGCAAAGTGGATAATTTCACATTTATCTACGTTATACTGCATCTGCTGTGTGCTTGTTCACTCGCTCAACATGTCCAAATCTTTTCAAACATCTTCCTCAGCACTCACATTCCCACAAGTTCTGTGTCATCAGCAAACTTGGAAATGTTACATTTGGATCCTTCATCCAAATCATTGATGTATATTGTGAATAGCTGGGGCCCAAGCACTGATCCCTGCAGTATTCCTCTCATCATTTGCTGCCATTTCAAAATGGCTCTTTTATTCCTATTCTGTTTTCCATCTGCTGAACAGTTTTCAATCCATATCATTACATTACCCCCCCCCCCCCATCCTATGTGCATTAATTGTGCGTACTAACCTCTTTATCAAAAGATTTCTGAAAATCCAAATACATCACATCCTCTGGTTCTCCCTGATCTATTCTGCTAGTTACGTCCTCGAAAACCTTCAATAGATTTGTCTTTTTCATTTCATAAATCCATGTTGACTTTGTTTAATCCAATTGATATTTCCTAAGTTTCTGTTATCGTATCTATTGTAATAGACTTTAGCATTTTCTTACTAATTTTAAATATATATTCTAGTATGTGGAGGAAATGCATTAATGCACTGTTGTAAATGTTCATTAAACATTCAGAAACTGAGGCCCCTTTATGTATGAATCAGTAAGTCAGAAATGGGAGTGAACGGGGTGGTTTGATCCATTAAATACCTGTGCTTGGATTAGATGCCTATGGTGTTTCTCTTTGAATATTAAGAGAAATATAAATGTTAACCAAGTGATGAGGCAGAGATTTAACCATTTCATTATGTGTTTACCTGAGCTGGATATTGCAAACTATGTTCGTGGCTGTGGTTGTATTGTTGATCTTTCACTTTAAAGATCAGAATTGAGCAGTATGTGGACTATTATTGTACATGTTTTGTTTTGCTGGGCAATTCAATTTATGAATGAAGGATGTGGATTTTAAAATTGTCCCTTACATGCGAGAGAAATGTTATTCTTGTACTACTATTGATTCCATTACTGTGCTATAGAGTGCCATGTGCCAGCAGTGAGCTGTCATCACTTTCCTGTAAATGGAGAAGAAATAATTTCTATTCTCGGTTCTCCTACAATGTGCACATGAAGAGAAAATTGTACTTTCTGGGAATTTAACACTTATGATCTACTTTTGAATCTTGTCCACAGACAGTCTTTTGATTGACTATCAGTTCACATTCAGCCTTACCCAGGATGATGACCGCCATTATACAGCTATCAACTTCATGGCTACTCCAGAACAGGTTGGTTGTGTTTATACTGATGGTGTTCTCTTTCTTTCATGTAAACTTTTTGATTTTTTTTCTTCCGTTTCACGTTAATCCCTTGTGTTGCTTGATACTGACTGCTGGTAAGTATACGACGACGATGGTGTCCTAGGAATTGTAATTATCCATGTTTCAGAACTTTTTCACTGCTTCTGTGCATTTAAAATATAACTGATTTGCCAATAAGATGTGTGTACGTTGCTATTCTTGTTGTCTGCACTGTGATGCTGACAGTGTACATTTTGTAAGATAACCTTTTGAACTTTGTGGTGAGCATGTTAGTCCTGATTCTCACTGGTCTCAGGTTCTGAAACAAAATTATGGAAATGTATGCATAGCAAACTTTACCCGACACTGGCAATGCAGATTTAAAGTTACTTATCCCACAAGAACAAGAGACAAGAATCAATGAAAATTTGATTAAAATGCTTACTTGTGTTTTAGTTGATTTAAGGAAAACACTAAGCCATGACTTCAATAGAAACGCTTTGTGGATAATGGAAGTGCAGATATTTGACACTTCGCTATGTTTGATTACTTTCAATGTTGTTGCTTTCCAGTATAATGGAATGATTTTTCATTTTTATTGTTTTAGTTTTTTCATAGAAATGGAGGATTCATAGAAGGAATCATAGAAGCCCAACAGTGCAGAAGGAGGCCATTCGGCCCATCGAGTCTGCACCGATAACAGTGCCACCCAGGTTCTATCCCTGTCACCCCACATATTTCCCTTGCTAATCCCTCTAACCTATGCATCCCGGGACACTAAGGGGCAAGTTAGCATGGCCAATCAACCTAACCTGCACATCTTTGGAGTGTGGGAGGAAACCCACGCAGACATGGGGAGAATGTGCAAACTCCTCACAGATAGCCGAGCTGGGACTCGAACCCAGATCATTGGAGCTGTGAGGCACCAGTGCTAACCACTGTGCCACCATGCCGCCCAGGTTTTTTATCCAAGCTCTTTGCAAAATATACTACAAAACCAGTAGAGCACCACAGAATTAAAAATAATTTGCTAATATTTTCATCTGCATTATTTTATAATTAAATTTTGCTGTAAAGAGTGACATGTTGCCAAAACATTTTGCAACATATTTCACTTTTCAGCAATATTTTATACCTGCATGAATGTCATTATCAGCTACTTTTCAACATTTCACAAGTCACAAACCTGGAATGGATAGAATATAGAGGCAATTATTTTTAAATTCTCTTTTGTTTAAAAGTTGATCACTTAACGGTAATAGTTAATAGTTTCCACTAGTGGAAGGTGGTTTCTATTCTCACCTGAATTAAAGCACAGAATTTTTACAGGCAAGGGGAGACAGGTTTAGTCCGTGTGGGGAGTTAAACCTGCTAAAAGTGATGTTGGGTCTCGGACATATTTGAAAGCAAGTGGGGAAACTCAATGCAACTGTTGGGTAAAGCAATAGATCATAAGTTCTGTTTTAACCAAGGGTCACTAAGGTGAGTCAGCAGCAAGGTGTGCTTCTTCACTGAAACTGACTGCTTTTGATCAGTGAAGTAGAAGAGTTGCGGTCAGGACCAGGTGAGGGCTTGAGGAATGCACCTCAGGCAAATAATGCAATGCTACATTGCTCAAAATCTGCTGTCCCTTTCTCATTATTTGAGAAGATTGAAATGAAGCCTTTTTGTCCTTGGTAATGTTTTATACTTCAAGAAATCACTGCAGTCAAATTGAGGGTGCTGATAGACAAGCCAGAGGTTTTTTTCCCCTTGGTGCATCTTATAAAGCCATATTTTGAACAATCTTTGCCACTTTTGGTGTCTGGGTCAATGCACGTCAATACATCTGACACAGTTTTTAGGATACTGAAACTATAAATTCTTAAATTATGAAGAGATGAAAGAATTTTACATGCTTTAATTGGAAAAGAAAAAGGAAAATGATGGTCATAGACTTCAATATGCAATAAAGAGTATAGATAACCCAGGATTTATTGCATGCTATCTGCTGCAGAATTGGAGCATATGGCAATTTTGAATAACAAAGAACCATAGAACTCCTGCAGTGCAGAAGGAGGCCATTTGGCCCATTGAGTCTGCACCAACTTTCTAATAGAGCATCTTACCCAGGCCAGTAGGTTTATATCAAGAGCAGTTAATGTTGCATCAAAAATGAACTCCTTCGTATGTATTATAGAAAAATTCAAATTAAGTTTAACAATGGAAGTGCGGTGTTCCATTCCTGTTGGGCAAGGTAAGTATCATTTGCAGAATATAACACCTCAGGCTTGATTAATATAGATTGCAGTGCTGGGTTAATATTCTGCATTTTTAGTGGGAATATCCTGACGTCAGGTAAATCTTTCAGAATTTTACTCTTCCTAAATGGTTGAAAAAAGACTTTAGGAGAATCCATGATAGGTTCATTGTGTTCACTAGTCAGTGCTGTTCGATAGGGTTTAATTTGGCTGGGGGAGGGAGGCAGAAAACAGCTGAAAGGAACAGAAGTGAGGTTAGAAGAGAGTGATATAAATATTAAAATTAGGAATATCTGAATTTGGGTTTGAGGAAAAATAGCAGTTGTGACGATGGAGTTATTGAACTGAATGTATATGAATGTTTATAAAATAACTTCTAATGATGAGCTGATTGTGACATGGGATTTTGACATGGTTATAAGAACAGATACATGGCTCAAACAAGAGAAAAAGACTTGCATTTCTATTGTATCCTCTGTGAGCACTGGACGTCTCAAAGCATTTTACAGCCAGTGAAGTAGTTTTGAAGTGTAGTTACTGTTATAAAGTATTAAATGTAACAGCCAATATAATCACAGCCAAGTCCTCCAAACAACAATGTGTTAATGATACAATAATCTGTTTTGTGACATTGATTGAAATATTGGTTAGGACACTGGGGATAACTCTCTTGATCATCTTCAAAATATACCAGAGGTTCACTTACATGTACCCGGACATGCAGCTTAGTTCTTATCTGAAAGACGTCACCTCCAATAGTGCAGCATTTCCTCAGGACTGAACATAGAACAGTACAGCACAGAACAGGCCCTTCGGCCCACTACTGCACGGGAACTGGGTATAGGTTGTTAGTTACCAAGTATTCTGGAATGTTAGAGATGGAAAAAAGAGGAGGTGATGTTGCCTGATGAAAGTACTTTGCCAGACCTGAATCTCTCTGGTTTGAGTTAAGGAACGTGAGAGGAGCCATTATATTGTCAGCTCTTTTTTTAAATCAAGCTCCAAATAGCGAGGATGAAATTGTTGAACAAATTTCAAAAGTATGCTGCACAAAGTGAAGTAATATTAAGAGAATTTAATTACCTGAATATAGACAAAGAAAATCATAGTAGGATTAAGGATGACACGGTAGCACAATGGTGCCTCATAGCACCAGGGACATGAGTTCATTTCTGGCCTTGGGTCACTGAGTGGAGTTTGCACATTCTCCCCATGTCTGTGTGGGTTATGGAGAAAGTGAAGGGGCATGGGATACAAGGGGACGTTGCTCTGTGGATTCAGAACTGGCTTGTCCACAGAAGGCAAAGAGTGGTTGTAGATGGGTCTTTTTCAGAGTGGAGGTTGGTCACCATTGGGGTGCCCCAGCGATCTGTTCTGGGACCCTTGCTCTTTGTGATTTTTATAAATGACCTGGATGAGGAAGTGGAAGGATGGGTTGGCAAGTTTGCTGATGACACAAAGGTTGGAGGTGTTGTGGATAGTGTAGAGGGATGTCAGCAGTTGCAACGAGACATAGATAAGATGCAAGACTGGGCGGAGAAGTGGCAGATGGACTTCAACCAGATAAGTGTGTGGTGGTTCATTTTGGCAGGTCGAATAGGATGAAAAAATATAATATTAAGGGTAAGACGCTTGGCAGTGTGGAAGATCAGAAGGATCTTGGGGTCTGGGTTTATAGGACGCTCAAAGCAGCGTCGCAGGTAGAGGCTGTGGTTAAGAAGGCGTATGGAATATTGGCCTTCATCAATAGAAGAATTGAGTTTAGAAATCGGGAGATAATGCTGCAGCTGTATAGGACCCTGGTCAGACCCCACCTGGAGTACTGTGCCCAGTTCTGGTCGCCTCATTAAAGAAAGGATGTGGAAGCCATAGAAAGGGTGCAGAGCAGATTTACAAGGATGTTGCCTGGATTAGGTGGCATGCCTTATGAGGATAAGTTGAGAGAACTAGGTCTTCTCTCGTTGGAGAGGCGAAGGATGAGAGGTGACCTGATAGAGGTGTATAAGATGTTAAGGGGTATTGATAGAGTGGATTCTCAGAGGCTTTTACCCAGGGCTGAAATGGTTGTCACGAGAGGCCACAGGTTTAGGGTGCTGGGGAGTAGGTATAGAGGAGATGTTAGGGGTAAGTTTTTCACTCAGAGGGTGGTGGGTGCGTGGAATCGGCTGCCTGTAGTGGAGGTGGAAGCGGATTCGATTGAGTCTTTTAAGAGACTTTTGGATAGGTTCATGGAGGTTAGTAAGATAGAGGGTTATAGATGAGCCTAGAAGGTAAGGAAATTGTTCGGCGCAACTTGTGGGCCGAAGGGCCTGTTTGTGCTGTAGCTTTTCTATGTTCTATGTTCCCTCTTGGTGCTCCAGTTTCCTCCCACAGTCCAGAGATGTGCTGGTTATGTTGACTGGCCATGCTAAATTGCCCCTTCGTGTTAGGGGGATTGGGCCTGGGTGCGATTGTTGTCAGTGCAGGCTCGATGGGTTGAATGGCTTCCTCCTGCACTGTAAGGATTCTATGATTGTATGAAATGAGAGGACTTTCTATGTGTGCAGTTCAACTTTCTCAAATCAATTCTCCAGTGCAACCAGGAAAGGGAGCATTGTTGAATCTGGTTCTGGAAAATAAGTTGGGGAAGTGAAAAGTGTTTTTGTCAGAGATCACCTAGCTAAGAGTGACCAGAATATAATTCAGAGACCAAAAAACATCAAGTGTAATAATGCTATACTGGCAAGGGTTCAATTTGACTGATTTAAGTAGGAATTTGGCACAAGCCGATTACTAAAACATGATTGTAGGTGACAGCAGAAATAAAAAGATGGAATGGTGGCACTGTGGTTAGCACTGCTGCCTCATAGTGTCAGGGACCTGGGTCCAATTTCAGCCTTGAGTGACTGTGTGTGGAGTTTGCACATTCTCCCCGTGTCTGCGTGGGTTTCCTCCAGGTGCTCTGATTTTCTCCCACAACTCAAAGATGTGCAGGTTAGGTGCATTGGCCATGCTAAATTGCCAAAGAAATGTAGGTGAGAGGGATTAGCAGAGTAAATACGTGGGGCTATGGGGATAGGGCCTTGGTGGGATGCTCTGTTGGAGAGTTGGTGCAGACTTGATGGATCAAATGGCTTCCTGCACTGTTGGGATTCTATGATGATACACAGGTTGACAGTTAAAATAGAAAGGAAAAAGTTAGCTTATGACAAATGTCAGGAGCAAAATTAATTTAATAACCAGGTAAATTACGGAAATTACAAGGGAGAATTGAAAAGTTAAATTGGAAGTCAAAGAGATATTACAAAGTACAGACAAGCAAACCCCAAGCCATCTTATAAAAAAAACGAGTAAGCAGTTCACTAATGCAAATATTAAGCCTATTTGAGACCCAAAAGGAAATCTTCCTGTGGAGGCACGGAACTAAAACATGACTAAAACATTAAACTTATGGGTAGATGTGAAGATTAAATTGAAAGAGGACAGGGATATTATGGGCAGGATAAAAAGAAATAACATGACTGAAAGTTGGTATGTCAAGTTGATACAGTTGGAATGCATCCCTAGTTTTAATTGCTCCATCAATGGTGGCTGTACCTTCAGCTGCTTTGTCCTCAAGCTCTGTCATATGCTCCCTGTATCTCTCCCCCTCACTTCCTGAGACACTCCTTGAAACCTACCTCTTTAACCAAGTTTTTGGCTATCTGCCCTTGTATCTCCTTCTGTGGCTCAGTGTCATACATGTATTCTATAACGTTCCTGTGACATACCATAGGATGCTTCATCACATTAAAGGAGCCATGCAATTTAGCTAGTTATGCAATTAATTGATTGAAAGAAGCAAAGGGAGAAATAGTGATAACAAATGTGAGCTTTTTTGTTGTCATTGAAATAGGAGTTCTGCTGGAGAACTGCATTCAAGAAATGGGAGAGGGGATAAAGCTGAAAAGGCCAGGCCAGTCTGCCCTACTGAGTTGACGGTAGGGAGGTTATTGAAGAACTCTACCTGGGGGACAAAATAATCTTTCATTTGCAAAGGCATGGGTTAATCCTGTAACCAGTGAGAATTGAAAAACGGAGACAATTGCCTCTACTGTTTCTCCCTTTGCTTCTTTCAATTACCAATCAACAGCAGTTTAATTGCATAACCAAGGAGATGGATTGTTAAAGGCAAATCATGTTTGATGAACTTGATTGAATTCTTTTGATGAGATGACAAAGAAGATTGATCAAGGTATTGCAGTAACTGTCAACATGGTGGAAGGTCTTTGACGAAATGCCACAGGAGGCTTATTAAGGAGATATAATTAAAGAGAAATTGTTGATATGGATACAAAATTGGCTCAATAGCTGGAATCACAGGGCAGTGTTGGATGATTGTTTTTCAGACTGGGACGTGGTTTGCTTGCTGTTCCCCAGTAGTCAATTTTGGATTTATAAAGAATCTAATTTCATGTGCATGGAGCAGCATTTTAGATTTTCAGATGATGCAAAATTTTGACAAAGTAGTAGATACTAGCGCAAATAGTTATAGGCTTCAGAATAACGGGCAATTCTCCAGGATGCTAGCCTCAGGTGCGATTCCCAATGACCTGCTGAATTGGGCATGAGGGCCAAATTGGGATTCTCGTTGGACGTCAAACCCATTGCAATTCTTCTGGCCTGCTGCACTTGGTGAGATCAGATTCTCACCCAGAGAGGGTGAGAACCTGATTTAAGCTAATCTACATACATTTCAGTATAATTACTGAGATTGAAGCCTGATGCTCCCCCCCACCACCTCCCCCCGCCCCCCCACCTCCCCTCTGAGGAGGAGCAATATGCCCATGGGCTATGCAGCTGCTGCCAGCGGCAGAATGGGGTTTTTCAAGGGTGTGGGGGCTGTCCCTCAGGATAGGGGTCTTCTCCATGTTGCCTTGGAAAAGTTGGAAATAACTCTTTACATGGTGATTTCGGGTGTTTTTCAGGTAAAATTGTATATTATTGTTTGGTAAAATCCTTGAAGTCATCTGGTCATGTTAAAATCCATGCCCCATGAACACCAGAAACCTTCAAAATGACAGCAATACAATCGGGATTCTACAGTAGGAATTGCACTTGTTTGATTTCAGAAGTCCCAGCTGCTCTGAAACCTCTTAGCTCCTGTCAATCAAAGCAGTTCAGTCAATTTCAATACTGCCAAGCTTCAACATTCAATAGGCTGGGGTTTTTATCCTCGAGGTAGAGGAGGCTGAGGGAAGATCAAATGTAAGTAAATAAAAAATGATGGACCTTGACAGACTGGAATTGAAAGGACCTACTTCTGTTAGCAAAGGCTTCATCAGTGGGCATAGATTAAATGTGATTGGCTGAAGAATTAAAGAGGAGTTAAGGTGAAATTATTTTAATGAGAGTGGGGGTCGGTGGGGATGGGGAGGTGTCTGGTGGATAGATGCAGAAAGCTTATAAGACATGCAATGTACGGCTATGCTTTAGAAGTACCGTGATCGTAGGGGCTTCATGCCATGGACTGAAAAATTGAATCTCTTTCATCCGGCAGACATTTGATGGGCTGACTGGCTGCCTCCTTTGCTATTAATTTCTATAAACCTACAGCCAATTTCCTCACACCATCCAATGATATCCTCAGAAGGACCATTCATATAAATTAACTGAGACATCAAAATAATTTTACAAATGACATACAAGATGGGGATGTAGAATCTTGTCCATTTGGACATTGGCCATTATGTAATTCATTGGCCCTTAGAAGTTTCAAATGTCTGACTTCTGTTGTTGCCCTTACAATTATGACAATAGCACACTTAACAAACATGGCAGATCCTACATGAGAAAACTGTTAATTAAAACACCAGATTCTTTCTGCATGATGATCCTTTCTCCTCATCAATGTTTGCCTTAAGAACAGTTCTTAATATTTCAGTGTAATTCACTGGCACTCTGAAACATCATGAAGAAATGGTAACGTGTCATGCAAAAATGCAAGTTTTTTTTCATGGTTTTCTCACCACATTCACCATCTATGAGTGACATGATGGTCACCAGGAGGTTTGCTGTTATTGGGTTAACTCTCCCTCCCTGTGTGGGGAGTGTTTGCCTTCCAATGATTAGCTGAGACTGGTAACTTGTGAGGCTTTATATGTGCCAATCTATAACACTCTGTTTTGTAATTGTACGGTGCACAAACTCAAAACGCAAGTGCCTTGTGCCACATAGCTATCCCTGTATTAGTTACAATTTTAGAACAACTCCTTATTCTATTATCATGTGTATATGTGAAATGTGAAACCAATGAGATGCAATTCTAATGGGGAAAACTGCAGGTTTATTTCAGTGATATCACATTTTAAATGTACATTGTGTGTAATATTCACTGAGTCTTCTAATTAATTAAATTTTTGAGGAACAATTCAGATATGGGTTTCAGTGATTTTTTTTCTGGGATATTGCTGCAGTTGAGACTGCGAGAAGTAATGCCTTAGTTATAAATCTCACAGATTGCTTTCGTAAAAGATCTATCATGAAGTGCTTCCTGCATTGTTGTGAGGCTGGGTTATTCTTCAGTTATTCTGAGAAAAGGAAAGGCAGGAAGTGTACTTGAATGTCAGCTGAATAGCTGATCGCTGATTCAGGAACCTCACGTGTCTGGCAAGTTTGGCCCGACACAGGCAGGGGCAGTTTTTCCATTCTTGAAAGTTGTTGGATCCCACCTCATTTGCACTGCCAGCGGGAAATGCACTGATTTTCCCACTGGCAGCAGCCCTTAGATTTTATTCAGGAGAATTGCTCCCAACATATATAGAATAGTGAAATGGGCAGAAGCATGGCAGATGGATTTAATGTAGAGAAGTATAAAGTGATGTACTTTGGGAAGACTTATACAGAAAGATTTAAAGATTTATACTGCAAATGACTTTCGAAAAGTGAAATGAGCTGAGACACCTTGGTGCCCATGCATACAAATTCTTAAATGTGACACTAAGTTGATAAGATGGGTTGCCAGGGTTGTAAGTGGAGAAATGAAATATAAAACAAAAGACATTATGCTGGAACTTTATGAATCACGTATTAGGGTTCAGCTGGAGTATTGTGGGGAATTCTGTGCACCAGACTTCAGAAAAGCTGTAATGAGCTTAGAGCGGTTCAGAGCACTTTTACTCGGATGTTGCTAGGGATGAGGAAATAGATGTTGTAAAAGATTGGGCTGTTCTCCTTGAAACAAAGAATGTTATGGGGTGACCTAAGAAAAGCTCTCAAGATAGGCTTCTCTGGTGAGGGGGGGCGGGGGGGTGGGGGTGGGGAGGACTGATTGTTGTCTGGTTGGTGGGGGGGAGGGCAGATCGTTGTCAGGTTTTGGGGGGGGGGGTGGAGGGCCGATCGTTGTCTAGTTGGGAGGGGAGGGAGGTGGGCCAGATATTCTCTGGTGAGGGGGAAGGAGGAGGCGGGTCAGATGTACCTCTGGGGGGCGGGAGGAGTGACACCAGATCGTTCTCTTTGGGGGGAGGGAGAGGGGGGGGAAGAGAGGCGGGTAAGATGCATCTCTGGTGGGGGGGCTGGGGGTCCGCTGCTACTGAGCGGGCGATCGGTGGGGGGGGGAAGGGGGCAGGGGGTCGCGATCGGTCTGGGTAGTGAGGGGGGGGTGTGTGGATAAGGGGGACAGTGATGTCTGTGGGGGCCATCGCTCATGCTTTTCGCTCCCGGGAGCGCTCTGACACGGGCGTGCTTTTTCAAATTTTTTTTGTAACTGCGCATGTGCAGTTCAGAGCTCCAATCGTTTTGGGCACGCTAAGCCCCGCCCACAGCGCAATTCGGATTCGTGATCTTTTTCACACTAAGTGCGTATGGAAGCGCCTGAAAGCAGATTTCCAAGTCTGATCTGAATTGCGCCCAGATTCAGCACTTAGAATGAAAATGGTAAAATCAGGCCCTTTGTGTGTAGAAGTGTAGATCTCTCCTGAATAGTCCAGCCTTTTTTTTAGACTATGCGCCCAGTTCAAGAATCTCCAACCTGTGGAAATAGCTTATCTTTATCGACTTTTTTTCCTATCAATATCTTGACGACTTCAATCAGATCACCCTTAACCTTCTACATTCTGGAGAAAACAGGCCAAATTTGTATAATTTCTTCTCCTATCCTAACACCTGAAGTACAGGTATCATACTTGTAAACCTATGTTGTACTCCCTCCGAGGCCAATACATCCTTCCCAAGGTGTGGTGCCTAGATCTGCTCACAGTACTCAAAGTAAGGTTCTAACCAGGGTTTTGTATAACTGCGGCATAACTTCCACGTCCTAATATTCCAGTCCTTTAGATGTAGAGGCCAGAATTTTATTAGCCGCCTTGATTATTTTCTGCATATGTTTGTGGCATATTAAAGATCTGTGCACCTGAACCCCCAAATCTCTGTGGACAGTATTTAATTTCATACCATCTAGAAAGTACCCAGACCTACCTTTTTTCAGTCCAAAATGGGTAACCTCACACTTGTATACATTGAAATCCGTCTGCCGGAGTATTGCCCATTCACCTTGTCTGTCAATATTTCTTTGTAATTTTATACATCATCTCCGCTGTCTGGCCCCAACACAGATCCTTGTGGGATACCTTTAGTCACATCCTGCCAATTTGACCATCTACCCTTTACCCCTACTTTCTGTCACCTGCCACTTAACCCATTTCCCAGCCATGTCAGTATTTTACCCTCAATTCTGTGGGTTACCTTAGTTAGCAGTGGCCAAGATCTTGGTCAAAGAGGTGGGTTTTAAGAAGTATCTTAAGGATGAAAGTGAAGTGGAGAGGTGTCGGGAACATATTACTGAGCTTGGGGACAAGGCAGCTAAAGGTACAGGCAGCAGTGGTGGAGCAACTAAAATTTGGTGTTGCACAAGAGACTAAAATTGTAAGAACACGAGAGTTTTTGGAGGATTTTCGGGCTGGTGGGGAATACAGAGGGAGGGAGGAGTGAATGTCTCAAATCTGGCTGATATTTGCATGGAATACCGGTTCATGGTGGTGTATAATTTTGTTTACAGGAATGGTATGAGGAGTCACATGCAAGACCCGGTGAGAAAGCAAACTAAAACAGAAAATGCTGGAAAATTTCAGCAGGTTTGACCGCATCTGTGGGGAGAGAATAGAGCCAACATTTCCAGGCTCGATGACCCTTCGTCAGAGAAAGTAAACGAGTCCAGATGTAATATAACACTTATTAAGACTATTTATTACAATAAAGAAAAGACACATATACACGAACAGGACTATAACGATCTAAGACAGTTATGTATAGGAACTGATAAACAAACCCACACAGTTTAGATAGAAATTACCCTTTTGATTCAAAGGATTTTTACGAGACTTGAACTCTTTCAGGACTTCCCTCTTCCCAAGCAACATCCACTTCAATAGATTTATAAGTAAAGGCCAGCTTATAGTTACACACTGTATATGATTGAGGAGTCATTCTGAGGATCGTCTCTTAGAAAAGCGAAGATATGGTTTTAACTGAAGGTTTCTGCACGCTTGCTTCTGGTCTGCTGGCTAGAACTTGGCTTACAGGCTGCTAGGTGGAATCTGCCTCCCTATTTCCACGAAAGGTTGGCAATAATACTATTTTTCCCTTTGATGGTTCTCTCTGTGTATTTGCGTTTGTCCACTCAGTTTCTGTAGTTTTGAAAGATTAGCATATGTATGCCTTCCTTTGGTGGTTCAATCATCTAACTACGGTGTTGGAAGGGTGATGTAATCTTCTGGTCTGGCTGAAGTCTGCTAATCTTGTTACTGGGAGACTCGTATCCTTTTGAAATGCCGGTGGCTTCTAAGCTGCTAGTTTTGCTACATTCTTGGTATTGCTTGTAACTAGGCACATTCATGACAGTGAGGCCATGGAGGGATTTGAAAATGAGGATGAACATTTTAAAATTAAGGCTTTGCTTGACTGGGAGCCGATGTAGGTCAGTATACATGGGTGATCAGAGATGAGGGCTTTCTGCAAGTTAAGATGGGCAGCAGAGTTTTGGATAACTTCTAGTTTATGGAGGGTGAAATGTGGGAGCCCAGCCAGGAATGTGTTGGAATAGTTGAGTCTAAGACATGAGTGAGGGTTTCAGCAGCAGATGAGCTGAGGCAGGAACAAGTTTGGGTAATTTTCTGGAGGTGGAAATAGGCACATAGTGATGGCATGAATATAATGTCAAAAGCTGTGACACCAAGGTAGTGAACAGACTGACTTGATCTCAAACTGACCCAGGGAAAGGGATGGAGTCAGTAGCTAAGGAATGGATAAGAGAAAAATGATGCCTTCTAGTAAATAGGTCAATAATTATAGGTCATAAATTTAAATTAATTGACTGAAACAGTGACGATAATTATTTTTTCACTGAGTTGTTAGTAAGTAGAATGCTCCACCTGAAAGGTTGGTCATAGAGTCAGAGGTTTACAGCATGGAAGCAGGCTCTTCGGCCTAACTTGTCCATGCTACTTTTTTTTAAACCCCTAAGCTAGTCCCAATTGCCGCATTTGGCCCATATCCCTCTATACCCATGTAACTGTCTAAATGCTTTTTAAAAGACAAAATTGTAACCGCCTCTACTACTACCTCTGGCAGCTTGTTCCAGACTCTCACCACCCTCTGTGTGAAAAAATTGCTCCTCTGGACTCTTTTGTATCTCTCCCCTCTCACCTGAAACCTATGCCCTCTCGTTTTAGACTCCCCAACCTTTGGGAAAAGATATTGACTATCTAGTTGATCTATGCCCCTCATTTTATAGACCTCTATAAGATCACCCCTCAGCCTTCTACGCTCCAGAAAAAAAAGTCCCAATCTATCCAACCTCTCCTTATAACTCAAACCATCAAGTCCCAATAGCATCCTAGTAAATCTCTTCTGCACTCTTTCTAGTTTAATATCCTTTCTAAGGATTGCTTGCTAATTTTGTAAATAATACACTGAAACATGTATCGGGTGGTAGCAAGTTGAGATTATTGGAATCTTCTAAAGAACTTGTTGTCAAGCCATAGGTTTCTGATGCTAGAGAATGCAGCGTTAAGTAGACATTCCCATTCGGTTCATTATTGTTCAGGGACCTGACCTGTTCTCAATTGTGAAATGAAGTTTTTTGTTTAGCAAGTAGGATTACCAAAAATGCTAAATTTGGCTAATGAAACTCAAATTTCTTTACAATTCTCTGTTTTTCATCATTTTTCCATTTGCTCCACAATAACTCAGTTGTGACTGTGGTGCTTAATATTTGAGTTAAAGTTGCAGAGATTATGACAAGCTTGGATAGAGTGGATAGTCAGAGTCTTTTTCCAAGGGTCAATTACTCAGGAGCATAGGTTGAAAGTGAAGGGGGAAAGTTGAAAAGAGATGTAAGGGGCAAGTTTTTCACACAGAGTGGTGAATGCCTGGAACGCGCTGCCAGAGGAGGTGGTGGAAGCAGATTCTATGGCAATACTCAGGCATCTGGATAGATACATGAATAGGCAGGGAATAAAGGGATATGGACCATATAGAGGCAAGAAAATATTAGAGAGGCATCTGTGTTGGCACAGACTTGGTGGGCTAAAGGGACTGTTCATGTGCTATACTGTTCTTCTTTTGTTTTTACAATAGCCATGGTGAAAGAGGCAGTGCAAATATGTACTTTTTCTGCCCTCTGAATTTCTATTGCAAGTAATATAAGTTTCAAACTTGAAATGATTTTGTTGCGTTGAATGTAGAAGGGAATGTACCTTGGCTACTGCAAGAGGGCACCGATGCAACTTTTTGGTATTTTAACCACTTCAGGATTTAACAAACTGCATGGATTTCAAACAAAAAGTAACAGAATCAAAGTGCATTTCTAGCACATCATGTGGCATGAATGATGCTTAAATAATATCAAGTTGACCTGGTTCATGGCACTAATGTGATTCAAAAATGCAAATGAAGGCATATATAACATTTTCCTGTGGGCTAATTGTAATTACTTTTCGTTGAAAGTGTTTAAAGAGGTCCATTATGATATTGGCTCAGAAAAGTTAATCTATTAATTTTATTGTTAACTCTTCCTACATTTCCCTTAACCACCAAGGCTTTAAGACCTCTTGTTTGAATGTGCATCTAATTCTATTTGCCTCTGTAGCCTGGCGCTGCAACGTGTACACATTTGCAGAGCTCAAGCAGTATAGAACTTGTATCCAAATAGATATTCTTGCTGTGACATACCCCATCACTAGCAAGACAAATATTATTGTCCACCCCTAATTGTTCTTGAGAAGGAGGTGTTGAACTACTTTCTAGAACTGCTACAGTGAAGGTGCTCCCATCTATGGTGTAGGGAGTTCCAGGATATTGATCCTGTGGTGATACAGGATCAGCAATTTAGTTTTGTGTTAGTAGAGTACATGGGTTTGTGAGGTGCCATCAAAGAAGCCTTGGTGAGTTTAGATGGTATGAGGTCAAACACAGGGAGGGAAATATCACCTACCATCCTCCAACGCCTGATGAATCAACACTCCTCCATGCTGAGCATCACTTTGAATAGCATTGAGACTGGCATGGGCGTAGAACATAGTCTGGCAGATTTCAATATCCATTGCCAAGACTAGCTCAGTAATACTGCAACTAACCAAGTTGTCCAGAAGGACATGACTGTCAAACTAGGTTGTGTTAGGTTGTGAAAGAACCGAGAGAATAAAACCAACTTGACCTCATCATTTCCCATTTACGAGTCATGGACTAACTCTTTATGGCAGTGACCACCGTACAATCCACATGGAGAAGAAATGTTGTCTTCAAAAAGAGGTCCCCTTCCAAGATATTATTTGGCATTACCCCCACGGCAAACAAGATAGAGCTAGAGCAAATCTAGTAGCTCCAAACGATGAGGCACTGAGGGCAATCAGCAGCAGAATTGCATTCTACCAGAATCTGTAACCTCATGATGTAGCATATGCCTCAGTCTACCATCAAGCCAGGGGATCAAACCTGGTTTAATGAGGTGAGTAGAAGAGCATTTCAGAAGCAGCACCAGGCATACTTAAAAGTGAGAGATCAACTTGATGAAACTACAACACAGGGCTACATACATTCTAAATAGCAGAAGCACCATGCCATACACAATGCTGCCAGATTACATTCTATGTCCATGCTATCCTCAAAGTGATGTTCAGCATGGTGGAGTGTTGATTTATCAGGTGTTGGAGGTGATAGGTGGTCTTTCCTTCCCCATGTTTAACCTGATGCCATCAAAATTCTTGGGTTCTGGAATCATGCTGCAGGCTCCCAAGGTCACCCAAAGAGTTAAAGTGTAATTGTACTTTCTCGAATCTCTGGTTGTTTTCAAAAGAAAAAAAAGCATGAATTTCTTTCTCTTTAAGATTATTTTACATTTCTAATAAATCATGTGAAACTTCACATTTGCATGGATTTCCTTTGATGGTAAATTAGTTGTACCATATCTTCAAAGGACAGAAGAATTATGCCAAGTCACGTTCAAACATAAGCCTGCTGGTAAAATATAGGTGAACCTATAAGAGCACAGAAGTCTAATTATTACCAGAGCTTCAGGTTATTAAGTTTAATTACAGGAGTGTGCTTTTCAAGCTTTACCTTGGAAAATTGCCTTGCATTTTATCAAATTAAGAAGTGTATAAATTTGATATCGAGAATAATGGTAATTTGTGTGTTTTTATATACAGGTATAACTTTTGTACATTCTAACTATTGCAAGCTTTTCCTTGAGCCATCTTTTACTTTCAAACCATTGTAACAAGAGTTTCATGATTTGGGTTACATTTTCTATTTCTATTCATCTTCCAATTTTATTTTCACTGATTTTGGGTTTTTTATGATTTTATTTTACTTTATAGTTCAAAATGTTTGAAGATGTTAACTAAATGTTAACTAAAAGCCCCTAACACAAATAAATTGTGTACACAATTTCCCAACCTTGGGAAATTTCTAACATTTATGATAATAGCTGATAGTTCTAGTTACAGTTTTTTTCATTTAATTCCATCTTCAGTGACTGTAGTCAGTACATTATTCAACTGTCAAAATATGCTATTGAACTGTTCTCAGTTTTCCGATCGTTGATACCTCTTTGCATTAGGTTAAAGAGAATGAGAAAATGACAGTTCTCTACCATTTGAATTTCTCTCCCCCCTTCTCCCCCCAAAAACTGCTCTCCTTCAGAGCCTCTCACATTCAAGATATGATAAAAGTTATGGGGTCTTTGTGGTAGAGGTGAATGCCCCAATACTATGTGAGCAGCTAATGATTTTCTGGGGCTGGTGCACATCTAATGCTGTTAGGTGAGCAAGTGGCCCTTTTTGTTATAAAAGCAAGGTTGTCATATTTGTAAAATGTTAAGTATTTAAATTTATCATCTATGCTGTTTTTCTTTCATTTCAAATATGGAGAATGTTGCTGCTTCTGAATAATTTTGGCTTATGATCAACATGTGCCACAAGCCATAAAAAAAATTAGTTCGTAAAGGACTACTGCTAAATTTAGAAGTGAATCTTCAACTGACTATATACTTCTAAGTTTGTTATAGGTGTCATATTAAAAAAGATAATGCTTTTCAATAGAATTTACCAATTACAATTGTTGCTTCAGGTAAAAATTGATGCATAGCATAAATAATACTTACGGATTTATTTTTGTTCCTGGAGAAATTACCGAACTTTTTGCATTATATATTTATGCAGTATAAAAAAATTCTCCTCTGGTATACACATTTTATTTCAGAATTGACATTTCCTCTGTTAGTATTAATTATTTCACTAAATAACTTGTGCTTCTTTGTGCAGACAAATAAAGATCTTGACTTGTCCATCAATGCGTCAAATAATTTCAATTTGAACGTCACTTGGTCCATAGGATCAACAGGTAAGAAATTTTTTTAAAGCAGTTTGAACTGAACAATTTCAATTTGTTCAGCAGGATCAATAATATCTGAAATATAATAGAACATATAGTCAAACCCACAAAACCATTTTTCTCCCAAAGCATTGCTCTTTTAAAGAATTGTTTTTCTGATGTACCAGAACAAAACTTTGTACTGATCTTTGCAAAGCCACTCAATTAGTCTTTGTCAGATGCCCAGAGGGTCTTAAAATCTGAATCTATTGTTTCCATGGTACAATATGAACTGACATCAAGATCCAGGTTCCTCTGGGTTTAGTATTTTAAGCTTAACCTTCCCAAATAGTGAAACTCTAAATTAGGTTACCTTTGATTATCTGCTCCAAATTGTTGTATGTTCTGTTTAAATGTGTCAGCTATATAGCTTGTGTTAAATTGCATTGTTCAATCTAGCAGGGTTCTGTGTACAGAAAATTAAGACGAGCCCATATTCACTTCAACTGTGCATAAAATTCAATGTGTTTATCTAATGCATGATTGACTTGTGCACAATCCTTTTGTTTTGCCACCTTTCATTGTTTGCCCTGTCTAACCACATGTTTTTTGTTTTTTTTCTGTGGTTGCATTCTAATGGGCAGATGAGGTTTAATAGAGTATTAATTTTAGTTTGACCTGTATCAGTGATCTATCTTGGTTCTCCTGGAATGTTATCAAGGCGATGAGACTTGACCCTTTTTTACCTCCTGCTCCCAATGCATAAGAGCTTAAATATTTTTGCCCAAGTGGCATTATCCAAAGTAGCTATCAATTGATATAACCCACTCCAAAGATTTGTTGGTTAGGTTGATTGGCCGTGCAAAATTGCCCCTTAGTGTTAGGGGAACGAGCAAAATAAATACGTGGGGTTACGGGAATAGGGCCAGGGTGAGATTGTTATTGGTGCAGGATTGATGGGGCGCATGGTGGCCTCCTGCACTGCATGGATTGTATGATTCTATCACAGGAACAGTCAAACTAATTTGTATATATTTTACCCCAGCGCAAAATACCTGTGAAAAAGCTGGAAGTTCTGTTATTAAAATGAACTCTGGAAAGATTTAACCATTTGGAAATGACACTAAAATTGCATCTGTTGGAAAGGAAAAACAGTATGCTTTGAAGTGTGGTTTCATAGGAGCGATTGGGTCAATAGGATAAACTTTATCCCGGGATGATTGGTCATTTCTAAGCCTTACTAATATTGTTGGCATAAGGGGGTGCTGTGCAGAACACATCACGTCTAAGTATGATCCTGTTTTCACCTGATATTTACATGCACAACAGCAAATCAAGAGTAGGAATCCTAGTTGATTTTTTTTCCCTCTTTCTCCTCCCCCCTTCTATCTTGTCCCACTATCGCCTGAAACAAAAAATGTGAGGGCCCTTATTGTAAGTTTGACTTGTATCGATCAGTGATTAAACTGGATGCTCTTTTGATCTATATGTTGCAATGCCACATCCTTGGAGACCATTATCCATTGAGTTAACCCTTCCTCCAGTGGATTGGAATTTCCTTGATCTGCCTTGTAGTGATCTTTACGTTGCAGCTTGGGTCACTGTCAGTGCGGAATCTGTATTTTCTCCCCGTGTCTGTTGGATTTCCTCTGGATGCTCAGGTTTTCTCCCACAGTCCGAAAGACATGCTGGTTAGGTGCATTGGCCATGTTAAATTCTCCTTCAGTGTACCCGAACTGGCGCTGGAGTGTGGCGACTAGGGGATTTCCACAGTAACTTCACTGCAGTGTTAATGTAAGCCTGCTTGTGACGCTAATAAATAAACTTTAAAAACATTGACCTCAATTAAGGCAACTTAACTCAAAATTTGCCAGGAATCTCATTAGTTTGTGCTGGGATATAAACACCAGCACATAGCAACACAAACAAATTATTTAAATGGGGGCTTAGCAGCTGTAACTCGGAAGTGGTCAAATGATCAAGGAAATGAATGCGTCGTGACATTTTAGTGTAAAACTGCAAGTCGTGCACACATTTCCTTGAAATCTGCTGCAACTTAGTTTCATGACAGATATTCCAGGGGAATTTAATATTTGCAGAATATTTGAAATTAAAATCAGCTTTAGTTTTGTGCATTTCTTTGATTTTGCTTTATCAAATTTAAAATTAGAAATTATATAAACACAATTTTTGCAGTTGTTTTGTGAAGGATAGGTGTTTCAATGCAGACAAAACTCTACGCACTTGAGGATTTAAGGTATATTTAAAAAGATTGACTACATTTTTCAATTATTGATTGACTTATAGAGTCCAGGTACATAATTCAATTAACTGCATTGCTTTGCATTTCATTTCAGTTTAAATTGTTTTCCAAATGGGACAGCATTAACATTTCTGAAGTGAGAGCATTATGAATTAATATAATTCAAGTTAAGATACCTTCCATCCAACAGCTTTAATTAATTAATGTTCATGCATAATTTCTTTCTGGTCAGGCATTTACTTAATGTTCAAAGGCAGAAGTTACCTGATAATTTACAATGAATCCATATTTCATGTGTGGACCAGCAAAAAAATATAGATTTTTAAAGATGGATTTATAATTTAGCAGTGTTTATGGGTGCTTTTAATCAGGGCCAGGGTCTTTAAAATTGTGGTATGTTGACATATGGATAGCATGCTTTTTATGCAACTTCTTCTGTGGTGTAAGGCAATTAAACCCTTGAACGATGTGCTTCATAACTTCACAGAGTTAATTACTTTTTGTCTTGCATCCTTGCAAGCAATTTTTTTTTAAAAAAAAGCAAACCTAGGGTTTACTTTCTGCTGTTGGAATTCCATTCTGAAGAGTCAAGGCAAACACGAGTGTGGAAACTGTTTTTTGAGATAATTGAATTAATTAATTTATTGAAATAATTTGGCAATCAGTGAAAAGCTGGAACCGAAATCTAACTGAACAGTAACAGCACAAAGACGACAGCTGCAGTTATAGGTCCCAGTTGCTCACAAAATGCAATCATTTTATACAACAGTACTCCATTCTTTTTGGTTAGTACCACTTACCTTGTAGCCTGCTTCTCGCTCTGACTAGTAGAAGTGGCACGTTCTGCTCCCTTTTATAGCAAGTTTCTGTTTTTATTAGATCAAGCTGCAGGGAATTCAGAAATAGCTGTGATATAGAATGTTAACCTGCTCAACCTGTACAGAATGCTGTGCCTCTGTTATACCCGAGGTACAGTATTTCCATATTTCAATGTTATAACAAGATGGCAAGAAAAACGAGAGTTATTTCTGCCCCTCTAGCTATTTATATGTTGAAACAGGTAAACTTCTGCTTCATATCAGCTTCCATTCATGACAATTCTGGTATATTCAGTGTTAATGTATCATTTTGTTTATCCTCTTAGCAGCTAGGGTAAATCAATTTCTGGCAAGAAATCACTCAGGCATCACCCCTCTCGGAGTCCTGCACTTTCAGGAGTCATGAGGTTGCAATTTGTAGTTCACAGATTTTTTTGATGATGAGTTCTTCTTGGTGGAAAAAAAGTTAAATTTTCTCTGTTTCATAATTGGTTGATTCTAACTTGTGAAGCTCAGTTGGCACCTGCAATTGAATTGAAGAGAGAGATGAGAAAAAGAAAGCTCTGTGATGTCTTCAGTTGACAAATGATTTTGTTTTCCCTAATAAGTTTCTTATTGTAGAGATTTCAACTTAGTTTCAACATTTATTCAAAACTGGTTCAATTTTGTTTTTGAAGTAATTTCTTCTCCCCTACACTGTTATGACCAGGATGGGAGGAGTGTGCAGTTTCTCTTGCTCCACACGTCATACCATTAGTGTAAATGTTTAATTCACTCACCAAAATTGTCCATTTGCTACTGCTAGAACAAGAATAAAACAGACTTTAACTAAGCTTCTCCCAACAAACTCAGAATAATTGATTTATTATAAAACAGAAGTTATTTTTGAAACAAGTTACAAGAACTGGTTAACACTCGATTTCTAATTTGGAAGTGTAACAATCTTCCCCTTCTAAAATACCCCAGCAGACACGCACCCCACACACACACACACACACACACACACACACACGCACACACGCACCATACACAATTAGGGCTTATACAGCGATTGCACGGTTAAAGAAAAGTTCATGCAAAGGATAAAGTTTTCAGGATATTGACGTAATTGAACTGGAAGGTCACTTTTCGTGAATTTTGCTCTATTGATTGATAATGTTAACGAGGTAAATTTACTGTTGTAAACTCCTGTTTAACCATGCTGTATATGCTCCATTAAGCATTTGGTGCATTGTCTTCCTGGTTATTAAAACTCACATTCCTCACTTTGCAGCTGGAACAATATCTGGAGAAGAAGTACCTATTATCTCAAAGATGAACATTAAAGAGTACAGAGATGGCTTTTCATATGAAAAGTTTAATTTTCGCAACAATCCGAATATCACATTCTACGTATATGTTAGCAATTTTAGTTGGCCCATCAAAATACAGGTAAGTGATTTTTCAGAAAGGTACCGTAATAGACCTTTAATATCTGCTCAAATCAAAAGTGCAATAATGGATTCTCCTATCCATAAATTGAAAGAGTTAATATTACAAGCACTCTCACCTACTCTTTAAACTTGGGACTTTACAATAATGGGATTTTCATTTTATTCTGTAGACCTGTAAAACATTTGGTATGTAGACCATGAGATGAATGAAGTGCCAAGTGGGCAATAAAAAATGCTGCGCATTGAGGAATTATGAAAGACCAGTTTTATTCCATCAGTTTTCTTTTATTTATAAATTTGTGCCAAACCCAGTGATTAATTTGTACTGTGACTTTTTGTGTTCCCTGTGAGTGGACAGAGTACAAACTGGTCCCACTAAGTGTTCAGCTGTGTTGTTAATGTAACTTTGCTGGGACGCACTGCTATGGAACTTCTGTTTAATGACTGAGAAAGGTGATGACAGACAATTTCAGCAGTATTTGTAGAGTATGGTATTAGAATTTAAATCACTAAATTAGTATGAGGGCATACGGATTGCTGTGTGTACCGTTGTATAATGTAACTTAATTCTTGTTTTATTGTTCATAAATATCAAATTATGACCCAACATGAGCTCTATAAAATACCTGGTGGCATCAAATGATCTGAAGAATTGGCATCATTTATTAATGAGGTACCACAAATTTGGTTACTCTGACTTGACAAATCACAAAGCAATACTTTAAAATAATTCCCTAGTTAATATGGCTGTTTAAAAAATACATAAATATAGTGGAATTTCTGTAACACTTCAGGTTATTTTTTTTTTTGGTAATGTGCATAAACCTACAGCTAAAATCATGTATAGTTATAATTCTAGCAGAACAACGCCACGTGTCTAGTGTTGTGTGGAGACCATTGGACACAGGACTTTGTTCTGCTAACACAATGGATAAATATTGGAGATATTGTTGCGTAGTGCTTATGTTTCTGGACTAGTAATCTTGAGGTCTCGACAGAATGAGAGTTTAAACCTAGCTATGTCAGTTAGAGATTTGAATTCAGTTTTTAAAATAGCCTAGAAGTAAAATGTAATTATAAATAAAAGTGACTGAAGCTTTCAGATGGTCATTAAAAACCCAATTGGTTCACTGATTTCCTTGTGCACAGCTGGGGATCCAAGCACTGATCCATGCAATATCCCACTACTCTCTGCCCGCCAGAATGGAAAAAAGACCCATTTATTCCCATTATCTGTTTCCTGTCTGTCAACCAATACTTGATCCATGCCAATTCATTCCCTCCTATCCCATGTGTTTTAATTTTGCCCACTAACCTCTTAAGACGTCCTTATCAAAAGCCTTTTGACAGTCCATCTGCTGGTTATCCCTTATCCTTTGAGTTACATCCTCAAAAAGCTCCGATAGATTTGTTAAACATGATTTGCCTTTCATAAACCCATGCTGACGTTGTCCAATCAGTAATTTCTGAAAACACACTATACTTTCCTCATACATTCACTTAGTGGGTGAACCCACAAAATGATAGATAAAGTTAGCAATGCTCCCCACCTGCCACTCCATGCTGATCTATTCAGCCCACCCAAGGTGCAACTCCCATCAATAAGGCTGATCTGGAAAAACCCTCTTGCTCGGGACTTCAATGCAAATTCCACCTGGACAAATGAATCGGAATCATTGGACACAACAAACAACTGTGAGGTATTCTTAAACCTGCTTTCTCAATAAGATCCCCAAGACTGACTGAACGAATGGAAACCTTCAGACCATTGTCTAAATCATTTTTCTCCAAACACTCTCATGAGACCCTGCAGAGCAGTTCTGAATGAGACCCAATCTAAGCTGCTCTCTCTGAGATCCCCTCAGATTTACTCTCAGCTCCTCAGAGCCAAGGCCACAGTTTGGGATTTTTTTTTCCAAAACACAATACTGATAGAAGTTGTTTTCTAATAATGTGATTTGAGCAGAAATTTGATTGCCTCAAAAGGATTTGTTTCCTGAGACAACTCCATGGTAATTGACGCATCCATTGCTTGGCAAAAAATATTTAAAATTCCCTCCCAGAAGCATTACAGGGAATCTACTTATTACCATCTTCCACCCCATAAGTCTCTGTATTTGATAGATAATTCTTCTCAGTCATTTCCCTTACATTTACTGCAATTCCACCATCAAACACATCTTTCCCTCCATTTCTTTCCAACATCCTGAAGTGACCATTCCCACCACAACACCCTGGTCCACTGCTCTATCACCTCAAACATCTATTCCTTTCCTATTTAATTGCAGGTGACGCAATTCCTGTCCTTTCGCCCCCTTTCCTGTTGTCCCCCCGCCATTCCGCCTTTCCTTTTGCCACCCCCCCCCCCCGCCATTCCGCCTTTCCTTTCGCCCCCCCGCCATTCCATCTTTCAGGGCCTTAAACACCTCTGGGTGAGTGAGGGATTTACTTGTACTTCTCCCTACCCAGTATACAGTGCTTACTGCTCACAATGTGGTTTACTCTGCATCAGGGAGACCGAAGATAGATTAGGGGATCGTTCTTCTGAACATCTCTATTCTGTCTGTAAGAACGACCCTAGCTCCATCTGACCTATCCACCCTCGCCTCTCTGACCTTGACATCTTGCAGTCAATGTCTGATCAATTATTTTGGAGATTTAAGATAAATCTTTGAGATTCCTTAAATCCATCTTTCTTTCTCTCTCTCTACATAATTAATATTGAATATGCTAACTTACATTTCCTGGTTTAGACTGCTGGTCTGAGTGGGGATTTTTCAGGCTGAATGCTGAAGGAGTCAGGCCATTGCTTGTTCTATTCACAGAGGATCCAGGTGCTCTGTGGAGGACACCATCTGCTTTTGATTTTTAATAACCAATTTGCCTCGCAAAATCCAATACAAAGCTTGTGAGCAAGTGTAAGTGGAATAAACGGTTAGCAATGGCAAACTGGCCAGAAAATCAGGGCTAATGTTTAAAGCAGAAAAAAAATTCTCCAATGCGATGATTGCAAATTTATTCTCTCCCTTTTAGATTAGCACTAAATGATTACTCAGTGCAAACCGGAGTCGTGCACTGACAGCTAACGATTAATGGCTGACGATGAGTAGGGCTAAATTCTCATGCCTCTCCTGACCCTACGCAACCTCACCCCACTGAACATGAAGGCAGAAGCCACAAAAATGCACAAATTGTATGAACACACTTGTGTGAATAATTGCTGAATTGAAATCCAAGCTTATCTCTCGACAGTAAAGATGGTCTATATTGACCATTCTCACAATCTCACTCACCAAGCTCACCTGGGATCTTTTAAGGCAGCCTGCCTCACTCACTGTGGCTATTGCCACGCACTTGTTGCTGGCCTGGATCCACTGCTCTACTCGTTGGTTCCTCATGGCTTGATTCGGTGGTCACGCTTCACTGTTGCTGACTGGGTCCAATAGATCCGGTGCCTGGCACAAACCTGCTCACATCGCTTGCTTGGTGCCTGACCTCATGGCTTGATTGGGCAGCTGTGCCTCGCGCGCTGAGTCTGCTAGTGCCGCTGCCTGGCACAAACCTTCTCGGTGCCTGACTTCGTGACTTGATTGGGCGATCGTGCCTCGTGTGCCTGTTGCTGGCCTGGGTCGGCACAAACCAGTTCACCTGCTCGGCTCCTCCTGGCTTGATTTACAAGCCTCAGCAGCCTCTCCCTCTCTTCTCATCATGGTCTTGTGTGTGTCTCAAGTTAACCATTCGTCACCAGTTTTCCTGCTCTTTCAGACTCGCCAGTCAGGGTTTGATGTCGCTGTGCATTTACTGCTGCAGTGTAATCAGCCTCTGATTGGATGCCCCGTTCACTGCTCTGGTGCAGCCCCCCCCCCCATCCATATTGGTCAGAGCCCTGTGCCAGGGCACAGTGTCTGTGGAAGAGCCTGATTCCCAAGGAGAGGGCAGATACAGACTCTCATTTATTTAGCCTGTTTACTGTGCAGTTCACACAGGAACAGAGATTTACCTGCTGCCTCCATCCTGTGACAACGCCTTTAGAGAGGAGGAGGATCCACTACCGCGGTGACTTTTGCTCGCCTTTCCAGTCCCTCCAGACAAAGCTAACTTTCGATTTAGCTTCATTTCCGATTGGATGATGGTTTCAAGTTCTTGCCCAAGCATCCAGCCCTCAAGTAATTGAAGCTGGAATATAGGACAAAATTGAGGAACAGTAGAAGCCAAGATCCTCATCGAGAGAAAAGTTAAACAGGGTCACCAAGCTCAGGGAGCTGTTTCACTTTCCAACAAGTCTGCTGTTTGAGTAATGTGAGTGAAGCTGTTCAGCCAGTCATAGCTGATTCCTCTTACTGATAGTGCTGTGGATGTTAAAGGTTACGTGGCAGTGACTAGACATTTCTTGATCAAGAAGTGGATTCACCAGTTGTTTGCACAATTGACTGACAATCTTATGAGGAACTAGACCATAAAACCATAAAGTTCTTACAGTTCAGAAGGAGGCTATTCGGCCATCGATTCTACACTCTGTCTGACAGAACATCTTAACCAGGCCACCCCCAGGCCCCCCACCCTATCCCCATAACCCAGCGGATTTAGCAGGTCCAATCCACCTAATCTGCACATCTTTGAACTGTGGGAGGAAACCAGAACACCCAAAGGAAAATGTTGGTGTTGGAAATAAATATTTCACATTTTACAGTTTTGGTCTCCTTACTTGAGAAAGGATCTGCTGAGAAAAATATCAGCCATGATTGAATGGCGGAGCAGACTCAATAGGCCGAGTGGCCTAATTCTGCTCCTTGGTTTTATGGTCTTATGGCACTAGAGGGGGTGCAGAGAAGATTCACTAGGTTGATTCCGGAGTTGAGAAGGTTGGCTTATGAGCGTAGACTGGGACTATACTCATTGGAATTCAGAAGAATGAGGGTAGCTCTTATAGAACCATATAAGATTATGAAGGGAATAGATAAGATAGAAGCAGGGAAGTTGTTTCCACTGGCAGGTGAAACTAGAACTAGGGGGCATAGCCGCAAAACAAGAGGGAGCAGATTTAGGACTGAATTGAGGAGGAACTTCTTCACCCCAAGGGTTGTGAATCTGTGGAATTCCCTGCCCAGTGAAACAGTTGAGGCTACCTCATTGAATATTTTTAAGGCAAGGATAGATACATTTTTGAACAGTAAAGGATTTGAGGGTTATGGTGAGTGGGCGGGTAAGTGGAGTTGAATCCATGAAAAGATCAGCCATGATCTTATTGAATGGCGGAGCAGGCTCGAGGGGCCAAATGGCCTACTCCTGCTCGTAGTTCTTATGTTCTTATGTCACATTACAGAAGTGACAGGTACTCTTAAGATTTAAGTTTAGGCTAAGATGCGTAGTCTGAGAAATGTAGAAGCAATTTTATTCTCTGAAAAAACTGTGCCACATGATCTGGGAATGCTAATTGATAACATTGAGCAAAGAGGCTGGAATTTTGCCATCCTGCCCACCACAGGAATCAGAGAGGGCCAGGGTTGCACCATGGAAAGTCCATTGACCCTCTGGTGGGATTTTATGGTTTCGGGACAAGCAAGGCCACAAAAACCTGACTTGAGTGCAAAGTATTGTTCATCAGTTTGGGAGAATCTCCACTTGGAGTGAGTAAGCTGACCTGGGCATGAAATTTGACCCCAGTGCATTCTCTATAGTACAAAGTTCTCTCTAATTATTTATTGGTCCTGGTAATTGTTTGGTCACTGATGAGGGGAGACGGTGGTATAGTGGTAGTATTACTGGACCAGTAATCCAGAGGCCCAAACTCGGGTCACAGGTTCAAATCTCATCATGGTAGTTGATGAAATGTAATAATAAAATCTGGAATTGAAAGCTGATCTCTGCAATAATGTCTAGCAATCTCAGAAACCATTGCCAATCGTCATAAAAGCCACTAATCCTTTCGGGATGAACATCTGCCATCCTAGTCTGACCTACATGTGATTCCAGACCCATTGGAATGTGGTTGACTTTTCCAAGCAAGCCATTCAGTTCAAGGGCAACTAGCAATGGGTAGCATTGCCTTAGTAAGAAGTTTAACAACACCAGGTTAAAGTCCAACAGGTTTATTTGGTAGCAAAAGCCACACAAGCTTTCGAGGCTCTGAGCCCCTTCTTCAGGTGAGTGGGAATTCCCACTCACCTGAAGAATTCTCAGTAGAGTCTGAAGAAGGGGCTCAGAGCCTCGAAAGCTTGTGTGGCTTTTGCTACCAAATAAACCTGTTGGACTTTAACCTGGTGTTGTTAAACTTCTTACTGTGTTTACCCCAGTCCAACGCCGGCATCTCCACATCATGACTAGCATTGCCTTGCCAGTGGTCCCCACATCCTATGGCAGAATAAATTTTTAAAAATTAAGTGGTGGTGATGAGCCACCTGTTTAGCTCTAATGGAATGGCTTGCCAGACCATTTAAGAGGGATGTGAGTCAACCAAATTAGAGTAGAGTCTGGGTCTGAATGAATCTGGAGTTACATACATGCCAAAATGGAAAGGATACCAGATTTCCTCCCCCTCAAGGACATTAGAGAGCCAGATGAGTTTTTGCAACAAACCGTCAGCTTCTTCATCACTGTCGTCAAATACCTTATTATTCACCTTTTTATTCAGCATTATGCATAATTCTCATTTACACTTCATATTTTATTGATAAATAATACATTAATTAATTAATTGCTGCAATTTCCCTGCAGCCTTGAAATTGTTACAGATGTTAGTGGATTCATTGATTTATATTCTTCATCTCTTTTAATGAATTTCTTGTCTCATTTATTTTAATATTGGTTGTGCTTTGGTTAAAATAGTGGACAGAGGAATGTGATAGCAACTCATTAAGTGATCATCCATTAATATTGGCACAGTAATTTCGGAAATTCTTAAAGCAATATGAATGTATTGGTGGAATTCCGTTTCCTGTGCAATTTGAAAAGAGACACTCAACACACCTTTGTATTTTTGGAATTTGCTTTTTTTTTTTCCCTTGACCACCTTTCCTTCCCTAAAACCCTGATGACTTAATTATATTGGTGTTGTTACAAACAGGAGAAAGGGGTATGATTGGCCCCATTGCTCCACAGGTTACATCATTGGTTTAAAAACTCAATTCATTCACCAAAGTGGCCAATTGTTTACCTTCGCTACTGTTACCCAGAACAAAAGACTTTAACCAGGCATCTTTCAATAAACAACAACTTTATTAGTTTATTATAAAACCAGTCTTGTCAAATAGAAAGGCAAAGCTTATTGACATGCAGTATGAAATATGAAACTATACTCCTTACTCTTTGGAGATACCCTAAGTGTGACTCAAACATGTGCGCATGCATACACACACATGCACACATATACACACACCCCTGACAGTTCAAGGAAAAATGAAAGATGGTGTCTATTCCATCATGTCACAAGTAGAAACCATCCATTGCCTTGGGTGTGAAGTGGAAGCTCAGACTGAAATCATGTAAGCTCAGCTTGTTGGCGTGCAAGCACAGCTTTCCACCTTGCAGACTCAGATTGCTTCTTTTGACAGGTGACAGTGAATCTTTGGAGCACAAGTCTGCTGTCCTCTCTCAAGAAGACAGCTCTTGGCGACCATCCTCTGGGTATTAGAGGCCATAAGAGCCCCATCCAGACTTTTCTATGTGGACTGGTGCAGTGATAGAATTGGTCATTGAGACCCAAGGCAACATGTGGGACTCTGGCTGAGGCTGAAACAACATGTGAAAATTGGAAGTGCTTTGAGCAGAGTCCCCATTCCATTCTGCGCTCCCCCCCCCCCCCTCTCCCCAGCCCTTACCATAACCCCTCTTATGGCCCACCTGTACTTCCTTGCCATCAGTGAGCTGGAGAGCAATTTTGCTGCAGATCACTGGGCCGATGAATGGCCAAGGCTAGTTTAGTTCTATTTAAGATGGCATTTATAGTGTGACAGCCATTGATGAGGGCCTGCTTGCACTTATTTGTTTGCCACACTGGATGCTTCATGCCGGTAGGCATTCCTTCCATGGACAAAGACATCATCACAAATGCCTGTGACATCATGTCATTTATGCTTTCTAGATAGATTCAGCTAATCTCTGCAAGTCTGAAAAGTGTGGCCAGAAAACCTTCCAATGCACCTTAGGTTCTTCTCTGCAGCTCCAGGGATAACCCTGTTTTCAGTGGCCCAGTAAGTTCAGCATGCGTCTTATGCTGAGCAAAGTTGGGGCTTCCTGCAGCCTTCAGTGACACCCTCCACACTGGTGGTGACTCTGTCTCCATCATCCGTGGTTATTCACTTGTAATGTCTGCGTGTCAGCAGTTGAAAACCCAACCAGTCTCTCCTAGGTGTGACGACAGACCAGAGGTGTGAGTAGGTGTCTGGACCATATGAGTCCAGTGATGATTCAAACTCAGTGTTGGGAGTTGAAACCTGTGGATCATCATCATCACTCCTGCACAACCTAACTGGAAGGCAGATGTAAATCCAGTGCCTATATTAAGAAGCCACCGACGGGCTGCATTTCTGGGCTTCCTATGCGTTACCAGACCCCCCAAATTGCTCCCAGTGCGTTCTCAAGTTGAAATCCTCCACATTGTTTCTTCTTGATGGCTATTAATTGAGAGCAATGATAATGAAAAGAATTCTCATTCTGTGCATACGTTGGTAGAGGTATCTTCTGAACATTTATTCCTGTAGGATGCACTTGCCTTGGGGAAGCTTTGGGCAAACGTCTGCTGCTATAGTTCTTGACAGATTTGAATCATATCTGGGGAATGCATTGAAGTGAATGGGACCACACCACCACAAATAATCTTGATGCATAAATATATATCATTAGCATTGACTGAGAAGTACAACTCTGTCAAAACAAATGATCAGGGACAATAATTACTTATCACTACCAGTTATTTCTGTGGTTAAATTTGAAGAATATCACGTGTTTTGAGATTTGGAATGTTTATTTTATCTCCAAAGTATAAGATTCAGCTTTAATGAATTTCAAATGAAAGCTCTGCTTTGTGTGTACAGAAGGGTGCAGTCTTGGCTTTCTCAGATAACATTTTAGTATGAAGTGTGCAATCGTATAGTTAGCCTGATGTGAAATCGTACAAAGAATGACTGTATTTTGTTGACTTTGTTGATTTTAGTCAAATCTAAACATATGAACACCTCCTCTGGCACACAAACATACACCCTGCCTCACATGCACTCACCCACACTTCACGCACACATGTACCCTCTCTTGCACACACGTGCACCCCTCTCTCGCGCACAAATGCACAAATCCCTCTATCGTGCACACGCTCTCCACACACCCCTCGCGCGCACACGCTCTTCATACCCCTCTCGCATGCACACGCTCTCCATATCCCCCTCTGTTGTACCTGTTAATTCTCAGATACTTTCGACCAGTTTGCTTACTCCAAGGTTTTACCCCGGTGCCCTTATTTGCAAGATGAACAAAGGACAAACACAAGTAAAGGTTCAACAAGTTTATTAATAATAATACTATTAACCCTTAAATTACCCACATAAAACAAGAGGATACCCCAGATTCAAGTATACTACCAGCAAAGATGGTTTGGTTAAACTGCAGGCCCGATTCTGAGTCCCTCTGGTCTGTCGTCATGAAGGTGAGTCTCGATGACAGCTTCTTCCTTCCTTCCTACTCTGGTCAGTCTTCCGAATGGTCAAGGTCGCCTCCCTCGTTGAGTCTTCACTGCTGATGTGTCTGAGATGTGGACCTCAATCCCCCTGCCTGCTTGCCTTTCCAGAAACTTCTCTGGCTTCCGGCCAATCAAATCCCAGAAGGGGGTTGCAATACCCAGTGGGTTTTTTGATGTCTGCCTGACAGGACACCAGGGTCCGCCCCCAGGTGTCCAGCTCCATGCTGTTGCTTACATGTAACCTGTTATCAGAAAAGGTAACTGCAGGAACTCTCGGTGACAGAAAGTCTGGGCCTCTAGCAATAGGCCGGTGCATTTCAATGGGGTGCAATGATCTCCTGCTAAGTATCAGTAGAGTCCAACGACCTTTGATGGGTGATTGATGGGTCAGGCCCAGACATGTTTTTGCATTTGTACAACTGGCCTGCCCGAGGTTTGATTGTTTGATTTTAATATGCCCAATTCTTTAATTTAGGATATCCAATTTAATCAGCCTTAAAACAAGGCCCTGATTATATCACCACATCTCGCGCGTACGCTCTCCATAGCCCTCTCGCACGCACGCTCTCTCTACCACTCCAGCGCGCGGGCCCTCTCTGTACCCTGCTCACGCGTGTGCCCTCTCCGTGCCCCTCTCGCGCGCGTGCCCTCTCCGTGCCCCTCTCGCGCGTGTGCCCTCTCCGTGCCCCTCTCGCGCGCGTGCCCTCTCTGTGCCCCCCTCGCGCGCGTGCCCTCTCCGTGCCCCTCTCGCGCGCGTGCCCTCTCCGTGCCCCTCTCGCGCGCGTGCCCTCTCCGTGCCCCTCTCGCGCGCGTGCCCTCTCCGTGCCCCTCTCGCGCGCGTGCCCTCTCCGTGCCCCTCTCGCGCGCGTGCCCTCTCCGTGCCCCCCTCGCGCGCGTGCCCCCTCCGTGCCCCCCTCGCGCGCGTGCCCTCTCCGTGCCCCTCTCGCGCGCGTGCCCTCTCCGTGCCCCTCTCGCGCGCGTGCCCTCTCCGTGCCCCTCTCGCGCGCGTGCCCTCTCCGTGCCCCTCTCGCGCGCGTGCCCTCTCCGTGCCCCTCTCGCGCGCGTGCCCTCTCCGTGCCCCTCTCGCGCGCGTGCCCTCTCCGTGCCCCTCTCGCGCGCGTGCCCTCTCCGTGCCCCTCTCGCGCGCGTGCCCTCTCCGTGCCCCTCTCGCGCGCGTGCCCTCTCCGTGCCCCTCTCGCGCGCGTGCCCTCTCCGTGCCCCTCTCGCGCGCGTGCCCTCTCCGTGCCCCTCTCGCGCGCGTGCCCTCTGCGTGCCCCTCTCGCGCGCGTGCCCTCTGCGTGCCCCTCTCGCGCGCGTGCCCTCTGCGTGCCCCTCTCGCGCGCGTGCCCTCTGCGTGCCCCTCTCGCGCGCGTGCCCTCTGCGTGCCCCTCTCGCGCGCGTGCCCTCTGCGTGCCCCTCTCGCGCGCGTGCCCTCTGCGTGCCCCTCTCGCGCGCGTGCCCTCTGCGTGCCCCTCTCGCGCGCGTGCCCTCTGCGTGCCCCTCTCGCGCGCGTGCCCTCTGCGTGCCCCTCTCGCGCGCGTGCCCTCTGCGTGCCCCTCTCGCGCGCGTGCCCTCTGCGTGCCCCTCTCGCGCGCGTGCCCTCTGCGTGCCCCTCTCGCGCGCGTGCCCTCTGCGTGCCCCTCTCGCGCGCGTGCCCTCTGCGTGCCCCTCTCGCGCGCGTGCCCTCTGCGTGCCCCTCTCGCGCGCGTGCCCTCTGCGTGCCCCTCTCGCGCGCGTGCCCTCTCCGTGCCCCCCTCGCGCGCGTGCCCTCTCCGTGCCCCCCTCGCGCGCGTGCCCTCTGCGTGCCCCTCTCTTGCGCGTGCCCTCTGCGTGCCCCTCTCGCGCGCGTGCCCTCTGCGTGCCCCTCTCGCGCGCGTGCCCTCTGCGTGCCCCTCTCGCGCGCGTGCCCTCTGCGTGCCCCTCTCGCGCGCGTGCCCTCTGCGTGCCCCTCTCGCGCGCGTGCCCTCTGCGTGCCCCTCTCGCGCGCGTGCCCTCTGCGTGCCCCTCTCGCGCGCGTGCCCTCTGCGTGCCCCTCTCGCGCGCGTGCCCTCTGCGTGCCCCTCTCGCGCGCGTGCCCTCTGCGTGCCCCTCTCGCGCGCGTGCCCTCTGCGTGCCCCTCTCGCGCCCGTGCCCTCTGCGTGCCCCTCTCGCGCCCGTGCCCTCTCCGTGCCCCTCTCGCGCCCGTGCCCTCTGCGTGCCCCCCTCGCGCCCGTGCCCTCTCCGTGCCCCCCTCGCGCGCGTGCCCTCTCCGTGCCCCCCTCGCGCGCGTGCCCTCTCCGTGCCCCCCTCGCGCGCGTGCCCTCTCCGTGCCCCCCTCGCGCGCGTGCCCTCTCCGTGCCCCCCTCGCGCGCGTGCCCTCTCCGTGCCCCCCTCGCGCGCGTGCCCTCTCCGTGCCCCCTCGCGCGCGTGACCTCTCCGTGCCCCCCTCGCGCGCGTGACCTCTCCGTGCCCCCCTCGCGCGCGCGCCCTCTCCGTGCCCCCCTCGCGCGCGCGCCCTCTCCGTGCCCCCCTCGGCGCGCGCCCTCTCCGTGCCCCCCTCGCGCGCGCGCCCTCTCCGTGCCCCCCTCGCGCGCGCGCCCTCTCCGTGCCCCCCTCGCGCGCGCGCCCCTCTCCGTGCCCCCCTCGCGCGCGCGCCCTCTCCGTGCCCCCCTCGCGCGCGCGCCCTCTCCGTGCCCCCCTCGCGCGCGCGCCCTCTCCGTGCCCCCCTCGCGCGCGCGCCCTCTCCGTGCCCCCCTCGCGCGCGCGCGCCCTCTCCGTGCCCCCCTCGCGCGCGCGCCCTCTCCGTGCCCCCCTCGCGCGCGCGCCCTCTCCCGTGCCCCCCTCGCGCGCGCGCCCTCTCCGTGCCCCCCTCGCGCGCGCGCCCTCTCCGTGCCCCCCTCGCGCGCGCGCGCCCTCTCCGTGCCCCCCTCGCGCGCGCGCCCTCTCCGTGCCCCCCTCGCGCGCGCGCCCTCTCCGTGCCCCCCTCGCGCGCGCCGCCCTCTCCGTGCCCCCTCGCGCGCGCGCGCCCTCTCCGTGCCCCCTCGCGCGCGCGCCCTCTCCGTGCCCCCCTCGCGCGCGCCCTCTCCGTGCCCCCCTCGCGCGCGCGCCCTCTCCGTGCCCCCCTCGCGCGCGCGCCCTCTCCGTGCCCCCCTCGCGCGCGCGCCCTCTCCGTGCCCCCCTCGCGCGCGCGCCCTCTCCGTGCCCCCTCGCGCGCGCCGCCCTCTCCGTGCCCCCCTCGCGCGCGTGCCCTCTCCGTGCCCCCCTCGCGCGCGTGCCCTCTCCGTGCCCCCCTCGCGCGCGTGCCCTCTCCGTGCCCCCCTCGCGCGCGTGCCCTCTCCGTGCCCCCCTCGCGCGCGTGCCCTCTCCGTGCCCCCCTCGCGCGCGTGCCCTCTCCGTGCCCCCCTCGCGCGCGTGCCCTCTCCGTGCCCCCCTCGCGCCCGTGCCCCCTCCGTGCCCCCCTCGCGCCCGTGCCCCCTCCGTGCCCCCCTCGCGCCCGTGCCCCCTCCGTGCCCCCTCCGTGCCCCCCTCGCGCCCGTGCCCCCTCCGTGCCCCCCTCGCGCCCGTGCCCTCTCCGTGCCCCCCTCGCGCGCGTGCACCTCTCCGTGCCCCCCTCGCGCGCGTGCCCTCTCCGTGCCCCCCTCGCGCGCGTGCCCTCTCCGTGCCCCCCTCGCGCGCGTGCCCTCTCCGTGCCCCCCTCGCGCGCGTGCCCTCTCCGTGCCCCCCTCGCGCGCGTGCCCTCTCCGTGCCCCCCTCGCGCGCGTGCCCTCTCCGTGCCCCCCTCGCGCGCGTGCCCTCTCCGTGCCCCCCTCGCGCGCGTGCCCTCTCCGTGCCCCCCTCGCGCGCGTGCCCTCTCCGTGCCCCCCTCGCGCGCGTGCCCTCTCCGTGCCCCCCTCGCGCGCGTGCCCTCTCCGTGCCCCCCTCGCGCGCGTGCCCTCTCCGTGCCCCCCTCGCGCGCGTGCCCTCTCCGTGCCCCCCTCGCGCGCGTGCCCTCTCCGTGCCCCCCTCGCGCGCGTGCCCTCTCCGTGCCCCCCTCGCGCGCGTGCCCTCTCCGTGCCCCCCTCGCGCGCGTGCCCTCTCCGTGCCCCCCTCGCGCGCGTGCCCTCTCCGTGCCCCCCTCGCGCGCGTGCCCTCTCCGTGCCCCCCTCGCGCGCGTGCCCTCTCCGTGCCCCCCTCGCGCGCGTGCCCTCTCCGTGCCCCCTCGCGCGCGTGCCCTCTCCGTGCCCCCCTGGCGCGCGTGCCCTCTCCGTGCCCCCCTGGCGCGCGTGCCCTCTCCGTGCCCCCCTGGCGCGCGTGCCCTCTCCGTGCCCCCCTCGCGCGCGTGCCCTCTCCGTGCCCCCCTCGCGCGCGTGCCCTCTCCGTGCCCCCCTCGCGCGCGTGCCCTCTCCGTGCCCCCCTCGCGCGCGTGCCCCCTCCGTGCCCCCTCCGTGCCCCCTCGCGCCCGTGCCCCCTCGCGCCCGTGCCCCCTCCGTGCCCCCCTCGCGCCCGTGCCCCCTCCGTGACCCCCTCGCGCCCGTGCCCCCTCCGTGACCCCCTCGCGCCCGTGCCCCCTCCGTGACCCCCTCGCGCCCGTGCCCCCTCCGTGACCCCCTCGCGCCCGTGCCCCCTCCGTGACCCCCTCGCGCCCGTGCCCCCTCCGTGACCCCCTCGCGCCCGTGCCCCCTCCGTGACCCCCTCGCGCCCGTGCCCCCTCCGTGCCCCCCTCGCGCCCGTGCCCCCCACGCGCCCGTGCCCCCTCCGTGCCCCCCTCGCGCCCGTGCCCCCTCCGTGCCCCCCTCGCGCCCGTGCCCCCTCGCGCCCGTGCCCCCTCCGTGCCCCCCTCGCGCCCGTGCCCCCCTCGCGCGCGTGCACCTCTCCTTGCCCCCTCTCCTCGCCCCCCTCGCGCGTGTGCCCTCTCCGTGCCCCCCTCGCGCACGTGCACCTCTCCTTGCCCGCCTCTCCTCGCCCCCCTCGCGCGTGTTCCCTCTCCGCGCCCCTCTCGCGCGCGCGTGCCCTCTCCGCGCCCCTCTCGCGCCCCTCTCGCGCGCGCGTGCCCTCTCCGCGCCCCTCTCGCGCGCGCGTGCCCTCTCGCGTGCGCGTGCCCTCTCCGCGCCCCTCTCGCGCGCGCGTGCCCTCTCCGCGCCCCTCTCGCGCGCGCGTGCCCTCTCCGCGCCCCTCTCGCGCGCGCGTGCCCTCCCGGCGCCCCTCTCGCGCGTGCGTGCCCTCTCCGCGCCCCTCTCCCGCGCGCGTGCCCTCTCCGCGCCCCTCTCGCGCGCGCGTGCCCTCTCCGCGCCCCTCTCGCGCGCGCGTGCCCTCTCCGCGCCCTTCTCGTGCGCGCGCCCTCTTCGCGCCCCTCTCACGCCCCTCTCGCGCGCGCCCGCCCTCTCCGCGTCCCTCTCGCGCGCGCCCGCCCTCTCCGCGCGGGCTCGCCCTCTCCGTGCCCTCCCAGCGCCCCTCTCTCGCGCGCCCGCCCTCCCCGCGCCCCCCTCGCGCCTCCGCCCTCTCCGCGGCCCCCTCGCGCCCCCGCCCTCTCCGCGCCCCCGCCCTTTCCGTTCCCCCCTCGCGCCCCCGCCCTCTCCGCGCCCCTGCCCTCTCCGCGCTCCCTCGCGCCCCCGCCCTCTCCGCGCCCCCGCCCTCTCCGCGCCCCCCTCGCGCCCCCGCCCTCTCCACGCCTCCCTCGCGCCCCCACCCTCTCCGCGCCCCCGCCCCCTCCGAGCCCCCCTCGCGCCCCCGCCCTCTCCGCGCCCCCCTCGCGCACCCGCCCTCACCGTGCCCCCCTCGCGCCCCCGCCCTCTGCGCGCCCCCCGCGCCCCCACCCTCTCCGCGCCCCCCTCGCGCCCCCGCCCTCTCCACGCCCCTCTCGCGCCCCTACCCTCTCCGTGCCCCCCTCGCGCCCCCGCCCTCTCCCTGCCCCCCTCGCCCCCCACCCTCTCGGTGCCCCCCTCGCGCCCCCGCCCTCTCGGTGCCCCCCTCACGCTCTCGCCCTCTCCATGCCACCCTCGCGCTCTCGCCCTCTCCGTACCCCCCTCGCGCTCTCGCCCTCTCCGTGCCCCCCTCGCGCTCTCTCCGTGCCCCCCTCGTGCCCCTGCCCTCTCTGTGCCCCCCTCGCGCCCCTGCCCCCTCCGTGCCCCCCTCGCGCCCCTGCCTTCTCCATAGCCTCCTCGCGCCTCTGCCTTCTCCGTACCCCGTGGCCATCCGGCCCCCCGCCCGCCCACCCCATGGCCCCCTCGCCCGCCCGCCCGCTCCGTGGCCCCTCACCCGCCCTCCCCGTGGCCCTCTCGCCCGCCCGCCCGCTCCGTGCCCCCCTTACGCGCGTGCCCTCTCCGTGCCCCCCTCGCGCGCGTGCCCTCTCCGTGCCCCCCTCGCGCGCGTGCCCTCTCCGTGCCACCCTCGCGCGCGTGCCCTCTCCGTGCCCCCCTCGCGCGCGTGCCCTCTCCGTGCCCCCCTCGCGCGCGTGCCCTCTCCGTGCCCCCCTCGCGCGCGTGCCCTCTCCGTGCCCCCTCGCGTGCGTGCCCTCTCCGTGCCCCCCTCGCGCGCGCGCCCTCTCCGTGCCCCCCTCGCGCGCGTGCCCTCTCCGTGCCCCCCTCGCGCGCGCGCCCTCTCCGTGCCCCCCTCGCGCGCGCGCCCTCTCCGTGCCCCCCTCGCGCGCGCGCCCTCTCCGTGCCCCCCTCGCGCGCGCGCCCTCTCCGTGCCCCCCTCGCGCGCGCGCCCTCTCCGTGCCCCCCTCGCGCGCGCGCCCTCTCCGTGCCCCCCTCGCGCGCGTGCCCTCTCCGTGCCCCCCTCGCGCGCGTGCCCTCTCCGTGCCCCCCTCGCGCGCGTGCCCTCTCCGTGCCCCCCTCGCGCGCGTGCCCTCTCCGTGCCCCTCTCGCGCGCGTGCCCTCTCCGTGCCCCCCTCGCGCGCGTGCCCTCTCCGTGCCCCCCTCGCGCGCGTGCCCTCTCCGTGCCCCCCTCGCGCGCGTGCCCTCTCCGTGCCCCCCTCGCGCGCGTGCCCTCTCCGTGCCCCCCTCGCGCGCGTGCCCTCTCCGTGCCCCCCTCGCGCGCGTGCCCTCTCCGTGCCCCCCTCGCGCGCGTGCCCTCTCCGTGCCCCCCTCGCGCGCGTGCCCTCTCCGTGCACCCCTCGCGCGCGTGCCCTCTCCGTGCCCCCCTCGCGCGCGTGCCCCCTCCGTGCCCCCTCCGTGCCCCCCTCGCGCCCGTGCCCCCTCCGTGCCCCCCTCGCGCCCTTGCCCCCTCCGTGCCCCCCTCGCGCCCGTGCCCCCTCCGCGCCCGTGCCCCCTCCGTGCCCCCCTCGCGCCCGTGCCCCCCTCCGTGCCCCCCTCGCGCCCGTGCCCTCTCCGTGCCCCCCTCGCGCGCGTGCACCTCTCCTTGCCCCCCTCGCGCGTGTGCCCTCTCCGTGCCCCCCTCGCGCGCGTGACCTCTCCGTGCCCCCCTCGCGCGCGTGCCCTCTCCGTGCCCCCCTCGCGCGCGTGCCCTCTCCGTGCCCCCCTCGCGCGCGTGCCCTCTCCGTGCCCCCCTCGCGCGCGTGCCCTCTCCGTGCCCCCCTCGCGCGCGTGCCCTCTCCGTGCCCCCTCGCGCGCGTGCCCTCTCCGTGCCCCCCTCGCGCGCGTGCCCTCTCCGTGCCCCCTCGCGCGCGTGCCCTCCTCGCGCGCGTGCCCTCTCCGTGCCCCCCTCGCGCGCGTGCCCTCTCCGTGCCCCCCTCGCGCGCGTGCCCTCTCCGTGCCCCCCTCGCGCGCGTGCCCTCTCCGTGCCCCCCTCGCGCGCGTGCCCTCTCCGTGCCCCCCTCGCGCGCGTGCCCTCTCCGTGCCCCCCTCGCGCGCGTGCCCTCTCCGTGCCCCCCTCGCGCGCGTGCCCTCCTCGCGCGCGTGCCCTCTCCGTGCCCCCCTCGCGCGCGTGCCCTCTCCGTGCCCCCCTCGCGCGCGTGCCCTCTCCGTGCCCCCCTCGCGCGCGTGCCCTCTCCGTGCCCCCCTCGCGCGCGTGCCCTCTCCGTGCCCCCCTCGTGCGCGTGCCCTCTCCGTGCCCCCCTCGCGCGCGTGCCCTCTCCGTGCCCCCTCGCGCGCGTGCCCTCTCCGTGCCCCCCTCGCGCGCGTGCCCTCTCCGTGCCCTCTCCGTGTCCCCCTGGCGCGCGTGCCCTCTCCGTGCCCCCCTCGCGCGCGTGCCCTCTCCGTGCCCCCCTCGCGCGCGTGCCCTCTCCGTGCCCCCTTCGCGCGCGTGCCCTCTCCGTGCCCCCTTCGCGCGCGTGCCCCCTCCGTGCCCCCTCGCGCCCGTGCCCCCTCCGTGCCCCCCTCGCGCCCGTGCCCCCTCCGTGCCCCCCTCGCGCCCGTGCCCCCTCCGTGACCCCCTCGCGCCCGTGCCCCCTCCGTGACCCCCTCGCGCCCGTGCCCCCTCCGTGACCCCCTCGCGCCCGTGCCCCCTCCGTGACCCCCTCGCGCCCGTGCCCCCTCCGTGACCCCCTCGCGCCCGTGCCCCGTCCGTGACCCCCTCGCGCCCGTGCCCCCTCCGTGACCCCCTCGCGCCCGTGCCCCCTCCGTGCCCCCCTCGCGCCCGTGCCCCCTCCGTGCCCCCCTCGCGCCCGTGCCCCCCACGCGCCCGTGCCCCCTCCGTGCCCCCCTCGCGCCCGTGCCCCCTCCGTGCCCCCCTCGCGCCCGTGCCCCCTCCGTGCCCCCCTCGCGCCCGTGCCCCCTCCGTGCCCCCCTCGCGCCCGTGCCCCCTCCGTGCCCCCCTCGCGCCCGTGCCCCCTCCGTGCCCCCCTCGCGCCCGTGCCCCCCTCCGTGCCCCCCTCGCGCCCGTGCCCTCTCCGTGCCCTCTCCGTGCCCCCCTCGCGCGCGTGCACCTCTCCTTGCCCCCTCTCCTCGCCCCCCTCGCGCGTGTGCCCTCTCCGTGCCCCCCTCGCACACGTGCACCTCTCCTTGCCCGCCTCTCCTCGCCCCCCTCGCGCGTGTGCCCTCTCCGCGCCCCTCTCGCGCGCGCGTGCCCTCTCCGCGCCCCTCTCGCGCGCGCGTGCCATCTCCGCGCCCCTCTCGCGCGCGCGTGCGCTCTCCGCGCCCCTCTCGCGCGCGCGTGCCCTCTCCGCGCCCCTCTCGCGCGCGCGTGCCCTCTCGGCGCCCCTCTCGCGCGCGCGTGCTCTCTCCGCGCCCCTCTCGCGCGCGCGTGCCCTCTCCGCGCCCCTCTCGCGCGCGTGCCCTCTCCGCGCCCCTCTCGCACGCGCGTGCCCTCTCCGCGCCCCTCTCGCGCGCGCGTGCCCTCTCCGCGCGCGTGTGCCCTCTCCGCGCCCCTCTCGCGCGCGCGTGCCCTCTCCGCGCCCTTCTCGTGCACGCGCCCTCTTCGCGCCCCTCTCACGCCCCTCTCGCGCGCGCCCGCCCTCTCCGCGTCCCTCTCGCGCGCGCCCGCCCTCTCCGCGCGGGCTCGCCCTCTCCGTGCCCTCCCCGCGCCCCTCTCTCGCGCGCCCGCCCTCCCCGCGCCCCCCTCGCGCCTCCGCCCTCTCCGCGGCCCCCTCGCGCCCCCGCCCTCTCCGCGCCCCCGCCCTTTCCGTTCCCCCCTCGCGCCCCCGCCCTCTCCCCCCCCTGCCCCCTCCGCGCCCCCTCGCTCCCCCGCCCTCTCCGCGCCCCCGCCCTCTCCGCGCCCCCCTCGCGCCCCCGCCCTCTCCACGCCTCCCTCGCGCCCCCACCCTCTCCGCGCCCCCGCCCCCTCCGAGCCCCCCTCGCGCCCCCGCCCTCTCCGCGCCCCCGCCCTCTCCGCGCCCCCCTCGTGCACCCGCCCTCACCGTGCCCCCCTCGCGCCCCCGCCCTCTGCGCGCCCCCCGCGCCCCCACCCTCTCCGCGCCCCCCTCGCGCCCCCGCCCTCTCCACGCCCCTCTCGCGCCCCCACCCTCTCCGTGCCCCCCTCGCGCCCCCGCCCTCTCCCTGCCCCCCTCGCGCCCCCACCCTCTCGGTGCCCCCCTCGCGCCCCCGCCCTCTCGGTGCCCCCCTCGCGCCCCCGCCCTCTCGGTGCCCCCCTCACGCTCTCGCCCTCTCCATGCCACCCTCGCGCTCTCGCCCTCTCCGTACCCCCCTCGCGCTCTCGCCCTCTCCGTGCCCCCCTCGCGCTCTCTCCGTGCCCCCCTCGTGCCCCTGCCCTCTCTGTGCCCCCCTCGCGCCCCTGCCCCCTCCGTGCCCCCCTCGCGCCCCTGCCTTCTCCATAGCCTCCTCGCGCCTCTGCCTTCTCCGTACCCCGTGGCCATCCGGCCCCCCGCCCGCCCACCCCATGGCCCCCTCGCCCGCCCGCCCGCTCCGTGGCCCCTCACCCGCCCTCCCCGTGGCCCTCTCGCCCGCCCGCCCGCTCCGTGGCCCCCTCGCCCGCCCGCTCCGTGGCCCGCTTGCCCGCCCGCTCCATGGCCCCCTCGCCCGCCCGCTCCGTGGCTCTCGCCCGCCCGTCAACTCCGTGGCCCCCTCGCCCCCTCCATGGCCCCTCGCCTGCTCCGTGGCTCCCTCGCCCGCTCCGTGGCCCCCTCGCCCGCCCGCTCCCTGGCCCCCTCGCCCGCCCGCTCCGTGGCCCCCTCGCTTGCTCCATGGCCCTCTCGCCCGCCCGCTCGCTCCGTGGCCCCCTCGCTTGCTCCATGGCCCTCTCGCCCGCCCGCTCCGTGGCCCCCTCGCTTGCTCTATGGCCCTCTCGCCCGCCCGCTCGCTCCGTGGCCCCCTCGCCCGCCCGCTCCGTGTCCCCCTCGCCCGCCCACTCCGTGTCCCCATCGCCCGCCCGCTCTGTGGCCCCCTCGCCCGCCCGCTCCATGGCCCCCTCGCCCGCCCGCTCCGTGGCCCCATCGCCCGCCCGCTCCGTGGCCCCATCGCCCCCCCTCTCCTTGGCCCCATCGCCCGCCCGCTCCGTGGCCCCGTCGATCGCCCGCTCTGTGGCCCCCTCGCCCGCCCGCTCTGTGGCCCCATCGCCCGCCCACTCCGTGGCCCCCTCGCCCGCCCGCTCCGTGGCCCCCTCGCCCGCCCGCTCCGTGGCCCCCTCGATCGCCCGCTCCGTGGCCCCCTCGCCCGCCCGCTCCGTGGCCCCATCGCCCGCCCGCTCTGTGGCCCCATCGCCCGCCCTCTCCGTGGCCCCATCGCCCGCCTGCTCCGTGGCCCCCTCGCCCGCCCGCTCCGTGGCCCCCTCGCCCGCCCGCTCCGTGGCCCCCTCGCCCGCCCGCTCCGTGGCCCCCTCGCCCGCTCCGTGGCCCCCTCGCCCGCTCCGTGGCCCCCTCGCCTACCCACCCGCTCCGTGGCCCCATCGCCCGCCCGCTCCATGGCCCTCTCGCCCGCCCGCTCTGTGGCCCTCTCGCCCGCCCGCTCCGTGGCCCTCTCGCCCGCCCGCTCCGTGTCTCCCTCGCCCGCTCCGTGGCCCCCTCGCCCGCCAGCTCCGTGGCCCCATCGCCCGCCCGCTCCGTGGCCCTCTCGCCCGCCCGCTCCGTGGCTCCCTCGCTCGCTCCCATGGCCCTCTCTCTCGCCCGCCCGCTCCGTGGCCCCCTCACCCACCCGCCCGCTCCGTGGCCCCCTCACCCGCCCGCCCGCTCCGTGGCCCTCTCGCGTGCCCGCTCCGTGGCCCCCTCGCCCGCCTGCTCCGTGGCCCCCTCGCCCGCCCGCTCCGTGGCCCCCTCGCCCGCCCGCTCCGTGGCCCGCGTGCATTCACCACTGGGTAGAAGGTAACGAGAATCCTGGGGAAGTGGGGAGAGAATAGGGAAATATGGTGGGAGTCTGAGGAGAGTTGGGTAAGAGCAGGGGAAGTCATGGCCCTGCACACCCCACAATTTCTTTCTTTATCTGCCCATATTTGTAGCTGCTGATGGTTACTGCTCCTCCAATCACAGCTTGTTTCTCTCCCATGCTTTTTGCTGATAGGCTCATTGGTGATTGGCTACTTCCCTGACACTTTGCTCTGGTCAGCGATGCACCCAGAGATGTGCCTGCTGTTTATATTCTGTGTTACTTATTTAACTCGCTGTTCCACCTTAACTAGGAATATACCATGCGTTTTTGTTTTTCCAATCTGTTATCTCTCCTATTAAAATACACAATAAAAATGTCGCAGGACTAAAATAGTCCATTAATTTTACTTATCGAAGTACAATAATACCTCCCGCATCTCACCATAATGATGGTATCCCTGGAAAATAATGGAAACTGTCGGATAATTGCATGTCCCAGGTTATGGTCTTGCATTGTACACAGCTATAAATGAAAAGCAAAAATAGCATAAACTATATTTATCCTTCAAAATTCATGCATGCCAGTCACAAAGGAAGGTTCTTGGATTGCAGATCATAATGGCTTTTTAATGGTTTCAGTGATAATTATCTGCAAGCTTTTTAAGTGCATGAATAACTTTTGCCCTTGTAAGTCAGAAAACGATTACTGATTCTACCAGAAAAATATCTAAAGATAATTGTATTTGTGTTTTTTTTATTAATGTGTGTTATATTTGCCCAGAGATGGGCCTTTAACTTGAATGACAAACGTTCCTTCCCTCCATTTAGATCCTGATGATCAAACTGAATTAATTCTCCCAGCTTCATTGTTAGCTCTGCTTTGATTTAGTCTGCACACTTGCAATTATTAAATTATCTACTTAATGCATGCACAGCAAGTTTTCTGTTAGTCAGAAAGTGATACATTTATGGCCCACATGAATGAATTTGCACTATTCTAAAGTAATGCATTAGAAGCTTTTACCACTCATGACAAATGCAATAAATATGCATTTTTAAGCTTCACCGTTAGCAGTGTTTTAGATAAAGTTTCACAGCAATTGGAAGTGTTCAGCACTGGTGTAATTAGTATCAACAACTAATTCATTCCCAAGGCAACATTTGATGTGATTCCCATCAGTGACCGGAATTTGGTGCGCAACCTAATCCCCGTTCACTGCAGCGGGTCCAGAGAATCCTGCTGGCAGGAACGTCCGGAGAATCCTGACCAATGTTTCTCGTCTTGGAAAGGTGTCAGATGGTATAGCTGATACCATCTACAGGGTACAGTTATGGCAGATGGAAAAAGCCATTTATCCATCTATTGATGCAAATTAATTTTGAGTTAAATATATTTCTAAGTTTCCTCTTCTTCGGTCAAATCATTGGCTCTCTGTGCAGTGTTGATGATAATTTGGGTCAGCATGATATTTTATTATCCACACTCTCCTGAATCTGCCTTTGTAGATTTCAGTTCTCAAACTTCTCTTTCTGTTGACCTTGCATTGAAGCTGTTTGAACCTTGGGATCTTGGACACCTCAAGTGCTTCTTTTCTTTGTAAGAAGTTAAAGTCTGACAGGTTTATTTGGTAGCAAAAGCCACAAGCTTTTGGAGCCTTAAGCTCCTTCTTCAGGTGAGTGGGAATTCTGTTCACCTGAAGAACACTCACCTGAAGAAGGGGCTTAAGACTCCGAAAGCTTGTGTGGTTTTTGCTACCAAATAAACCTGTTGGACTTTAACCTGGCGTTGTTAAACTTCTTACTGTGTTTACCCCAGTCCAACGCCGGCATCTCCATATTATGACTACCTTCTTTTCTTTGCACAGAGGGAAGAGCAGCAGATGTAGAAACTAGAAGTAGGAGTAGGCCATTTGGCCCCGTGAGCCAGCTCTGCCATTCATTCTGATCATTAAATTCAATATCCTGATTTTCCCCTTCCTCCCCATATCAAAGAAAAAAGAACAAAGAAAATTACAGCACAGGGACAGGCCCTTCGGCCCTCCAAGTCTGCACCGACCATGTTGCCCGACTTAACTAAAACCCTCGACTAAAGAACAAAAAAAATTAATCCCTTGATCCCTTTAAAATTATCCCTTGATCCCTTTAGCCCCAAGAGCTATAACTAATTTCTTCTTGAAATCAGACATCATTTTGGCCTCAACTACATTCTGTGGTAGTGAATTCCAAAGATTCACCACCCTCTGGGTAAAAACAATTCTCCTCGACTCAGTTCTAAAGGGTTTACTCCTTATGCTCAGACTGTGACCCCTAGTTCTGGATTCCCCCACCATTGGGAACATTCTTTCTAAATCTACCCTGTCTCACCCTATTAGAATTTTGAGTTTCTATGAGATCCCCCCTCTTCTAAACTCCAGTGAAAATATCCTAACCAACATATGACAGTCCTGCCATTTCAGGAATCAACCTGGGAAACCTTTGCTGTACTCCCTCTATAGCAAGGACATCCTTCCTCAGATAAGGACACCAAAACTCCACACAATACTCCAGGTGTGGTCTCACCAACGACCTATACAATTGTAGCAGAACAACCCTATCCCTGTTCTCAAATCCTCTTGCTATGAAGGCCAACATACCATTTCTCGCCTTTCCTGCCCACTGTATCTGCGCGCTTACTTTCAGCGACTAATGCACGAGGACACCAAGATCTTGCTGAGTATTCACCTTTCTCAATCTACTCCCATTCAAGTAGTAATCTGACTTCCTATTATTGCTACCAAAATGGATAACCTCACATTTATCCACATACTGCATCTGCCATGTAGATGCCCACTCACCCAGTCTGTCGAAATCATGCTGAAACATCTCGGCATCCTCCTCGCATGTTACCTTCCACACAACTTTGTATCATCTGCAGATTTGAAGATAATACATTCTGTTCCCTCTTCCAAATTATTAAAATATAATGTGAACAGCTGGGGTCCTAGCACAGATCTCTGTGGAACCCCACTAGTCACTGACTGTCAGTCAGAAAAGACCCATTTATGCCAACACTTTGCTTCCTATCTGCTAACCAGTTTTCTATCCATCTCAAGATATTACCTGTAATCCCATGTGCTTTAACTGTACATAGTCGTCTGTTATGTGAGAAAGCCTTGTTGAAAGCCTTCTCAAAGCCTAAATAAACATGAAATTACCAATGGATAATATGAAGAATTTCGTACACATTCACCCAGAAGTGCCCAACTATCCAGCTGAAGATTGCGGGCTTCCATTGGTTAGCCATGAATCAAATAAAATTATGTCATAATGTAAAGAAGTATATAAAATAACTAGGAATTGTACCAGTTCCCAGTTAGTATTGGTCCCTGAACCAACTATCAAATGCGTTACATAGCTCACAGATAAATTTTGATTGCATATTTTTAACGAAAATACAGCTAGTCTAAATGTGTTTGAAGTGGGATTCACAACATGGAACAGCCATCAAGCATTTAGCATTTTTCAAGATGATATTTTATTGAACAACTCTTTCCTGAAGCACATGCTGTTTTCTTAAAGAATGCTTTGGTAGCCCAGACTATTGAGCATGGTGACTACTTCAATTTGCTGCTACCAGTAATCCTCCTTAAACCCAAAAGCCTAAATAGGTTGAATCATGTGCTACTCATGGAGCACTAATTGTTTTTTTTTATCTTGCAGTTGTAGTTGGAGAGTTGAGATACTTTGATCAGCTGCTTCTCGACTATAAGGTTTATGATTGAGCCAGCAACTATGATTAGCACAAATTTACAAATTCTAGTATATTAATTTTAAGCAAGGAACTGTATAATACTCTTTCTGTTAGTGAATAAAAATAACGTTATTAGATTTTTAAAGGTGTTGATAAGCCAATGAGATAAAAAGAAGTGGAATTAAATTGTCTCATAAGACCATAAGACATAGGAACAGAATTAGGCCGTTTGGTCCATCGAGTCTGCTCCGCCATTCAGTCACGGCTGATATTTTTCTCATCCCCATTCTCCTGCCTTTCCCTATAACCCTTATCCCCTTATTAATCAAGAACTTATCTATCCCTGTCTTAAAGACACTCAATGACCTGGCTTCCACAGCCTTCTGCGGCAAAGAGTTCCACAGATTCATCACACTCTGGCGAAAGAAATTCCTCCTCATCTCTGTTTTAAAAAATCGTCCCTTTAGCCTGAGGTTGTGCCCTCTGGTTCTAGTTTTTCCTACTAGTGGAAACATCCTCTCCACATCCACTCTATCCAGGCCTCGCAGTATCCTGTAAGTTTCAATAAGATCCCCCCCCCCCCCCCATCCTTCTAAACTCGAACAAGTTGACCCAGAGTCCTCAACCGTTCCTTATACGACAAACTCTTCATTCCAGGGATCATTCTTGTGAATCTCTTCTGGACCCTTTCCAAGGCCAGCACATCCTTCCTTAGATATGGGTTCCAAAACTGTTCACAATACTCCACATGGGGTCTGATCAGAGCCTTAAACAGCCTCAGAAGTACATCCCTGCTCCGGTATTCTAGTCCTCTCAACATGAATGCTAACATTGCATTTGGCTTCCTAACTGCCAACTGAACCTGCACGTTAACCTTAAGAGAATCTTGAACAAGGACTCTCAAGTCCCTTTGTGCCTCTGACTTCCTAAGCATTTCCCCATTTAGAAAATAGTCTATGCCTCCATTCCTCCTTCCAAAGTGCATAACCTCACACTTTTCCATATTGTATTCCATCTGCCTCTTCTTTGCCCACTCTCCTAACCTGTCCAAGTCCTTCTGCAGCCCCCCTGCTTCCTCAATACTACCTGTCCCTCTACATATCTTTGTATTATCTGAAAACTTAGCAACAATACCTTCAGTTCCTCCTTCCAAATCGTTAATGTATATTGTGAAAAGTCGTGGTCCCAGCACCGACCCCTGAGGCAAACCAGTAGTCACCGGCTGCCATCCTGAAAAAGACCCCTTTATCCCCATTCTCTGCTTTCTGTCAGTCAGTCAATCCTCTATCCATGCCAGGATCTTACCCTTAACACCATGGGCTCTTAACTTGTTTTAGCAGTCTCCTATGCGGCACCTTGTCAAAGGCCTTCTGGAAATCTAAATATATCACGTCCACTGGCTTTCCTTTATCTAACTTCTTTGTTACCTCCTCAAAGAACTCTAACAGATTTGTCAGACATGACCTCTGCTTGACGAAGCCATGGTCATAACTATCTGCAAATATTGGAAATAAGTTCTCTTTTCACATTTGGAAATTCTAGCTCGTGCAATATTTAGAACTGTTTAATAGGCATCAACGTTTTAGAGGAATTGAAATAGTTCAAAGATGATATTGTATTATATTGTTCAGAAAAAGCCAATAATGATTCTAATGCCAGTAAATCTGAATAAATTCAGCATTTACACACTTACAGCAAGCCAGCTCGAGGAAGCATGTATTGGAAATGATGTTGGAGACCATATCTCTGACCTGCCATGATTTTAAACAAGCTCTTTCCCAATTAAATTAGCTCACACTGTTTTGTAAGACACAAAACTGAATTGAAGTTGATTTTGATAAAAGATTCATCCAAAAAGCATTAACTTTCTATTTTTTTTCCTCCAAATGGAATAACAACATTACAATTAATGATGTAGATTTTAAACATCCTCGTTATGGTCTTGAGAGAAGCTTCCACAGACTTTTTGCTGCATTATTTTATTGTGGTTGTCTATGGTCTTGAGGTTATGAAGGGCATTGTATCAAGCTCAAGTGGTAGTTTTGTGTGTCAAATTATTATGTTCATCCTTAATGCTTTGCCTGCCAAACCTGTGTGCTCGCAAAGCTGCATTTTCAACTTGGTTCCAGATTGTAGGTAACTTAAAAGTTAGAATGTCCAATCATAGTGCAAGTATTGTTAGACTTGTATTTATGTTTGTATAGATTTCACAGATCAATTTTTGCATGGAAATATTTTGATGTACAGTATTAATATAGTTAAGATCATAGTTAAGTGTAAAGAGCATGTTACGGGAACATCTGTTATCTGTTACGGGAACAATCATCTCCAATTTAGCCTTGAAATATGCTCTCTGGTTTCACTCGAAAGGGACTGCATTATTTTGTATAAGTGCAGTCATTTAAAAAACGATCGTTCTCATTTGTTGTTCCTCGATTCGAGGATGACATTTAATCAGGATCATGAGATTCTGCCATGGTCCTTTGTGTAATTTGCAGGCTGTTGTCAACCTACAGATCTTTGAACACGTGGGGCAGGATGTCCCATGACGTAATGGGATCCAGAATGCAAGATTTGTTTCCTTTCTTTCCTTTGCTTTGATGGTGAAAAAGCATCATCATTCTGAATGATTGGTAGCAAGCTCCTCCTAGTCATTAAGGTCAACGCCCTTGTGTTTCAAGGAGAGAGCTGCAGGATGCCTTTGAAGCATTTTCTTTGTCTTCTGTTGGAGCGTTAGCCATTTGAGATTTGACACAACAGGACCTGGCCAAGCAATCCTTTTGGCTATCCGGACACAGTGGCTTGTCTAACAAAAGTGATTTTTTCAGGAGTTTTGCCTGAATGTTTGTGCACCTGGTTTCAAGAAGGGCATTAATGTTTGTTTGACGGTCCTCACATTGACTCTGAAGCTTGAGGTGGTGGCAATACTGATCAAATTTCTGCTCCTTTTGTCACTGATGCATAGTCCAGATCTACATGGCAGGAGCGTGATGACAATAACAGCTCTGTATACCAGGACCTGTGATGACTTGTGGAGGACTTTGTTATCAAGCACTTGCTGTTGTCATTTGTAGAAGGTTGAACAGATGCACCTGATCTAATGTTGAATCGCCTTGTCAATGGTGGCCTTTTGAGAGAGGTGGCTGCCAACATATTCCACTTAGACATATATTTCAGAGATGGAATATTTGGCTAACATGAAATGGGTTAATATCTGAAATTTATTTTGGCAACAAACAGGTCAAGTTTCTTGTATGCAGAATTGGAGATTCTGCGTGGCTTGCAAATCAGGTGCACAGGGCAATGACACTATAGTCATAGTGTTCCTACATTGCAGAAGGAAGCCATTTGGCCCATCGAGTTTGCACTGACTCTCCAAAAGAGCATCTTATCCAGGTCCTCACCCTCACCCTATTCCCTCACATTTACCATGGCAAATCAAACTAACCTACAAATCTGTGGACACTAAGGGGCAATTTAGCATGGCCAATCCACCTAACCTGCACATGTTTGGACTGTAGGCGGAAAGCGGAGCACCCAGAGGAAACCCACGCAGACATGGGGAGAACATCTGGATTCCACACAGACAGTCACCCAAGGCTGTAATTGAACCCAGGTCCCAGGCGCTGTGAGACAGCAGCGCTGACCACTGTGTCACCTCATGTTCAGCAAACTGTAGACCATCTATATCTATGGTGCTCAGTTTAATTTTGCCATGGAGGTAATTGAGGCGAAAGAGTTTTCACATAGATGGTATTTAATATTAAAACCAGAGGGCACTTGATCTTTGAAGTGAATAGCTACTGTCAAGCGCTTGCTCGCTAACCAGATCGCCATGTTGAGGATTCTGTTCCACTCAGATTGCCTCCAACTGTTCCTTTTAATCAAGGATTTTCTTGATGCTTCTCTGCATTTGGCCACCAATACATTATCAGAAATCTTCCAGGGACATGGTGCGGAGACTTTACTCCAGGATTAATTGTTTATAGGCCATGCATCAAGATAAATGAAAGGATTAAAAGATGAATAGTGTCAGAACTCACGGAATCACAGCTATTCCCACACTCGGGTCACATAACCCTCTCGACTTTGTTTTTAATCTGTTATAGTGCTCGATGCAACTGTTCCACTGGTTGTTCATCCAAGGATTTTATCTACCATAGTGTACTGATAGTCTAGAGGATATCAGCTGCTAATGTGGATTCACAGTCGAATTGTTCAAGATGTTCTTTCCAGCGTTGACAGGTGGCATGGTCATTCTTAAGAAGAGAAACAACATCCTGTGGATAAAGGGCATTTTGTCTATTTGACTTTGGTCTACTGATGGCCCCTGGTGGCTTTGCATGTCTTGATGATCAGCATATTTTTGGAACTTTCTCTTCTAACCTTTATCTTTCAATTTTAATGTCAGCCTTAAACTGTTGGAATGCTGCCTTCTTGTGTTGCGGCCCTAGATTTGACAGTGAAGGCTGTTTGTTTTTGCTTCAGGAGGTCTCATATTTGAGCATGATTTTTATCAGACAAGTCATTGTGCTGATGATGCTCGAACCCAGTGGTCTGGGCACAGATGTCTAGTACAGCTGACTTTACTTGATCGCACTGTTCTGGGATTCAGTTGGACTTGTGAAGATTTTCCAGTATGGTTGTGAGCTGCACCAGGAATTTCTCTTTTCAGTTGGGATATTTTAGGGATGAGACATTGATCTTGCCCTCTTGGACATTTGTGCCTTGCGATGTTTTGGTGGTGGTGAATGTTCACCGCTGATTGAACAAGTCAGTGACCTTGTCCATGAGGACCTTCATGTGCATTCAAAGCGCTCATGATAGAAAAGAAAAATACAGCGGATACCGGAAATCTGAAACAAAAAGAGAAAAATGTTAGAAATACTCAATAGATCTAGCGATATCTGTGGATAAAGAAACACTCTTTATGTTACAGGTTATTTTGTCAGACCTGGAAAAGGTTAGGGATGTAATGAATCTTAATCAAGTACAGAGGGAGGGAAAGGAACAAAAGGGATTGTTTGTGACAGGGTGGAAGGCAGATAAAATTAAATGATGCTAGGGATGATGGTGCAAGGCAAAAAAGATGCTGGTAACAGGAAAACAAAAAGTGGATGCTGCATTTGCTGAAGAGGATGACAGTGGATTGACAAGTTGCACGATTCACTGCCCTCCATTTTCTCTGGACTCTCTTCTTGGCCAGATGAGCTTTTCATTTCTGCTCACCTCTTCCAATGCCCTTCCAAACAGTCAGTCTCGAGAGGTTATGATATCATGAACTATCTCTCAGTTGTCAGTGTCAATGTCCACCACCTTCATATCTCACTTGCAAATGATCTTGTAGTGGAGTCATGGATACCCAAGATGTTGTGACCCAGTGGCTGGTTCACCCTACCGAAGGTCTTTGGATATGTGGCTGTTATCCATTCAGTGAACATGGCTGAACTGGCACACATGTCTTTGACCTAGCAATGGGTTTATTCTGGTGGAATTAGCATTCTCCAGGACCAATAAATTGCTGACTTTGCCCTACCAAGAGATGCTTAAGATATGTCTGGGACAACAAAGGTAAAAACTGTTCAGCCTTTCTCCTGCCTAGTTGTCCAGTACTTAGCCACTGAAGAGTGCTGAGAATGCTTGCTTGGTAGATTCTCAGTTTGGCGTTCTCACTCAGGTTGCAGTTGTTTCATATTTGCTTACTCAGCTCTGACATAACAGCTGCAGCTTTTGTGATATGTGTTTATTTCAACATCAAATAACAGAATGCTGGTGATTGTGGAGCTATCAACAACTTCCATGTCACGTTGTCAGTGTTGATAGATGGTGTAGTGTGTCAGCATCGATAGTGATGGTCAGACCAAACTCTTTATAGGCTTTAGAAAAACCGTCCTTTTGCCATTTGCAACGGGAATAGCGAAATTATTATCAACAGCTGCGATCAAAGCAAAATGGGGCCAGAGGTTAGAATCTAAAATTGTTGAACACAGTGTTGAGTCCGGGATGTGTAAAGTACTTGATCAAAAGATCAGGTGCTGCTCCTGGAACTTACATTGAGCTTCATTTGAACGGTGTTCGGTGACTGAGGACAGAGTGGGTCAAAGAATCAAGACGACAGGTGACCGCAGGTGTTCCAAAAAGCGGTCACCCAGTCTGCGTTTGGTCTTCGCAATGTAGAGGGGACTACACCGTGAGCTAATACAGTATGTTCATTTGAAAGTGGTGCAGCTAAATCATTGTTTCAACTTGCAGGAGTGTTTGGGAAGTGAGGAGGAAAAAGGGCAGCTGTTGCATATTAAGGTGTTGTTCGAAGGGGAGAGGATGCTTGAAGTGATTGACATCATTCACAATGCTTATTTAGCAATCTAAACTTTTTAGGGTTGTCTCCTTTTTGTTTTTTAGTAATTTCACCTAAGATCTACTGTTAAATTGATGGTTTGGCATCAGATGTAATAAAATGGACTGGCAAAAAGGAATGAAGAAAATGAAAATCCTTTGCCAGTGACATAGAGAAATGAAAGTCTGTGAGTCAGTTCTTCAGAATAATCAAGTACAGCTTCTAACAGAAGATTGGTAGGAATATTCATTTAATGTGAGAATTGAGAAAGATTGAGTCATTCTTAAAAATAATTCAGCTTTCCTCATCACCACATGTTCCTGCTGAATGAGATGCATTGCCACTTGGTAACACAGAAACTGAGAAGTTAAATGAACAGTTTTGCTTCAATATTCAGATTATGTCTTGACTTGTGACCAGGCTACCAACTAGATCACAGGTTTTGCTTATTTTCATTTCACAAAGGCAATGACACTTCAAACACAAGCTGCCTCCTCCTCAGGCAGTCTCTTGGGATCGAGGAGGACTTATTTCCACTCTGGTTTAATGCGTTCTGAAATGGCTGATAAGCCCAATGTCTGATCTGCAGACTGTTACATTCTGGACAGGAGGTGCTTAAAGGGTTGGGTAGATGGGTTGTGCAATCACTTTGATTTTGCCTCTGCACATTCCTGACAAAGTCAATGTTCTGTGCCTTCCCAAATGAGCCTTCTACATTTTGGTGCGTTACAAGTCAGGGTCTCCCATTACTGATGTATATACTTGACTTTGGATGCTTTGAGAGCATCTCTAATATGTTTCCCTTGTCTGGGGAGTGTCCTACCATGGGAGAGTTCTGAGTAACGTAGTTGCTTCAGGAGTCTAGTGCCAAGCATACAAATGACATGTCCAACATAGTTGACATGATTAGCACTTTGAAGCCAGGCAAGTTGGCTTGAGAGAGGAGACTGCTGCTGGATTGCCTTTCTTGCCACCAGATTTGGAGGATCTTGTGAATGCACCATTAATGATACTTCTCCAGTACTTTGAGTTTTCTGCTGATGGTCATCTGAGTCTCCAAAGCATTTGGGGTGTGGGGATCACTGCTGCCAGTAAGCAGTGATATAAATTTTGGGTTTGAGACCTGGTTCTCAAATATTCATGTCCCTCAGACTGGCACATTGGAGGTGATGGTGAATTTTGTCACCTATGTGTGCTTAGAGAGAAGGTTCAAAAGAAATGGGGGAGGGGGGGGAGGTGTTTCGCTATGTAAACTGTTTGGAAGAGGACTTTAGTTTCCGAGTGTTTAGCAAAAGGCCCATTTTCACATGTGCTTCAGAAGAGTTCACACTGACCTGGAGCTCCGATTGAGTGTGCACACATCTGCATACTGAAGGTTTATGACTGAAGCTGGAGTGGTTTTGTTTTTGAGTGGAAGGTGATGTGGATTGAACAGTTTCATAGAACATAGAACAGTACAGCACAGAACAGGCCCTTCGGCCCACGATGTTGTGCCGAGCTTTATCTGAAACCAAGATCAAGCTATCCCACTCCTTATCATCCTGGTGTGCTCCATGTGCCTATCCAATAACCGCTTAAATGTTCCTAAAGTGTCTTTGACTCCACTATCACTGCAGGCAGTCCATTCCACACCCCCAACCACTCTCTGCGTAAAGAACCTACCTCTGATATCCTTCCTATATCTCCCACCACGAACCCTATAGTTATGCCCCCTTGTAATAGCTCCATCCACCCGAGGAAATAGTCTTTGAACGTTCACTCTATCTATCCCCTTCATCATTTTATAAACCTCTATTAAGTCTCCCCTCAGCCTCCTCCGCTCCAGAGAGAACAGCCCTAGCTCCCTCAACCTTTCCTCATAAGACCTACCCTCCAAACCAGGCAGCATCCTGGTAAATCTCCTCTGCACTCTTTCCAGCGCTTCCACATCCTTCTTATAGTGAGGTGACCAGAACTGCACACAATATTCCAAATGTGGTCTCACCAAGGTCCTGTACAGTTGCAGCATAACCCCACGGCTCTTAAACTCCAACCCCCTGTTAATAAAAGCTAACACACTATAGGTCTTCTTCACAGCTCTATCCACTTGAGTGGCAACCTTTAGAGATCTGTGGATATGGACCCCAAGATCTCTCTGTTCCTCCACAGTCTTCAGAACCCTACCTTTGACCCTGTAATCCACATTTAAATTAGTCCTCCTATTTGTTTGGTAGATTATTTCCACACATGCGGGTAATTTATCAGGGGTGAGGTACTATGTTGCAGAAAGGAAAATGAAGAGAGTTGGTGCAGTGACACAGTCTTGTAGGGCACCAGTTTTCACTAGATAGGATGTGTGGTGATTCAATTGGTGAGGACAGATGCCATTAGCCTTGAGGCTACAGTTAAGGATAAATTTTTTATGTTTAATTTGATGTTTTGTATATAATTAAAGGATTAACTATAAATAAAACTGACTATTATAATGCAAGCAAACAATTGAGAAAATATAGTTGAATAATCATAATAGTATTGTATGAAGTAGTGTTCATGAATGCATGTATTTGAAATGTAAAGGTCAGTGTGGATCATTGTTTGTGTTACTTTGTGCACATTCAGTGGTCAAGGATAGATTTTGTATGTACTCTGTAATATGCTGTGCTGAAGTGATCAAATTTAACATTAAAAATGTAATATTGTCTTCATTCAGTTATGTTGAATGTTCCATTGTCCTTGCTGAAAATAAATCACGGAAGAGCAAAATGTACAGCAATGGCTATGTAGATTACCACACAGTTACACAATATGCAGTAAATGGCAAAGAATGTGGGAACAAGTCAATTTTTGCAACTTTAAAATCAATATTGTAATCGAGACCATTTGAGGTATGTGATTCTACTTTCAGGATCAGAAACCCAAAATATAACCTAGTTTTGTTGAGCAACATCAAAAGTTGTCTTTTGAATTCATTCAGCAGCCACTCATAATAACATTTGTGTCTTCAAACTTATATAGCACCTTTAAGTTATGATGTCCTGAGGCATTATGAAGCAAAATTTGACACCGAGCAACATCAAGCGATATGAGAGTAGATGATCAAAAGCTTCACCAAAGAGGTAAATTTTAAGGAATGTCTTAAAAGACAAGAGTTCGCATGACAGTTTCAGGAAGGGAATTTCAGAGCTTAGGGTCTCGCCAGCTAAATGGGGGAGTATTTTAAATTGGGGATACTCGAGGCCAGAATGAGAGGAATATAGATATTTTGGAGGGTTGTAGGGCTAGAGGCGATTATAAAGGTGAGACCCTTAAGGATTTGAAAACAAGGATGAGCATTCTGAAATGGGGATGTAGCTTAAGTGGGAGCCAATGTTGGTCAGCAAGCACCGAGGTGATGGTTAAACAGGAATTGTTGTGAAATAAGGCATGGGCGGTAGAGTTTTGGTTGACCTCAAATTTACAGTTTCTTTGGGCAACCTGTTTGCTCAGTTGCCACTAATCAGCCTTCTGTCTGTTTCCAGTCGTGCTATTGCTATATTCACAGAATGTGTGATGATACTGTATTGCAATTTCTTTCTTGAAGTTTGGGTTTCTTTGCCTTACTGACTTCAGAAAAAAAATCACTTTATTCAAAACATTCGTCATAGAATCCCTACAATGCCAAAGGCCATTCAGCCCATCGAGTCTGCTCCAACTCCCTGACAGAGCATCTTACCCACGCCCACTCCCTTGTCTTATCCCCATAACCGCACATATTTACCCCTCTAGTCCTCCTAATTTACACATCATGGGAACCTAAGAAACAATTTACCAAGGCTAATCCCCCTAATCTACATATCTTGGGACACTAAGAGGCAGTTTACCGTGGCCAATCCACCTAATCACCTAACCTGCACATCTTTGGACTGTGGGAATGAAACTGGAGCAACTGGAGGAAAACCCATGCAGACACAGGGAGAACATACAAACTCCACATAGATAGTCACCCAAGGCTGGATTTGAACCAGAGTCTCTGTCGCTGTGCTATTGTGCCACCCATCATGCCAGCTCTTTTTCAGAATATGGCAGAAAACATGAACAAACGTAACATAAATAGTTAATCCATGTGAGAAGTAGTTTTCTGTGTTTGGTCTTTAGTGACATGCAGAAAACAAAAATGAGGGAAAAGCAGAAATTAGACTCTGCATGATCTTCTTGTTCTGTCCATTAGAGATTGTCTGACAGCAGCTGTGTACTGCCCACTAAATGCTAAATACACAGGCTTGTCAGGTCCTGATGAATTTCTTCTATAAAATTGTTTTTGGCCTTGGGTGGTCATATTCATTTACAGGAGAAGTAGATACTTTGAAAGATGTGCTCCTTGGAAACTGAAAGTGGAAGTTGTGATAAAATCAGAAAGGCTTTCAATTACCTCGCTTATATGCTGTGAGTAAAATGTTCGCTGTCAGAACATTTTTGAAGAGAGCAATTACATTTTTTGTCTGCATATTTATTTGTAATTATAGCTTCCAGTGCTTCTCTGCCAATATAATTCTCAGTAAGAAGTCTCACAACACCAGGTTAAAGTCCAACAGGTTTATTTGGTAGCAAATACCATAAGCTTTCGGAGCTTTGCTCCGAAAGCTTATGGTATTTGCTACCAAATAAACCTGTTGGTCTTTAACCTGGTGTTGTGAGACTTCTTACTGTGCTTGCCCCAGTCCAACGCCGGCATCTCCACAATATAATTCTCCACAGACTCAGGGTCATTGCTGAGTTGAAAGCCATGTCCGGTAGATCCACATTTGGCTACATCCAGAAGTGTCTTGTGTTTTGCTACAGTGTTTTGATTCCATATATAGGCAATTTCAGCTATAGCTGGCACCATAATTATCTTGTTCATCTTTCATACTGTCCATAAAGTTTTAACCAATGTAATTCACAAAATCATAAACTTTTCATCTCTCCAAATAGTGGATTTTGAAGGGCTGGAAGTATCTCAAAGTTTCCATACGTTTTATTTTATTAAATTCAAATGCTGCTTTTGAATCTCATTCTTCAGTGTAAAAAATGAGAAGGCACAAGAATATCGGGGTTTGACTAGCTTCCGCACCCCTCACTGCAAGACATGAAACATCAAATGTAGCAGTTTTATTTAATACCGCATAAAGTTGTTGTTTAAACCATCAGTAAACTAGTGGGTAAGGCACTTATAATGCCATGTGATTTTTGGTGAACATTCTTAATGTTTTGTTTTGTCAAACAGACATTGCATTTTAAGCAGGTTATTAAAGTATATATCTTCTCGAATACAAACAAAAGAAACTAGATTTTTAAAATTCATTTCCAGGATGTGGGTGTCACCAGCATTTATCACCCATCAGTCTCCAGAAGGACTGTGTGATACTGTCATGGACAGATGCATTTGCGGCAGGCAGGTTGGTGAGGAAGATGTTAGGTATGTTTTCCCTCTTATTGCTTCCCTCACCGCCTGCTAGTCTAGCAGCTATGTCACTTCGAATCCAGCCAGTTAGGCCTGTGGTGATGCTGCCAAACCACTCTTCATGATGGACATTGAAGTCCTCCATGCAGAGTACTGTCAGGAATCAGAGGTAGTGTTAACTGATCTATATTTGCATTTTGGGTATTCGAAACAGGGTATAGATTTAATGAGTTTAATTATGTGTTTCTATGTAAGAAACAGTTAATACTTTAATCAAATTTATGTTAAACAGGAGTGCTTTCATGTATGGAGTTTTGGTTTCATTTCAAACTGTGCCTACGTTGTGATTAGAGGGTTTACAACATGAAAGGAAACTGGCATTAAAGCAAGACTCGGCTGTTGCCCAGCAACCAGAAATCACTTTAGGTTAGGAATAGTTTTTGAAATATTTTTAGTTTTAAGCTGGGCCCAGTAGCAGTTGGAACGAGGTAGCTGGAGGGGAAGCCTCTCTCACAGAAACTCTCAGAAGAAGAGGTAGGACAATGGAGTAAGAACAAAAAAGCAAGTCCCAAAAGCTAAAGAACAGATAGTTCTAGAAGTGAGGCAATGAAAAGAGAAGTCCCAAGAACTGGAAATTCCACAAGGTACTATTCGCTAAAGTTAAAGAAAGGGGCAGTGAGATGCTCCAATTACAGATAGAGCTGAAAGGTGCAGACCTGGTGAAGTTGGCTAGTGAGAAGCCAAATATCTGAAGTAATCCTAAAGTTGGTGACTTTAATACTGCCTGTGAAGAGTGGTGTTATGTTGGCATGGCTGGGTACCTATGAGGTTGTGTGGAAGTTTGAATGCAAATGGCAATTCAAGGCAGAAGATTACTTGAAAGGAGAGATTAAAATCCTGGAAGTGGGTTCATGTGGAAGTTTCTGAGAGAAAGTGTTATTTGGCAGAAAATTCTAAGATGTGTCATTTTGAGAATGGCTTCCGTGTGGAAGCCAGAGTTCCAGTGAGAGACCTTTTGGCTCACTGTAATAATCAGTGTGGAGGATTTGATGAGAAATCCACAGGACTTGTATTGGATGGCATCTGCAACTTGGTTTCATGGTAGGTGTGTCTGACCACAGTTGACTAATGTTGGCTAATAGGGACTGCGTACTTAGCAAGAACAACCCAGTATAAGATCTATTCTGTAACTTGTGTTAGTCTCAAAAATCGATGTACATTTGTGACGATATAGGTGGAATGATGGGCTATTATAGTTCATGTTTTCATGTTGAATAAATGTTTTATTCTTTTGTAAAAAACTAATTGCCAGTCTTGTGACTTAGAATCATAAATCCCTGCAGTGCAGAATGAGGCCATTTGGCCCATTAAGTCTGCACCGACCACAATTCCACCCAGTCCCTATGCCCGTAACCCCACGTATTTACCCTGCCAATCCCCCTGACAAGGGGCAATTTAGCATGCCCAATCTACCTAACCCACACGTCTTTGGACTGTGGGAGGAAAGCGGAGCACCCGGAGGAAACCCACGCAGACACAGGGAGAAGGTGCAAACTCCACACAGACAGTGATGCAAGGCCAGAATTGAATCCAGGTCCCTGGCGCTGTGAGGCAGCAGTGCTAACGATTGTGCCCGTAACATCAGCTGGCATTGAACAATACATTCTGTGCCTTTGCCACTCTCAGTGCTTCCTTCAGGTGATGCTCTCATGGAGGATTACTAATTCATCAGCTGAGGGGGGACAGTACGTGGTGGTCAGCAGAAAGTTTCCATACCTATGTTTAACCTGGTGCTATGAGAGTAAACGTTGTGAACTCCCAGGGCATCTCACTTCCGACTGTACACCACTGTGCCACCACCTCTGTTGGGTATACCCAAGAATGTTGATGTAATGTATGATTCCATGAGTATGTCCCATGACTATGACTCCAATGAGTAAAGGGGGTCGACAGGGCTGAGTTTGCTGTTGTTTTTGGCACCTAAGTCAATGTTGGGTGTTCTGACTGGTTTCAATCCTTTTTGCTATCTTTGTAGTAGTTGAATACAACTGAGTGCAAGGCTGTTTCAGTGTCAAACACATTGCTATGTGATCTGGAGTCAAATGCGAGTCAGACCAGGTAAGGGCGGCAGGTTTCCTTCCCTAAACGACATGAGTGAACCAGATGGAATTTTTGATCACCAACAATGGTTTCATTGTTAGACTTCTAATTCTGCATTTTTATTGACAGTGTTGGGATTCAAACCCGGGTCCCCAGAGCATTACCTTGGGTCTCAGGATTACTAGTCCAGCGACAGTACTATTGTGCCACTGCCTCCCTAGAAGTCATTGTTATAGTTTGGAAAACATTAGGATCTAAAATTTGAATGTTTTGTGGAGAATCATGGAAACTTACACCATTGGAAGAAGGCCATTTTGCCTGTCATGTCTGTGCTAGCTCTTTGAAAAAGCAGTCTGCTTAGACCCATATCCCTATTTTATGTCAGTAACCCTGTCCTTATCCTCAAGTACCGATCCAATTCCTTTTTAAAATTATTTACAAAATCTGCTTCCACTGTCTTTTCAAGTAGAGCATTCCAAACCCCAAAATATTCCCATCTGCCCCCTCAATCCTTGTATGATTTTGAATCCATGACCACTGATTAATAACCCACTCACAAGAAGGAATCGTTTTCCCTAGGTCATGTCTTTACTTTAACTATTCCAAGAACATAAATTCTAATTTTTCCAACCTCCTCATATTTGGTAACATCCAGCTAAATCTCCTCCACGTCTAAACCTTTTCTGAGGCCTTTACATCTTGCATAGAATAGAATCAAAGAATGTCTACATTGCAGAAGGTGGCCATTTGGCCCATCGAGCCTGCACCGACAACAATCCCACCCAAGCCCTATCCCCGTAACACCATGTATTTACCCTGCTAATCCCCCAACACTAAGGGACAATTTAGCATGGCCGTTCAACCTAACCCGCACATCTTCGGCATATGGGAGGAAACCGGAGCACCTGGAAGAAACCCACGCAGACATTAAGAGAACGTGCAAACTCCACACACAAAGTCACCCAAGGCCTGAATTGAACCCAGGCCTCTGGCGCTGTGAGGCAACAGTGCTAACCACTGTGCCCCGTGCCTCACTTACTTGAAGCGTGGTACCAAAAATGTATTCACTATACTGTACTTGAGGCCAACCAATGATCTTATAAAAGGTTCTTCTTGATTAACCCATGCCTTCCAAATTATAGTTTATTTCATGATGAGTCCTTCCAAATGAAAGTTTACGATGAACAAGTGAGAATTGTCAGTTCACATCTGAAGAGAAAGTGAATGTAAAAAGGCATTGAGATACTGAGTTCTTCCGTCAAAATTGTGGTTTTGCTGAGTCACCTTAAATTGACACAGTTGTTTCAATTGCTAATGTCGGAACTTAATCCTCAGCATGAATGAAGCAGGCTAGTGCATGCATTTTAAAATGGGTGAATAAATGGTTTCTGAAAATCAGCTGGAGTAGATTGTAGGGCTCCATGTTTCCTGTTATGCATTTAGACATTAGTGACAACGGTACATTTCCCATTCAGTGCAGTCTTTCAGTGCTAGCATTGATTGATGTGAAACTCCCTTCTGCTTCCTGGGTAAATCATGCTGATAAAATGAATTTTTATAGAGCTGAGTTGTATTTTGTAACCCAGCAAGCCCCATTTAATGGGTTTTTATTAGATTTCAGAATACCGAGTTACTTATTTACTCTCCAGATAGCCATGATTAAATTGAATGCCTTTTGTAATGCAGTGACTCTGTTTCATGTATTTGAACCTAGTCCATAGCAAGGTACATGAATCAAATGGCAATATTTTGTCTCAGTTTAATGAAGTTCAATTGAGACTTCAAACCATTAATAGTCATTTTATGCTTAGTTGAGAGATGGTATCTAGGCATATTGTGCATAATTTAAACAGTTTCCAGTGAACGTCCTGTGTAAAATAATGTTCAAAATAATCATTTAGTCTTCGTTTTGCACTTGGTTATTTGCAAAGTACAATCAAGCATAGTGAGCAGGTACAAATCATATTTATATCATGCCTATTTGTTTTTGTGTTTTGCAGGATGAGAATAATAGAAGACATAAACTAGAATAACCGAGACTTATGTGCAGGATAAATAATACTTGATACAGTTTCACAATATACATGCATTGCTATTTAGTGTTGGGTGCTCCTCTGTCTATCAACATTAAGTTGAGACTGAGTTGGAATGTCTTCCAGTTAAATATTAATGAAACCCTTCAGCACTGTTTTGTCTCTCTCTTCCCTACTATTCATTTTCCATGAAATGAAAATGAAATACTTGCATTTGTATAGTGCCTTTCATGACCTCGGGGCATCTCAAAGCACTTTAAATCTGATGAAGTACATTTGCTGTGTTGTCACTGATGAGGCATAAGAAATGCAGCAGCCAACTTATGTGCAATAAGGTCCCACAAACAGCAATGTTGGACCAGATCATTGTTATTTTGCATATGACTCTGGTGTCCAACATGTCTCTGAATGAAACATCAAGCTTCTCATCCATTTTTTCATGAGATAACCTAATCCTGACTTTCAATTACCTGAACTTGCTGAATCCAGAGATGGATATATTTATAGATACTGAAGATTTGAGGGATATGGTGATGCAGGAAGGGCTGGGTTGAGATGGACAATCAGATATAATCTTATATCGTGGACCAGGTTTCAAGGGCTGAAAGGCCTCCTATTTCCTTGTGCTTGTCATCTATTGTCCAGTGAAAGTTTTTGAGTGCCTTGCTAGAAATGGGTAAGGCACCACCACATTCAATCTTAAATTGGTCCAAAATCTTCTGTATTTGTCCTTTCGTTCTCTTAAGTGTCTCTTGTCCATTTCTGCAGTACATGTGGGCTGATTGGTGATGTGAGGGACCAAGACTTTGTGTTGTATATTTTTATGAACTATATATAGATAGGTGCATTGCTATTTTTCAAATTTTAAAACTGAACCAAGACCTTTAAAATGGGTGAACCTATGTCTATCTGTGACCCCTGAACAAAAGAAGCTGCTTGACAGTTTCATGAGAAATCGCACCCAGTCATCTCTGAGGAGCTACGAACAACCACCTGTGTAATCTACAGCCCAACTTCAAAGAGATTATTAATAAAAAATTTGATCTCACAAAAACCGAGGGGTCGTGAAACACGCCACTGCTTATAAAGAGGAAAACAAATCAAAGAACCCTTTTGCTTATGGATCTGTGGTGAAAGGAAAATTTATGCTATTTGAATTAAGCCTCTTCCTGTCCGTAACATTGAGCAAAACAAAGTACAGGATAGGATGTGATTGCAGTAGGATGTGTTCAATTCTCCATAGGGTGAATGTCGAAGATTGGTGAAGAGAATACTGGAAAGATCCACAGACTTTCATTTTCTGATTCTATTCATTTTAAAATCTTTACCTCTATACAGTTATTTCCATGTCCTCACTTCTTTTCTTTCCATCGTTCTCCAATCCAATGTCCTTGCTCACATCCTCCCCTTATTTGCGTCAGGACTAGGATATGAGGTGTGCATTATTTATCAAGCTCCACAACTCTGCAGGATACACGATTAGTTTAAAAGTTTAATGTACTGGCAAAATGGCCAGATAAGAGTCTCTGCAGAGATGGGCTTTGGAGGAATAGGCTTTATAAAATAAAGATTAAAGATTGCAGTGTTTTGATGCTGTCAGTCTGAAGCTCCTTGTGTAAAGATGGGCCACTGGTCACAGTATATGTTTGGAAGTTCTCACCAACAGAGCTTCAGCATGGTAGGGAATATAGAACTGGATAAATTCTCCTCATCTCAGCCTTTCAGGTTCCCAAATGCAGACAAGTTAAATATCCCGATGAGGGTTCTCTGGCTGCAGATTGACAGCTACACACACAATTCCAGGCATGGATGGAGAGAGGCTTCCTTCTCTGCTTATTCCCCAAAACACACGGAGTTCAAAGAAATAGGACCAAAACTAAGCTCCTCTGTCATATAGTTCCAATAAATCACTACCGTTTGCTTTTACCAATTTTTCCTACCAGTTAAAGTACCAGTGCAAGCAAGCATATAATTCATTCCCCCTCAAGTACCTTGCTGGTTAGGTGATTTCTTGGAAAAAGATAGGTTTGCTCCCAAAAGATGAATCTATGCTCACTCTTTTCAAAAAAATCCAAATGCCCAAATAATACAATGTCTTTTCACATTTTTTAAAGAAAACACAGTTTGTGAAGATAAAAGCAAAATGCTGCAGATGCTGGAATCTGAAACAAAAACAGAAAATGTTGGAAAATCTCAGCAGGTCTGACAGAATCTGTGGGGATAGAATGGAGCTGATGTTTTGAGTCTGGATAACCCTTCGTCAGAGCTGTTTGTGGAGTTATATTACACTTGGCATTGTGCAATGTGACAGGATTAATTAATGACCTCTGCGTAAATCAGAACAGAGTAGGTGAAGTGAGTGTTGGACCTCTTAAAGAATGAGAATGGGGAATTAATAGGGGATAATAGTGAATAGGAGATAATAAGCATGTGCTTGCACTGGAGTGGGTGCAGAGGAGGTTCACCAGGATGCTGTCTGGGATGGAACATTTAAGATATGAAGAGAGGTTGGATAGGCTTGTGTTGCTTTTGTTGGAAAAGAGAAGGCTGAGGGTGACCTGGTCGAGGTGTACAAGATTATGAGCGACATGGACAGAGTGGATAAGGAGCAACTGAAGTATCAGTCACAAGGGGATATAGGTATTTCTCACGTGTCAGTGCAAACTCGAGAGGCCGAAGGGTCTTTTCTGCCCTGAATGATTCTATGATAAGGAACAGATCAAATGAACAAATAATTTTCTACTGTCTTCATGATGGAGGATATAAACAACATTGCATCAATAGCTATAAATTAGGAGGTGGAAGGAAGAGAGGAATTTGGTGAAATTATAATCACTAGGGAAGCGGTACTGAGCAAACTGATGGAGCTGCGTGTTAAGTCTCCGGGTCCAGATAGCCTTTATCCTGGGATCTTAAAAGAGATGGCTAATGAGGTCATAGTTGTTTTGGTGCTAATTTTCCAAAATTCACAAGATTCTGGAAAGGTTCCATCTGACTGGAAAGTAGCAAATATAATCTCCTCATTCAAGAGGTAAGGAAGCAAAAAAAAAAGAAACGATAGGTCAGTTAGCTTATCATTGATCATGGGGAAGACGTCAGAGTCAATCATTGAAGAGTTGCTAAGTGGTCACTTGGCAAACTCAAGGTAATAATGTTTTTGTTAAAGGGAAATCATGTTTAACCAATTTATTAGAATTATTTGAAGAAATAACACATGCTGTGGATTATAAGGACTCTATAGGCGAACTGTACTTGGATTTATGAAAACATTTGAGAAGGTTAGGGACCAAATCAGAAACTCCAAGGTATGTTGTGAAGTTACCCTTGACCTTAACTTTTCCTTTTGATTTTGGCATTCGGGTGAGCACAAGGTATTCCACTACATGTATGATTAAAGTATTCCACTACATGTAACCTTTTATCAAAACAAACTTTATTTACAAACACAGTTAGAATATAGCAAAATGAATTAGCATACCTTTTCCCAATTTAAACACTTGAACATGACCAGTTATAGTACTTAACAGCGAGCTAGCTACCTCTATAGTTCCAATATAAGCAGCACCTCATTGACGTAAATCCTTTCTTCAGACCCCGTTAGCACCAAAAACAGATTTGCTCATGTGGATGCTCGAGTTCCAGCCTTTTACCACCTCTGGACAGAGATCCAGACAGACACTTGTCTTCTGACCCTCATACAACCACCTCCAGAGAAACAGCAGAATCTCAGCGCACGAGACTTATTTCCTGGCAGATTCCAGTCTCCAACTCCAGTGGGATAAAGAGGCACAGAGAACATGACCTCTTTTTCTAAAGATCCAAAGCAACAGACTGCCCTTGATTTCTCTATGCAAGTCTTGCTCCACCCAGTCACCTTTTTTTTCCTGTCAATTTACCTAATCAAGTCCTCTGCAAACCCCAGGGGAACACTAAAATAATGGACAGCATTAGTCGAGATTAAAACAAACATTCTAGCAATTAGGATCAATTATTCTGCTGCAGTAACAATACAGGGCTGTCGAATACAGACCCAGTGGCACCAGTAATAAAAAAAAAACTGTTGAAATAAATCCTGCACAAGAAGCATGGTAAATACACTTCTTAAAGGCACAGTATTGTCACACCACATATTGAAGTTTATTACTGAAAATAAAAGCTTACGCTGTAGGAGGTAATATATTAGCTTGGATAGAAGATTAGCTGCTAGAAAACAGAGGGTATGATGTATGGTTGTTGTTTTTGATTTGTAGGGTGTAATGAGTAGAGTTCATCAGTGGAGTTCCACAAGAGTCTCTGCTGGGGCCTCACCCTTTTACATTTTCCATCACTGATTTAGCTGAGGGTGGCGAAGACATGATAGCTAATTTTGCAGACAATACAAAGGTAGGTAGGAAAGTATGTTGTAAAGTAGACATCAGGCCTGGGAATGGTGTCCTCACAGTCAACGTCACAATGAAGCGGTCCGAGAATGGTGTTCTCGCAGTCAGTGTTGCCCAGAGAAGCCGTTGTGATTTTGAAAAGTGTTTTTTTGGAAGAAAGGATTAACCGAGAAACAACGCAAGTAAGTGAAAGTCACTTATAATAAATTATAAGTAGGTAAAGTAAGGTCAGGGAATTAAATCGGCGTAAGCGAGGTAAGTAATCTTATATAAGCATAATGTTTTGTTAAAAAGGGGAGTAAACAAGTGATTTAAGGTAGTCATGGCTGGAGAGTTTGCACCTGTGATATATTCCCCCTGCGCTATGTGGCAAATCATGGAAGCTTCAGTTGTCCCTGGTAACCATGTGTGCAGGAATTGTGTCCAACAGCAGCTACTGGCTGACTGCAGTTCGGAGCTGGAGCTTTTGTTTCATTCATTCGTGGGACGTGGGCATCGCTGGCTGGTCAGCATTTATTGCCCATTATTAGTTGCCTGAGAGTCAACCACATTGCTGTGGACCTGGACTCGCATGTAGACCAGCCCAGGTAAGGACAGCAGATTTCCTTCCATGGGTTTTTCCGACAATTGACAATGGTTTCGTGGTCATCAGTAGATGCTTAATTTCAGATTTTTAAAAATTAAATTCAAATTCCACCATCTGCCGTGGCGGGATTCGAACCCAGGTCCCTAGAACATTAGCTGAGTTTCTGGATTAATAGTCTAGCGATAATACCACTAGGCCATCACCTCCCCTGCTGAGGGAGGATTCACTGTGGAGCGTGCACGATGCTGAGAAAGTTGTGGATAACATGTTCAGTGAAGTGGTCACACCATAGGTGAAGACTGAACAGGCAGAAAGGGCATGGATGATCACCAGGCAGAGTGGAGGAAGGCAGGTAGTGCAGGAGTCCCCTGTGGCTATTCCCCTTTCTAACACACGTACCGCTGTGGATACTATTGGGGGAGATGACTGTGCAGGCGAAAGCAGTGGCTGCTCAACTTCTGAAGGAGGAGGGACAACAGACAGATATCATGGTATGTATTGGTACCAACGATATCAGTTGGGAAAGAGATGAGGTCCAACAATCAGAATTTGGGGAGCTAGGAAGTAGATGAAAAAAAGAGCACCCAGAAGGTAGTAATTTCTGGATTACTTCTGGTGTTAAGTGCAAGTGAGTGTAGCAATAGGAGGTTGCTGTCGATGAATGCATAGCTGGAGAGATGGTGCAGGAGGGAGGAATTTAGATTTATGGAACATTGTGACCATTTTTGGGGACCGTGGGACCTATACAAGACGGACGGGTTGCATCTGAACCAAAAGGGAACCAATGCCCTTGCAGGGAGGTTTGCTAGTGATGTTGGGGAAGGTTTAAACTAACTTTGTGGGATCCTGAGAGGGAATTCAGGTGGGGAGGGGATAGGGGGGAAGCACAGCGAGAATTAGAAGAGACAGTGGGGGTGATCTTACCTTCTCGTGCCGCCAGTCCATGGGTGGGCCGAGCTGGTAAATTTGCAACAAATTTTTTAACCTATCGCAATCCTACTGGTCTGGATATCCGCTGAGATTTTAAACAGAATTTAAATATTATTACTGAGCCTGGGCCGCTATCATCTGTGATCACTCGCCTTTGAGGGTCCTCACTGGTGAGGATCATATATGTTCCCTGTCAACGAGGACCTGTTGTGATGATCTTGCCCGTAGGACCAGAGGCCATTGAGGCACCCGGGAGATCAGCGGCAGAGGGATGCCCCTTGAGCAGTGCCAGCCTGGTATCCTGGCAGTGCACATCGGGCACCCTGTCACTGCCAGCCTAACACACTGGCACCGGCAGTACCAGGGAGTAGGGCCTGAAGGCAACGCAGCCTAAGGGGAGGTGGGCGGGGGGGGAACGTTGCGCACTCTGAAACTGGGAGCAGACAGGGGGCATGAGGCGGGGAAATGTTGCGCACTGCAACTAGCAATTGATCGTGGGGGGGTGGTGATCGATCAGGCTGTGTGGGGGTGAGGTTGGAAATCGTCCAAGGAGGCCTGCAATGGCGTGGTGGGGAAGCAGTGACAGATCTCTCTGTTACACAGAACAGAGAGATCTACGCATGAGCAATTGTGACTCTGCTGTCAGCTGCCGAGTTTCCGGTGAGCTTAAGCTGCTGGCGGGAAACATTTAGCAAGATTTCTTGCACGGAGTGGCATAAGATTGGACTCGTGGCCTCACCGACAAAACGGATCTGAAACTCTCCCATTTTCACGCTTGTTCTGGACTTGGTCTTTTTTTTGGTAAGATCACCCCAGTGTGATTCAGGAAGACAGACGTTATGGGTCAATAGAGGCACAAGGGAGATTGGCAAGATTGAATGGTATTAATTTTAATGCAAGGAGTCTGATGAACAAGGCAGCTGAGTTGAGGGCACTAATTAAAACATGGGGGTTTGATGTCAAATCTGTCACTGAGACATGGTTGAGAGAGAGGCAGGATTGGCAGCTCAATGCTCCAGGAAACAGGATCTTCGGGTGAGATAGGGAAGGAGGTAAAATCGGAGGAGGTGTCGCAAATTTGATCAGAAAATAAATTACAGCAATAAGGAGGGACAACGTCTTAGAAGGTTCTTCAAATGAAGCTGTATGGGTAGAACTTAAAAACCAAAAAAGAGCAATCACAATGCTGCAAGTGTTCTATAGGCCCCCTAACAGTCCGAGAAAAATGGCAGAGCAAATATATATTTGGCTAATTTCAGAGAAGTGTAAAAGTAATAGGGTAGTGATAGTGGGGGATTTAATTATAATGGGAAAGATTTATCGGGAATGGAATTCTTAAAATGCATCCAGGAGAACTTTATTAAACAAGCATGGCGAAAGTCCTACAAGAGAGGGAACGGTCCTGGACTTAATTTTAAGTAATGAAGCTGGACAAGTGGCTCAAGTATCAGTGGGGGAGCATTTTGCTGACTGCAATCATAACTGTGTTAGATTCAAGATTGTTATGGAAAAGGATGGGGATGGGCCTGAAATCAAAGAATCCCTACAGTGCAGAAGATGGCCATTCAGCCCACTGAGTGCGCACCGACTTTCCAAAAGAATATGGTCATGTCTCACCAACTTGATTGAATTTTGCAAAGAGTTAACCAGGTGTGTAGATGAGGGCACTGCATTTGACGTAGTCTACTTGGGACTTCAGCAAGGTTTTTGATGAGATGCCCCACATGGGAGACTGATAGCAAAGATATCCAAGGATCTAAGGAAATTTGGCAAATTGGATTGAGAATTGACTGTGGCAGGAAGTAGAGGGTGGTGGTTGAGGGGTGTTTTTCTGACTGGAAGCCTATGTCCAGTAGAATCCCACAGGAATCAGTGTTGGGGTTCTTGCTATTTGTGGTTCTTACAAATAATTCAGACTTGAATGTGGGAGGATTGATCGGGATTTCATGAATGATAGGAACATTGTCGGGGTGGTAAATAGTGAGGTGGACAGCCTTAAATTACAGGAGGATATAGATGGGCTGATCAGCAACAAATGGAATTCAATCTGGATAAGTGTGAGGTGATGCACTTGGGCAGGACAAACAAGGCAAGGGAACATATGATGAACGGCGTGACCCTGGGAAGCACCAAGGATCAGAGGGACCTTGATGTGCATGTACACCAGTCCCTTAATATAGTAGAACAGGTGGATAAAGTGGTTAAGAAGGCATATTGTATGCTTGCCTTTATTAATTGATGATGTTGAGGCATGGAGTTTAGGAGCTTGAAAGTTATTTAACAAAAGGTGTAAGTGCATTGGAGGCAGTTCAGAGGAGGTTTACAAGAGTAATACCTGGAATGAGCGGGTTGTCTTACAAGGATAGCTTCAACAGGCTGGGCTTGTTTCCACTGGAGTTTCGAAGATTAAGGGGGTGACTTCATTGAAGTATGTAAGATCCTGAATGGTCTTGACTCTGACAAATGTAATGCAATTGATATGGAGATATGTATATATTTGTGTTTAAGGAGAATGTTTAAAAACTCAGCTTTATGCTACAGGTACTCGGTATGTCTGGAGGAAATACAGCACAGATGCTGGGAGAGCAGGATAATTACTCATTAGCAATGTGGTGTTTGTTGAAAAATATACAGAAAAATATACAGAAAAATATACAAAAATATACAAAACAAATAACAGAATTTAGTCACTCAAAAAATATACAACCAGGGTATTTGGCTTTGGAAAACTTTTGGAGTTCTTCTCCAGGTTGATACCGGAGATGAGGGGTGTAGCTTATGAGGAGAGATTGAACAGATTCGGTCTGTACTCGTTGGAGTTTAGAAGGCTGAGGGGTGATCTTATAGAGACATATAAGATAATGAAGGGGCTGGAGAGGGTAGAGGTAGAGAGATTCTTTCCACATAGAAGGGAAGCCAGAACTAGAGGGCACAGCCTCAAAATAAGTGGGGGCCGGTTCAGAACAGAGTTGAGGGGGAACAACTTCTCTCAGAGGGTAGTGAATCTCTGGAATTCTCTGCCCATTGAAGTGGTGGAGGCTACCTCGTTGAATATGTTTAAATCACGGGTAGATAGATTTCTGATCGATAAGGGAATTAAGGGTTATGGGGAGCAGGCGGGTAAGTGGAACTGATCCACTTCAGATCAGCCATGATCTTGTTGAATGGCGGGGCAGGTTCGAGGGGCTAGATGGCCTACTCCTGCTCCTATTTCTTATGTTCTTTTGATTCGGCTGTCTAAGCTCTTTCTGATTTGGTACCCTGCGGTAGATAGATAGAGAGTTCTCTTGAGATATTTGAAGCTGGCAGAGAGCTGCTCTTTCCCTCTCTAGACTTTGAGAGGTGGCAGCCTTTCAGTTGATCTTTTTATATCTGTGATGACCTATCAATTTTCCTACAACAGGATTGGTCTGATGTTGTCAACAACACCAAATTCAAGTTTGATAAGTTCCTGTTAGCTGAGTGCCTTCTTTAAACTGACAGTCTGAATTCAAAAGTCTGCAAAGTCTGTTACAATGCAGCACTGATGTTTGGTCCTTGCTACAAATGTTGCAATCTGCGTACTCTGTCTGCACCTGCATTTTAAACCTCCAAGCATTGACACACAACCAGCTTTCAAAGAGAGACAAAACCAGCTTTTAAAGGGGCCACACTTCACAAACTCAACTTCACAACATATTAAAAGGACATTTTAGAAGCTCTGTGCAGCAGGTAGCATTGTAAAGTAGATGCAACAGAGATCTAATAAGAACATAGAACAGTACAGCACAGAACAGGCCCTTCGGCCCACGATGTTGTGCCGAGCTTTGTCTGAAATCCAGATCAAGCTATTTCCTCCCTATCATCCCGAAGTACTCCATGTGCCTATCCAATAGCTTCTTAAATGTTCCTAAAGTTTCTGACTCCACTATCCCTGCAGGCAGTCCATTCCACACCTCAACCACTCTCTGAGTAAAAAATCTACCTCCTACATCCTTCCTATATCTCCCACCATGAACCCTATAGTTATGCCCCCTAGTTACTGCTCCATTCACCCGAGGAAATAGTCTTTGAACGTTCACTCTATCTATCCCCCTCATCATCTTATAAACCTCTATCAAGTCTCCTCTCAACCTCCTCCGCTCCAAAGAGAAAAGCCCAAGTTCCCTCAACCTTTCCTCATAAGACCTACCCTCCAAACCAGGCAGCATCCTGGTAAATCTCCTTTGCACTCTTTCCAGTGTCTCCACATCCTTCTTGTAGTGAGGTGACCAGAACTGCACACAATATTCCAAATGTGGTCTTACCAAGGTCCTGTACAGTTGCAGCATAACCCCACGGCTCTTAAACTCAAACCCCCTGTTAATGAACGCCGACACACTATAGGCCTTCTTCACGGCTCTATCCACTTGAGTGGCAACCTTCAGAGATCTATGGATATGAACCCCAAGATCTCTCTGTTCCTCCACATTCTTCAGAATCTTACCTTTGACCCTGTAATCCACATTTAAATTTGTCCTACCAAAATGAATCACCTCGCATTTGTCAGGGTTGAACTCCATTTGCCATTTTTCAGCCCAGCTTTGCATCCTATCTATATCTCTTTGCATCCTACAACAGCCCTCCACCTCATCCACTACTCCACCAATCTTGGTGTCATCAGCAAATTTACTGATTCACCCTTCATCCCCCTCCTCCAAGTCATTTATAAAAATTACAAATAGCAGAGGACCAAGCACTGATCCCTGTGGCACTCCGCTGGTAACCGGTTTCCAGTCCGAAAATTTTCCATCCACCACCACCCTCTGTCTTCTGTTAGATAGTAAGAAGTCTCACAACACCAGGTTAAAGTCCAACAGGTTTATTTGGTAGCAAATACCATAAGCTTTCGGAGCAGAGCTCCTTCGTCAGATGGAGTAGTTATCTGTTCTCCAACAGTACACAGACACAGAAATCAAGTTACAGAACTTGAACTTGATTTCTGTGTCTGTGTACTGTTGGAGAACAGATAACTACTCCATCTGACGAAGGAGCAGCGCTCCGAAAGCTTATGGTATTTGCTACCAAATAAACCTGTTGGACTTTAACCTGGTGTTGTGAGACTTCTTACTGTGCTTACCCCAGTCCAATGCCGGCATCTCCACATTCTGTTAGATAGCCAGTTACCTATCCAATCGGCCAAACTTCCCTCTAAGCTACACATCTTTACTTTCTTCATAAGCCGACCGTGGGGGACTTTATCAAACGCCTTACTAAAATCCATGTAGATGACATCAACTGCACTACCTTCATCTACACACTTAGTTACCTCCTCAAAAAATTCTATCAAATTTGTGAGGCAAGACTTGCCCTTCACAAATCTGTGCTGACTATCCCGGATTAAGCTGCATCTTTCTAAATGGTCATAAATCCTATCCCTAAGGACCTTTTCCATCAACTTACCGACCACCGAAGTAAGACTAACCGGCCTATAATTACCAGGGTCATTTCTATTCCCTTTCTTAAACAGAGGAACAACATTCGCCACTCTCCAGTCCTCTGGCACCACCCCCGTGGACAGTGAGGACGCAAAGATCAATGCCAAAGGCTCTGCTATCTCATCCCTTGCCTCCCAAAGACTCCTAGGATATATTTCATCAGGCCCAGGGGACTTATCAACTTTCAGTTTATTCAAAATTGCTAGTACATCTTCCCTCCGAACATCTACTTCCTCCAGCCTATAAGCCTGTGACACCCTCTCTTCCTCAAAAACGTGGCCCCTCTCCTTGGTGAACACCGAAGAAAAGTATTCATTCATCACCTCTCCTATCTCTTCTGACTCCATGCACAAATTCCCACTGCCGTCCTTGACCGGCCCCAGCCTCACCCTGGTCATTCTTTTATTCCTCACATAAGAGTAAAAAGCCTTGGGGTTTTCTTTGATCCGACCCACCAAGGACTTCTCATGCCCCCTCCTAGCTCTCCTAAGCCCCTTTTTCAGCTCATTTCTTGCTAACTTGTAACCCTCCATCGAGCCAACTGAACCTTGTTTTCTCAACCTAACATACGCTTCCTTCTTCCTCTTGACAAGACATTCCACCTCTTTTGTGAACCATGGTTCCCTCACTCGGCCATTTCCTCTCTGCCTGGCAGGGGCATACCTATCAAGGATACGCAGTATTTGTTCCTTGAAAAAGTTCCACTTATCATTAGTGCCTTTGCCTGACAATTTTTGTTCCCATCCTATGCTTCCTAATTCCTGCCTGATTGCATCATAATTACCTCTCCCCCAATTGTAAACTATGCCCTGCTGTATGGCCCTCTCCCTCTCCCTCGCAATAACAAAAGACACCGAATTGTGGTCACTATCTCCAAAGTGCTCTCCCACAACCAAATCCAACACTTGGCCCAGTTCATTTCCCATTACCAAATCCAATGTGGCCCCACCTCTTGTCGGCTTATCCACATATTGTGTCAGGAGAAGGGTGAAATGATATTTTTACATTGTTCTCCTTATCATGAAATCACATTAGGCCGTGACTACCTTTCTGTAAAAATGTTGTTGTTAATATTCATATTTCGACACAGATCTTATTTTAAATTTGAAAAAGGCTCGTCAGAACCAAAGTTAGAAACGAAGACACAGAGCCAGACAGTGTCATACCTTAATTCTTCTCTGATCTTGTGCCCCTTTCCAATACCTCTTTTGTCAATCCATATGTGTATAATGTTATTGCTTTATTTTGTTCAGTGTGAGTCTAATCAATACAACAGAATATTGATGGCAGTAGACTTTCTGCACATTTAACATTAATTCCTATATTAACTCCATATGGAGCACATTATCAAAGAAAATAAAAAGCAATTTGAGTTAGGCGTGAGGTCTACGTACAAGTTTATTTTCCTGGATTGGCACTAATATTAGAGTTTGACCTATTTGTAGGATGTGTGTATTTCAGTCCAGTATCCTATTTTTAACACTAATCTTTAACATTATGAAGGTATCGGTAAGGATATTTTGCAGTTTAAAATAAACTTTTCAAGGCTATTCCAAATGGACAGCTGGTTACAATTAAATACATGCAAATTTCTCAGTAAAAGTGATTGTTATTTAAATTCACCACATCTAATACAGACTCTTATTGAAATATTAATATTTAGTCCTGATTGACAACATAAAGATGACCAAATAAAACTCTGCATAATTGTGTTTAACAATTACTTGAAGAAGATATCTAACTATTATGTACCAATTACTTCATTACAAACAAATAGCTTGGATATATAGAACATTGCATACATTTGTGAGTTATTTTTGAAACATAGTAAATTCAAAATGGGTCCTTCTAAAAAAAACAATTACTTTGAACATGTCGAGATGATTGACTGACTTATAATACCCTGCATTCTGCATTTCTATCTGAATACCATTAACTGCTAATTAGAAGCAAGCTTACAAATATGCTTAATTAGACCTTGTTAGACATTTGTAATGTTTCTTGCCAAAGCTTGCAAATTTAAAGCTCATCTTAAAGGGTAAATTTTGCACAGTCAACAGAAAGAAATGACCGCATTAACTTGCATATAGAGGCAATTTTTAAAAACAAAAAAAATCAATTTATTTGCGTCCAGGCGTGTTCACTTCTCTTCCTTTACAGCAAGGACTAGAAGGATGTCTGAATTACTAGAAAATCAGGAATACCACAAATCTGTTGTATTTTCTCAACACACAATGAGTAATGCTAAACCATGTGTTGTAAACTGTACTCTCAAATTGTAGCTACTCATGAGTTTAGGATTTTCTTAACAATGTCCAAATCAAAATAGTTACAGATGAGGTTTATAAGGTTATGTTGTTTTCGGACTGTACCTTTAATTTGGGATAAAGTAAAGTGGGTCATGTGACTATTCTGAACTCTGGCTAATAACAGGCTCTAGTTTCAAGATTAAAGGCCCAGTTTGTTTTGCTAGGAAGAAGGTGCAAGGCACTCACACTTGGAGACAATGGCGAGCATCTGTGCTTAGTGTTTCAGCTAGAAGTCACCAATGTCTCTGGAAGATGTGAATGTTGGGTTGTGAACAGTTATGCTTTAAACTATTTATTTACTACCAAAATATAGAGAGTTTGAATTTGAAGGATAGCTGGTCAGCATTTCTACATGGATACAAAGCCCTTGTGATTCATGTTGTAATGGAGATGGACTTTGAAAGGGGAAGATTTTCTAAGATACTTCTGAAACCCTCCAATACACGATGTCTTCTAGGATTCAGGAGAAAGCAGCATGGGATCAATAGTCTCTCTGCTATATTGCACAGGAGTATGATTGGGAGCTTGTTCTTAGATCGAAAAGACCAAATTCATGAGGATTTGAAACACGGCTGGAAGATCTCCCTAGCTTGTGTGAAGGGGAGAATCTCCAGTAAAAGTCCTCAGCATGCATCATAGTTTTGAGCTTAAAAATCATCCAGAATAGTAGAAAATCCTCAGGAGCTCAGAATCACTTTGGATTGTATTGGAAAAAATTAAATGAATGCTTTTTCTGTTTATAATTTAAAGTCTTTTAAAGCTAAAAAGTAATTTAGTAAAAAGTAAAGTAATTTAAAGCCAAAGACTGTACCGGACCAGGCTAGAATCCCAGGCTAGCCACACCGACCCCCACCGCGAATGGCAAGGTCTGCAAGACATAACAGGCTACAAGATGGAGGCATGTAAAATCGTCGGCTCCAACGCACCCCTCCCTGATGAGCTCAATGCATTCTACACCTGTTTTGGGCAAGAGGTCAGCGAGCGCATGCCCTCCATCCTGGAAGCCCTGGATGAACCTCTATCTGGGGTCACCATTGCAGATGTCAGAGCAGCCTTCTCGAAGGTCAACCCATGGAAAGCGACTGGCCCAGATGGGGTACCCCGACAAGCACTCAGATCCTGCGCGGATCAGCTGGTGGGGTATTCACAGACATCTTCACCCTCTCTACAACAATCTGAGGTCCCTATCTGCTTCAAGAAGACGACCATTTTCCCGGTACCTAAGAAAAACCAAGCAGTGTGCCTTAATGACTATCGGCTGGTGGCTCTGACATCCATCATTATGAAGTGCTTCGAAAGGCTAGTCATGGCACAAATCAATTCCAGCCTCCCGGACTACCTGGATCCACTACAGTTTGCCTATGGGATTAGGATCTGGATGGGATTGTGGTCGGTGCAGACTCAATGGGCCAAATGGCCGCCTTCTGCACTGTAGAGATTCTATGAAATGGCAAGGTTGACAAAGTGCCTGAGAGCCTGGACAGGAATGTTTATCTGGAGGGAGAGGTTTAGCAAGGAATGGAGAGCAGTGAAATAATTTCAGTGCATGAAATGTTAGAATGATGAATTTAAAGACACTTCCATATACATGGAGAAAGGATAAATTGTCCAGGATCAGGAGAAAGATCTGCAAGTTATTAATTGAATCTTGTAGTCAGTAAAGATACCTGGCTGAAAAGCTTTTTATCCTGACTGACAACTTGCCAGAAATGTGCTAGCATTAAGTTTACATACATTAACAAACTTTTATTCCATTTGGATAATTGTTTCCATATTCAATCAATTGTCCACTGAATACCACATTTACTGTTTCAGTGCCCTGTTTAAGGTATGTTCTGAGCTTGCGTTGCAGCAGATTCATTTTAATGCACTAATACCAATAGAGGAAAAGCTTTCAAAAGAACATTTAAAGGTCCTCTGTATGATCAACTTGGAAGGCAATATGTGCATGACTGACTTTGTATTCTTTCCAGTGACTTTGATACATTGCTCAACCAAATTACGATCCTGACAATATTTATTCAGCAGATTTATAATTGCTATTAATGAACAATGAAGCTAAACAGTACAGCTTGGAGAATACAGTGAAATAGCCATATTATAAGTCGGAGTGTCCCAACACTTTTATGTTGTAACTGAATCTTTGTCTGTTTCCCTTTCATCCCACCCACCTTTTCCTATTCATTGTTCTAACGAAACATCTGCATCGGATACCGAGTCTACAGAATTGAAAAAGCTTGATGATGTTTCTCGGCAGAATGTAGAGACCAAACTTCAGCAACGTATTTTCCACCATTGTAAATGTTCAAGAAATAAAATCTGAAAATGCTGACAAAACGCATCAGACTTGTTGCAACAAAAGATTCCCAGCCCCACCCAAAACATTAACCATTTGCATCTGGAGGCTATTCAACTTGCTTTTCATCTTCAGGCACTGTTTTATTTCATAGAATCCCTACAGTGCCGTTTGGCCCATCGAGTCTGCACCAACAACAATCCCAACCAGGCCTTATCCCCGTAATCCCAAATATTTACCCGGCTAATCCCCTCATACTAAGGAGCAATTTAGCATGACCAATCCACCTAACCTGCACATCTGGACTGCGGGAGGAGACTGGAGCACTTGGAGGAAACTCATGCAGACACGGGAATTACCCAAGGCCAGAATTGAACCCTGGTCCCTTCCCCTGTGAGACAATAGTGCTAACCACTGCGCTACTGTAAAGAAAACATTAAATGCAAATTAGTAGGCATTTTGCTAGTATATTTGTATCAAATTTGGATGTACTAAAATAATGTTATAGACAATACTGCAAATGCAAATCCCATTTTCTGCTCCCCCTTATGCCATTTGTTTCATATTTTTCAATTATGTTTAACTTTCTTCAACTAAGAATTAAGCAGTAAATTAATGGGTGCCAAGTACCACCAGAGTACAGTTATGGTGCTTGTAGACTCCTGTGGTTTGATATGAAGGCAACATTTAACTTATCTGTCATGTTCACAGTTGGATGTTAAATGGAATGCAAGGATCTACATGGCACAATAGTTTCACAAAGCAGTTTGTAATTGCAGTTCTGTTATAAAGCATCAGATTGCTACAGTAGTGGGGAATGGTGAATTTATTCTATTAAATTGTTACAAGATACGTTGTACAAAAGCCACATGGCCAGAAAGAGGGGAGGCTGTTTTGTTTGTCCTGTTGCCTTGACCTGTTGGAAAGCATACAGAGCCCATTCAGATTGCTTTCAACAGCAAGCTGAGTTCTTGTTGAATCTGAAAATCTTTTCGAATGCATCAAGTGCAATAAAATCAGCATAAAAACTCTTAACATATGTCACCTTTTTTTAATAACTTGTCTTTTTGGAACAGTACTGCTCAAAGTTGAACTTTAGATAAATGAGTATATAGAACTAGGAAATTATTAATGTACAGTAAAATATTTATATTTTGGAGTTTAATGAAAATTATTCAGTATATAGAAATGTTAATGAACAGTTCAGGCGTATAAATATTTTGGCAAAAATATCATTGTATATAATCAAGCTTATTTATACACATCTGAAAACAATAAAAGGTAAGGAAAATACATTTTAAAATGTATTTTCATTGATCAGATTCTTGGATGTTATGACTTTTGTTTAATTGTTTATTAAAAGGTTTTATTGAGAGATTCCCCAAATTAATACTCCGACCGAACAGAAAAGTGGTTTAAAATTTTGAAAGTTGCAGTCACCAGATGCCTGACTGCCATAAATATTAAAAGTGGCAAGTCAGGCTACTATAATGCTTTTGTTAAAAGCAGACTTGAGCGGGACTGGCTTAACATGCATAGAACATCATTGCTGCTGCACTATAATAACTTCAATAACTGCTGTCTGGTAATAGAAGCATGACAGATAGAACCTGCAGAAGAGACCAAGCTAAGTCTCTTCCCACCAGCGCCATTTTAACAATAGAAGTCATTGCTTTATTATATACTTTATATACAATGTATTTTCTTAAACTAGAACCAAAAGCTTTTTTTTTGCACGTATAGCAAAGAGCTAACTGATCAATTAATCTGCTTTTGGTGGTATTGGTTAAAGAAATGCCACCCAGGAAACCTGCAAATCAGATGGGGTCATTAAATCATTAATAACCACCTGAGCCACCAAAATGTATACTTGAGGCCTTGGTTTAATATCTAACTCAAGGGGTAACACTTGCCACAATGGTGTACTCCCTTAGTTGTGCACTGTAACTGTTCCCATAGATTCACGTGCTCCTATTTCATATATTCATAGGTATGTTCATGCAAGTCCTGACATGGAAGCTGATTCAAGTCATGGTGGACTTCTCAATATTAAAGTAGGTCCATGCTGTAAATTATTTTATTGTCTGCTGTGAGTGCTCTCATGACTGAAGAGTCAGATGCAAGATCGGCATGGACCTACACAGAACTGGCACTTCATATTGTTATTTTTAGTGTTTGGGGAACTTCTGCAGCTATGCCACATCTGGCCTTCCTCTCGGCATGTTAGAAGTTGCAAGTTTCATGCTGTAGATGGTTCTTGAAGCACGGTGAACAAAATTTTAGTTCTTCACTTTTCACGGTCCTGTAGGCTGCAGTGTTTCCCAAGAGAGGTAGTCTGCAATACACAAGTTTATAAGCCTTTTTTGTGTGTCCATGTATTGTTTGTGCTGACTGTTTTGATAGTGTTCATCCTGAATCAGCTTCCACTCATTCACTGGAGTTATTTCAGGAACATTTGGGGCAAATTAGCTCAGAAGATAGTGTAATAAAGGTTGTTGGGAACTAGGTAAAATTAGTGATACTGTGTACAGCCTTTGCTCCTTCCTGAAAACATAAAGTGTATTGGCCTCAACTGCTTTCTGCGGTAGCGAATTCCACAGGCTTAGCACACTCTGGGTGAAGAAAATTCTCATCAGCTCAGTCCTAAAAGGTTTCTCATATTCTTAGACTATGACCCTTGGTGTTGGACTCCCCACCATCAGGAACATCCTTCCTGTATCAATTCTGTCTAGTCCTGTTATAATTGTATACATCTTTGAGAAAGTCCTCATTCTTCCAAACTCCAGTGAATATAATTCTAACTGACTCAATCTCTCCACAATATGGTCAGTCCCTCCATCTCAGGAATCAGTCTGGTAAACTTTCTCTTTACTCCCTCTATCGCAAGATGAGGAGACCAAAACTGCACACAATAGTCCAATTGTGGACTCACCAAGGCCCTATATGATTGCAGTAAGACATCCCTGCTCTTGTACTAGAATCATCTCACTATGAAGGCCAACATACCATTTATCATCTTTACCGCCTGCTGCACCTGCATGCTTACCTTCAGCGACTGGTGTACAAGGACACCCTGGTCTTGTTGCACATTCCCCTCTCAATTTATAGCCATTCAGTAAATAATCTGTCTTCCTGTTTTTGCTGCCAAAGCGGATAAGCTCACATTTATCCATATTACACTGCATCTGCCCAGTCACTCAGCCTGTTCACCATCATCCCTTTAAATGTTACCCAATCAATCACAGCTAACTTCTGCCTCATTTTTAGTTATTCATTCGTGGGACTTGGGCGTCGCTGGCTGGCCAGCATTTATTGCTCATCCCTAGTTGCCCTTGAGAAGGTGGTGGTGAGCTGCCTTCTTGAATCGCTGCAGTCCATGTGCTGTTGGCTGACCCACAGTGCCGTTAGGGAGGGAATTCCAGGATTTTGACCCAGCGACTGTGAAGGAATGGCAATATCTTTCCAAGTCAGGATGGTGAGTAGCTTATTTGCAGGTGGTGGTGTTCTCATGTATCTGCTGCCCCTATCCTTCTAGATGGAAGAGGTCGTGAGTTTAGAAGGTGGTGTCTAAGGATCTTTGTTGAATTGCTGCAGTGCATCTGCAACTGTACAGGACCTTGGTGAGACCACATTTGGAATATTGTGTGCAGTTCTGGTCACCTCACTATAAGAAGGATGTGGAAGCGCTGGAAAGAGTGCAGAGGAGATTTACCAGGATGCTGCCTGGTTTGGAGGGTAGGTCTTATGAGGAAAGGTTGAGGGAGCTAGGGCTGTTCTCTCTGGAGCGGAGGAGGCTGAGGGGAGACTTAATAGAGGTTTATAAAATGATGAAGGGGATAGATAGAGTGAACGTTCAAAGACTATTTCCTCGGGTGGATGGAGCTATTACAAGGGGGCATAACTATAGGGTTCGTGGTGGGAGATACAGGAAGGATATCAGAGGTAGGTTCTTTACGCAGAGAGTGGTTGGGGTGTGGAATGGACTGCCTGCAGTGATAGTGGAGTCAGACACTTTAGGAACATTTAAGCAGTTATTGGATAGGCACGTGGAGCACACCAGGATGATAGGGAGTGGGATAGCTTGATCTTGGTTTCAGATAAAGCTCGGCACAACATCGTGGGCCGAAGGGCCTGTTCTGTGCTGTACTATTCTATGTTCTATGTTCTATCTTTTAGATAGTACACACTGCTGCTACTGAGTGTCGGTGGTGGAGGGAATGGATGTTTGTGGATGTGGTGCCAGTCAAGCAAGCTGCTTTGTCCTGGATGGTGTCAAGCTTCTTGTGTTGTTGGAGCTGCACCCATCCAGGCAAGAGGGGAGTATTCCATCACACTCCTGACTTGTGCCTTGTAGATGGTGAGACTTTGGGGAGTCAGGAGGTGAGTTACTCGCCGCAGTATTCCTAGCTTCTGACCTGCTCTTGTGGCCACTGTGTTTATGTGGTGAGTCCAGTTGAGTTTCTGGAATACCATCATAGAAATCATAGAAACCCTACAGTGCAGAAGGAGGCCATTCGGCCCATCGAGTCTGCACCGACCACAATCCCACCCAGGCCCTACCCCCACATACTTTACCCGCTAATCCCTCTAACCTATGCATCCCAGGACTCTAAGGGGCAATTTTTTTAACCTGGCCAATCAACCTAGCCCGCACATCTTTGGACTGTGGGAGGAAACCGGAGCACCTGGAGGAAACCCACGCAGACACGAGGAGAATGTGCAAACTCCACACAGACAGTGACCCGAGCCGGGAATCGAACCCGGGACCCTGGAGCTGTGAAGCAGCAGTGCTAACCACTGTACTACCGTGCCGCCTGCATGCGACATTGTAGTTTCCTTTTATTAAGATTTAGGGTCTGAGTCTCAGAATAAATTATGTGACTCTCCATCTTGATGAAGAATTCTATCATATTATGGTTGCTTGTTCCCAAGGGGTTCTTCAACGTATTGGCCCAGAAAACCATCCCATATACACTCCAGGAATCTCTCCTCTATGGAACTGTGACTAATTTGATTTGCCCAATCAATATGCAGATTAAATTCACCCATAATTACAGATGTTTCTTTTTCCCTTTTACGTCTAATTTCCTGTTTTTATCCCAATCCCAACATCACCATTACAGTTTGGGGGTCTATATACAATCCCACTATCATTTTTCGCCCTCCTGTATTTCTCAGCTCTCCATATGTAGATTCCACGTTGTTGGAGCTAATACCTTTCCTCAATATTGCATTAATTTGTTCTTTAACCTGAAACTGTCTTTTTTAAATGGACATTAGCAAGGTGGCTATGTTGGCTGCAGAAGCTCACAACCTTTGCAACTTTGATACAGAGTCCATCAACCTTTTGGACAGTTTGTAGTTGAACCATCCTGGTTTGGGGTCTTCCCCTTGAATGGGTGTGTCTGGAAAATATCCCTCTGTCGCATTCACACCTGCCATTGTTTGAGGTTTGCTCCAAACTGAAAATCAATGTACTTCCAGTCGTCTTGTCTCCAAATTTCCAATTTAACAAAAGAGAACTGCAGAAAACCTAACCACAAGTGTGAAGAGTCGTCATCTATCTCCATTGTCTAGCTCTAAACCATTCTGGGTGGTCAATGGCACTTGGTCATGTGACTGAAACAGGCTTCTGATACCAAAATCCTTTATTATCTCAAGTACCAGAGAGACCTGGGCAGCCTGCAAAGAGCATCACTGCAGAATATCATTTGGACAGTCTGCAAAGAACACCACTGTTGAATATCATCTGGTCAGTCTGCAAAGAACATCACTGCAGAATATCACCGACAGACCAAGGCAACAACACTGAAAACATGGAGATTTTTACATCTTAAAAAAACCTTCCAGGCTGATTCATAATCCAAGTCCACCTATCAACAAATTTGAAGTCAAATACAAAACCACAAATGCCTAACTTCATGGCCTGGTGCGCATCATCTTTTCAAGGGAATCCTGCGATAATCCTGATATCTGAGAATGACTGACTTTCCAAGATGTACCAAACTTATGTGTGGTGTGTGTGGGTGTAGTGCTGACTTTCAAAATGGTGTGGGAATAATTAATCCTCTTAATATAATTCCACAAAAGCTTGCTGCTGTTATTCAAGTTGACAACACACTCAAGAGTGCCATGAGACACACACCTTCCTTTCCAAAGTCACACTGATTAGGACAGTAAGTGAAAAAGGGTTATTATAAGGGTTTCAGTTCTTTCCTGACATCCGTTAATGTGGGTAAACTCTGCCTCCTTCAGGCATTAATCCTACCTTTATTCAAGCAGTGAACGTAACGTTCAGGAAAAAGTCCCACCTCCAAGCTCTCTATTTTCACAACCAATACCAGTGTCCTCAATCTGCTCTTTCTTTTCAACACACTTTAAAGTTAGGTTGCCAGCCACTTTTCATCACTTCTATCACTCACTTTTGTCCACCATCCTGTTTTCAAGCTCTTCAGTCAATATTAACTGGGAGCTGTGCTTGCAGTTTTCCCTGAAGCTGTAAGATTGACCGCACTAAAAAGAGGAAGCTGTATCCCGCCATGAATTGCACCTCTGCCTGGACTAGAGAAAATTTGTGAAGCAAATCCAAAGGTAAAAGATACTGGAAACACTTTGCACCAAGGGATTGTTTACAAACTTCACTTGAAATTTCAAGATGAGTTCTAGCTAGAGAGAAGGAAAAAAACATATATTCTGGCACAGCATGTTATGGTGAAACATTAGAGAGTTGGAAATAGGGGAGAGGTGTTGACAGTTGTGAGATGTGACAGGTGAAAGTACTACTAAATGTCTTCAAAAAGCTTATCCTTTTATGGATTCCAAAAGTAACTTCTATACTTGCATGATGGTTGGTTTAGCTCAGTTGGCTGGATGACTGCTTTGGGATACAAAGCAATGCTAACAGTGCAGGCTCAATTCCAGTACCGGTTGAGGTTATTCATAAAGGCTCAACTTTGCCCCTCTCCTGAGGTGTGGTGACCCTCAGGTTAAAACAGCACCATTCAACTCTCCCCCTCAAAGGGGAGAGCAGCCTATGGTCATCTGGGTTTATGGCGACTTTACATATTAGTTGACATTTGCTTGCATAATGAAGATCAGAAATTCTCAAGCATTAATCGGGAGCTGGTTCTGCATTACTAAAGCATAGGCAAGACATCATGGGATGTCACTGGTAATGCCAGCATTTCTTGCCCATCTTTAGTTGCCCTCAAGAAGGTGGTGATGAATTGCCTTCCTGAACTGCTGCAGTTTGTGGTGTAAGTACATCTGCAGTGCTTTTAAGGAGTGAGTTCCAGAATTTTGACCCAGCGATAGTGAAGGAACGACGATATAGTTCTAATCCAGGATGGTGTGTGGCTTGGAGGTAAATGTGCAGCTCGTAATGTTCCCGTACATCTGCTGCCTTTGTTCTTCTAGGTAGTGGAAATCATCAGTTTGGAAGGTGCTGTTGATGGAGGCTTGGGGCGAGCTGCCTCTATGCATCTTATAGATGGTACACGCTGCTGCCACTCTGTGCTGGTGGTGAAGAAAGTAAATGTTTAAAGTGATGTGTGAGGTGTCAATCAAGTTGTCTGCTTTGTCCTGGAGGGTGTCCAGCTTCTTGAGTATTTGTTAGAACTGCACTCATCCAGGGAAGTGGAGAGTATTCCATTACACTCATGACTTGTGCTTTGTAGATGGTGGATAAGCTTTGGAGAGTTAGGAGGTGGATTAGTGACTGCAGAGTTCCCAGTCTCTGACCTGTCCTTGTAGCCACAGTATTTAAATAGCTTGTTCAGTCTAGTTCCTAGTCAATGATGATGCATAGAATGTTGATGGTGGGGTATTCAGCAATTATAATGCCATTGAATGTCCCAGGAGAAATTGTTGGAATCTCTCTTCTCAGAGATAGCCATTGCCTTGCACTTGTGAGGCCTGGATGTCACTTGCCATTTATCACCCAAGCCTGGATGTTGTCCAGTTCTTGCTGCATACATGCACATACTTACTACTTCAGTATCTGAGAAATCATGAATCGTACTGAATATCGTGATGTCATAAGCATACATTCCCACTTCCAACCTTACAATGAAGGACAGTTCATTGATGAGACAGTTTAAGATGCTTGGGCCTATGACGTTGCTCTGAGGAACACCTACAATGATGTGCTGCAGCTGAAACAGGTGTGAAGTGAAACAAGAACATTAGGATAAAAAGCCACAAAAACAGAAGTGGCTGTATTAGAATAAATGATTAACAAGAGATGGTGACTTTATCCTTTATGTTCCAAGTATCCTTTCTTGAGTCAATAAGTAAAATTTGCACATGACCCAAAACAAATAAATATGATGATGTCTGAACCTTAATTACATAGCAATCATTTGTCATAAAACAACCATCAGTTTTGTGCAGTCGGGAATGCTTCACTATCTCTTCCTCACTGAGGGCCTTTAGTAGCAATTTTGCTTTGTTTCTGTTAAAAAAGGAGTTCAAGAAACCTTTATTCTTCTTAAAACAGCCTTTACATTCAGCCGACAATATCTAGCTTTCTCAGCATCATTTACATCATATCTACAAGCCTAAGAACTACCTTACTCTCGGGGCCGGCAACGATACATGCTCCTTTGTGCTGCATGATCTGAGCATTATTTCCCTCATGGTGAGATCCTGATCTCAACTATATCACGTGAACCATCTGGGATCAGTGCAGTATTTTATGTCCTCAGGATAGCCTACAGCTAGTCAATGTAGGCAAGTTTCAGAGTGGAACAATGTGCAACTGTTTCTGATGTCGGCCACAGGATGGAATTTTTGTGTATCAGAATTACTATATCAAATCCAGTTTTGCGAATCTGCTATTTACATCACCATGGAATGAATGTTAGTGCTGTGATTGGCTAATTGATGTATTATTTAAGCTATGTATTGATGTCATGGTAGAGAAATGATTGCATCTACAGAGAAATTAAACACCCCACACAGAACACCAAATAACTTTGAAAATCCATAATGAATTAGACCATGGAAATAAATGAGTTTACTTTACTGCAGCCTGTTAATACTTGTATAAGAAATCTTTGATTCGATTTGATTTGACTTATTGTCACATGTATTCGTGAAAAGTATTGTTTCTTGCACGCTGTACAGACAAAGCATACCGTACATAGGGAAGAAAAGGGGACCGTGCAGAATGTAGTGTTACAGTCATAGTCAGGATGTAGAGAAAGATCAATTTAATGTGAGGTAGGTCCATTCAAAGTCTGATGGCAGCAGGGAAGAAGCTGTTTTTGAGTCAGTTGGTAGGTGATCTCAGACTTTTATACCTTCTTCCCGACGGAAGAAGGTGGAAGAGAGTATGTCCGGGGTGCGTGGAATCCTTGATTATGCTGGCTGCTTTTCTGAGGTTGTGGGAAGTGTAGACAGTGTCAATGGATGGGAGACTGGCTTGAGTGATGGACTGTGCTTCATTCATGACCCTTTGTAGCTTCTTGCCGTCTTGGTCAGAGTAGGAGCCATACCAAGCTCCAACCGGAAAGAATGCTTTCTATGGTGCACTGTAAAAGTTGGTGAGAGACGTAGCGGACATGCCAAATTTCCTTAGTCTCCTGAGAAGGTAGAGGCATTGGTGGGCTTTCTTAACTGTGGCATGTAGGGACCAGGACAGGTTGTTGGTGATCTGGACACCTAAAACTATGACGCTCTCGATCTTTTCTACTTCTTCGCCCATTGATGTAGACAGGGGCATGCCCTCCACTATGCTTCCTGAAGTCGATGATTATCACCTTCATTTTGTTGTCAATAAGGGAGAGATTATTGTTGTCGCACCAGTTCACCAGATTTTCTATCTCTTTCCTGTGTCTTGTCATTGTTTGAGATCCGACCCACAACGGTGCTGTGATCAGCAAATTTGAAAATCGAATTGGAGAGGAATTTGGCCATACAATCAAAGGTGTATAACGAGTGTAGTAAAGGGCTGAGAACACAGCCTTCCAGAGCACCGGTGTTGAGGATTGTGGAGGAGGTGTTACTCACTGCTGTCTGTTGGTTAGGAAGTCCAGGATCCAGTTGCAGAGGGAGGAGCTGAACCTCTGGCCACAAAGTTTGGAGATGAGTCTCAGAAATAATGGTGTTAGCTGTAGCATATGAATATGAACTGACATTGGTGTCTTTGTTATCTAGGTATTCCAGGGTTGAGTGTAGGGCTAGGGAGATGGCATCTGCTGTGGACCTGTTGCGGCGATAGACGAACTGCAGTGAATCCAGTGAAACCTCTTTCAGCCCAAGCAACTCAGTTGCATGTTAATCAGACTGTTAATCCCAGAGCTTTGTTTTGATTCCTACAGGAGATAATTTCTTCAGTATTTTGTTCAAAAAACTTTCTTTATTGATGTTTACGAAAAAATATTTCAATCAATACTTCACAGTCTCTGAGTTAATTGGAGGTTAAAAATCTCATTTACCAAAATTTCCTGATTATATATCTTGAACATTCACTGAAATGTCAGAAGCATATTTTACAGAGGGAACAATTGATAAATGATAGGTGATATGGATGGATACAATAACTTGAAATTGGTTAAGGACTGCACAATGTTGTTAGTTTGTATCAAGCCAACTTGCTCGTTTTAACCTCTCAGCTGACTTTCTGGGAGTATTTTCCTGTCCCGCCTGCCATGGGAATCGTAGCAGGCGGGGGGCCGGACCATGCAAAGGTCCATTGACCTCGGGTGGGATTTTCTGGTTTTGGAGTGAGCATGGCTAGAAAATCCTGCCCAATGACACCGAAACTGCACAAGGAAGTGGTCCCCCTTGTATGGTGGTATAAATAAACCCAGGTTTTCCTAGCAGCTTGTGAGAGGGTGTTAATAGTACCAGACTAGTTTTCTGTGGGAGGGGGCCAAGCTTAGATCCTTGGTGGACACTAGAGGTAATGGTGTGGGAGTGGGAAGTAAACCATTACAAATAATACTTGGCTGTGATTACATAGGTAAGAATGAAACCACCTGAAAGCTGTCTTACCCAACTGTAGGATGGAGAGAGATGGTTGGACAAATGTGCCGAAGGCAGCAGATAGATTCAGAAGAACAGAGAGGGATAGTTTACCTTTGTCACAATAACATAAGATGTAATTTGGGACTTTTAAGTGTTTGGCAGTGTGGCAGGGTGAATAACTAATTGGAAGAATTCAAGACATGAACTTCCAGGAAAGTTGGACACTGATTTTGGAGGCAGGTGACAACACCTTTAAGGACTTTGGAAAGGAAAGACATATTGGAGATGTGCCAGTAGTTTGCAAGGATGTTTGGGTCACATGCTGTTTTTCAGTGAAGAAGGATTCTGTTTGGAGGCAGGCTGTCCCAACATTAGGAGCAAGCAAAAGGCTTCTCTCTTCAATGATTCCACAAAATAGTTTTCATTTCATTTTTAGCATATATTTTCGGCAATTATTCATAGAATATGGACCTCACATTATTCAGCATTTGTTTTATGTAAATATCTTCAGTTGCTGCAAGAGAAATTCAAATGGTCATATCAAAAGTGTGGCAGCGAAAGAGGACGCAGATGCCTTCACCAGATGATTTATAAATAATTAATGAGGAATCAAGAGATTTAAAAGCAGGGAGCGAAATTGAACTAATATTTTTTTCCCAAAGGCTTTTCCCCTTTTGGTTTGCTACCTCTGGTGCATTGCAATGACTCAGTTGTGCTTTTTATTTTAGCAGACGGTTTTTGATCCACTTTCAATAGCAGGGAGGGAAAAAGAAAAGTTGCTGCAAGAAACTTCAGGGAGCCACGAATGCCTGTACCACATCCAGACTCTGCAGATCTGAGAGGAGTGGCACCACTGATCACAGATGGGCTCACACAAATAGCAATATGTAGGCCTCACACATGTCATGTTTTCTAAAGTGGATATCACCATAAATGCCTATCACAAGCATTTGATAGCAGCATCACCTAGAGCTATTTTCTGTGATAGATTTTTAAGTAAAAATGGATGAATACTTAGAATGACAATTCCCATGTTCAGCTGCTGCAACTTGTGTGCGGTGCCAAGAACTATGAATGACAGAGAAATAGGTGAACAGAGACATGCAATGCATTATGCATATTCTACAATTCTTTAAGACTCAGGCTGATATTGACCTGTGAATTTTAGCACCAAAAGTTGAAGTAAAAAATAAATTATGGAATATCAACAGATGTGCCGATGTATTATTAATCCTTCATGTTTAATGCTCCAATATTGCAAATCAAAACAAACATTAGAGAAAGTTGCATTTTATTAAAAAATAAATGTTTGTCAACACATTCTTAAAAGTTATTGATGAGCTTGTTGAGAACTTCACAACTGCCAAGATGAATGGAAAGGTTAATATTTAACTGCCAGGCATGTGAATGAGAATAACAACAGCCAACAGTTGTGAGTGATACAAGAGCAATCAATGCCACGAGGCTTTTTTGCTTGAGTTTGGGTGTAATAACCATTACCAATACATTACAGTGTTGAAGGAAGAAAGGAAGTTGAACAAATTACCAGCCTGTGACTGAAGTGCACCCCTCCTACTCCACCAAGACCTCTAAGGATGATTAACTATCTGCACTGCACCAGTGGTCAACAGGGGGCATTTATTTCTGGAGTTGAAAATTTTGCCATAAACTGTATCAATAAGGTAACTGAATACCTCATACGACACGTTCTGCTTTATCCCTGTTGGCTGGAATCAGCAGTAGATTGACTATTTCAGCCAGAGAGCCAAATGAATATGATTTGTTTGTGAAGTTCTTCCAGTGACCTCTGGCTGTTGGCCATGTTTACAGTCATGGAGCTGGTATTTGATATCCCTGTTCAGTTTTTGCAGAGTCCTCGAATATTTGGATCATGCAGCACAAAGGGAGACTATTCAGCCCATCATGCCCATGTCAAAAGAGTTATCCAATTGGTTCCACTCCTTTGCTCTTGTAGCTTGCAAATTGTTCCTTTTCAAGTAGATATTTAATTCTCCTTCAAAGGTTACTAGTTTCTTTGCCTCCATTGCGACTTCAGATTTTATCAAGCATTTGAAAATTTGGAGTACTTTTTTTATCTGATAGAATGAATAGAATAGTCATGTTTGCCCCCTAGTTTGCTTAGAAATTTGTCAGGTTCAATGTGGTTCTGTCGTTTTACCAAGTATTTCCCCAGTTGCAGAAAAGCTCTGATGGACTACCAAGTAATCAATTGTGAAGTGCAGATGCCTGCACCCCTGAATAGCCCTGTATGATTTGTGTTCATCCCAGGGTCTGCCACACTAGTCCCTGTAGTTCGCATGCTTTCTGATACATTACCTACTGAATCAATTGTGTGGGACTAGGTGATAGCACAGAACTTTCGCTGGAGGATTTGTCTAGATCATTCCATTCCACATTTGGAGGTATGATTTTATTGAGCATAGAAAAGTGGACAGCATTTGAAGTCTTGGCAACTTTTCTTCAAAGTTTTCTGTAACAATTCTCCCATCAAGCCGAAGCCACATCTTTGAATTTTCACCTCAAGACTACACATACTGTACTTGTAGTGAGATCCAATACAAATGTTGCTCCCATTGCAACATTATTGGGGTGCCAAAATTACAGATAACTAAACCATTTTCCAATGCAATCTGTAAGAAGAGAAATTACTCCTCAGTACCTCAATAGTGATATTTATGCTCTATCTAGCCTCCCTTTAAAATAGGTCCACATACAATTTAGTAAGGGTGCACAATATACTGGATATTCATTTTGTACCAACTGACTTCTCAGTCACATCTCTGCTGTTCCTTCCTCACCAATAATGAGTGCTTCATTTTGTAATTTTATATTGCTACCCCTCCTGTACGTATCTCAGCTGGTGTCTGCTGCAAGTTGTGATGGTGATCAGTTGTGTCATTCTTCAAATGCAGTGCGATTTTCCTGCTATGTAAAGTTGAATGATGGCACTTTGTAATTGCACATAAATTGCACTTGGCACGATGTGTTGATCAAACATTGCATGAGGCACAAGTAGATTTGTCTCTTTGTTCTGTTGGAAAACTGTGATCCAGAGACCTGAACAGAGAAGGTGAGTTCAAAATTAAAGAATATCCAATTGGCATGCTATTTATCATCAGTTCTGTTTGATGTTCCAATTTCCTCAGCTCTAGTAATT